>NC_136061.1:1406615687-1407215687 GCF_964261635.1 Lissotriton helveticus
GTATTTTTACACGTTAATGCCACCAAGGGTTTGGCCAATAACGAAAAATTTGGAATCCACTGTCTACAGTACGATGTAATGCCCAAGAAAGCACGCACTTCTCTCTGTGTTCTTGGCACACTCAATTTCGCTATTGCCTGAATTCTTTCTGGGGTCAGTTTCCTTCCCTCCTTCGATAAGAGGTGACCTAAGTAGGTCACTTCTTGTCGGCAATATTGAAGCTTGGAAAGTGACACCTTGTGATGCAGATCACACAGATGACGCAATAATGTCAATGTGGCCTTTTTACAAATTTTCTCAGTGTCTGCAGCAATGAGCAGATCATCCACATATTGTACAAGAGTAGCACCTTTTGGTAAAACAATTGTGTCAAGCTGTGCTTTCAAAGCTTGACTGTATATTGAGGGGCTTTCACAGTAGCCTTGAGGAGCGCGTTTAAAGCGGAAGCTTCGACCTCCTAAACTGAAGGAAAAAATGTCCCTGCTCTCCTCAGCAATTGGGATGCTGAAGAAAGCATTCTTTAGGTCAATCACTGAAAACCATGAAGCAGAAGCTGGAATCATAGTCAATAATGTGGTAATGTCGGGGACAACGTGGAATTGTGGCACAACTATCTTATTTACTTCTCGAAGATCAATCACGAATCTGTACACAGGTGGCTGAGAAGGGTCAGTTCTTTTTAAAACAGGCAGAACAGGACTATTGCAAACATTGCCTCGCGTTTCTTCAATCACATCCTTTCCAATCAATTCGTAAACGATCGCTAGCAAAGCTTTTTCACCCTCATTAGATATTTTGTATTGAGGAATTCGTGGCATTTTAACATTGGACTTCAATGTTACGACATATGGTGGAATTTCTAAAAGACCAACATCATTAGGACCAGTAGCCCAAAGAATATCTGGGAGAAGTGATAATTCTGCTGGAAGTGCATCTCTCGACAAATACATGGGAGAAACTACTTTCTTACCTAAAGTAAGTTGCACTCCTGAAGGAGAACAGTACAAAGTCGCATACAATCTTTTTAACAAATCCAGTCCTAGCAAATTTTCACCACAACCTGTTGTCAGAATAAGGGGTGCTTCGAATTCACAAGGACCAACAGAAAGAGATAAAGGGTCAGAAATCGGATTTCTAACTGGGGCGCCAGAAAAACCTACAGAAACGTTCATTTCGCCAGACAAAGGTGCGCCAGGGAGTTTGGAGTGCATAATAGAACTCTTTGTAGCACCAGTATCCAACAGAAAAGGTTCTGACACACCTGATGTAATCACCTCAACGTAAGGTCCACTCTGATCTACTGGAACTGAAACAACTCCCTCTCTTTGTCTATGGCTGTCCTAGCAATCATTATTCTCCCACTGCTCATTTTCTGTGTAATAATCATCAACATAGTATTGAGCTGTCCTGTCAGATACGTTATTTTGCTGATCAAACCTGTTCATAGAGTTTTGTGGTGGAAGGGGACGTGTGTCCTGTGGGGCGTTTCCACGCCCTCTACCTCTAGGTGCTTGCTGACTGCCACGACCTCTTACACCAGAAACTCCATTTGCACGTTGTGATAGGGCAGGACAATTATACTTGTAATGACCCTCTTGTTTGCAATATAAACACTGGTTGGGGCCTACAAATACACGGGGTTGAGTATACTCGAATCTTTGTGAGTTTCTCTGATACTGTTGAGGCTGCTGAAAAGTATTTTGGTAGTGATATTGACCATTATTATTTTGATTACCACCACCACGTGGCGGATAGGCTTGCTGTAGCAAAACCTTCGTTTTTAGTTCTCTAGTTTTCTTTTCCACTTTATCTTTCTCATCTTTGTCCCTATTCTTGTAATATTGTGCGGTAGCCAATATGTGGGCTGAAGATGAGACTGCCCAAGAACTTTCTGAATCTTTTAATTTTTTACACAATTCTGGAAGCAGATTGTGCACGAATGTATCGACAAATAATCTCTGACCACCTTCTGTGGTCATATCTTGACCGCTGTGGTCAACAAATGTTTCTTCAAATCTGGTGAAGAAATCGGAAACAGTTTCTTCTTTCTTTTGCTTGCATGCAGACAACTTATCCCAATTTACGCGTATTGCAGGCATTATCGTTTTCATGTAATCTACTATTTTACCAGAGAGTTCTGATATCAAAGGCTGAGGCTTGGCACCACCAACTTGTCGGGCATCTGCAGCAGTAATATTAGCCCATGTCTCACCTAATTCCTGGTCATGATCTATATGACGAATTTTACCCCATAAAGGCTGTGGAACAACATTTCCAAATAACATATCGATATCGGCTAAATTCATTATACATGACTCAGCAGTTTGTGACAACTCTTTATAGTACCCTGCAGGATTTTTACGCGGATCTGGTAATGTTTGTTTGAGTGCTAAAACTTCAGCTCGCTTCCATGGGACATGTACCCATACACGCTGAAAGTGTGGCAGAATAGGTGGGACAGCAGTCGTGTCACCCTCTCTCCATTGTGGGGGAACTTCTCTCATAGGGTATTGTCGCGCCTTTTTCCTACTGGATGTATTAGATTCAGATGGTGACCCAGAACTGCTTCCCTTACTCCGATATGATAACATTTCAACTGCTTTCTCCACATCTGGACCTACAATCATACCTTCTCCGAACCTAAATCGTACACGACACATTTCTCGTGGGATGCATTCCTAAACATTGTCTTCTAAATCCTCGCAAAGGAAAACACACATCTGTTCGAAAACATATCTCCGTGTCGCTGTTTCCCATTGATGGAAGACTTCCATGACAGACTGTACATCATATTTTACAGTGTCCATGACCCATTTCCGAGCTAAACCATTCAGTGAATCTCTCTCTTGGTAATCAGGTAGTTGACTTCGCAACTGTCTTCTTCCCATGTTAGGGGTCGTAGTAGGCGACCCGAAAAGAGGTAAAAGAAGGTTAGTAACAGTGCTGGCCATTTTCTGCCGAATGGAAGGTGAAACGGAAGGACAAACAGATGGAAAAACGGGGTGAGATAAGGCGGGGGTAGAGACAGCAGAAGAGGTATCAGGGGAAATAGAGGGGGCACTAGGCAAAATCGTAGAGGGAGCATTAGGAGGCGTAAAAAGTACAGTAGGCAAAATTGTAGAAAACACAGGTGAAACAGAAGTGGTTGATGGGCCTGCAGGAGGCTGCACCGAAGAAGTAGGAGCCAGCTGAAGAACAGCTGGTGGGTGCTGTTGAGGAGCAGGAGGCGTAGTTTGCGCAACTAAAGGTTGCGGGGGTGCTGTGGCATTCTGCGCATAGTGGGGTGGTGAATTTAGTAAATGCGACATTAATGGGTCTTTTTCACGCTCTTTTGCTTCCTCTTGCTGAAGAGACGGCAAAACTGGATAACACTTATCTATTGCCATTTTACGTTGCCTGTGCAACTGCTCATTCATCTGCTCTTCTTCATTATCTTTAAACTGCACAGCAGCTTGCATTACTGAAAGTCCCCCTTCTCTCTTTTTGCACTAGGGTTGAGCATGATTCCAGGATCACGCTGATGTCTCCACCCTAATAAATTATCACCCCTCTCAGCTACGTAGACTTTCCCTACAGTCTTTCTATTCTTGATTTGAATTCAAGCTTCGACGTATCCTAAAACCTTAATTTTGGCACCTCCATAACTGACTGGACTTATGTCAGGAGGTAAAAGTGCATTACTATCTAAGCCCACTACTTCGTCCCATTGCTTGTTCCCTATCATGGTGAATGGGGAACCTGAATCTGCTAAAACTACACAATTAAAATCATCTACCGAAATATCACATTCTGGCATGGATAATTTATCTGCATCCACACTTCCATCCTCATTCCTAACACTCGAAACAACAGTACGCACCACTTCAGGATTTTTTTCTGGAACCCGAGTTGACTTGCAAACTCGAGCGTAGCTTCTCTGGCATAACATTGAGGATAACTCGAAAAATGCGTGAAGCTCCCACATCTAAAACACTTAGGTTTGGAATTATCATTGCTACCTCCACTAGAAGAATTAGAATTTAAATGAATCTCCCGATCAGATTTGTTGTTTAACCCTTTTGAAAAATTACGCATGTGTGTATCCTTTTCATTTCTCTTACATTTTTCATTGGATGAGACCTTTCCCACGCTGATCTGAATTGATCCCTAACTAAAGAATCTGAAAGATCCCCAAATTTACAAGTTCCCGCCAAGGTTTTAAGAGAAGCAATATAGTTTTTCACTCGTTCACTAGATCCCTGAACCCTGGTAAAGAACTTGTCTCTCTAGGACAACATTTATTCGAGGCCCAAAATATTTCTCTAACATCATCATAGACATTTCATAAAAGTCACTTGGTTCACCTTCTGCACTACCAACAGAAATTAGATCCATGCTATCATAGATATTGCGACCCTCCACACCTAAGGTGTGTAATAGAATAGCTTGTTTTCTCAACGCAGAAACTTTTTCACCCCCAATAGCTACAATATACGAGTCCAATAGATTTCTCCATATTTTCCATGGGAGTATAGAGTCACCTTTTTCTGAAAGGAAAGCTGGTGGTTGAGACATACTAGTAGAATCAGCCATATTGAAGAAAATCCCCAAAAGCCCCAAAAATACAGTTAAGTGCAAATATCACAAGTAACCATGCAATTGTATGAAGAGGTTGAAAGAACAAAACAAACTAAAATAAACAATGTAGTCACCGTAGTCTGAAGTACTTCCATACACGCACACCACCAACCATCAGTGCACGCTGCCACCAGGCACGCACACCACCAGCCGTCAGTACACGCTTCCACCAGGCACACCCACCACCAGCCGTCTGCGACGCTTCCACCAGGCACACACACCACCAGCCATCAGTGCACGCTTCCACCAGGCACACACACTACCAGCCATCACACACTACCAGCCGTCAGTGAACGCTTCCACCAGGCACACCCCACCAGCCGTCAGTGCACGCTTCCACCAGGCACACACCACCAACCGTCAGTGCATGCTTTCCCCAGGCACACACACATCACCAGCCGTCGGTGCACGTTTTCACAGGGCACACGCACCACCAGCCGTCAGTGCACGCTTTCACCAGGCACCCACACCACCAGCCGTCAGTGCACGCTTCCATCAGGCACACACACCACCGGCCGTCAGTGCACGCTTTCACCCGGCACACACAACACCAGATGTCAGTGCACGCTTCCACCAGGCACACACACCACCAGCCGTCGGTGCACGCTTTCACCGGGCACACACAACGCCAGCCGCCAGTGCACGCTTCCACCAGGCACATACACCACCAGCCGTCGGTGCACTCTTACTTCCAGGCACACACACCACCAGCCATCAGTGCACGCTGCCTCCAGGCACACACACACCACCAGCCGTCAGTGCACACTTTCACCAGGCACACACACTACCCGCCGCCACACACTACCGGCCGTCAGTGCACGCTTCCACCAGGCACACACCACCAGCCGTCAGTGCACGCTTCCACCAGGCACACACCACCAACCGTCAGTGCATGCTTTCCCCAGGCGCGCACACACACCACCAGCCGGTGGTGCACGTTTTCACCGGGCACATGCATCACCAGTCGTCAGTGCACGCTTTCACCAGGCAACCACACCACCAGCCGTCCCTGCACGCTTCCACCAGGCACACACACCACCAGCCGTCAGTGCACGCTTCCACCAGGCACACACACCACCAGCTGTCAGTTCACGCTTTCACCAGGCACACACAACACCAGCCGTTGATGCACGCTTCCACCAGGCACACACACCACCAACCGTCAGTGCATGCTTCTACCAGGCACACTCGCCACCAACCGTCAGTGCACGCTTCTACCAGGCGCGCACACCGCCAGCGCACACTTCCACCAGACACACACACAACCAGCCGTTAGTGCACGCTTCCACCAGGCACACACACCACCAGCTGTCAGTGCACGCTTCCACCATGCACACACACCACCAGCCGTCAGTGCACGCTTCCACCATGCACACACACCACCAGCCGTCAGTGCACGCTTCCACCGGGGGCACACACCACCAGACGTCAGTGCACGCTTTCAAAAGGCACACACAAATGTTTTCAAAAAGTGAGTTAAATTTGGGCAACGAGAGAAAAGACTTTAATTAATATCTCTCAGTGCTCAAATCTAAAAACAGTGCAAAATAGACAGCTTTCAACAAATGACTGTCATGATGATTAACTGGGTCGACATGTTTCAGAAATATGAGGGGGATAAAAAACGAATCATCTGCCTTCTTCAGGACCTCAATGACGTTGCTTACTGCATAGTGAAAAAATAATACAACAAAGTGAATTAAACAGGTTGGATTCAATACAACCGTCTCACCTGGAGTCCTAGGTGTGAACCAAATTCTCTGCAATGGCATGATGTAAATAGCCACCGAAATGCATGGGGATCAAACCTCACCTCACCTGGCTGCAGCTCAGGTAAAGGAGGCACCTCAATCGGTCATCCGAACGGTCTGGGGAGGTTTTTGTTTACTCATATTGATGAAACATGTTG
This sequence comes from Lissotriton helveticus, assembly GCF_964261635.1. NCBI lineage: Eukaryota > Metazoa > Chordata > Amphibia > Caudata > Salamandridae > Lissotriton > Lissotriton helveticus. Next base: position 1,406,622,214 of record NC_136061.1, read on the forward strand.
GCCCAGTTAATCATCATGACAGTCATTTGTTGAAAGCTGTCTATTTTGCACTGTTTTTAGCTTTGAGCTCTAAGAGACATTAATTAAAGTCTTTTCTCTCATTGCCCAATTTTAACTCACTTTTTTAAAACATTTTTTGCACTGCATTCTTTTCCCATCATAGTTAGTAGTTGCTCACATCTATAGGTCAATTAATAACCCGCACCATGTTAAGAACATAATCAACAGTTCTTAATTCCAACAATCTCAAATCATCTCGCCTTTTCTCTACAGATGCGTCACTTTCTTGTAAATCTGCCCCTGTGTGCCCATGCCTCTTCTTTAGAATATGCTCGAGCACTAAAACATAGTAAGACAATGCTGGAGTCCCACAACCCAAATATATTTTTGGTCTATAAAGTGTGACACATAACAACGCTGATGCCTGAACCTACAGTGTTTGATACTCCTTTTCTGCCTCTTATTTCTGATGTAGACCTCACGCAGTGTTGTGACGTACTAGACAATGTTCAGACAAGCTTGGGTAGAGATTGCATGCTTCTCAAACTTCCAAAATGGATCCAGCTCAAACAGTGCCTACTGTCAGAAAATTCTTGTTAACGTCGAAGTAATTAAAAAAACGCAGTTGGCTTTGGCAGTCAAACCACATCAGTAATGACTTCTTGAGTCATTTCATCCCAAAACCTAGAAGGAGGTACAGAGCGAAGGTAAAAGTATTGCCCATTTTTTTGGTGTCCCCCAGTAATAAGATGGCAGTAAGTTTGTACAGGATTATGGATACCAATGTGACCTTACATGAAGACCTTATTTGACATAACGGACATGAACACGTAGTAGTACTCGCACAATATACAGATAAGTTATCAGAAGGGTGCTGTCAGGACCCGGTCCTAACTGAGAGAGAGGGTTTATGCCTTTGGGGGTGATGAAACCAAATTAGGAGAACGTTTTTAATGCTATAAAAGCAGATGACATAAGTGTTTACCTGTATAGCTGGTATGTTTGTTATCATGGGTAGTCAGTTTGTGTACATTACCTGTTCCAACTGCTTTAAGCAGTAGTTTCAGGGGGCTGGCCAAATATCTCTGTTTTAAATGGTTGTAAACTGGTCTTGTGAATTAGCATTTATTACGGAATGTATTGGGAACAATATGCAAGGAATTCTATCCAATCCTGTTCATGTTGCTACAAACCAGAATTATGGCTGTGGTCTAGCTAGACCTAATATTTTGTTTGTGCCACCCCAAGGCAGAAAAACTGCAACCACTCCACAACTCGCTGACCAAAATTTGAGTGAGAGGTTTTTTTAGACAACTATCAATCCCATGAGACATTACAGTGATCATTAATGGAACCTCTGACCCTCTTTCATTAAGGAATAATACACTGCAGAACACAAAGGAGCAATTTTAAAGATTTATTTTAAAATCAAAACCCTATTCTAGTGCACGTGAATGAAATGAGTTGCAACTACAATGAAGACAAATACAATAGCAATATTCTTGACCAAAACTGTGAATTAAAGGAAACACTTTAGCACAGTTGCTGTTATACGTTCATGGCAATTCTACTTGCATTCCGCTAGTTCTAAGCACTAAGATAATTCTAACCTAGTATATAATAAAAACCTGTTTCAGAGATGGTTTGCACCCACATACCTGTTTCAACAATAGGACCGTGTTCAATATAATAGCAATGTCTACACTTCTAGCCATGTGAGGCCGCCCGATTAGATAAGTTTACCAGGCGAATGCTAAGGGTCTCCTTTCCCAGTTGCCTTTAGTTAGAATAGGCTATATGATTTTTGGACGTCTGTCCGTTGCCGCTTTGCGTTAAGATTTCCCCTCTAACCCCTCACTCTTTTTGCTTGACTTTTATATCAATTCATTGTTGTTGAAACTCTCATAATAAACAATTAGCAGAGAGTTGCTTGATGCTATTTGACGAGACTATGTTCTTTGTACACAATGAACAAGTCACATAGTTATCAACTTTCTAGAAATCAAAAACAAATTACTTACAATCGACTAGGCAGCGTTCAGATTAAATACTGCAAATATATTCCACCAACCTTGATTTATAATGTTGCAGAATGTAATATAAACCAAATGTGCACATCCTATTATCTCACGTATTCACTTTTGATTGTTTAGCACATGTAACCCAAGAAGAGGATTAACCCAGAAGAGAAAAGAGACATTATTCATGTCAGAAATATCTTTCGACTGTTCAATTTCAGAGATGGTTCATGCTCCCTAGTTTAGGATTCAGTCTGTGGTGCTCAATTGTGCTATGTTACTGAATGGATTATGATTCCAAAGACCTTGATGCTCCGACGTACCGGCCCATCTCCCTCCTGCCTTGGACCGCAAAGGTCACTGAGGCACACGTGAATACCATTCTGTCTACCCATCTCTCTCGTAATAACATTCTTGACGAGAGTCAAAATGGGTTCCGCACTCAACACAGCACTGAAACGGCCCTGCTCTTCATGACCGAGCACTTGCGGTCAGTGCTGGATGCGGGGCAGACAGCGGCGCTCCTGCTGTTAGACCTGAGCGCCGCATTTGACACGGTGTCTCATGACATTTTAGTGCGGCGTTTGGAGGAAGTGGGTATCGGAGGGAAAGCTCTTGAGTGGTTCCGCTCCTTCCTTTCGGACCGGTGTTTTAAAGTGGCCATTCCACCTGGCCAGTCCTCGTTCCACTCTCTCGGTCTGGGAGTTCCCCAGGGCTCCGCTTTAAGTCCTACACTGTTCAATCTGTATGTGAAACCGCTGGCTGCTGTCGTCAGGGAATGTGGCCTTACCATGACATCGTACGCCGACGACACGCAGCTGGCGGTAACACTTAGCGGAGACCCTGAGGTGAATGCGCCCAGATTTCGAGCTGGACTTATAGCTGTGGCTAAGTGGATGCGTTGCAACTGCTTACAGCTTAACGCTAAAAAAACCGAGGTCCTGATTCTAGGGAGGCAGACGGAACTTTGGGGAGACCAGTGGTGGCCTCCCGAACTGGGGGTCTCTCCCACTCCAGCGGCCGAAGTTAAAAACCTGGGGGTGTGGCTGGATTCCCATCTTTCTTTTGCCAGCCATACGAAGAGGGTAGCAGCTACCTGTTTTGGTATCCTGCGGGGACTGAGGCCTGTCCTTAAGTTCTTCGACCCCCCCACGCGGCAACTGGTGGTTCAGGCCTCCATCTTGTCGCGATTGGACTACGGGAGCGCTTTGCTACTTGGAGTGAACCAGGCTGAGGCTTCTAGGCTTCAGATTGTGCAGAATGCTGCTGCACGTGCCATTGTGGGCCTTCCGAGGCGGTGTTCTGTTTCCACTGTTCTGACTTCCCTTCATTGGCTTCCGGTCAGACAGAGAATCAAATTTAAGGCTCTCTGTCTGACATTTAAGATTCTGAAGCTTTCCTCCCCTCCTGCCCTTGCGGGCCTTATTGCTCCGTATCTGCCCACACGTTCCCTCAGGTCTGAATCTCACCACCTGGCGATTAAGCCTAGGTTCAGACTGAGTAGGATGGGAGGGCGCTCCTTTCGCGTTCTGGCAGTTGACCTATGGAATTCTCTCCCTGTACACATCCGTGCCCTGGATAGTCTTATTCTTTTCAGGCGCGCTATTAAAACCCACCTGTTCGCTTCTGGCAATTGATCTCCTCTTTCCCCGGCTCTGATCTGTTGTGTTGTGGTATCTGGACAGGCGCCAGGACGCCCCTTCGCTGGGGCAGCTGTGCGCCGAATAAAAGTTATTAACATAACATAACAATTGGTATGTTTCAGCTGCCAACCAGCAATAGTATCTCTCCTGTTCCTAACACTTGAAGGGGCATATGTATCAAGCCCTTTTCCTGTTCGCTAACGGACCGATTCTCAGAATCGGCCCGTTTGCAAATGTGAAAAGGCCTTTTGGGCTGTATCATCCCAAAAGGCCAAAGCAAAATAGGGAATCTCAAAATTTGTGATTCCCTATTTTGCGATTGCATTTAAGGAATCACAAATTGCGATTCCTTAAATGCGATGCAGGAAGCACCCAAGTTGTGCGATTTTGGCTAAAGAAATCGGTAATTACCACCAACTTCAAGTTGGTGGTAATTTGCGATTTCTTAGAAAAATGCAAATTTTTACATTTTTCAAAGTACCATGTGGCGCACATACATGCCCTTAGGGCATGTATGTGCACCCATACATATTTCAAGGGTGCAACAGGGTGTCCTTTTGACACCTTTGCACCCTTGAAATTGCATTCGCAATTTGCGAGTACCTAATGGCTACTCTCAAATTGCGAATGTCTTCCCATTCATTCCTTTAGGCATCTAGACCCATAGGAATGATTGGGAAAGTATTCCTTAATTGCGATTCGCAATTTGCGATTCGCAATTAAGGAATATTAAGGAATCGCAATTAATATTGCGATTCCGACATGCATAGCATTTTGCGAGTCCATAATAGCGATTCGCAAACAATCGCTATTAAGGACTCTCAAAAAGGTTATTTCATACATATTCCACGAAGTGCATTATTGGCCTTGCATGTCTCTTGGAGCTGTATAGGGGGAAGATCTTCGCCTTGCCCTTACTTACCATGTGCTTTCAGAAAGTAACCTAAATCTCTTGTCTGGCTGATTTTTCAACTAAATCAAGCTAGTGGAGAAACAGCCTGAAGCTTTATTTGCCTAGTATGTAAATTGCAGATATGGTCATACACATGCGTTAGGCTGTGTTCTACCAGTAGTGCTTTCCTGGTTGGGTGAAAAACAATTTGAAAACGAGGTTACAGTAATATGTTAAATGCCGTACGAAGTTGACAAAGTGGCTCAAAATATCACAGAAAAGGCCATGTTTATTAGGTTTCGCCTGCTGTAGCACGCGCAGGCGAAATTTTTTGATCCTACAGTGTGGGGCTTTGTCCCGCCTTCTCTTCCATTGGCTAGCTCCATAAATGGAGGCTAGCCATTGGAAGAGATTGGTTGTCAATCACTCTTTCCCCGTCACGACGCGATTCGGGGGCGTTTCTGGGTCTTTTTTTTAAGTCTCGCCCTCTCCTCTTCCCATTGGCTGGAATTTTATCTTCCAGCCAATGGGAAGGGGAGAGCACGAAAAACACGCCCTCGAATCCCAAAATGACCTTGTTTTCTTGGCTACTTAATTGACTATCTTTTTCCCACCGCCGGTGCAGAGCTCCACCTGCGCAGTCACCCACTGTTCACCCCAGGAGGGCTGGAGCTTCCACGTCACATCAAGGCCCTGAGATGCCTTCACATCCTCCTGCCTGCCGAAAATAGACTGCGGGGTCCTCACGGCCCCTCTCTCCCTGCTGTTCACTAGTGCAGAAGGTTTGTTTATCTGAAGTGGCCCTTTGACCTTTAGTAGATTGGACCTGTTTTGACGAATAAAACATATTCTTATGCTAGTGAAACCCTTAACAGCTCTTTTAAACGTGACCCAAGAAATTACTTAATTCGGGAATGAAGCGCTCCAAAACCCAATGCAGTGTGGGTGTTTTGGGGTGTATGTCAGGCCCTGCGCTTTTTGCCCTGAATGTGCTCTTCTATCAGAAATGGAAGATTCCTGGAAGGCAGACTTCAGCTGTTCGTTGCCGTCCCGGCATATGTCAGTAATCGCCATTAATTTGCAGTCACTGACATGCTCTTTGAAAGGCTGCTAGATTCAGTGAGCATGAGGGTAAGGCGCCTGTGGGCTGCTCGCATCGCATTTACTGCGAGAACGGGACTTGATGGGCAGGCCCCTGCCTCACGTGCTGCGGAGTGTTGAGAGCTCGCGCCCTGAGGCGAGGATGGAGGACCGCCCCCTAAGGACACATCATCGCGGCTTTAGTCATGAAGATGTGGGACAATGTAAGGCGTTTCATTTCCAGTCTCTGTTCGCACAAAGCTACAGTGGAAATAGCATTGAAAACAATGGTCCACGCTATTAATAAAAACATAAAAAAGAGAAACTGCTTTCAAACGTATTCTTTTGTCAAATAACTGTTTTTCTTGTATTGTTTTTTAAATAGAATGACTATTGGATTCACCGTGGTAATATATCAGAAAAAAAAACTATTTTTGAAAAGATAAAGCCATTATAAGATTGTGCAATCCTTTGGTTTTTAGTTTTCATGTATGCAAGCAAGCAATGAATAACGAGTGACGGCCTTGAACGAATTCTTTCTTCCTCAACTAGTTTAATGCATTTTAAACTAAAGGTAAATACAGTGGTGGCTGTCATTGCGCTCCAATTCATGCGTACAGTGCCTAAAGCATCCGAGAGGCCTGTGGGCCTTCTGTTTTGTGACGGGTCCTTTCTGTTGCAAGTTACTTTTTACACCAAACAAACACAACATTTCCCCTCTGTGACCAACTATCTTATATTATTTGGGTCCATAATTGACTACCTATGAATTCATCACTTATTAACCACTCCTGTATACCACAGAACAAACATATTTATATATTACTTGTTTATTTTAACACTCAGTAATGGAAATTGTTTTACATTACATCATAACAATGTCCATAAAATCAACAATAGTCATTGTACACAAACAATCAGAATATTGCACGTTCAATTGGTCGTTTCATATTGCAGCAAAAGTTCATTCAAACATTGCTGCAAAGATCCATGTGCAAGCTGAAAGCCTCGGGTTCAAATCCCAGGGGTCCCACTCAGCCTCTTATTCTTCCAAGGTTGAGTAAATGAGTACTATTGAGTTGTGTAATAATACCTGTTGTCAACCCCTTTGGAAGATTAAGTTGGATGGCGTGCAATATAAGTGTAGTTATTTTTAGTTTTAGATTTGTTGCTTGCTGTTTATATGTGTGCCGTAATTATATCTATTTGCCTCTGAATATGTGTGTTTTTAGTCTACTACAGAATTTGGTGAGATTTGTTTCAATCTAGATGACGTCTCTGGACGCATTTCATATTCTGGCTTCCTCTCACCCCTTGCTCTTGTCGTTGATATCTACATCTTGTGTTGTGATAATGAATGGAATTTGTGAATAGACAGTATAATGTGGTTAGCTAGGAGGGTGAATTTGGATCAATATTTTTATGTGGGCTTGCTTCCCTGCCCCCTGGCAGTGCTTGCTTCCCTGCCCCCTGGCTGTGCTTGCTTCCCTGCCCCCTGGCTGTGCTTGCTTCCCTGCCCCCTGGCTGTGCTTGCCTCCCTGGCTGTGCTTGCTTCCCTGCCCCCTCGCGGCGCTTGCTTCCCTGCCCCCTCGCGGCGCTTGCTTCCCTGCCCCCTCGCTGCGCTTGCTTCCCTGCCCCCTCGCTGCGCTTGCTTCCCTGCCCCCTCGCTGCGCTTGCTTCCCTGCCCCCTCGCTGCGCTTGCTTCCCTGCCCCCTCGCTGCGCTTGCTTCCCTGCCCCCTCGCTGCGCTTGCTTCCCTGCCCCCTCGCTGCGCTTGCTTCCCTGCCCCCTCGCTGCGCTTGCTTCCCTGCCCCCTCGCTGCGCTTGCTTCCCTGCCCCCTCGCTGCGCTTGCTTCCCTGCCCCCTCGCTGCTCTGGATGTGTGTGGCTCTGGGTGTGTGTGGCTCTGGGTGTGTGTGTGTGTGTGTGGCTATGGGTGGCTCTGGGTGTGTTGGCTCTGGGTGTGTGTGGCTCTGGGTGTGTGTGGCTCTGGGTGTGTGTGGCTCTGGGTGTGTGTGGCTCTGTGTGTGTGTGTGTGTGGCTCTGTGTGTGTGTGTGTGGCTCTGTGTGTGTGTGGCTCTGTGTGTGTGTGTGTGGCTCTGTGTGTGTGTGTGGCTCTGGGTGTGTGTGTGTGTGTGGCTCTGGGTGGGTGTGTGTGGCTCTGGGTGGGTGTGGCTCTGGGTGGGTGGGTGTGGCGGTGGGTGGGTGTGGCTCTGGGTGTGTGCGTGTGTGTGTGGCTCTGGGTGTGTGTGTGTGGCTCTGGGTGTGTGTGGCTCTGGGTGTGTGTGGCTCTGGGTGTGTGTGTGTGTGTGGCTCCGGGTGTGTGTGGCTCTGGGTGTGTGTGGCTCTGGGTGTGTGTGTGTGTGTGGCTCCGGGTGTGTGTGGCTCTGGGTGTGTGTGGCTCTGGGTGTGTGTGTGTCTGTGTGTGTGTGGCTCTGGATGTGTGTGGCTCTGGATGTGTGTGGCTCTGGATGTGTGTGTGTGTGGCTCTGGGTGGGTGGGTGTGGCTCTGGGTGTGTGTGTGTGGCTCTGTGTGTGTGGCTCTGGGTGTGTGTGTGTGGCTCTGGGTGTGTGTGTGTGTGTGGCGTTGGGTGTGTGTGTGTGTGTGTGTGTGGCTTTGGGTGTGGGTGTGTGTGTGGCTTTGGGTGTGGGTGTGTGTGTGGCTCTGGGTGTGGGTGTGTGTTTGGCTCTGGGTGTGGGTGTGTGTTTGGCTCTGGGTGTGTGTGTATGGTAGTAATTGCTGTCTGCTGAGCTCGTCCAGTAGGGTACAATAGGTCTCACATTTGCGAGAGATTAAGCTATTGGCAATGTAAATGACAATGCCATTTATTTATCTGTTTTCAAAACCAACACATAAATAAAAAGGTTGTCATTTACAATGCCAATATCTCTAACTTTTGCAAAAGCGAAACCGTTGCATTATAAATGCTTGTTATAAGAGTAGGCAAGTTTCTTCAAAATTTCATGGTACATAATGTTGTTTGTCATGCATTTAAATCTGTAGTTTAGGTTTGGATAGGTTGGGTTATCTTTATAAAGCACAACGTGCCAAAAAACGTCTTTTAGCTTTCATTTTAAAAAGAAATTGACCTCTGAGTGTTTGAATGTAATGCAGTTAAATCAAAATATTTTTGTTTTGGACAAATGACCTAATGCAGAACTTAGTTCCAGGCGCCTATCCTCTGATGAGTTACCTCCTCCAAACAACCATTGTTAATGTGGCCTTTTCCTGGCACTGGCCAGCATGTGTGAAAACACTCGAATAACATTAAGGTTATGGCACTCTGAGCTATCAAAGTTTGTAAATCACCATTTTGGTGCTATTCTTACCCCTACAGATGTTTCATACTCGCCCATCTATCTGTCTTTTATGGTGTTGATCTTGATTCATTATGGAGTATATGGTATATGAAGCTAATTAGAAGGCATCCAGGTGTTTGTGCCACAAGTTAAAATGGAGGCTCTTGTCACCTATTTACTCTTGTGTGTGGAAATCCACACTGTTACAAAAATAATTGTTCGCAAGCATACCAGGTGTGCCAGTTGCTTATCTAACAAATCAAACTAGTTTTCATGTTTTAGAGTAAGGAACGCAGACTTGGATTTCTTCCAATGTAAGAGAAATGTATATAAACCCCAAAATCTGCATATTCAACATCAGGCACACAAAATATGTGGCACTTTGTTGAATAACATTAAAAGGTTTCATTAAATATTTCCTTATAGTTGAAAGTAGAGCAAACAGTGTACATCATAAGTGAACCTCTGGAGAAATGGACTCTTCGCATTTAATTTGTACATCAGAAGGTAAGCTGATTTCAGATTGCAGTATTTCCTCTAGTATTTCTGTGGCTAATAAAATGAGCACACCAGAAAAACGTTATCCTTAACCCCATCCGCGCTAAGCGTTTTACTGCTGTGCGCTAAAGATTCGCAATTACCGCGTTACATGACGAGCTCAGCTAGTCATGAGCGTACAACAGGCGTACCTCATGACGAGCTGAGCTCGTCATGAGCGTGGAAGGGGTTAATTGCTGGAGCTTTCAGAACTCATACTGGTGGAGGGAAGATTCTATTTGATGTTTGACTATTTTAGCTAACAACATTTTTAGTAACCGATACGGCTGTGGGACGTTCTGGACATTAAACCACGATGCCATGCGCTATTCCTAACTGATATGCTAATCCTTCCCTTCGAAAGTTGTCGCCATCGGAATTACATTTGCCACCCAAGGAAATATCGAGTTCCTTTCCAAAACACATTTACATTGCTTTGCAATTTAAATTTTGCAGCTCTTTATATACCTGACTAGGCACTGACGCACTTTAGTTGGACAGGTAGCATGCTACACCACACATTTTAGACCAGGACTGGGTGCTCAATGGGATTTATATGGTCTTCAGTTCTGTTCCGCAATCGTGAAAAAAGCAAGCATTTACAATGCAATAGGTCTCGCATTTATGAGAGTTCGAGCTATTGGCATTGGAAATGACAATGCCTTTTATTTGAGTTGTTTTTAAAACTGATAAATAGAAGGCATTGTCATTTACAATGCCAATAGCTTAAACTCTCACAAGTATGAGACCTATTACATTTCAAATGCGTGCTATAAACATTTTGAAAAGCGTTAGGGGAGAGCGTGTTCAGGCAGGACAAAGCTATATGGGAAAATAGTGCTCGGAGGCTGTAATCAAAGCCACGTAACTGGGTGTCGTCATGGGAGGTTACAAAATTAGACAACGTAGTACTAAGGAGGGACTACTAAGCTTTTTGACCAATACAGCCTCAGTTTAAAGTGGACAATGACACAAGTAAATGAAAATGTGGGCGGAGCTTCAACTCCCTACCTCAAAACAGCATGCCTCGCAGAGGAGCGCATGCGCTGCCCAGGCTCGACCTAAAAATGCTATTGCTGGTGCCCCTAGCCTAGTGACTTGCCATTCATGATTACGCCCAGTGCTTAGTTTGTAAAAAACAAAAAAAAAAGTGCAGGTGCTGAAAATTTTGCCAAGGAGGCCACAGCTCACTTCTTCCTCCGGTAAGCCCCACTTTCAACACTCTCACTGCCTCAGTCTGTATCTTCTAACCTTGATCTGTTGTCTGTCCTCTAAGTCTTTGCTCTAAGAGTCTATCCTCTCACCTCTCTAATTGTTTTCTATCATCTTTGTCACACCTGGTGTGTTACCTTATTCCCTGCACTTCTGATTTGCCCTCTATTCGTTCTACCCCTGCCCTTTTTCCTCCCCACTTTTATACATGCTCTGCACTCTCTCCCCTCGATCTTGGCTCTTTACTATGACTCTTCTAGCAGTGATTAGCTGTGTCTCCTTTTTAAAATGTGTCTGCTTTTTTTCCTCTGTCCTGTCCTCTACATCCTTTCATTCTATCTTCTCTTTTCTTAATGCTCTCTTCTTCACATCATGGCTGCTTTCTCTTTGTATCTGATTTTCTCTCCTTTTCTTCTACTTAGCTCGGTCTTATCTCTCTCCTCTCCTGTTTCATTCTCCTCTTTACTCCTGCTCTCTCTCTCTCATCTATAACACTCCTGCTGCCTGTGACCCCTGTCATCAGCCTGTACATGTCCCTGCTATTTTGAACTCTGCGTTTTCCTGGTTTTCCTAAAGAAGAGGAAGATGACGTGTTTTACTTTCTTACCTACACCGAGTGCAAAAACAAAATGTACACCAAATGAAAATGCTTTTTTTGCATATATTAATCAGTGCAGTATAACTGGGCTATTTGCAGAACAGGTAACTGCTCGAGCACAGCAGGTGATGTCACTACTAGGGCTGCCTGTAATTAGTAGGTTCAGGGATGGCGACGGCATCAGCATCCACTGCTCAGCTTGCAGGGACCCTGCCTGCTACAGCAGAGGCATTATCCCCAGCCGTAAAGCAGCCAATGCCGGTAAGTAGGGCTGTGGTGCCTACTGGACTCATGCACGCTCGGCAATTACCATGCTGGGGTGCAGCGCACAGATTCTACAGGTGACGCCATGGCGCACAAAAGTTGTGTTGGGCCACAGCCGCATCAAGCAAGTTGAGGATACTAGGAAATCAGGGCTGCAGGATATGCTACTCTGGCTACACAGCAAGTTTAAAGTCCACACTTACTTTCGTTTATTCTTCCTCAAGAGCCCTCACGCCCAAGTTACAATTGCGCTCTCGCAGCTTTCTTGCCTCAACTCAATCATGAGGCAGCCCCCAGCTACAATTATCCAGTGGGAGGCTTAGGCTCAGGCAGCGGCAGGGTGCAGCAGACTCGGGGAATAGAATGCAAGACGTAGTTTGTCGATGACTTCTTTGATTTGTGATCGGCGTGATGACATCATCACTAACGTGGTGAAACACAATCATGAGTGCCTGGAAAGGTGTATGCTGGCCTGTCTATGAACATTTACCAGCCAGTCTATGAACATTTACCAGCCAGTCACCATGCAATATATGTTATTCTTTTAATTTTGAATTTGAACAATTAATATTGAGACCACCACCTGCAGGGTCAGAAATTGTAGCCCTGGCCCTGTAAAAGAAGTGCCGGTGCTGAGCACCTGCTCAAATTAAGCACTGACTTCAGGCCACTGTCACTAGACTATTGCCTGTCCAGCAAAGTCTAATTTTTTTACACCATGGAAGAGAACTTCAGGACGAAATCTGCTTTTTTTTTTTTTAAAAACCTTTATTATCACGTCACGTAAATACAAGCATGGGCCTACAACCAACCCGGCCGGCCGCTAAACACTTCGTAAGGGTATCAAAGCAATATAAAAAGAAATGGCGGCCCAAAAGCCGGGGTCAGGTAAATATCCAGGAGACGACTCGTATTTAAGCGTACAGCGTAATAAGCAGGATTTAAGAAGGTTAATTTTACAATGAAGAGAAATAAAACAGAAAAATTATCAGAAGAAGTGCCAGACGGTCACACGTGATCCTACAACAGCAACAGGAAACAGAAATCCGCAATAAGGGCGAATACACTTGAGGACACGGGGGCAAGGCATACGAGTCAGGATAAATGTAAACAACACATACACGTCATGTCGAATCAGCACCCCAGCCCGTAAGAACAAAACAGATGTAGGAAACATGAAGACGACGACACCCAGAAAAAGAAAAAGCAAAGGGCCATAGAGACAAAGGAAGGACAAAGAAACAACCCTCTTCCCCCTACCCCCCACCCTGCACCCCTGCAGAAGGCTACGGCCTACCCCCCCCCCAGCAGCGTGCCTATCGCCCTAAATCAAAACCCGAAATATAGGAGAAAAAGAAAGAAAAAGGAAAGGAAAAAATATGAAAAAGGGCCATCAATCAGACCACCCGGCCCCCCCACACCCTTCGCGCACAATATACATAGAAGCGTAGTCAGAAGAGCCACAGTAAGCAAGAATCATAAAGGCAAACAGTAACATCCCCGTGGAGTGTCTCTCCAAAACACCGTCTGCCGACAATGCAGTCCATCACATCCTAAACGTTATCATCCCAGGCCTGCTCTGGCAAAGGCCAGGCATCAAGCAGCTTACAGTACAGTGTGGTGGGCCCAACCGAACCGGGTGGTACGGGAAGCGCCAATACTCCATGGGACTGCAGCCCCCCAATCCCAGTCAAGTACGCATGGCGGAACTCCGTATGTGGCAGTACAGATACCGGACACATCCCCCAGGCAGAACACAGTCTCACCAGCCAGGAGGAGTAAGACACACAATCCGACACTTGTTGAAACGCCGCTGGGGCAACCCAAACTATAGATCGATGTTGTTTCTTCCGCCGCCGTATAGATAAGGGCCCCGACGAGTCACTCCCAAACACAACAGAGCAATCCAAAATGATGTCACGGACCGGGGCTATCGGCCGAAATCTGCTTTTTGAAAATTCACATGTGCCAGGTTGGGTTTGATTTTTGTTTTTGCAGAAATTCGTTTTTTTGTCTTAATTTTTTAGCAATGCATTATTCTGATGATTGGGGCAGGGATAGGTTTTTTAAGCTACAAAGTACATTGTGTGTGTTTAGGGCTTGACTTTGTGATTTTTGCGCACATTGCATCTGGCTTCCGATATTTGCGCAATTATTTTTCTTTTGTCATTCAAAATCCATTTCAAGCCTCCCAAGTTAGTTGGGCCGTATTGTTGGGCACCCACAGTCTGACCAGGGCCTGAAACTGGTATGTTGCTTGGTCCTAGAGATATTTGGGATAAGACCAGCAGAAGCGCAATCTTTATTCTAGCAAAACTGGCATGCCTACCAGTGAAGAATTTCTAATATGAAGTTTTCTAAAATGGCACTGACACTTTCTGTTTTGGTGAGCGTCCACTGAACTCTCCAATATAGCCAAATGAAGTCATGGTGCCAGGGCAGCGGTGAATACTGTGTATATGATTTGAGGAGGATGTTTGGTGTAGATAAAGTAGCTGGTTAGAAGTTTGTATCTACTGGTGGTGAAGGATGGGTTTAGTAGCCAAGGTGCTGCACCCTGCGTAGGTTTTTTCACTTAGACCACAGGGCAGCAAAGAAGGTTCAGTGAACAGATGGCAGCAGGGGAAAGATGAAAGTCCCTCACATTTAGTGTTTTACCCACAAATGTTACTATGAAGTGCTGCACACATGTTAAGTTCTTCACTCCCTTGTAATCTGTTTGTCCACTGCTGAGACTGCAGAAGGATGAATGGTCACAGAGATGTGGCAGCTTCATGCACAACGTATTTTGGAGTTTGGGGTGCAACACTCCTTAAGTTGGGTAGCACCTGGAGCTTGTCAGGGTGGAGTTTTTATTGTGCAGGTTGATTAGACTGAGGCTTCGTCTCTAACTCCCTCCTTTTTGCTATATTTAAAAAGTGCTACACACTTCGCTTTTCAACAGCGGGAGAGTGGAAGCCTGCTTGGGTTGAAACAGGAAGGACTCAGTCTCTGCTTGACCTTTCTTTCAGGCACAGAACACTTGTGCATATGATGTCATAGCCTTGTAAAAACAGACATTCCCACAGACCAGACAAGTGGCAAAAGGGAAACAATGGCAAAACCAATTGATCTGGATTTAATGTGCTAACATATGATTGATAGGGTTTTCGACGAATGGCTGATAGAAGCGGAGTGCCCCAAAATAGGCACCCAAGCATGCAGCTTTAATGAGTGGCAGACCAAGCAGTTTACTAGAAGTCCCTATTTAACGCAGCTGTAGTTCAGAATGTGTGGTCATTTGCAGGTAGACTACTGCTTTTGTGTACAGAACTCCAGCGGTGTGATGAATACATTTACTGCCCAAATTGTCTCCTTATCAGCGAATGACTGGACTCTCTCACAGAATACCTCGGTGGAAAGAACCAAAAAGATTGCTATTGCTTCGATTGCTTAAATAGCAGCTGAAATTTCGCTCACTGAGTTGCCTTTCACACTGCCTTCTGGCAGTGGGCATTGATACGCCACAAGTCAATGGTAATAATTTATTACAGAGGTATGGGGTAATTTTCTTATTACAGTTTAATAGTGATGCCAGAGCCAGACTTATAAAAAAGGGGTGATGTTTTCTCCAGAGTTAATGCTGCTGACTTTCATGTAAAATGGGAGAGAAATATCTTATTTCCCTATTGACACAGTATTCGATCCAAAGATTCCTTTGTTTGCCCCTGGCTTTCAGTTGCAGTGGAAATTACCCAGGCCTGTGTGTGCAACCGGTAGTGGTGCTTTCACTGTGAAGTCATGATGACCCCCTCCCACCCCGCCTCCTATTCTATCCTTACAAACATGCATGCTAATGCTTGGGCTATATTCTTTCAACGTTTTTTTTACTACTCTGTACGAGGAGATCGAGGCTGAGGGTAACTCTTCTTTTTTCTGCTCCCTGTCTCATCCTCTTAGTTTCTGCTCAACACAATGTTTTTTTTTCTTCTAACAGATGCTCATAAAACTTTACTAGAAACTAACAACCAAAACTATTGACAGTTGGTAAGTCAATATTACGCAAGAGGACAACGAGACTGTTGGCCCAGAATGCACTCCTAATATGGATCAGATTAACCTAAGTATACTCTTCAGTATGCAAAACCAGAGGGGTACTATCTCTAGCTGTCTGCAGGCTCTTTGGGAGCATGTGCTTTTAGGAACAATTGTCCTCACTCACCCGAAGGTGACATGCTTCATCATAGGGCTGTGCTCCACGTCTGGCTGGGACTGCCATGCCTGACTGGCCCCAGAAAGGGTTCTCTTTACTGAAGATCTTTATCAAAATACTTGGTGAACTAAGCTGGACTGTGAATAATGTTTCCAGAAAGTGATAAGATTGTTGGCCACCTATAGACCTGCTGTTGTGCTGGGGTCTAAAATCAAGGTCAACATGTTTCATGCCCAGTTGACATCAGACCGGCATCAGAAAACATTTGCTAACAGCTGGAGTGTGTGCGACCCCCGTGCTTGCAAGTTGCACGCACTCCAGGTTATGCAAGTCGCTTCCTGGTGTGGCGTCCTTGTTATCTGAAAGGTCTTTTACCCTGACTTTCTGGAGAGTTACGTTATGCTTGCATACAGAGCACACTGTTAGCAAGTGTTTTCTGATGGTGGTGAGATGTCAGTGGGCACCTTATCAACGATGCATTGTGTGGGAGGTTTAATATAATACTGAGCTCCTCACTCTGTGGAGAAGATTAGATCACATCTGTTTGGTTTTGCTGCTTACGAAATGCCAAGAGGTCGCTTCTCGACTATATAAGGCATGAAACATGTTGACCTTGATTTTAGACCCCAGCGCAACAGCTGGTCTATATATTTCTCGATCTCTTTGTCACTTTTGTTTTAATTTCAACACATTGACCAGTGAGATCACATTAAATACATTTATACATATGGTCCATAGCAATGGCGTAGCAACGGGGGGCTCGGGAGGGGGTTGCAGCATTCCGCCCCTGGCGGCACGAATTTTGGTGGTGACCCCCCTGCTCTTACCTGCAGCCGGGGCGGCAAGGACAGGAATTGCCAGTCCCCCCTTTTTTTACACCTGGCCGCAGGTGGCAAAAGGTCTTGCTACACCACTGGTCCTTAGTTTATTTTAGCCTCACACCTTTGCCACTCTTGCTACTTTCTGGATAAATGACTGAACTTTTATATATACTATAAAAAAAGGAATTTAAGTAGACTGAGAGCACAATGTCGTTTATTCCTTAGGCCCAAAGTATGAAGCAGTTTTGATAAACAATACGACTGTAGTTCTTACTGATAGGGATTGATTAATCTTGCCCCTGCCACTAAGGTCTGTGGTAGTATGTGATATGACCTTTTCCCTATGTTAATATGTCTCAGAATCTACAGTGATTGCTACACCTGCTCCAGTTACTTTTTACTTTGCTAAATACAGAACTTCCTACACGCCACTTATCACTTGTACGCTTCATATGATCATTGTAGTCAAATACATTTGAATTTGTTTTCTTGAAACACAAAATTGTGGTTTGCTTCCAACTGTGGTGGTTGGAGAAGTGCATTGGTCTTAGCTTCCAGAAGGAGCTAAGAATGTGGCCTTAGTTTTTTACTCGGACAATCGTGTGATTAGGTAGTGATGGTTAAAATGATTCAGAGCCTGTTATGTCAAAAACGTACCCTTTGAAATCTTTGTCTGCCACCAGTAGACGACGCAGCTGTCGTAGCAGAGGCATAACATGATCGGATTTCTTAGTACCGCATATTATCCTGCCAAAGAGTTCTGTACTGCGGGATGGCTATACGAATATAGTTGGCGAGTCCTTGCCAGGCCTGGCCGTGGTACAGAAACCCAGCCCTGCAGGCTACACCAGGTCTGAATGATGAAGATTTTTCTGCGAGTAGGCGTGGTTGTTACTCAAATATCCATTAATAAGTTCCTCTTCTGCATGATTAAAAGCTTTGTGAAAAATAATCTTGCTTGCTGGTGTCGTGAAAAAGTGATCCGAAATCATTAGACCGCGAGTTGCTGCAGTGAAATTCTGCGCAAATATATGCATTGTTTAACTTTGATCTAACGGATGTTTGCGAGATGTACATGCGAGCTAAACAGAAACACTGTCACGAAAACCAGTAAAACTGAATTTCTCCCACCAGGTACATAATGTTTGCCCTATGTGCAATGTTTTCCACCTCCGAATAGGCAGGATTGTCTCCTCAATAATCACAAAAATATGATCCTTCTCTTGAATACTTCCCCTATTTACTTAGAGTGTAATTTTGAGAGAAAGTGTGTTGAAACACCGTTGTTGTCAATTGCATTGATTTTTATCGGAATGATTTCAATTACCTGAACTTCACCTCAGGTTTGTGTGAATCCATTATTTTTGTTTTCCTTCCCTAGAGGAACACTGATCTAGTGTTTTGGCTGCTTGATCATTTATTTCAACTTCCAATTTTCAACTATCGGTCACGTGGAAATTATAACAGGGTAGCTAGGTATGCAGCATGAACTACTGCTACGATTTTGATGTTCTGTCTCCCCTGGCCCCTAAAGGTTTTGCTGTCACCTGATGCCTTTTAGGTTTATATCTTTTTATTGTTGCATGTGCTATGTCATGAAACAATAAGGCACAACACCACACATTTCAATAATAAAAGAAAAACAAACCCAACTCCCCCCTCCCTTCACCCACCCCCCCATTCTCCCTCCCGGAGCTCACCCAATACACCCTCAAGAACAATTTTGTATAGCATCATCCTAGCCAAGCTAAAGCCTGCCAACCCATTGTCATTTGATGCAGATGGAATGGATTCCTGTGGGGCTTCCACAAGCCACACAGGTAGAGCGCCTGCGATGCTTCGATTGCAAAACTTACATAACTCGAGCACACTTGGAGAGGGATAAATTGGGTGCCCTGCTGGCCTGGTTGGCGAAACCGGCCTGATGTGAATCAGTCATACTGGAGATTAGGGACCGCAATGAGGTGGCTAGATACGACCAGCAGGGGACCAACGACCTGTTTCCTGCATATTGTACTGATCTTTACCGGAGTCAGTTGTCCCCAAAGGACGAGGAATTGCAGGAGTTTCTGCGGGATGCCGATCCCCCTGCTCTCGATGAGGATGCTTGGTACGGTATAGAGTGGCCCTAGTAAATAAGGACAAACTAAGTCTTATAAATTTAGAAACATATGAGCTGACCGGAGCATGGACAGACAACAAAACCATGCCAAATGCGTCGCCACGACATCCTGCAACCTAGGCATATTTGCTGCCAGTATTCTGTCCAGTCTACTATGGGTATCGTGTGATGCTGAATAAAGTGTAAACCCGCAGGGTAGTGTGGCTCAGTCTCCAAACGTCATGAAAGTCCATGGGGCATTAGTCATCTGCGGCTCTAGGGGTTGACCTGTCAATGTGGGGGTCTATGATACAGTTGAAGTCTCCCCATCCATAACATGGGTCCAGCTAAGTCGTGTACAAGCAGACCACGTAAGGTGTCCTAGAACAGGTCTTCATCTGTGTTTAGTGCGTATGTATTTAGTATAGATAAGTCGCAACCGTCTAGCTCCCCTTTTATGTATACATATCGTCCGGCCACATCAGCCTCCGAGTGTTTAAGGGCGATTTGGATTCCAGGCACTACCCATATTAACGTCCCCCTTGCGTACGTAGAGTAGGAGGAGTGATACACCTGACTGCGTCATTTGCCAGCTAATTTCATGGCCCCTGAGTTGTCCAGGTGGGTTTCTTGCAGGCATGCTATGGAGATTTTATGTCTTTTTAAAAAGGATAACACCTTGAATCTTTTTACGCATCTCCCAGTCTACCTAACATTCCATATCAACACTTTAAGGTCTGTCCCCATCCTGGTCGTGTAGTATTAGTAAGTGTTGTACTTCCCGCCCCCACTGCCCATTCCAATCACCTGTAACCTTAACGTAAAACTGGTAGATAAACTTCACAATATGAACTTCTCATCCCCCCTCCCACAGGCTTATATAGCATAATCAAATAGCCATTATTGCCCACCCCTTGCTGGTGTCAGGGCGTACACGGCTCCCCAGGCAACTCAACGGAGACCATCAAACATACCTCAACAACAAGCTCCCCGACCAACCACTCTTGTCTATGGGAACTCCGAGTATCCGCCATTCCACATCCATCATGTCAGCCCTGCACGGGTGTATTAACCCGCTTCGATTTCAAAGCCTGAACTGGGTAGTTACACTCCCAAAACGTTCTGGCCCTTTGCACAACAGGACTGCAGTCAAACCCTCACCTTGGGCATTTATACACTCCTGGGCTATCAATTATATACATTTCAGGCATTCAGTCATTACAACCCCCTTGAGGGAGCTCCCTCAGCATGTCCGATGCACATTTCAGGGTGGTGGTCTGCGTCAAATGTCCATTTCCTCCATGTCCAGAAGTAAATCCCCTCCCGCTCAGCTTCTCCAGCTGTGTCGTCACTGAACTGTATGGTGCCATCCTCTCTGACTATGACCCTTTGATCCCTCGATGGAGCAGTTCCAGGGTCTTTACTTGCCGTGTGATGCCGGCGTCATCGTCTTTCCGGCGAGGTGCACCATCGCTGTCGTTGACATCGTGGTTCGCGGGGGCAGCGCCTCACCCCGCAGTTCCAGCCTCTCCCATACTTCCTCAGGTGTCTCAAAGTAATGCGCCTTTCTTTTACCAGTACCTTCAGGTTTGTGGTGTATAGGAGCTTAAATTGTAATTGGAGTGTTTTCAGCTTCCATTTTACACCTATGAAAGATTTCCTTAAGTCCTGCACTTGTTCAGTGTAGTCTGGATATAAAGCGATCTTGGTATTGTCATAGTTCCGATCAGGGTGTTCTTGGGCCACCCTGAGAATGAAGTCCCTGTCTCTATAATTAAGGATTTTGGCGATCAAGGCTCTCAGCAGTGCACCATGGGGCGGCGGCGGCACCATGGCCCTGTGAGCCCATTCCACCACGAGGAACTCGCATAGCCCCTGAGGGCGAAGCTCAGTGTGGATCCAGGACTCCAGGAACTGTAATGTAAGGTAATGTAATGTAATGTATGTATACTTGTAAAGCGCACTGTTACCTCGTTACGCGGTGTCCTGGCGCTGTATACCACTGGGGAACTGGTCAGACCATCCATTTTCCACCCGTTCCCGAAACCCCAGCACGCGGATGTTATTCCGTCGGGACCTGCCCTCCACGTCCTCTCCTCGTTGAAGGGTTTTTGTGACTCCAATCATCTACGCCATCTGCCGCTTGATGGTGGACACCTCCCCTTGGAGGTCTGCTAAGGTCCTCTATATCACCTTCTGCAGCCTTGACACTGTCGGCCACCTTACGTAAGTACGCTCTCAACAGATTCACATCCATGGAAACTGTTTGAATTTGTTGTTCTAGTGCAACTCAAGAACCCTAGATTGCGGTTATTAGCTCCGCTCTGGTTGGCTCATCCTGGTCCTGTGCCGCTCCATCTTCACAAGGGCCCATTTGCCTTGTGAGTCTCTTGGTGGGGTGATGAGGCATGGTGTACTGGGTTATCGTGTTGGTGGTGGCTGTCTTGTTCTTCCCCATGCGGCTCTTCCACACCCGTGGGCAAGGGGAGAACCCTTCGTTGTCTCAGGGAGTACCACTATGCAGCCTTCTCTTCAAGACGCTTGTCAGCACTCCCCTCAAAGATCCTGTGTGCTCCAGACTCAGCCTTGTTCAGGGCGAGTCTGACCCTCAGGATCCACCTGTCAAATTGGCTAATGCGGGGCTTTGCCTACTTAGTTTTCTTATGTCTATGGGGGGTGACACCACAGGAGTAATAGGCCGTACAGTAGGCGACCTCCAAACAGCTGTCCACTCTCTTCAGGCCCTCCGCCCCCTCAGGTGTTGTTCTTGCAGGCCCGGACGGCCAAGGCCCAGCCTTTAATCCGCAAGGCAGTGTACCCTTCAAGCTGCAAGCAGGACCTACAAATCGATTATGGGCCGATTGGTGCCCTCCTGGTGCCTGTCGGCAGTCCTCAGGCGCTGCCGCCGCTTTCTGCGGGCCAGTCACTTCTAATCGCACCCCGACTGGCCGCGCGGCCCAGCGCCCTCTCCTCACGCTGCGGCCCGCCCTGTCAGACCCTCCGTGGGCCGCGCTGTTCCTCCTCACCCCGAGGCCTCGGGTCGCCCATTGTTTCCGGGCATCAGGATGCCGCCACCGGGGCCGGTATCCATTTCCCAGTCGGCTGCTCGGTCGCTTCACTCTCCCAGTCCGGAAGGTTGCGTGCCTGGTCGTTCACGCCTAGCTCTACAGGATCAGACCACAGCAGCAGCGATCAGGAGCCTCTGAGGGCGCCGCAGGCACACGCTCCCCACACTCTCTGCTCGGGGCTCAACTAGACTCTGGCGGTCTCAGATTGCAACGGAGCTGGAATGTCGATATTTAGTACGGCTGCAGAACTCTATGGCAGGCTAATATTACAGGCGGTCCCTGGCAGGATTATGCAGGATTTATGGTGATTTGACCGGGAGCTCCGGGGCTCATGTCCTGTCGGCCATGTTGCTTGGTCACCCCCCGATTAGGAGTCCTAATTAAGCTCAAAGCGCAAGAGAAGTAGTCATTGGAAGCGAAATGTGTTGATCTGGTAGCAGCAAAATTGCAGCAGTCAGTCAGATGCAGTTAGCATCACCACAACACAGATACCGTTGCTGAGTTCTATCATGGCTTCAAGACCCAAACTTATACGTACATTATACGCACTATAACTAAAGCATCAAATGCCTGACTGTAGTGCCTTTGCCAGCCTTCTGCCTCAGCAATGCTAGGATGTCTACATTGTATGTAGTGGTTGAGGCTTTGTAAACAAACCCACTAATAAAAAGTAATCTGAGGAGACCGGCAGGGTAAAACAGCTTAGCTGCTATTGGCTGATCAATAGCAGCTCCCATGTTCAGAGGGAAGGCAGTATGTTGTAACGTGTAAAATGTCAGCAGGCAAGCCTGGCCATGTATGCCTCTTCAGCGACAGCCATGGCGTGTTTGCAGTGCAGAGAAAAACAGTTGATTCTGATATCAGTGTGCCCTGTATTATATAGTGATATTAATGTGCCTCCAGAGCCGTTGTATCCGCTCTTCTGGTGAAATGCTGTAGCAATATCAACAAGCGAAGAGCAAGGCAAATGGAGCGAGTCCTTTTCCCCGGGTTAATCACAAAACCACAATGAGGACGGGCACTGAGAAAAAGTTAACTTTGACTGCATTAACTGGCAAATGTCCGCGACCGTGTACTTAAAATTTTCAATGTGCAAGATATGTCATCTCTGCAAATTACCGCTGCAAGCCCTGTCGGGATTGTTGCAAAAAAGTGTCTGTGACAGATACCCACCTGGTATGGTTGTGGTTCCTTGGGTTGAGTTACAACTCCAAGGTCTGTAACGACAGCAAGTGGATGAACCCGAAAACAATCCAGAAAAGTGAGGCGGAACTTGACGTGACCAAACATAAGAAGACTCTGTGTTAGTGCCGCTCCAGTTTGTGGCCCATGTCCAAGTTTCTTTTCAGCTCTCCTTACAGTTCCTGGAGTCGGAGCCGCTAGGGAGGCCGCTCTATGTCCTGCTTCAAGTCTTTAGGGAAATCTAAAATGAAACTGAAGAAGGTGAAGTGGGATTCTGCTCTGTCACCTACTCACATTGCCCTGAGTGGGAGTGGGGACAGCACCACTCTTCTTGAGCTTGCTCCTGAAGTTGACTTTGGAACAATCATCCCAAAACTTATGCCGGCATAACTCGAGTTTTTTTTGGCTGAAATCCATACCGCTTCAGATTGAAGAGGCCTGCATAGCAATGCTTCGTCTCTTTGAATCTCTTCTGACTCCCTCTGGTGCACCTTCAGGCCCCAATGAGCTGCGAGGCCCTCCATCTGGAATAACGTAAGTGGGTTCACCCTCTGTGCTAGTTTTGTGACTGGCTCCACTTTTAGCCTCAAGGTAAAAACTAGTCTGCTAACTGAGGTCCTCCAACTGAACAGACTTCTGCTGAGCCTCTGTTCTCTTTAATGAAGCTTTGATGGGTATTTTATTTGGGACCTGGGTCAAACCTTGCTCTGGGCCCCCTGTTAGCAAACAAGTTGCTAGGTGCCATCGTCCTGCCCCAAAGCACCCTTCTGTTCTTTCGCAGTATCCTACACCCGATACCCTTGTTGTTCAGGCTTCTGCGAGTCGGTCTAATCCAGACACATTTCCTACCACTCCTCCTGAAAGGGAATCTAAACGCATAGAAACATTGACCAGAGAGACTGTTCCTCTACCAGCCTTGCCCTCTGCTCTGCCAATACCAGCTACTAGTTGGGCTGTTATTCCCATGCTCTTTTTGATTCGATAGCTTCAGTCCTTCTGGGTGTCCCTGGTGACCTTGCCTGTCATGACCTAAGCATCTCAGGATTGTTGTGTTGTGGCGAAGTTCACAATTTGTGAATTGAATACCACCGATTCTTATCGGGTGAGCTATCTGCACCAAAGTTAACATTTGCCATCATGCGTGCTATGGCTGCAATCTACTGGGTTCTCTGGCAATGTCCATTCCTCCCTTATGGACATGCCCTTTGATAGAACACGCCTGTTCAGGGACAAGGCTATTTCTGCTCTCATGCGGTTTAAGGAGAGTAGGACTACAGCTTGCTCTTTGGACCTCTCAGCCCCTCCTGTCCAACTACACCAGTTTCACCAGACCTAGCAATTTCGCGGTCACTGCTAAGGTGCCCACTGCATGTGTCAATAATCAGTGTGTCGCCCAGTCCACCAACCCTACCACAGTCCCTGATGCCAAACCTCATTAGCGTGCCCTTGATGGATCACAGCCACCCAATGAGAGGTAGAATTCGAGGATTATTTCCAGGCTTTCTGGAGATCACGTTAGGTTGGTTCTTTAGATTGTTTGCAGGGGGTACTCTCTCCTGTTCATTTCTTCCTCGCTGAACCTTCCACTGTCCTTCCCCCGCCCCCTCAAAATGACTGACTGAGGACCATTTTGGCATAAGGTGCTAGTGAGAGAGTGCAGGCACCAGAAGCAGGGCATAGTTGCTCTTCCCACTACGTTCTGGTGCCCAAGAAGGATGGAGGTCTTTGGCCTATTTTAGGCATGCACCCTCTCATTACCTTCCTCTGAAAGGAGAAGTTCAAGATGCTTATCCTGGCCCAGGTTTTGAAGGCTCTCGACCTCGACGACTTGATGGTGGCATTGGATCTGCAGGACCACTATTTTCATATTCTTGTGCTGCCGGCCCATCGGTGCTAACTACAGTTTGTGGTGGTACAGAAGCATTTTCAGTTTGGTATGCTCCATTTTGGTCTCACCAGTGGCCCTCTGGTGTTCATGAAAGTGATGGCTGCTTGTTTTTGGAGGTCTGGGATACCCTCTTCCCCTACCTCAATGACTGGCCGTTCAAGACAGGCTTGTCGCAAGGAGGGGTCAGCCACTTCCAGACTACAGTGAACATCCTGTCATCTTTGGGATTTACTATCAACGTGCTGAAATCACAACTGACTCCTTCAAAGATGCTCCTAGTCATCTGAGCCATTCTGGACATGACTTGGTTTTGTGCCCGTCCCTCGGGGAAGCGTCCAGGACTTTGAAGTTATGATCCATATCTTTCAGCCTCTGTTCTAGATTTCAGTGAGGTCAATTCTGAGGCTACTGGGACCAATGGTCTCCTGCATCCTGATGGTCGAGCACGCCAGGTGACATATGCAGGCTCTGCAGTGAGATCTGAAGTCCCAGTGGGCCCACCATCAAGAAGACCTCTCCTACCACGTTCATGTTTTGGAGGAGACTGTAAAAGATCTGCAGTGGTGGTTGCTGCATCCCAGATGGGTCAGCAGCAGACACCTCATCCTTCCTGGCCCACTGCCGACAGTGGTGACCAATGCCTCCTTTCTGGGTTGGGGTGGCCGTTTGGGATAGGCAGAGATCAGAGGAGACTGGTCTCTGACAGAGTCCTGGCTCCACATCAACCTTCTGGAGCTGACGGCCATCCACTTGGCGCTGAAAGCCTTCCTGGTGCTACAGGTACTCATGGACAATACCACTGTCCTGTGGTATTGCAACAAGTAGAGGGTGAGGTCATGAACCATGTGCCATGAGGCCTTGCGCCTTTGGAAATGGCTGTACCACCAAGGAATTTTTCTATTGGTGAACCAACTGGCAGGATCCTTGAATGCCAGGGCAGAAAAGGTCAGCTGTAGACGCCTACCGATCACAAATGGCAGTTATACCTGGACATAGCATAAGGTGTCTTTCGCGAATGGGTAGAACCTTTGATTGATATGTTCGCCACCGCCGGGATAGTGCAATGTCAGAACTTCTGCACGTTGGAGTTTCCAAGGCGTTTAGTCACTCGGAGTCGCATTCTGCCTCTAGTGGAACTTAGGACATTTTGTAAGCCTTACTGCCGATATCAATCCTGCCTTGAGTTCTCCAGAAGATCAGGACTGACTAGGCCTAAGTCATCCTAGTGGCTCTGAATTGGGCACACAGTGTACGTTATCCAGAACGTCTGGTATTGAGCAGATGTCATCTTATCAGATTACCAGATGACCTATTGTGGCAGCAGTAGAGCAGGGTTCTGCACCCAGGGCTTTGCAATCTTCACAGTCATGCTTGGAGATTGAATGGGGACAGCTCGACTCCTTTGAGCTTTCCTCCAGAGGTGGTTGTCATCCTGGCAGCCAGGCATCCCTCAATGAAAACTGTATATGCCAGTTGTTGGGACAGATTAGTGGCTTGGTGCGGCAACCCCAGGCTGACCCTCTCCAGGCCAAGTTATGGGGCGTTGTGTTTTTTGTTCTGTCTAATACCTGACAAGGCTTTTCTCTAGGCACAACTAAGGGTTATTTTTTGGCCTTTTTGTGGTTCCCAGATCAGCCCTCACAGTTTAAGTCGCCAGTTGTGATGTCCCTTTTTTAAAGGACTAGTACATATGCTTCTTGTTTTGTGATGCTCCACTGGCACCTTAATCTGGTCCTGACTTATCTGATGTGCCCTCCGTTCGAGTCTCTTCACAGCTTAAGGGACAGCTGTGAAGAGGCTTCTCACCTCAAGACTGTTCCTCATTGCCGTCACCTGAGCATGGTGATTAAGCTAGCTTCAAGCACTTTGTGTTACTCTACCGTCTTCCCAGGTAACTTGGTTCTGCAGACTTGGGCTTCTTTTGTGCCGAAAGTTGTGACAACGTTCCACGTCGGGCAATCATCACACTCACTGTGTTATATGCTGCGCTACACCCCTGTAAGGAGGAAGCAAGACTCAATCACTTGGACCCTAAGATAGCACTAAGCTACTATGTAAATTATACAAAAGAACACAGGGTGAAAGACCAGCTTTTTGTGGGATTCTCTGGTGTGAAAAAAGGCAAAGCAGTCCGAAGAGCACCATCTTCTACTGGATTGTGCTCTGCTTTTTAGTCCATTCGTAGCAGATCTTTATGCAGTTACCAGAAGAACTACATGATCTTTTGACCAGGGCTACCACTGCGTTGGTATGCTAAGTCTCTGTTCTAGATGTATGCCAAGCTGCTACGCTGGGATCACCAAGAGGGGAATTTTGCCTGCTTGGTCCTGCAGGACTTTCTGGTTTGATTCAACTCACAGACCCACCTCCAAATAGGTATTACTTTGGTATCTATTAAAAAGTGGAGGAATATTCAAATAGAAGTCTCTATCACAAGAACAAGTTACTTGCCTTTGGTAATGCTCTTACGGGTAAAAGCTATCTAGCTGTAGATTCTTCACCGACCATCTCTGTCATCTGACTCTATCCTTAATAAGTTTGCAAGTCTACGAATCTGCACCCTGTCTACCAATTTGCTTTTGGGGCTTTGCGTCGTGGGCACGGACAACCTCAAAAGTAACTGACAGCACGCAGGAGTGGTGCCAATGTAAACCCTGCATGTCATTTTTGAAGCGGCATGACGTCCATGCTTTGCCGCAGGGCAGCATCTTCCATCGTACAGAGGTACTGCTGAAAAACTTCCAAATCCAGTCTTACGCAGTGGATCATTCAAAACTGAGGGATCTGTAGCCCAGTAGAGTCTCTCCCAGGAAGAGTGTTCCACAGGTAAGTAACTTGTTCTTCAGGCTGCACGTTGTCCCATTCCCTGCTTTGCATGGTCATGCCTTACAGATGCTATATCTACACTCCTTGTACTGTAAACGGGGCATGTCTTCCTGTGTAATGATTTCACCTTTGCTGAAAAGCGCCAAGTAACACTTCCAGGTAGGCAGTATGTACTCTGACAAAAGTATCACCTGGGCTCCAGCTTTTATGCAGTCACTGCTGTTGTCACCTTTTAATGAAAATACCCTGGATGATTTTTAGCTTAGTCCATACCAGCCTCTACCTCTTCTCATCAGACGAGAGCTTCGATTTCACAAACACCTAATAATGTATTAATATGATGCGGGTCTTATCACTGTGTGTAGTCGCTCTCCTATTTAAACAACCAGTTGCAGCGGAAAGTAGAGTTGTTAAGTTCATGTAACATGCACTTGTTAGTGTATTTTGTGTATACTGTTGAGGTTTAACATTTAGAAATGGCTCTTGGATCCTTGGCTTAAGTGGGGTCCGCAGAAGTGAAAAGGGTAATAACTTTATTGTAAAGAGTTAGGAAAAAGTGTAGAACTTGGCCCGAAGCCATTGTATTGACATGTAATGTTGTGCCAAATTAGTTGACAAACCTGTTGCTCTTTGTACGCTTCTCTGATCTGTAATTACTGCAGCAACAAAAACATGCCTGGGAGGTTTCAAAGAAGACTGGCAAGAGAAAGATGAGGAGCATTGAAATCCAAAACCATGTTTAAAGAAAATGATACTTCTCTTGGGTGGGGGAAATGGGTACACTGTCAGATGTAACACTAAAAATATGTATGTATGTACGTACGTACGTCCCTCCTTCCGCAGGTCCCTTTTTTGAGAAATTACTTTGACAAATATGGTGAAAAGTTAAACCTTGTTTTCTTGATTGTGGTTTCATTCATTTAGATGTTGACAATGAAAATAATCCGTACTATGACTGAGAAATGCCACGATTTCACTTTAAAGTCCAATGGATATAAAACTATAACCAGCTATGATGATTTTATTGAATGTTTTGTGAAAATATTATACTTTGTCTTCCATTGCATTTTTTTAAGTTGCTTGCAACCAGGCAAGTCTCTAGCTTTGAAAAATAACTTGAACTCGAGATTTACACTGTTAGACCTGCAAAGCTTTTTTTTAAATATTTATTTATTGGTATTTATAAAAAATACACACATACAAACATCGTTATATGGGTTGCCAGCCTGTTACGGGGTAAATAGTCGCTGTAAATATATCGGAAGGCAATCCCTCTGTACGTTATACCGTGGTGGTAGGATAAGGATAGAATAGGAGGAAAGGAAAGGGAAAATAAGTGTAGAGGAGGTATAGTATTGAAGCAGTTTAATTGGCAAGTGTTCTTAAAGCTGCATGTAGTGCGATGGTTCACAACACATTGAGTCAATTATAGCCTTATGGTGGCTCATCTGGGGTCAGACTCTTGTCCAAGGCTTGCCACAGGTTCCTGCAGGAGGCCTTCCAGGGAGAGTAAGTTAGTGACAGGGTGATCTAACTAAGCCACCCTCTGTATGACGTTTTAGAGGTATCTTTCCAGTTAGTAAGTATTAGCTTGACTGCAGCAGTTAACTGTAAGTCCATTAGTTCTCTTTCTCCCTCTGAGGGGAGGTCTGTTCGGATGAATGCCGTGGTAAGCGAGGCGAAGTCTCTTGTTATTTTACAGTTGAGTGATTTGTCTACAAAGTCGAACACCTCCCACCCAAAACCTTTTGAGTACCGGGCAAAGAAAGATGAGGTGTTCTAGGTCTCCCTTGCCTGTGTTGCAGTTCCAGCATGAGGGATTGTCTCTGAGGCCCAGTTTGTGTAGTCGGTCTGGGGTCCAGAATGTTTTGTGTAACAGCCAAAGTTTAGTCTGGGCCAAGACTGGGGTGATCTTATTGCGGGTGGCGGAGGCCCACAGTGTACTCCACTCCCGGTCGCTTATGGGGGGCTGTGTGCGGCTGTCCCAGTATTCTTTTGTTTTGTTGTTAATTTAGGATTTTTGCGGGGTGAGGGTTTTATATAAGAAAGAAGCTTGGTGTTCCAGTTTGTTTATACTAGTTACATATTGGAAGATTGATGGGACAGTGTTTGTTATTCTGGCCTTTGTTATGGCTGTTTTAATCTTTAGGAAACTGTAGAGATCAATGTCTTCCAGGTGGTGGGAAGTTTTTAGTTCTGCGAACGAAAGGGGTGAGGTGCCAACTTCTTATTGAGAGGGGTGTGAGATTCCCTTTTCTATCCAAGTATTGAAGTTGAGGGTTTTCCCCTTGTACTTTATAGTGCTGTTCGCCCATATAGATTCCGATTTGGACCTCTTGATACTGACCTCCATTTTTTTATCTAGTTTTAGAAGGGCTATCTTGGTGTTTTTCAGTATTGTGTTGTTTACGAGTGGGTGTGCATTGGCCGTGAGTAGTGCTAGGGGTTCTAGATTGTTCAGTATCTCCTTTTCTAAGTGTAGCCACACCGGTGAGTATTCTGGTGTTTGCTCGATCCATTGTGTGCCTTGTTTGGCTAGAAAAGCCAGTTGAAAGACTTTAAAGTCTGCTAAATTCACTCCCCCTTGATTTTTAGGTCTTCTGAGTTTCTTCAGACTTATCCTTGCTTTTTTTCCCGCCAGAGGAATTTGGTGCACATTTTGTCTACTTTCTTATGGAACTCGTCTGTTAAGAAGATTGGTAGCATGCTTGTAAGGTAGTTTACTAGGGGTGTGATCATCGTTTTTATTGTTTCTTTTCTTCCTCACCATGTCATAAATGTAGGTGACCAGGCTTCCAGCTGTTTTTTGATTTTGTCTAGAAGGAGTTTTTCGTTGTGTTTTAAAGAAGAGACCAGGTCAGAGCCAAAAAAATACTGAGATATTTGATGTGTTTAGTCTGCCACGTGAGTCCCGAGCTTCCCAGCACTTCCTTCGAGCAGTGGATATTTAGTGGTTTACACTCTGACTTGTCATTATTCAGTTTGTACCCTGATAGGTCAGCATATTCACTGATTGTGGACATGAGAGCTTCTATATAGGTTTTTGGTTGTTGTTTCATTATCAGTATGTCATCGGCATAGGCCGCTACCTTTACTGTCGTTTGGTTGATAACGACCCCCTTTATGTTTTCATTGAGTTTTATATCTTAGATTAAAGGCTCCAGGGCAAGGAGGAAGAGCACCAGTGAGAGCGGGCACCCTTGTCTTGTTCGAGTGTGAAAGGTTCTGAGAGGGAACAGTTTATCGTGATACTCGCAGTTGGATTCTGGGATAGGGACATTGTCATCTTGATGTACTCGTCACCTAGATTATATGTGTGCATACACTGCTCCAGGAAGGACCAAGATACTTTGTCGAAGGCTTTCTCTGCATCGTGCGTAATGGCTACCGCTTGAGACGGGCTCTCGGAGGATTGTTCCAAGACGTGGCATAGAAGACGCGTGTTGTCGCTGGCTATTCTGCCACGCATGAAACCTACCTGGGTGTTACTTATTAGTTTGGGCAATATCTTGTTTAGTCTTACAGCTAAGATTTTTGCGTAGATTTTGCAATCCACATTGATAAGTGAAATTGGTCTGTAATTTTTCGGTAGTTTGGGGTCCTTACCATCTTTAGGTATCACTGTTATTGTCGCTTCTGTCATGGATGTGGGTATCTTCCCAGTGGTGGCTGTTTGGTTGAATACGTGAAACAAGATTGGTGGAGGGTCTAAGGGGAAAAAAATGTTTAAAGACCGAAAGGACAGACTAAACCCCCTATTCACAATATGGCAAAACAAAGAGGACTGTCAATGGTCTATACGACTGATATGGGCGAAGACAAAATGCAAAGAGCTCTGTGTCTACCTGTAGAGTGTATACAACAAAACGGAAATTAATCCCATCAGCCCACCCATATGGCAGAGCATCATCATCTGGGATAAATCCAAAGATGGCCCGGCTAAGGAGCTACACACCTGTTAGTATTGTGTGCTTCTCCAAACCAAAGAAACCACCATTGATGGATCATACCAAAAGACAAATATGTTTGTAGTGGTGTGGAATGTCAATTGGACCAAGTACCATCCTTAGCAGACGGTTATAATTTCAAACTGTCCTCCACTTATTTTAATATTGACACCATGATTTCTTCCCAATAAAATTTTCCTTATGTCATGGTAGCCAATTTTACGTTTCATTTTTTATTTCTTTTTACACAAAAAAATGTTTTCGCTGCAATTGACATCCCACACCACTACAAACATATTTGTCTTTTGGTATGATCCATCACTGGTGGTTTCTTTGGTTTGGAGAAGCACACAATACCAACAGGTGTGTAGCTCCTTAGCCGGACCATCTTTGGATTTATCCCAGATGATGATGCTCTGCCATATGGGTGGGCTGATGGGATTCATTTCCGTTTTGTTGTATACACTCTACAGGTAGACACAGAGCTCTTCGCATTTTCCTTCGCCCATATCAGTCGTATAGACCATTGACAGTCCTCTTTGTTTTGTCTGTTTGGTTGAATACCCTTTTCATGATCGGGGCCAGTTGGGGTAGGAAGGTTTTGTAGAAGTCCGTCTTGTATCCGTCTGGGCCGGGGGCTTTGTTCTTTTTCATTGACTTGACTGCCATGTCTACTTCCATGTCGCTGATCTCTAGTCAGTCTCTTTTCAAATTAATTCTAACATAGGCACCTCAGGTGTCTATCAGTCCCCTTATGGTGTCCCTCAGGGCTCGGTGCTTAGCCCCCTGCTTTTTAACTTATACGTGGCTCCTCTTGCCCGTATTGCGGAAAATGAAGGCCTAACCATGTTTAGTTACGCTGACGACTCACAAATAATCTTCTCTCTGTCTAGCACAAACAAGGACTTACCTTCGCCCCTGAAATCTGGCCTTGCCAAAAACGCAACCTGGATGCGAACCAATCTGTTGAAACTTAACTGAGAAAAAACAGAGGTTCTAATCTTTGGCCCCAACCATGATCTATGGAATGCCTCCCACTGGCCATCCAGCATGGGCCCTCTTCCCATCCGACCAAGTCCGGAACCTAGGTATAACTATTGATAAAGGACTCACGATGCAGCCTCAAGTTGGAAAACTTACTGCCATGTGTTTTGTTATCCTGAGATGGCTCCGTAAGATCATATGGATGATCCCCGAAGACACCAAGAAATCTGTAGTCAATGCCCTAATTACCTCGAGGCTTGACTACGGGAATGTCCTTTACCTAGGAGCAACCCAAGCTGTAATGAAACGACTGCAGCGTGTACAATATGCTGCGGCCCGTCTATTGCGCAAGTGCCATAGAAGAGAACACATGTCGAAACACGTAAAAACTTTGCATTGGCTTAAAATTGAGAGCAGAGTAAAATGTAAGACTCTCTGTTTCATGCATAAGATAAAATTTGGTTCTGCCCCAAGATACCTAAAATCCCTAGTTCATGTCTATCTTCCCACTCGGCATCTCAGATCCTTTTCTCAGGGCCTGTTCAACGTGCCTAAAGTCCGGCTTTCCAGAATGGGAGGTAGGTCCTTTTCCTACCTAGGTCCTAGGTTATGGAATTCCCTCCCCCTGGAATTGCGCACTGAAACTAATCTCGTTACTTTCCGTAGATCCCTGAAAACCTGGCTGTTCAACCAGTAAACCTGGCCTGGCTATTCATCTCCCTCCTTTCCTTTTCTGCACTCAATCTCTCTACCAGCGCCGGGAAACCCTTTTTGGGTAGCTGTAGCGCTTTACAAATCAAATAAATAAATAAATAAATAGTCCTAGGTTAGTGCTATCTGTGTGGTCTAGTTTCGGTAGCCCAGTCTTTCTAGATATTTTTTGCATCTTTCTTTGTCTAGCTTTTTATCGTTCCTGTATAGGTCTGAGTAAAATCGTCTAAATGTTCTAAGAATGTCCCTGTGTTTCGTATGTGTTGAGTTATCCGCGTCGGTGATCGACGAGATTGACATCTGGTTGCGCTTGTGTTTGAGGTATGATGCTAGGAGTTTTCCTGCTCTATTGGATTCGCATAGATTTAGAGCTTTGCATTTCTTAAACCACAACCCTGCTCTCTCACTGATGATTTTGCTGTACTCATCTTTTCGGTTTGTAAGGTTATGTAGGGTCGTGTTTTCGCGTTTGTCGTTTATGAGCTCGGTCTCTAGGGTTTTTATTTCTCCCTCCAGTACTGTTAGTCTTAGGTTCGAGCTCTTATTGAGTCTAGCGGAGATTTCTATTAATTTTCCTCTGATTATGGCTTTTAGTGCATCCCACAGTGTGTTCGTACTTACTTCATTAGTGTCGTTATTGGTTATGTATTCATCGAGGGCTTCCTCAACTTCTTTTTTTGTGGGTAGGGTCTGTGACGGTGTTACTTCTGAATCGCCATCTTCTGGGGGTGGCCTCCTTGTGGGAACCCGCCAGTTTTAGGCTGATTGCAGAGTGGTCTGAAACTAGTCTTGGTTCAATTGTGGCCTCGTCTATCATGTGTGTGTCGCTTCCTGATAATAGGATGTAATCTATTCTTGTGTGCAACTTGTGTGGGTTTGAGTAAAAGGTGTAGTCTCTTGAAGTCGGGTTTAGCAATCTCCATGCGTCTTAGATGTCAAATTTTGTGCATATGTTGTGAAATGCTACGTGGGAGTTGTTGGGGTGAAACTGGCAATGAGATTGTCTAGCCAGCAGTGGGTCTAGTGGCATGTTGATGTCCCCTGCTACTATCAGTAGCCCGTCTTGTGGCAGTTTTGATAAAGCTTCTGCTACTTCTTCCCAATATGGGAGGTCGTCTGAATTTGGGCCGTATAGGTTCACTACGTGGAATTGGTCTTCCCCTCTTGAGATATTCGCAATCAGCATTCTACCCCCTTTGTCGTGTGTGTGCGAGTTTAACAGCAACTTGGACTTTTTGGAGCGGAGGGTCATGACACCTCCTCTCTTCCTGGTAGAGGGCGAGCACATGGAGTGTGCTATCCAGTTAGCTCTAACTAATTTGTAGCTTTCCTCAACTAGTTTGGTTTCCTGCAGTAGGACAATGTCGCTTTTTGATTTTGCTAGGTACTCTATGATCTTCCTGCGTTTGATGGGGTGATTCAGGCCTTTAACATTTAGCAAGGTTATTTTGAGGTCCTCGGTTATCGAGACCGGGTTATTGTTAGCCATTATCTAGGTTTTGGGGTGCTTGCTTCCTGTGCCCGATACTCAAGAAAGTACTGCATTGTGTGATCTCAGGCTTCAAGATATACGAGGTTTGGAATAAGTAAAGCATGGAAAAAGCAGAAATGAGTTTAGAAAAGGATCCTACCATTGTCTCTCCCCCCGCGTCTTGTGGTTGAGCAGACAGGAACAAATGTCGGCCCGTGTACTCCCTAAGACACCTCTCTGATCCTGTTTTTCACTGACCTTCCATTTCCTATTGTATTGAACCCAAGAGAAATCTGTATGCAGATGAGCAACTTAGGAGCAGCCTGTTTGTATTGTTTATTTTCTCTCACTGACTTATTAGATGCTTGCATTCTACAGCCTAGCCCAGCCTGTTTTGAAAGGCACAGACCTCCCCAGTTCTTTCATCCTACGTGCCTCTCTAGTTGTTTCACTTTGTAGTCTTTCCCAGTGGCCATAGTTCCACAAGACTGAAGGCCAATGATGCAGTACTCCAATACTGACTCAATCTGATAGACATCTAGCCTCAGATGTCTTACATTTGAATTTCCCAGGCATCCGACTAGTTCCCCAGGATGATTCTTCGAGCAGTACACCTACTCGCTGGTAGGTGGTGTTGGCTGGCTCCGCGGGACGTCATCAGCTTTGTCTGTGCCGGAAATAACGTCTGCATCACATATATAGGAGGCACCTCAGTGCACTGATGTAAATTCTTTTCTTTCCGCGCCAGCCGGGGCAGATCTGTGAAGAGAGTTAAGCTTTGTTACTTTTTGACAGGCTTTTTTGACATTTTATAGACTTGGTTTGGTGTGTTGGTTTTTTCCTCCATGTCCAAGAAGTCTGTATTCAAGCCGTGCGGCGCCTTTCACCGTGCCATGTCAGTGACAGATCCTCATCTGGTTTGTCTCTGGTTCCTGAAGCGCAACCATGATTTGAAGTTTTGCTCCGATTGCCGGGTCATGGCTTCAAAAGCTTTGAGGTAGCGGTCCCTAAAGCTACTTGCGGTTGGCACTGCATGGTTTACCTGGAGGTCTCGTTCACAGTCCTGGTCGAGAGGAAGGTCCAAGCACCACTCCGGGAATCCCAAATCATCGTCCTCCCACTCGAAGTCGGCGAGTTGGTCAGGTAAGAAGCACCAAAAACGTGAAGTCAAAGCGTGCTTCGACTTTTCCCCATCCCTTGACAGACGTGACGTGGGAGTCTCGGTGTTCTAAGTCTCGTTCCTCTGAAACTGCGTGTGGGTCAGTTCCGTGCTTCCCCGCCTTCCCGGGAGCCAGAGTGACCCTCGCCCAACTGAAAGAATTTTATGAAACCATGTACCTCATATTTGGGCAGCATGACCCTACCGGTGCAGCTTCGGGCTCCATAAGCTCGGAGGGGGCTCCATCTCGTTCAGCACCGACGGCTCCGACCCCAGCACCGATCTCCCATGGATCCGGACTGACACCGGACATACCATTGCAACCTTCCCCGTCCCACTTGCCAAGACTCCTGGCGTCCACCTGCAGCGCCAGCCCCATTCTTGTTCCTGAGAACCCGAAGCCAACAGAACTCTTGGGTCCTAGATCGATTCCTCAGCCTTATTGTGTAGGGCGAGGAATTGAGGAAGATTGGGAGAGGTTGCTGGACCCTTTACAAGACCAGCCTTATCAGGACATGGT
This sequence comes from Lissotriton helveticus, assembly GCF_964261635.1. Taxonomy (NCBI): domain Eukaryota; kingdom Metazoa; phylum Chordata; class Amphibia; order Caudata; family Salamandridae; genus Lissotriton; species Lissotriton helveticus. The sequence continues at coordinate 1,406,658,626 of NC_136061.1, forward strand.
CTGGTATGAGGAATATGGTGAGGCCAGCGGACTGTATACCTCTCTAGATTCTGGCCTGCTTTCTCCCTCTACCATGGCTATGGAGGAGGGAGCATCATACGCTATAGTGGTGCGAAGGGCAGCTGAGGTCCTGAACCTTGAGCTCCCTTCTGTGGCAGTCAAGACTAACATCTTGTCAGTTGTGCTACAGCCAGGTGCCTCCCCCTCGGAACCCTTGCTATCCTTCAGTGAGGCCTTAACAGGGGTTCCTGTGAATTAGACAATTGACCGCCACCATTGCCCTGCACTGAGCGACCCAAATTTCCTCACCTACCACCCTACCCCGAGAGCTTGGTGGTCCAAGCTTCTACCTCCAAGGGTGTGTTCCCTTTTGCAGCCCCAGACAGGGAATCCAAGAGGCTAGCCAGTTGGGGTAGGGCATTTTGTCTTCCACAAATCTTGCATTGTGGTCTTTGAACTCTGCTCTTATTGGGCCATTGAGAAACAGTTGCGCAAGTGCTGCCACAGGTCCCAGAGGAGGCCCAGGCCATCCTCTCCCAGTATCAGATGGGAGGGATGCAGCAAAGTTTGCCATTCATTGTGGTCTTGACATGACAGACTCGCTGGGCAGAGGGATTGTATCAACAGTTGCCGTTCATCGCCACGCCTGAGGACTTCTGGCTTTTTAAGAGCTGTCCAGGCTTCTCTCATGGACATGTCCTTTGATGGCACACATCTCTCTGACGGCCAGTCAGACATGGGGCTGGAGGGCTTTAAAGACTCCCGGGCTATGGCAAAGTCCGTGGGATTCTCGGTGGCCACACGTTCCCTGTCTGACTTTCGCCCCTGTCGTGGCAACGGAAGGGGTTTTCAACCACGATAACCATATCCCAGCCACTCGAGTCTGCAAGTTCAACAACCTTTGCATGGCCATGGGCGCGGCTTGTTCCGACACCGTGGGTCGGGCAGCCAGAGGTCTGAGTCAGTCCACCACCTCCCCAAAACCTCCACCCCTCTTCAAACCTTCCTAGTCCGGTCCTTCCAGATCATGGGTGGCCAGTCAGTGGCAGGATCAGACATCACCTCCACCACTGGCAGAATATCATCACGTTGTACAGGTGGCTTCTCCAGATAGTCCAACGGGGATATTCCTTCCCCGTCGAGACTACCCCTCCCTCCATGCTTCCAACTTACGACTTGCTGACAGAAGATCACCTGACTTTGCTTCAGGAGGAGATCATAGCTCTTTTGGACAACAGAGCCATAGAAAGGGTTCCAGTGCCAGAAGTAGCCCGTGTTTGTTATTCCTGCTACTTTCGCGTCCCAAAAAAGGACAAGGGTCTTCGTGCTATCGTAGATCTGCATGCCCTCAACTACTTCCTCAAAAAGGAAAAGTTCAAGATGCTCACTCTAGCTCAGGTCTTGTCTGCCCTGGACCCAGGAGAGTTAATGGACTATCAGTATGCTGACTTTCACATCCTCGCCCTGCATGCTCATTGGCGCTATCTGCGATTTACGGTAGCCCACCAGCACTTTCAGTTGACCATGCTCCCCTTTGACTTTCCCAGCTCATATGCGCAGATCAGGGGTGCCAGTCTTTCCCTAGCTCGACAACTGGCTGTTGAAAGCAAGCTCGCCCCAGGATATCCTCTCCCACCTCCAGACCATGGCGAACCCCCTGCTTTTGCTGGGGTTCACAATCAATATGCCAAAGTCACACCTAACTCCCTCTCAGATGCTCCCTTTCATCGGAGCTGTTCTCGATACAGTGCAGTTTTGGACCTATCCTTTAGAACGGTGAGTCCAAGATACGTGCAAAAAAGTTGATAAGATTTATGATGTAAGTCAGAAGATAAACTTCAAAGAAGATATTGAAGAATACATGGATGCTGATTTGAATGATTTGCTACTATTCATGGGTGACTAATACAAGAAATAAAACAAAAAACTCAAAAGCAGTATGAGTTGGTTAACGCATATTACAAACCGAAGGCAGGCCCCCTGTTCGAATCTGAAATAATATGGGCAAGCATTGGTTCAATGTAAGGTATAACTAGGTTTAATTTATTTACATGGTCGATTTACAAGCAATGTACCTGCTCGCCAAATGTTCCGCATTGGACTACTGAAATGCCCAATTGATTGCATAAAATTACCAGACTGCAATAAAAACAATCAAAGAGTTTAGGGTGTTAAATATAAATAACAGTGATCATTTTCTCTTAGAAATCCAGTGTAAGGTGAATAGCAGTAGAAAAAAAGTAGCCACTGTGATTACAAATGCAATATTCCCTAAACTGTTAAAATCTAGGTTAATGGAGAAATGATAGCCAGATTAAAGAACATCCATTAGACTCCATCGAAATGCCACAAAAGAGGGAAATCTTAGATGTGTTAAATTTGTATTCGGGATAATGAGTAAAGTTATCAAGTGTATATCCGTAGATCAATACTTGGATAGGAAGAAGGGAATCGGAGGTGGGAAGCATTTGCCAAATAAGAATAGATTGTTTGATGTTTATTTGCAGAATTTAAAGACTCAAGTTAGAGAGTTGCAACTGTCATTGAGGAAGGACAAAAATGACGAGTTATTAGTGATGGTACGCAAGGCCTGTCAAAAATATAAAGAAACGATCAATGATAAAGCGAACTGGGAAGAGATGAAAGCAATTATTGCTAAAGATGTAAAGAAATGTTGGTTTCTAGTACATAGAGACAAAGGAACTAAAGAACTGAGATTAGAAGGCATGGTCCGTGAGGAAGCATGGCGAAGACATTTGGAGAATATATATGGAAAAAGCTATAAGAAATTAAGGATGGGGCAGTATGTAAATGACAACAAAATTTTGAATAGTCAAACGGTCAAAATATAAAGAGTGTTCAAGACACTATCCCTGTTGAAAGGAGCGGGTCCAGATAACTAATAAATACAGGCGTAGTGCCAGAAAGTTGGAAGGGGAAAATTATCAAACTTGTTCAGAAAAAAGTTCTCTCCTCGATCACAAGAATTATAGATTGGTAAGTGTGATGGACGTAGGCAAGAAAATTATTATTACATTGATCTTAGAAAGATTGATAGGCTGTACTGAGGGATTGATACCCATCGAGCAAGGTGGTTTCAAAGCAGGTCACTCCATCTTAGATCCTTGCTTTAACTTAAGGGCCATACGTAGGAAGGAAGGCAATTGATTTGAAAGACAATCTTTTTTGCTGTGACTGCCTTTGATTTGATGAATCGTGAGATACTTTGGGCAGCCCTGAATATGGTTTATTAGGTGTACTTAAATAATTTCACCAAGTAAACTGGACCCAGGTGGAATTAGATAAGGATGGTACCCTGTCTGATAAGACCAGGATAGGGAATGGCCTAAGGAAGGGGTGTGTGCTAGCCCTGACCCATTTTGCATTATATTTAAAGGACCTGCCAAACGTTTTTAAAGAATCTGCCTTCTTTTCTCCAAAGATGATGGGCCCAAAATAGTGTGTCTGCTTTACGCGGATGATTTCGTTATAAAGGGTATGACTTTGATTGAACTCCAGTAGAAGTTTGATGTTTTTCATGGGTAAAATAAGCCGAAGAAGCTAGTAGGGAATATGGGGGGGGAAAAAAGCAAATCTTAGTATTTGGTCAAAGAAGAAAGAACACAAATAGTTTTTAGAGGAGATCCAGATAGAAGAGGTGGAAACATATTGTTATTTGGGTATGTATTTTTTTCTCATTTAAAATGAAAACACACTATGAGACGGTACAAATGAATGGTTTGCCCACCATACTGGGGATTAACAGATTTCGGAAGGAATACGGCGTTCCCGATATGACCCCAGTTACAATGGCTTTTAAAGCAATGGTGCTCTCAAAATGGTTGTATGGCGCTGAATTACTCTACTTGAGCGCGATGGACAGCTGGGACGGTATTGTAGGTCAGTGCCTGAAAAGGGTGTTTAATCTGCCAAGATCGACAATAGTACAGGCACAAAGGCTTGAGTTGAAATGACTTCATGGTTTCGCTATTTGGCGAAGGGCTGCCCTAATCTCCCAGTGGTGATGTTACATTCCATGTTTCCAAAAAAAGAAATGCGGGGTATAATTGTCGAAATCCTGAAGAGTGAAATTAAGTATATCTTAAACAAATCTACTGCATTTTGCTGGGCTGCTTAGCAAAATAATACGGTATTCCCTTATTTATCTGATTTGGCCAATCCTGTTATGAGGCAGGAACGTCAATGGTTTAGAAATAGGGTAAAAACCCTATGTATCAAAAGACTGGGTTGGCCATGAGATTAAAGACTAATGGAAGTGTATGTGAGTGTAGATTATAAATGAAATCCAAGAATAAGCACTTGCTACTGGATTGTATGCTTTTTTTTTTTAAGGGAGTGTTGGACATTGTTCTGCATTCTGTCCATCAGCTGTTGTTTTTGCATCTCTCACCCCGAGTGGGACGGGTATGCTCAGACATGAGTCCCGTGCTCTCCATGCCACTGGAATCAAGCTATCCTGGCTGATGAGGGCTGAAAGCCCGAAACCGGTCCTAGGATGCGTGTTTCCAGTCCAGGGAGGACCTGGCTTGGCAGTTCGGGCTGGACTGGTCCCATGGGGCACAGAGTCAAGACTGATTTGCATATGGCTAGGTTCAAACTGGAATGACATGGTGAGCAAAATCAAAATGGATTTAGGCCCAGATCTCTGTACTGGGGTGAATGTATGACATTGTTCTGCATACAGTCCATCAACTGTTGTTTTTGCATTTGTGCAATAGGTGGCTTTTTATTTTAACAAGTAGGAGTGTGTAGGAATCGTTTTAATGGTTTAGAGATACTTGTGGAAGTAGTGAGAACACCTTGTACAAATTAAGAGGTTTCAGTATCCCTCTGCTGTTCATTTTTTTTTGTTTAAATCTGTTTTTATTGATTTTTCTTTGCATTCTTATGAAAGGCAACAGACGTTTGGATAGCTATCTATACATACAACGACCCATCAACAATTTGGCGTATATTTCTCTTAGCATAGATGTGTGGCACACCGCTAATGACATATAGTTCCTTTTCGTCGAGAATCAAACATGGCCCTGGTTCTCAATCAATGTTACAAATTGCATTGGGTACCGCTTAATCATATTGAAGTACCATAATGACGTCCCACAGAGTCCTTCCCGATCATTCACAGTGGGCTTCCAAACAGATGATATGGTAGAAAATAAAAACAACAGCAACAACAACATTGACCGGTTTATGTGTATTTATCCCTCCCACTGCCCCACCTTACTCATCTCCCTAGTGTTTCTTAAGCAACCTGATAGGTGTCCCCCTTTACTAGCTAACAACATCTATTTCTATGCAGGCAATTGACTAATTCACATGTGTTCCTGGAATATCACGGCCTTTCTCTGTTCTCTGGCTGTGTGTGTCTCTCTCTCTCTGGTTGCTCACACTCCTCTCGCTCGGATCGCCTCCCCTCCCCTCCCCTCCCCCCCCCCCCCCCCCCAAGAGCCTTCCTCTCCTGTTTGCTGTAGTGCTTGGAGGAGTTCCTCCCATTGGGTTGCTATGGGTTCTTTACGCAGACCCAGTGTTTTTTCTCGTTGAATGGCAATTCCCTCCGCTGTGGCCCAGGCTAACAGCGAGCAACGCTATTCGTGTGTGTCGTGGGTCCTGCGCTTTCCATCGCTTAGTTAAAAGGCACTAAGCGACCACCATCCCATGTCTATTTTTTATTTTATTTATTTATTTTTTATTTTAGGAGTTTTCTTCAGCGTTGGCCAGACCCGAGGGTATCTGAGCGCTTCACAACAGGATATGTATAAGTCAGATAACAAGTACAATACACACAAAGATAAGTGTTCAGAAAGTCCACAGGTAAAATACACACAAAGATAAGCGTTCAGATAGGCCACAGGCGATGAGGACTGAGGTGTGACGCTGAGGAATAGGAATCCGGGGATCGGAGGTCCTCGTTGAGGTAGAGACGGTCAGGGAGAGTTCTTGCTGACTCTGCAAAGTATTATCCTGAGAGATTCACCTAGCGGTGCCGACCCCATGTGACGGGGAGGAAAGAGGGGATGAGGTCGGTTGCAGGTGCGTGCGGTCTGAAGGCTGACAAGTTAGAGCTTGAGAGTTACGTAATTGGTTTCGGGAAGGCACGGTTGAGGTAAAGGTTACTTTTGTGGCGGGGTCCTCCTAAAGTGACGCAATACGTATACGTCCATTCAAAGGGTATGTCGCGACCTGTACATGCATGTAACAGCCTTCTTATTATGTGCCAATATGTGTATATTCTAGGGCAGCTACATAGCATATGTATCAACTCAGCCCCTTGTTTGGCACATCTCAGACACATCACATCTATGCGGTGAAAGTACCTGTTGATCATCACAGGCGTTAGATATGCTCTATGAACAATGAAAATTTGTATTTGTCGGAATCTCATATTTCTGGGTATATGCACTGCACTCTTAAGTATTCTCTCCCACTCTTTATCTGCCAACTGCCGCCCCATGTCCAGTTCCCATTTACAGCGGAGCAGATCTAAACTAAGCGATGCATGTGTGCGGAGTGACGCCACGAACCAGTGGATAAGGTGTCTTCCACGCCACATGACGTGTAAATACTGTATGGTGAGGTGTTGACTCGGTTCCGTGGTTATGTCCCGTCCCCTCCCCCCCCCCCCCCATCTGGCTGTCTGTGTCGCTACTAGTGAGCGGTGTGTAAGGAATTGCCATGGTGGGATCCCCACATCTTCTACTAACGACTCATACGGTATGAGTGCACCATCTCGGTACAGGTCTCCTTGGGTCTGTATTTCGGCTGCCTGCCATTCCGTGAGTGAGAGGGATGTGAGCACCCCGAGTCCACTAGGGGATCCTTCTAGTGGTATCGCTGGTACGTAGGGGACAATAGTTCTAGTAATGTATAGGCACCTGCAATAGCATTTGTATGCCACTGCTAGTAGGAGCAGCGTTGGCGGCGCGGCTCTAGCTGCGGGGAGGAAGAGCCTGACTATTTACTCTAGCGAGTACGGTGGCAGCGTGGTCGCCGTTTCTTCGCGGCCCCTATCCGCGAGCCAGTGGGCTATCCACTGCACTTTGGCAGCCAAATAATAGTGCTCAAAACAAGGCGCAGCAAGGCCTCCCTGGTCAGTGGATAAATATAGTTTTGCTAGTGCCATTCTATGTCTGGCGTTTCCCCAGATAAAGTCTCTGTGTAATTTGGTGAGCGTAGTGAAGAAGGTTGCTGGAACATATAGAGGCAAATTAATGAAATAGTACAGGAGTCTGGGAAGGATCACCATCTTGGCTAACGCTACCCTGCCAGTGACCGTCAGTGGAAGTGTGTTCCAGAATTGCATCTGCAATCTGATTGCTGGCTCTTCCCAGGTTTACGTCAAACAAGTCTCTCGGCTGGCGATATATCTGGATCCCCAGGTAGCGGAGAAGCACTCTCTCCATTGCACCCCTGTACCATTCAGAGTGTATCCCGCGTCTCAGCCTCCCTCACTAAACGCATAGATGCAGGATTTGCCAGTGTTCACCTGGAGTCCCGATATGGCAGCAAGTGCGTTAGTTGATGAGGTATGTTTTCTATGTCCTTCACATAGACCAGCAGGTCATCTGCATAAAGTGACACTTGATGTGTCGCGTCCCACAGTGGTATACCATCCCGCAGTGTTTCACGTATCGCTGCCGCTAGGGGCTCTATCGCCAGCGCGAACAGGAGGGGAGAAAGGGGGCACCCCTGCCTAGTAACTCTTCGCATCGGTATGGCATCAGGGATGTGTGGCCCCAGTCACACTCTGACCGTGGGATTTTTGTATAGTAAGCCCACCATCTGAAGGAACCCCAAGCCCAGTTTATACCGCAACAGTACTGCTGACAGATAGCCCCATTCTAAGCAATCTAATGCCTTTTCCAGGTCTAGTATGAGACATCTCGCTCTGGGCCATTCCTGTATGGTATCGGTCATCACCATGAAAAACCTCCGTAGATTCAGTAATGTACTCCGTGCAGATCCCGCTGTTGTTCATTAGTCAATGTAACAAATTTTAATGTTTCTTTCAATGGATAATGTTGTCTTTGTATGTATGTTTTAGGTCACATAGGGTAATGTATTTTATGATGGTTTTTAAGTGTAGAGAATGGAGTTATGTTTTATCGACCATGATCTAAAATAAACATATTTATGATGATGAAATATACCCTTGGTGTGGACCTGAATATTGTGCCATAAATATTGTGTCCAAAATATTGTCAACAAAAATACATATCCATTTGAGTTAATAATATAATATCTTCTTGCAGCGGAATAATATTTATGTGCAATAATATTTCTGTGCACAATATTCTGACATACACCCATAGCCTTGGATGACTCGTATCATAGAAACCAAAATATTGTCAAAGGTGTAATGCAATGCTGTAGAAAGTACTTAAACCCTCCATGGTTTTTCAAAGATGTATTATAGATAATATTTGTAATAATCAGATCCCTGCCCCCCTAAGATCTTTAGATTGGCTCTACCTAGCATAACGGACAGGGTGCTTCCGCTCATGAACCATTCTTTGGTGACCGAACAGGTCCCGAGCAATTTCAAGGAGGCTCGGGTGATCCCGCTGTTGAAGAAACCAGGCGCGGATGAGAAGGATCTGAAAAATTTCAGACCTATCTCTCAGTTGCCATTCTTGGCTAAGATACTAGAACAGCATGGGCTGCAGTCCCTTGTTTCTTACCTGGAGACCAACCATCTTCTTGAACCCAGCCAGGCTGGTTTCAGGCCTCACTTTAGCACGGAATTAGTTATGCTTTCCATACTAGATGAGATGGGATTGAGAGCGGATAGGAAGGCGCCATGTGCTCTGGTCCTGCTGGACCTTTCCGCGGCATTTGATACGGTGAATCATAGTCCACTCATGGCGCGGATTGCTGCTTTGGGGATCCAGGGCACAGCCAGCGCTTGGTTAGCTTCCTTCCTTAGAGACCGCTCCCAAAGAGTCCAACTCACAGACCTGGTATTTCCCCCTGGGACCTTGACATGTGGAGTGCCACAGGGTTTGGCTCTGTCCCCTTTGCTCTTCAATGTCTATTTGCAGCCTCTAATCGCCGCACTAAATCAGTTGGATTGTAGGGTATATAATTATGCCGACGACACCCAAATCTTGATTCAAATAGACAAGTCAACCACATCGCAGGCGAAAATGCAAGATATTCTGACATTTACGGTGAATTGGATGTTGGCAAATTCCCTGAAACTAAACCCGGATAAAACAGAGGTGCTAGCGGTCACTGCGGTAGAAAACCCCTGGAGTGAGCTGTTCTGGCCTGGTGAGCTGGGACAGCCTCCTGTACCAGCACCCGTAGTGAAAAGTTTAGGGATAAAAATTGATGTTACACTATCAATGTCCCAACAAGTCGCAGCAGTGATAGGAACCTGCATAGGGCTGCTACGACAACTCCCGAAACTGTCGGCGCTGCTATCCTTCTCTACTATCCGGACTGCAGTCTCAGCTTTGATCCTAGCCCGTCTGGACTACGGTAACTCCCTCTACGTGGGGTTACCAAAAAAATGCCCTGGCCATGCTTCAAGGCGTTATGAATGATGCATCCAGGCTGATCTTCAAAAAACCCAGGAGGACACATGTCACTCCGCTGCTACAGGACCTACACTGGCTACCTATACCTCCACGAGTGAAGTTCAAAAGTCTATGTATCACTCACAAAGCCATCTATGGCTCGGCCCCCGAATTTTATCAAGGACAAATGACCCATTATGTTCCCAGCAGGAGGCTGCAGTCTTCAGAAGCTTGTCTTTTGGTATGTCCACGTTTTAAGCGCTCTACGCTGGGGGGGGGGGGGGGAGAGCCTTTTCAACTACGATGCCACCACTATGGAATAGACTCCCTGAAAGCCTGTGCAAAGAGACCAACCTGCTCACCTTCAGGAAGAGATTAAAAACTGTTCTCTTCCTGGAAGCCTGGAGCCCTATGTAAAGCACTCCTGACCCTCTGCCTCTCTCTATTGGACCCCTCTCGGACAGCGCTTAGAGACCTCTTCGGTGATTATGCGCTATATAAATACCACGCAACGCAACGCAACGCAACCTTGGACCTTCAAATATGGAGAGGACCATGGGTCACTAAAATTGTGAAAAATAAGCCTATTGAGGAAAAAAATAAATAAGAGGAGCATATGCTGCCTGGCCGTTGGCTGCCTTTTCTCAGCTGTACTGCTCGCAGTGTTCCCTATGTGGACAAAACATTGGAGGGCCTTGTGGATGTCGTTACTGTGGCTTGTCTGTTCTGCTGCCTCCGGAAGATATGACTGGGCTTCCTCCATCTGTGAATGAGATCATGGATTGGAAATGAGACCGCCCTCAGTCATGGCAGTGGCACTAAAAAGACTAGCGGAGGAGTAGTTATGGTGACATGATTCCTCCCTTGTCATTATTTGCAAGGCAGATAGTAGTATTGTTTTCTTCTTTGTAGGTGCATTCTCATGCTAAGACCCGCCTATAATAAAATAAAGGAGGACATTTTTTCTGTTATTATTCATTCACATTCATTCAAACATCTTTTTTACTAAGCTTTTCCTTTAAATTAGTTAATAATACAAACTCACTTTGATTGGCCTATGCACCTGAGCAAATACTTGTAGAAAATTAGAGATGTGTGAGGTGGATTGAAATGCATTACACGCCTATCTCGTTGTGGCTTTGATTTTTTTTTTTATTGTCAAGATACTTCTAGGCAGACTGCAAAACTGGTGTATACTGCCATTATATTGAGCCCTGTACATTGGCAGTGACTCTATCACAGTTAAGATTCACATTAGCATTGGGTGTCATTTCATTGCGTCGTACGCTACATTACAGGGAAGTATAGGTAGGTATTAACATGTAAAAATATATATTTTTTTACCTCAGCCATAATATAAAAATATATATTTTCATGCTAAAAAACATTTACAAACTGAATTATATTTCTGGGTCAATCACGCAAAACAACGGAAAATCGGCAGCTCCTTATAGCAACGCACATAACACGCATAATAACTCGCGCTACCCACCAGGTTGTTCTCTTGATACCTCTTATGTCTGTGCTTGAAAGGTGGTGCATGTTATAGTTGTTTTGTGTACAGTTTTGCCAGTGGTAATATTCCACATAATTGTAATTTTATAACTGTATGCATCTTTGTTGCCTGCTTATGTGCACTGGTTTCCTATGGTATCAAGTCAATGATAAAGGTTTAGGTCTTATTGGCTCAATGGCAAAAGTTATGTTAGATCCCAATGGTTTGGAATGAAAAGTTATGAAAATGCCAATAGGCTTGACTTAGTTATTGTGAAAAGCATGTACTAAAGAGTTCAACTTGTATGGGTGGATTATTATTACACTGTGCTAAAACCTGTAGGCAGGTATTTTGTTACATAGAATCCCTCCAATTACATTAGTAGGCAAAAGTTTGACGTTGGTGACGTACTTAAGATTTGCACTATGATATTCTTAAATAGGCCCTTTTAGGAGGGATTTTATCTATTTTTCAGATTTGTTTTTCTGTACATATTTGTGATGTTGATATCGTTGATATAGTACACCTAATGGTTGGAATTTTGGAAAACCGTATCCTTACTACTGTAAGTGATTGGTCATGGTGATAAGCCAGTTATAAATGCCATTTGGCTAATTGGTTCACTGGGAAAGTTAATTCAGATCTTTTAATGGAAAATTATTGGCGGGCTGAAGTGTATCGTGTTGCATCAAATCTCACAGATTAGCTTTGCTGCCAGTAAGCGATGGGCAAGGTTTGGAATTGCTCATCTAGGAGATCCTTATAATTATAATGGTTTTGCTTCCTTTAAGAATTTACAGAGGCAATATGAGCTGCCGGACGGTATGTTTTTGAAATATTTACAGATTAGGTACTATCTGGTGAAACACTTGAAATTGGAAATACCATCTAGTTCAGAAAAATGGGATTGCTTGTATAGCGGGAAGACAATCTATGATTAGTCATATGTATAAATGTATTCAAAATCCTCAGCAAATGATTTTGAAAAACTGGCGTCTCGTTGGCAAGAGACTTTGGGGACAGAGGTTACATCTAATACTATTCAACAAGCACTAAGAACTATAAAAGAGTCAGTGCATTCGGTAAATCTTCACTTGCAGCACTTTCGCACTATCTACTTGTTTTATTATACGCCTGATAAAATTTCAGAATGGCCTAGGGTTAGCTTCGATGGGGATCGGACGAAATGCCCTAGATATGATTTATATACTGCTAATATCACGCACAGAAGATTAAAATAGTATTCTCTCAGAGATTGGGTATAGGAACACCATTAACGATTACATAAATCATGATGGGTCTTAAATTAGAGGAGCACCGATTTACTAGTATTGTATCGATATTACTGGTTGCTGCTAGATTGGCAATTGCTCGGGTATGGATTGCCTCAAAACCGTGGGAATAGTAGTTTGTTTACTTGACTTTGAATGGCTGCTATTCAATAAAGTGGAGAAAGAATAGCATAATTCTCGCCTCCGGTCCTGACATAGAATTGACGTACGTATATTTAAAGAAGTTGTGTTGGGCTTCTTGTAACATTGTTGTAGCTATTTTTAATCGGAAGGATTTTCTTTCTCCTTCCTTGACTGATTTCAGTGTGCCCTTGCAGAAGTTGTTCTTTAATGAGAATGATGAAGAATTAAATATGGTAAGTTTTTGGGGGTGATTACACAAAACAGACATGATACTAACCTGAATAGAGATAATTTATGTTCATTGAGTAATGAAGAGCATGATTGTATTAGAGAATATAATGGGAAAGGAGTAAAAATAGTGATATTTAGAGGTGCATAAGATTGCTTTGAAAGAAATGCGAGAATAATTTATATTTTCAGGTTTACATACTAGGTTAAAAATGGAACAGGAAAGTAAAGTTGAGATGTGCATGGTAAGGCATTGTTCTGTAGAGAAGGAGAAAGTTGAATTTGTAGGTGAAAGTGTGTGACAAATCTTAGGAGGTCAGTGGAGACATTTTGTTTGGAGGGTAATTATCATGAGGGGAATCTATTATGTGTGTGTTAAGACTGCTTATTTTAAGCTACCAAGAAGTTGGGTAGGTGTATGTTATTTGGCCTCAGTTTTCCTAGAACAGGAGTTTCTAAACGTTTCTGTAGTGAGAGCTGCTACTGTTCATTGAAAATCATTGTGAGCTACTGAAGGCTAAACAACTTGCGCATTGTTACCAGGCGCCACTACGCACAGCTTCATTGACTTTAAGGCTAATGTCCATAGGAGCAGATACTATGGTTTGAAAAAAAATACTTGTACTGGGGGCACTGTGACAATGCTGCCATGTGTGTGTCAGTGAGTGTGTCTTTGGGTATGTATGAACATGTGTGCGTATGAATGGGTTATGTGTATGAGTGACTGAGAGCCTGTGCCATATGTTGTTGTGGCACATGACATACCTTTCGCCATATGGGTTTTTTTCTGGGAGAAATTTAAAGTGCAACAAATGTTGAAAATATGAAACATTTTTCTGCATTTTAAATGTTTCCCATTTAAACAAGCATTGGAAATGCAATAGGTCTCGCACCATTAGAGTTAGTGCTTTTAGAATTGTTTATGGGGGTTTTTTGTAAATGTTTAGCATTTTTGTTTCCTGTAGCCAATGCTAAAGAATTACAAATAAAAAAAGCCATAAACATTTCTTAAAGCTTTAACTGAAATGGTCTGAGACCTATTGCACTGTGTGAGGGTGAGGGGTTGAGGGTGAGTGAGGGTGAGGGTGAGTGAGGGTGAGGGGTTGAGGGTGAGTGAGGGTGAGGGGTTGAGGGTGAGTGAGAGTGAGGGTGAGTGAGGGTGAGGGTGAGTGAGGGTGAGGGGTTGAGGTTGAGGGTGAGGTGTTGAGGGTGAGTGAGGGTGAGGGTGAGTGAGGTGTTGAGGGTGAGTGAGGGTGAGGGTGAGTTAGGGTGAGGGGTTGAGGGTGAGTGAGAGTAGTTGAGGCTGAGTGAGAGTGAGGGTGAGTGAGAGTGAGGGTGAGTGAGGGGTTGAGGGTGAAGGTTTGAGGGTGAGGGTGAGGGGTTGAGGGTGAGTGAGGGTGAGGGGTTGAGGGAGGGTGAGGGTGAGTGTGGGTGAGGGTGAGTGAGGGTGAGGGTGAGGGTGAGTGAGGGTGAGGAGTTGAGGGTGAGGAGTTGAGGGTGGGTGAGGGTGAGGGTGAGGGTGAGTGAGTGTGTGGGGTTGAGGGTGAGTGAGGGTGAGGGTGAGTGAGGGTGAGGCTGAGGTGTTGAGGGTGAGTGAGGGTGAGTGAGAGGTTGAGGGTGAAGGGTTGCCAATAGGTCTCGCAGTAGGAAAGTTGGAGCTATTACAATTGCAAATAGCAATGCCTTTTATTTTTGTTTTAATTTTAAAAACATAAAGGGCTTTGTCATGTACAAAACCAATAGCTCCAACTTTCCTACTGCGAGACCTATTGGCAACACCAGTGCTTGTTTTTTTTTTTGTCAAAGCAACACACACTCTTGCGTACATGCAGGCACACCACCCAAGAGCATCTGACATCTCTGAGAAAATATGTAAGTACATTCATATTCTGTTCACAGTATGTTATGGTCAGGCATGTCTGAGGACATCTTAGGGCCAGGCATATGAAAGAACATGCATATGTTAAGGTCATGCATACATCTGAGAGGGTTCAGAATAAAAGACAACCTGTCTTCACGATCTTGGGACATCTACTGGGCACGTGACCTTCCTCATCGCCTCAACCCTCTGCATAGGGGCTAAATACAAACATCTAAGAATTAAGCAAGTGCAGGTCATGTTCATATGGTGCATAAAAGGGATGTCACATGGAGTGTGGCCTTAAGGCTGTGAAGTAACTGCTCTCATAGAACCAACATGTGTGCACATATAATAATGGGCGTTTTCAGGGTGTGGCAGAGGGGTCCCTCGAGGGCATTGTTCTAGGACCTCATACTTTCCACTATTTAATTAAAAAATGTAAGATCTCGAATTCACACGCACACAAATTAACACATTCCACTTGCAGGGTGTTGAATTTGTGATAACTTAGGGATTGTGAGCGCATCCTGAGATGTATGACTTTTGCTTGAAATAAGATTACACACTGTCCTATTTTCACACAATGGTAGGCACTGGCTTTGGTTTGCTTCACTTTGATGAATGCCGATCTGAACGCAGTGATACAGAGCGAGTTGCCCAGGATCACACAACTGAGGCAGTTCCTCAGAAGACTGCCTCTGCAGCAAACCCCCTGACCGACACAGCGTAGATCTTGTTGCAGTGACAAACAGAGCTCTACAGACACGTCCCTGTATATCTGGCGCAGCGCAGTGCTGTGAATTAGATTACACAAAACGGAGGGGTGTACGCGTGATTGGGACAGTAAAAAATACAAGTGCTTTTAAATGACATATTTACATGAAACATAAAATGAGTATCACTGCGGCGGGTAACAGTAAACCTCGGTTATTCAGCGCCAAGAAGCTCCAGAGGTGAACGTGCAATTAGCAAACATGCATGTTACATTCACGTTTACATGCACGAGCAAATGAGGCGATCTCCCAAAAATGTAAAGATTTTTGTTGAACCTCGGTAGTCAGGAGTAAAACCAGCATCATCTCCCAGTCCCGCCACGTTCCTGCCCCCAAGCAAACCTCTTGCTGTAGCAGTAGCGCCACTCCAAGAGACCTAAGAGCAATGCAGGCAGAATGAGAGAAGACTGCCACATATCGGAAATGTAAGATTATAAAGGGACCGCGGAGCCGAATGGGAGATTTGACATGGCGTGGAAGCCATCTATTTCACTAGACGGCAGTGTAAGCGCCTCTGTCATCTGCAAACACCCCGCCCCCCAACAATCCCCTTTACAATCAAAGAAACCTAACAGTCTCTGTGAAGTCTGAGAGTGAGTCAGGGACGCATCACAGCATCACGGGCCATGAGAGACGGAACGCAGGGGTAAAATCTGCACGGAGCAGAGGCAGGGGAGAGGGGTGACAGGGCAGCATGTGACGGATGAGGGGCCGCTAGCAGGGTAAGGCAGATGGAAAAGGAAGGAGAGAGGGGTGGAATAAAAAGGAAAAGAAACAAGGCGGGCAGGGGAGGGGGCGGAGCGGGGAGAGCGGCATGTGGGTGTTAAGAAGCCGGGCCAAGATAGCACAGAGAGCAGACAGTCAGTCGGGAGAAATGCACAAGGCGGGCAGGGGAGGGGGCGGAGCGGGGAGAGCGGCATGTAGGTGTTAAGAAGCCGGGCCTTTGAAGTGAAGCTAAGCTTCACTTCAAAAGGTGTCGGAGGAATGCGGCTGACGGCGATTGCGGCTGTGCACGCGCTTTTAAGCTCAATGCACATGCGCATTGAGCTTAAAAGTCACGGGCACTGCAAGGAATCGCCACGATTCCTTGCTTCTTAGTTAAAAGTTGTTTAAGCCGCAATAGGCTCGCAAGCTCGATGCGCATGCGCATCGACAGGCGAGACCTAAAAATAACTGTATTTTCAGTTCTACATATGGCACATGGTTTACTGGCCATTAGAGCAAGAGGCCAGCTGTTTGTAATTGCGACACTTTGAAATGGGAGAAAAATAAAATGAAGAGTTAACTTAACCATGAAGGTAACTTGTCATTTTAATTTTCTCACCTTTAAATGCATTCACAAACATCATTTTGTTCTCCTGCTCCAAAATTGAGTTGACAAGGACCTTTATTTGAGAGTTAAATACCTCACTGCCTCAATTATTCACCTTGGTGCCCTAACCCAAGCCTGGGTCATAATTCTGACTGAACATTGCTCATTATCAGGCCCTGTTAAATGCAGTCTGGTAATAATGTAAAATAAACACAGCCTTCCCTTAACTTTAAATTGAAAATGTGACCCTGTGCTTATTTAAAAATGAACTCAATGCTGCAAGCTACTCTGTGGGTATCTGGGAGCTACTGGTAGCTCGTGATTGACTGGTTGGAGACACCTGTTTTAGAATTTATTGTATAGATGAGTTAGACAAAGAATAAATAAGGCATGAAAAGAATACAGCGAAGTTTTGGTTAGTCGAGTTTAGTTATTTTAGGGGTCATGATTCTTCCAAAGGTTGTAGCCATTAATGATGTGACAATCAAGCACTTGTCTACAGTATTAGACAGAATTTCTGTTGATACAGTGGGGTCTTTTAAATTGGGAAATGGAAAATGGTAGCAATTAGAGCAATCGGTATGCAGGACTGTCTTGCCTTGGATTTTTCGCTGGTTAAAAGAAGGCACAGTTTGCAAATTAATTAATGGCAAAGAGGTGTACATACGTTCCTGATTATAGTGGAGCGATTCATTCTTTCATTACTAATGTCACTAATATGACTCGTGAGATTAGAGCATTGACAGAGCCAAGATTATGGGAGAGTGTAGGATACTGGGTAGGAGAGTCAGAAAGAATAGTTGGTAAAGTAGATGAGGGATTATGAAATATTGGTGGTGGTATTCATCAATTAGTTCTAACCCTATAGCAATTGTAATGATTTCTGCAATTGCTGTATTGCTACTATTAAAGTATTTAGAATATATTATTAGTAGACGCATTAATAAGACTAAAGGCTGTAATAATATGAGGCAAAGATTGACGGATGTGGAATTGGATAATTACAAGAACCAGATGCATCAACTATTGAAGCAATTGGAGAAGAGTGTACGATTTTTCAAGAAGATGAAGGTTTCGACAATGAGCTAAAGTTTAGCTGGGAAAGGTTGTCAAAGTCTTTCCCGGGTGCAATCTTGGGGGACAAACTATTTGTGTGAATTAGTCATTTTAATGACGCATATGACTACAATGGATGCATTAATAATTTTGTGCTTAAAACAATATGATTATTCCATATAAAAGTGTGACTAGTGTAGTTTAGTCGTGCCACATTTTTGTGTGAGACACCATTATTTGAAAATGGATGCAGCTTGTGGTGTTTTACTTATCCTGCTCCTCTTAATTCCCCCCTCTTAATCAATTACCCGCTGCAAGTCTTCTCTCCCTACAACTTCCGTTGAACCCCGGGAGCAATTACATCAATGTACAGTATTAGAAACCATGTATTGTGAATTAAACTTTTCATTATGTACCTAATGTATCTGAAGGATTTCTGTTGTGTGTTCGGCTGTAAGCATGTAAAAGAACCTAATTCTATGAGCTGTTTAGAAATGTTTCACAATTAGTTGTACATCTATGGAATGCAGTTGCTGATGAAGGAAGCAGGAAATGTTTTTAGGTTAAGAAATGGGTTAGTGTTAAGAGCCTTACAAACTTACGAAAATGTTTTTGAATTGCCAGTGCGACCTAACCATGATCATGCAATGCTTAGTTTGCAGTTGTATTATTAAATATGCATAAATTGTGTATAAAAACCCTGGTTTTGAAGGATTGGGGTGGCTTTCTATTATCCTTCTGAAACTCTGTCCGATTATTTTGAGATTTTCTTTACTTAAGATGCGGTGAGTACTCTTTATGAGTTCGGCACTTAGAATTTAAAGTGACTAACTAGGGTTTTATTACGATTCATGATTCTGTATCTGAACCGTCAAGGCAGAATATGCAAATTACTTTATAATGCTTATTTTGATGATCCTGCATTAAACCTCTTAAATCAAATGTTTATCTGGAAATCCGTTTTTGGGTGTCTTCAGTTCCTAATCATGATTTTAATCTGCTAAATTTGTGTATTAATGCCGCTAGATCAGTGAGAAGTCGTGTGGAGCCGAACACCCTTAGGTACATTTTGGGGTTTGTTTGATACTTGGGATCATGAGGTTATTGGGTTTGGCTCCCACACAATGATTTCTGATTTCTTACTTTGAGTGTGGCGATAGCATAGAACAAGGTAGTATGATGTAGTGTCTTATTTCAGAAGTGAGGAATGAGGTCCCAGAGTAATTTATTAAAATCTATATCGTTTGTCTGTCTTTTCAGTGCCATTTTCGGTCTGGCTAGACAGGGCTGTGCTCTGTTTAACCTATTGTTACTAATTCTTCAAAACGTAGATGGAGTAGCTATCTCAGCCCTGAAGAGTCTTTCTCTCTCACCTCGTCCCTCATTCTACCATCTATGAATTGCTTCAGTTTGAAGGTATGGAGGGCAATTTTACTTCCGAAAGGTACACTCAATTACCTCATTGTTCGTCACATTCAATTTCTTATTTTTTCTATGCAGTCGGCAACAAAAGCAGTCTTTTTGACTACTACCCCAATATGTTGGCATAACCAGTAGGTCTGACTTTATTTGTGCATCCAGCACATGCAAACCGCATTTCTGAAGGTCTGTGTTTACACGCTGTGGGATGTGATACACTGACCTCGTGCCTTTGTCAATGCTTCCTCTGTTGTGATACTGGTTTAATATGCGGTTATTAGTACCTGCATATTTTCGTGCTGTGGTGCTAAAAACATAACCTAGCTAACTAAAAAAACATTTGTGTGAATGTTATATACATGTCACCGACTTTTTTTATACCACCCCTCAAAGTGGTTGATTGGGTAGCAGGTTAAGTGCGAGTTCATGTTTTCGTTGGTAAAGCACTGCTCACTCAGAGAATGAATGTATACATTTTTGCTGTGTCTCAATCAGCCTCGGTGACCTTGTGTGCGGGATTCTGAGTTCCTTTGGATGAGATCATTGTAGTAGGTGACAAATGAAACTTTAGTGGTGTTACTTATCCACTGTAGCATTTCCAAACACAGTGAATATATGCAAATGAGGCTTTTAAGGTCTCCTGCGCTGGTGTGATAGATTGTGAACTTTAAGTGTCCCCGAAGCTGATTACAAAAGATCTTTTTATCTAAATTGCAGCGTTTTGCTTACTTGATGGATGCGCGCGGGGCTGTTCTACTGCATTATGCATGCTTTATTACTTATTTGATGCAGCCATAACATGCTGCATTTATCAAGTGAAGAATCGGGTTTCACTGGGAGCAGCCTCTCTCCACAGTCCACCCAATGGTAAAATCCAGCCGGCGTTCCATGGCGTCCTTGAGTAGTGTGAATCCGGGAAACTTACCTAAAATTCATTTATTTATTTATTTATTTTGAAGGTTTTATAGAGCGTGAACAAGATCCTTGCGGATATCAGAGCGCTTTACAGTGATCAAAGCTGATTATACATAACGAATAGAATGTCACATTATACAGGCAATAATATGAAGGAGAGAACAAGCATGGGATAACAGTACGAATACACAGGAAAAGTACAGAAGCATGGGATAACAATACAAAAACACACGAAAAGTCAGAGAGAACATAACAGGAGCATCTCGCTTGATTAAAGTCCAGGGCAGGATAAAGTGACTAGAAAGATTCGATGCATCCTTAACAAAAGAATGGGATAGTAGTAAGGGTACTATTGCTCTCCAGATTTACTTAGAATCTAGTCAAGTAAATTTTGCCATAGGAGTTATTTGTATAGTTTTTCATCTTCTTTGCTATATAGATCCCAGGTTTGGGCTTCCTCTACTTATAGCTCCTTAAAAAAAAAGTGTCACACGTCTGTCCATCTGTTCGAGTACCAGGAGTTTGAGATTTGAGGGTGTCACTGGTTATTAGCGCTTTAAGTGGAGCGTGTCCCACTGGGTTTCAGACCCGGCAGTAAATAACCTGGTCCCTGCCAGGCGCTATATTGATGTCCGTTACAGGGAAAGCTCGCAGCTATATCAACTATGTCTAAAAAAATCATGAATGTACTCCATGTCAGTGGGGGTTATTAAGTTTTGTTGTCAAGCTTTACTTAATTCCTTTAGATTTCTTGCCGTTTAGCAGAATGTTGTTTTTCTGCATGTTTTTTTCATGTTGCACAAGTCTTGTATTGTGTGTACTGTGAACTAGGCCCTCCTTGGGTGTCTGGGAGTTCTGGTTGTTGGTTCGATATTTTTCGGGGCCACGTTTGAGAGAGACCTGGAGCTGAGGCTGAAGGCAACAGTGAGGTTTTCACAGTGGGTCCTAATAAAGGTGCTCAATAGACCTGCTCATGCTATTCTTGGACCCTCTGCAGAGTTCACATGGCATTGAAGACGTGCCATTTTTAAGTGTGAGTATATGTGAAATTTTGTAAAGGAGGTACAAAGTCATTGAAAGTTTGACAGGGCAAAGGTAAAAGAAAATTAGCACTTACAGGTAAATGTGTACGGGGATGCTGAAGTGAAGGAGGTGCAAAGAAGTATGTGACGAAGGAGTGAATGAAGAGGGTGCGGTTCGAAATTATGCAGATAGAAGAATTCATAAAGATGTGGGGGGAAATCTCAGACTGCACAGAACGCTGTGTGAAGGAGACAACTGGAGTGATTATGACAATCTGAAGACAACTACCCCTTCCACAGACCTCAGCAATGTTTAATTCAGTTTTTTATTTTCAAAATGTAAACATTTCTTTTCAAATTTTTCACAACAATATCATTGTTTCTCATGTATCCTCTGCTGCTAACAAGCGTTGGCAAAGCCAGTGTGTCTGGCTTGTTTTAGGTAAATGTGTTTGTTGTTGTGTGACATGTCTGAGTGCAGTAATAGAAAGCTCGCAGAGATGCTGTCACATTCTAGTCCAGGGGCATGCCGTGTGAAGCACAGGATTTAAATGTACGTTTTAAGCCACTTCCTTAATTGCATTAGCCACCCTTGGGTTCATTGGCCACGGCCCTTTCAGAGACCTGCCCACGTATTTCATTCCGCTTAAAGCCCTTCTGGAAAATATTTAATTTTAAGTCGGGTCCTCCTCAAATGTTGGGTAACTACATATACGAGCCCCATGTCCGGTGTGACTTCTTCAGCCGCCCTGACTTTTTTCTCAACATTAGCATACTTCGACCAATGGTTCGTTTTTTTTTTGTTTTTTTTTAATAGAAGGGTAGGCTTAGAATTGGCTGCATGCATGTTACGTTTACATGGAGCTCCTCCCAATGGAACGCTACCATTTATCAACTATGAAATGATTAATCGTATTTATTTTCAATTTCTGTTTACACTGTTGAGCGTTCTCTTATTTTCTGATTGTCACCTCCAGGCACAGTTTCCTCTTGGATCTTCGACCACATAGCATATTTTGGTGGGGGAGGGGGGTGGTCAGCTGCGGCCCAGTGGGCAGTAGGCCCCAGCCTTCAGATAAACACCTGCTGCTGTCAAGTAGGTGTTACGTTAATGGCACATTGGGGGCGTCCTACTTCTCCCCTCCCCCGCCTCTCCAGGCCAGAAGAGTCCCGTTAAGTATTCAAATGACCAGTACTCCTAGATGAGAGCTGATCACAGCTTTTCGTGGCTAAAATTCAGGCCCCATCTGCTTAGTTATGGCACTTTTTTTATTGAAGTTATTGCGCAGTGAATTTGTAACCTGTCACAAATTTTGCTTAAGATGTTTTTGCATCATCTTGTTTTCGAAAAATAAGATTAGTTGTTGCTGTGAATGTGTTACACATGTAGACAACCGATGCCAAAATCTGAAAAATAGCATCTTCTTGCCGCATATTGAGCTATTCTCCATTCTCTCTAGAGAGGGACAACTTTTCACTCTTTTACGGCGAGAAAGACTTCCTATATAACACTAAATCCTGAAAATGTTTCAGCACGCTCAGGCTGCTTGCAGAGATACGCATCTAATATGCAAGGGATGAGCTTGAATCCTGGCAGCGCTGACTCAGCCTTTCATCCCTTTGAGGTCGATAAGGGAGTACCTTTGAATTAGGTAGTTAATTATACCATTTTTATTAAACCCGTAGTAGAATGTTCATTTTGTAATGCACACTATGTAAATGGCTATAAGTGTTAGGAACATGCCCAATCATGATTGTAGGTGGGGGGTAGGAACTATTTCTTCTGAAAAAGTAGTACGTAAAAAAAGGAAATACTCAAAGATATTTTTTTTATTTTTTACAAAATAACATTTCTGAAAAATGTTTTTCCTAATTAATTAGCAGTTGTGATGCGGAGAGATCAACATACGGTTTTGTGCATAGTTCAGTCACAATTTTCTAAAGCTGGTTTTCATTATGCTGTGTTATCTTTGCCCATATTTTTTGCTCTTTTTTTCTAACCCTTATAGCACTGCGGCACGCATTTTCTAGATCTGGGCTTCTTTATCCTATTGTTCTGGGGCATCCATTGATCACATATGTGCGTCAACAAGCGCTATATAAATACAAACCTTTTTCCTCCTCTATCCTTCTGCTATCATTCCAAATCCAAATAACTCACTAACCTATCCAACACTTAAAATGTACTTGCATGTTTCACTATACTAATTCAACACTAATCCTCTATGGGTTCCGGAGTAGCGTGCTACTCACCGAAAAAGCATTCGACGCCTCGTCAGGGGTAGTAAGCGCTATATAAATGCAATTACAATACAATACAATTACAGGATGCTGTATGGGAGACTTTTATAAAATATGATGTGTTTTAGACGTATCACCTTCACCACTTGTTCTTTCTCTTGCGGTGTAATCGATTTACTGTGATTTATTACTTTAAAACCCTGTGGGGCTACTTTCCTTTGATCCGAGCATTGCATTTACTTTTGGAGTCAGCTTTTTACCTGACTTTTGCTCACTGTGCGAACATTTAATTGGGCAGTAACAGAAGTCTTTGCTCGTGGGATTTTGCTGTCTTTGCGTGCCCTAATATCTCTTTGTATCTTTGCCTTTTCAGAATGGACTGCTGAAGGATGAATTTTTTGGGGGATCCGTGATAAAGCGCTGCCACACCTCTCACTGTGTTAATCTCGGCTGGTGATCTGAATGGGCATTTTAACTTCCCGACAGATACTTCACGTACACACATGCTGAATTGTTTTCGTTCCCCGGATCGCTTCTCTGGAACGCAGGCCCATAGTAGCCCTAAGCCCCGTCTGGCAAAGAGGGGAGCTCCAGGATAGCCGCATCCGGGGACTTCGCCCTTCTCCCAATAACGTCCCCCCGTGCTGGTGCTGGGTTGACCCCGCACCATGGAGCACAACATGGATTACTGGTTAGCACAGATACAGCAGAAGGACGTTGGTAAGCGCCTTCAAGTGGGCCAGGAAATGATCGAGTACATCTCGGACAAGCAGAAGTCATCCGACCTGGAGCACGACCAGACGGCTCTGGACAAGATGGTGGACGGCCTGGCCACCTCTTGGGTGAATTCCAGCAATTACAAGGTGAGATTTGGTTTTCAGTAGGTTGACTTGTAGGCATGTAACTTAAATGTGTGTTTAGAAGATATTTCAAAGTATTGGCGGGGCTACAATGAGTGCTTTATTGGGAGAGGGGTGGCGTTTTTGAAGTGAGTAAGCGCTATTACAGGTGGTTGGGGAAAAGTCTTAACCGCTTAAGTGTGTAAAAACCATTGACACAAGGTTCCTCTGGAAGAGATGCTTCACAGGTTTTTAATAAGGTCTTCTGATTACTGCTCATGGAAACTTGAATATCAAGCGATATTAAGAATCATGTTCTACTTTTATACACGTTTCTTGCACCAAGGTCTAAAGAGATAAAATAGGTTGTACAATGATCTCAAAGACAGGACTGGTTTCATTAAAGACAGACTGGTTCATTCATTTTTCAGAAGTAACCAGGCAGAGCCTGATAAACTCTACATGCTGAAGGAGTAGGTCAGTCGGTTGACTCCTCACAGCTCTTAAGCACCACAGAAGGGAAGGGATGGAGAAATTAGTCATCATAATGATGCATAATGATCTCAGAAGTGGGAACTTTGAGTTATCTTGCTGGGATTCGAACCAGCATCCCGAGGTTTCAAAATATGCCAACAGCAGCTGCATTAGATCGGTATGATGTCTTACTGGCTTCATGTATTGTGCTCTGTCAGTTCCGCTTTAGATTTGGGAGATGATACTTCACAGCATTAGAAGCACTAGAGAAATTCAGTTTGCACATTAATTGATGATAAAGGCATTACAGAGTCTAATTAGGAAGCAGTGAGATTCTCTTCCTGGTCCATGTTGAAGAATGTCATAGAGAAGCAACCTTCAGTTCCTTCTGGATTATGTCTATTATTGTGTATGCAGCAATGTATGGCTATTTCACAAGAGATATCTTTCAAAATGCAGTATACCACAAAAGCAATGACTATGATAAAGTCACACCTATGCGCCCATTGGTTGTCATTAGTGCATTCTCTGTTTTTCTTGTGGTGCAGCTTTGGTTTTAGTGAGCTGTGTTTGGAAACCAAGTCCTGCCATTAATTTATACCAATTTGCCACTATGAACCGCTATAGGGTGGTAGTGTGGGAGTGCTCAGTACACATATAAGCCCAGAGGATTATTCTCTAGCACAAAGACATCCGGGCAGTTGACCTAGAAGGCAAGGTCCTATCTTAAGATCATAAATTAAAGAGCAGGAAGTTGCTAGTTATGTAGTTGTCCAAAAGAGAGTAGTTCTTGATTGTGTTCATTGGGCAGTCAGTGGAAGCAAAAGTACATTTGGGAGATGTGGTTTAACATTGTGGTTGCATAGGGCAACTCTGTACTCTCCCTTTGAGCTACATTGAAAATGACGAGCACGTTTTTGTGTGTGGGTTTTGTAAAGAGACCGATTGGTAGGAGAGATGATGTAAAAGAAGAGCATGCTGTTATTTGAAGAAGTTTGAACAGTCCCAATTGAAGACTGAATGGCGGCCCCTTGGGTGGAATGCCATTTGTTTGAGTTGTTTGAAGGTGATTGAGTGCAAGTTTCGAAGGAATAAATTGTTGATGGATAGACCATATGTTATGCAATTGGAGCATTGGGAAATTAATGGGAATGGGTTTAACGATGTGGAAGGACTGAAACGGTGCATTGGTGCTTCCAATGCAGTCGTGCACAGAAGTAATGGATGTACCTGAGTTCATGTTAGATAGAAATGATGTGGGTATTAGTGACATTCAGGGATTTTGTGTGGGAGACAGATTTTGTTGTCTTGCCTGAGCTAGCTTGTTTATGTGCACTACTATGTTAAATTTGTCAATTTCTCTCCAGTGTTAAGTGGCCCACAGTTATTTTCGCGTTCATTGCATAAATAATATATTTGCAGAGTGTACTATACCATTTAATGCCATTGTTGAGTGTGGAGAGAAGACCTCCTTCAAAAGAGGTGAATCTTTGAGTGGGTCATGATGTCCCTCCCCTCACAAAAACAGTAATGAAGAGCATATTTCAGTCAGCAATTCTGCATGTATGGCTTTTGCCATGCTGCTTTTTTCACGTGCAGTAAATACAAACTGGTGTATTTAACCCTAGCGAAAGAGTATGAAGTGAATTTCATTTTATGAGACAGAATCAAAGAAATTGGAATTGAATACAGACCCCAGTTTTCTTTTGTAAATGGTTCCAGAATGGAGCATTTGAGAAAATAATAGTTTTCCCAAGTTAGTAAAGCTGTGCTGTTTTAATAATATGGTATTTTTCCTTTTTATTGAAGTAATACATGAGTGATAGTGCTGTCATTAGTACACTTGTAACAAATAACAGATGCCATTTGGCCACATTTACTCTCACTGGCAAGGCATAAAGTTCTATATTGGCAAGTCTAGTAAATACAAATAAAACCGGCCATGCTTGTAGGGGATGTCTGCTCTTCCATCAGATCTAAGAATAAACGTCAACCGTGCAGATGATTGGCCCACGTCATCAGTAATATTGTATGTTAAGAACAATAGTTTGGTCTGTCTTGAACAGATGCATATTTTTAAGCTGAGTTTCAGAACGCTTTGTGTGGGAGTGTTTCTGTTATCAGTGGCATGCATCCTAATAAGAACATTTCCATTTCAGCTTTAGCCTGCACACAAGCCCTATTCACAGATCAAAATATAACAAGCAGATCTGGTGCTGGCAGCCAGCCATTTGACTTTGTCAGTGCTTGTTTTGTTTTGTATGGTTTCTGCAACACATTATTGGAGAAGCAGCTGGGATCTCTTCAATCTTCAAAACAGTAAATTGATTAAATGCAAAAATATTGTTTTGGTCTCAAAAAGCTTCTGTTGCCATAAATGTCCATGGCACTTAGGGGAAACGGCTGTGTGTTTGGATGTGCTCCCTATGAAAGGGCATAATGCCTTCACTCATAGTGAAATCAGCCAGTGGCTGAAGTGGACTAACGAATTTCCCCAAGCTGAATGCTGTAGTGGCTGGAAGAATAATGTAAGTGACACAAGAAGTGGCCTAAATGAAAGCCCCTATTAGTACATATATTATATTTATGATTTTAGCAATATCACATGGTCCTGACAAAATCAAGACCTAAAAATGTACATGTTAACTGCAAGTGATATGGCTGAGGCTGCCCACGAAGGTGACATGCAGGGCAGGTGTATTAACAGGCGCCTGGGGCCCGAAAGAGCTGGTTTTGGGTGCCGTAGCGTGCCAGGTAAATGGGAGGCCTTGCCCTGCATTTTCCCCAGGTCATGAAGGAGCAGGAAAAAGGGCGCCAAAGAAGACAGGCGCGAAAACCATGGGCCAACAAGGGCCCAATATGTTTCGAACCCCCCTACGAGGGGACAGAAACACCTAGCAGGCTGGGTGAAGGGGGGTGGGGGGCAAAAAGAGGTTATAAATGCTGCTGCTTATATTTTTCACTCAATACAAGGATCAAGGGCAGCGCGCTAAGTGGCCTAAATTTGCTTTGCAATAGAGGTTTTTCTTTACGGTGTTTTTTCTGTGAATATTTTTTCTTTGTCTTTTCTGATGGTATCCAAAAGAACCTTTCTTTGATTTTAGTCTGCTAATGCAGGAAAGCGCCTTTCTTTGCTTAACGTTGGAAGCCAGCGTTCTTTGTGCTCTGTTCTCACCGTACTTATGTCTGAGGCTTCTGGTTTTGAATATTTTCGTTTTTAAATATTTCACCCTATATTTTTCCAAATATTTTCACTCCTCTTGTCTGTATTTTTCAGTGTGTTCTTCAAGAGTGCGAAGCCATAACTTGTATTTTTTCATATATATTTATTTTGTCTTTTAAGAGATGCATTTAAGTTTAAACAACATCCATATCATCTGTGACTGAAATGCTAGTCTTCAGTAGCCAGTGAAACGAATTAAATGACGGTCTCAAACAAGGCCAGTTACAGGAGAGAACATCAGTATTCGCAATATTATTGTCATATTACCCCAAGGATAAGTTATAACTATGCATACAGTCAGTTTAAAAAACTAGGATCCCCAATGCTCCAGCAAAAGAGCATCCCAGTTTAAAAACTACACCCTTAGCGCTCTCGAGACACTATATAGAGATGGGGCATGAGACTCACTGGATGTCTTCAACTACATACTATGCCTCAAAACACACACATTTAGAAAAAAAGCATTGACAAAGCCAAAACGTCTTGCTTTGGCAAGCTTGATTTTCAATAATAAAGTTTTACCAAACGTTTGTCCTGGACATAAAAAATCTAAACATATTGAAGTGCATAAATACCACTTTCTAAAGGTATACAAAAAAGTGATGAACGGGATGCTTGAATTTACGTCAACCACTGGTAATTACTCCGGGTCGCATTCCATTCCATTGTTATTTTGCACACCATCCCTTCCCACCCCAGTTTGCACCCAGACATATGCAAATCAGTCTCGACCATGCCAATGCGAACTGTCCAGCCTCACTGCCTTGCCAGCTCCTCCCTGAACTGGAACACAGGTAACCCAAGACTGGTATTACTCTTATTAAGGCTTATTAGTCGGATATAGCTTGGTTCCAGTGGCACAGAGTGCATGGGACCCACATCTGGGCATACCTGTCCCACTTAGGGCATCACACTAAAGTATGCAAAAAAAATGATGAAGAGAATGCTTGAATTAATCTCAGTCACTGATAATTACTTAGGTTGAAATTGATCATGGATTGCCTGTGTCCTGGTTCATGGAGCACCAGGCCCAGCAGTTCAGGCTGGACTGTTTCCTTCATACCCAGTATATCGTTCTTTAAATTGTTTGTTTTTTCCTCTAAATACATCTTTTTTCGCTTCATTTTAGACTTTTGTAAGCAAGGAACACTAAGCACCTTTTTCATTCATTTAATGTATGATGTTAAACTGTGTTGAAACAACTATTAAGATATAATAAAATCAATAAATTATTAAGAGACTAGTACTGGCTTTTATAGTCCTATTGGGACCAAACATGTGATGCATTGAAAAAAATATTTCCAATTATAGACCAATTTTCTTGTTACCCTTACTTGCAAAATCTCTAGAAAGGTTTATTAACAAATAACTCGTAGCCTTTCTTGAGGAAAACCACATCCTGGGCTCCTCTCAATCGGTTTTCGAGAGCTCCACTGCACTAAAAGTGCACTGCTGGCTGTGGTCAACAATATCGGGCTCTCCCTAGATGTGGGTACCCTAAATAATGCTGGTGCTGTTGGATTTCTCTGCAGCATTTGACACGGTCTCCCATTCCATTCTAATCCACTGGCTTCATGAGGCTGGGCTGTATGGAAAGGCACAGGGACTTCCTTGCTAATCGAATGCAAGAAGTCTGCTTGGATCCCTTCAAATCACAACTGATGCAAATGAACAAGGGAGTGTCCCAGGTTTCGAGCCTGAGCCAAACTCTCTTTAAATCTATGTAGCGTCGCTTGCCCAGGTCGTAAGAGCCTGCGGGGTGCAGATCGTTTCGTATGCACAGAATACTCAACTTAGTATTTCCTTTAGCCTGACCCAGACAAGGTGAAAAGCAAATTTTCAAATTGTATGAGAGAAGTTACTGCTTGGATGAGTAACCGCTTTCTCCATTCAAACTGCGACAAGACAGAGATCATGTTATTTGGCACCACGACAGAGCTATGATCAGCCGATTGGTGACTCCAGAACTTGGCCTTGCCCCTTCACCTAAGCAGGTAGTGAAAAATCTTGGAGTGAAGTTATATCAATCACTTTTCATGAAAGACTAAGTTAACACCACTTGTGGCACTGGCTTTGCTGCAGTGAGGCTCCTCAAAAAAGCCCCCCTTGACTTCATGACACCCCGAGGAAAACTCTTGTCCAGGCTCTCATTACCAGTCGCCTGGACTATGGGAACGCTCTGCTGACATCAGTAAATAACACGTTGCTGTCCAAGTTGCAGGTAGTCTAGAACACTGCCGCTCGGCTAATCCGCAATCTTCCCTCATGCTCGACCTCCTTTCCGATTCTCCGGAAACTTCATTAGGTGCCGATTAGAAAGCATGTCCCTTTTAAACTGTTGTCTGACACACAAACACTCCACAAGACCCACCCAGCTTATTTGTCTACTTGTCTAAAACCTTACCTGCCTCCCAGATGTCCAAGTTCCTTGGATAAGGCTCTTCTGGTTATCCCAAGCATACGTACCTCAAGACAGGGGGGCAGATCCTTCTCCTACACAGCCCTCTATTACTGGAATTAAATTCCGCTTAGTCTCCTCTCCTGCTCAGACTTTACTTCTTTTAAGAAAGGGCTGAAGACTTATTGCCTTCGAATGCTGTCCGCACTCATAGTAGTGCAGTGCCAAGATACTCCTCCGGAAGTGATTTGTTCGCTATATCAAATGTCAAAAAAATAAATAAATAATGGTAACGAACATTTAAATAAATCCCTAGTGACCCATTCTTTTGAACAATATAGGTGGGCACTGCAGAATCGCAGCAACAGTGTATACGCTGAGGACAGGCATCCCCTTACCCGTGACTGGATCCCAGTGCCTTCTGGATTTTCTCCAGTTGAATCAATACAAATATAGAAAAGAAAATATGCTGATTATATCATAAATTCAATTCAGTAAGCTTTATCAAATTAATTTTTTATAAATTGATTTTTATGAAGAACATACACATTATTCAAATCATATCATATATGGTAACTTCATTACTACTGTTTTAGTTCATACAGTATCCACAGTAGTATCTTACACCCTTTGTTCACAAGTATGGACAATATGAGTAATTCGCCATACATTACAAACAGTTCATGATGTTCTCATAATTCTTTGTTTCCATTGATAACTTTGTAAAATTCAAATGGTGTAATAGGGTCGACGTTTCGGTCTCAAACAAAATCAATTCCACGTGACCATCCTCAGGACGGTTGACGTTGCACCATGAATTAAAGAGCTGGATATCCCTCAGTCGCTTTATCCTCTAGCACAATAGCGTTTGCTTGAAATACATCCTTATCACTCAGCTTTAGTCGTGTTCTTTTATTTTATTCAATTTGAATCCAGCAGCGTGGAGTAAATCCATCCGACATTCACTGGGCTTGATACTACGCTTCATGATGCTTGGACAGGCACTTTTTTCTCATTTCAAATGTTAATTCATTCACCTAGTTCTTGATAGTTTTGTGTTTGCCATTTGTTCTACTCCAATGCTTATAATGGGTTTAGATGTTTTTTGATTTTTTATATGGCCAAAGTATGCTCTAGTTAGACTTTGTAGATACCCCCATATTATCACACCGTTTTAGGCCATAATTTCAATTGTCTTTTTTATTGGTTTTGTAAAATTCAGGATTCCTTCCAGTGTTATCTACTTGTTCCATGATAACTCAAGCATCTTTTGTAATTCGAATACAGTTCACTTATAACAATATTACTCTTTGAATTGTCAGGTTATTAATGACAATTTAATCCTAATGAAAGCTTTTTACCGGTGAGAAGATGGAATGTTGGTTATCAGAAGGTTTGAATGCTCTCTTAAGTGTATCTGTATGTGCATGCGCAAGTCCAGAGTTGATGATGATGATGATGATTATGGTGAGGTACTGCATTGAAGCAAAGTCTCTAAAAATATGAGGCAGTCCTAGAAGTTGCAACCAGGACTCCACAAGAAATACGATCATTCTGTAGAGGAAACCGAAGCATTAGCCTGGTGTTTTGGCGTGAAGTATTTTAGTATGTGCGTATGAGTGTTGGAGTACTACATAATTAAAAGGTGAAGGAGGGCAATTCTGCAATTAGTTTATTGGATATATTATACACTGTAGAACTTGACCTTCCATGAAGCGTATGCACTGTGTATTTGTAGCTATACAGTCGACTGTACGTTAAGGTTACCTGTCTAAGAATATGAGCCGGTCGTATGATCATGGAGAGCAGTGCGTGGTAGCACCTGTATTGTATGTTTTAATTTGGTTGGGTAAACCCCAAAAGAGTTGTTAAAAGTTACGATTATAGATGTGCCATTGGAGTCTTGGTTTTTATCATAAATGGTTGGCCTGATAAAATACTTATGACAGAAGAAAAAAAACACCTTTTGTATCCCAGATTTGGAAAACAGTTAAATCAAGGGTAGCCCAGGATTATGCAATGTATCGTTGGGCAAAACTCGAGAAGCATGATGAGGGCATGCTAAAATTTAATATGAGGATCAGGTGCATTTCAAATCGTCATTCTTGGATGGAAAAGGGAATCCACATTTTCAGATAAATTCCAAGTGTTACAGAGTTTTGAGAGGTGATTATGGTGGGTGATGGTAACGTGTTAAAGGTGCTTGAATGTTTATTGGATTGTCTTGATAGAGGATTTACATTAGTGTAGAAGAAAAACAGAAACCCAAGTTCATGAAGTATTTGTACTCATAACACAATCATAAAATTGTACATGTGGCGCTTACACTGTCTATGATTACAGACCGCAGAATGATTTATAGACCTAAGATTTTTCAAAACAGTCATGGAGTAACTTTATCGTATGTTTGTATGTGTGCATAACCTGTAAGAATGCCACAATCTGTGTTTTGGGAAATACTGAAGTGTTTCAGCTCACTATGAATTTTAACTGCCAGTTGCCCTGAGGCTGCTCTCTCATATGGATGTTTATTTCTTTGTTTCTAATAAATCCTTTTCGTTTATTATTGTAAATTAATTACTTGTCCTTTTAAACATTTGATATGTTTACTTTAATTTGTAAACTAAGACTATATTCTACCTTTCCTTTACAAACTTTCAGAATTTATTAAATGAATCGTTGTAATATAGTTCATATTTCTGTTTTTTTGTTTCACCTCTGAGGCCCTTTGATATGAAAGAGGAGTTCGCAGATACTTGTGCTGCGGTTTCTAGGATACCGGTCATGCGACCAGTGCTTTCAATGGGAAAAAAATAGTGCAGGTTCTCCTTTAAATGTTGCGAGTAGGCGGGGCCAAAGGCAATACATGACATACTTATTAACTTCTATGCCAGTTGTAGCACATACCATAACACACGAGAAATGGTTTCTATGAACAAAATAGGTTAAATCGTTACACAAAACAAAAGACAACCGCTGTGATATTTAAACATTTCCTTGTTTTGTAATATTTGCCGCTTGAAAACTGTTTTTTGCTATTACTTGGCACAATACTATATATTCTCTAGCTTGCATACAGCCACAGAAAGAAACGAACAGATAGGCACACACAAAGCATTCCACACATTTACTTTAATATTCTCTCAAGAGTGTCCTATTTCCTCCCTCTTTTCTCTCACACGAAAACACACACAGGCAACAGACAAACATAAGCAGTCAAAGAATAGGGTGGGATTAAAGCCATTTCAAGCAACTTGCCTCCAATGGCTTTCTCAGTTGCACTGCCACCAGCCTGCCTCGATGCTTTACAATACAGCATGACGGTGAACACCCGGATAACATGCAAATAAGCCCACGCTGAATAGTTCAGCGGGGGCTCGGCTCAAGGCTACAGAAGTGTTTTGACTGTAATAGACAGGTTACTAGCCCTAGCAGCAATGTGCCCTTCCTTTAATGGGCAGTGCTCTGCTCGGCAGTAGGGAAGTGCCGGTACTCAAAGTGATAACAATAAGAAGTGCCGGTAATCATTACCTGTGAGTACCGGCCCATTTAAAGCACTGATGCCTACAAAGGTTTGCAAAGCTCCGTGCAAACGAGGGAACGAATTTGCATCTGTGCTTCAAGGGTTGGGGCAAATAAGTTTTCAGGAGACTCACTTGTTGGTGACTCGTACCTAGGGACCTCCAAGCCTTCACCTTTCAGGCTCGTGTAAAACACGCACCGCATCCGCCTGGCTGTAGGTGAATTGTTGCCTGACTTTAATATGCGCACTCTGTATACTTTAGCACATTGGTTCTTAACCCCTAGGGGTCCCCAAAAATCCTACTCGGCAGGACCGCAACTGTTTATAAATTAAATAATATTAACCGATTCATAAAGTGTAAACAAATGAGGAAGCAAAATGTAAAATTTAAAATATTTAAAATGTTTCGTAAATGTGAAGGAATTTTAAATTGGAGGCAAAAAAAATAAGTTTGTATTCTCAGATTAATTCATGGGAGCAGTGCAAGTGCTTCAGACACAATATAGTATGGACAGTGAGCGGCCTCAATTGAATGTAGAAGACACTGCAACTTTGCCTTTAAAACTAAAATAGTTTTTCTTACCTTTTGTAAATTAAATATTTAGTCATTGTGTATGTGTTTATGAATGCTTGTTACTGTATTTTTGTGTTTTGTTTTGTGTCTGTATTCATCGAAAAAGCTTCAGCCAGAGTACCTCGCTTCCAATATTGACTAAGTAATGTTTTTTATTGGTTAAATGGTAATCCACACAGTCTTTCTTTCTGTTCGTTAACCAAGCTTCATAAAACAGTTCTTGAGTAGATTGTTTGAACTGGCACACTTAATTTCCAGTTACTTTGCCTTATTATGTGCTTATTCCCAGCCGCGCTGCCCTGCAGCTTTCTCATTATATGCTAAGTTTTTAAATAAGCAAGTCGACTGAATCTGGTGCTGTCTCTCACATGACTTCACTTGTTCTTGTTTCTGGAAAGAGATGGGCCATGCCTTTTGCGTTTGTGAAAGGAGCTGCCTCCCAATCCAGGTTTCCATCGAGCTTCTGTCAGCCCTGGAGAAGTGTTACATGATCCGAGGCCCTCCCAGAATGGAAACCCTCCTCGTTGTTCATGTGATATAAAGTGCTGTATTCTGTGAGGCTAAGCGTTAACAGAAGGGATGGTTGTCAATGCGTGAAATAATATGGATGCCTGAAAATTACCAGGCGTTCAGATTATTACAAGCAGTTTGTTCCTGATTTTGGATGCTCTTCATTGTTTTGTATCTACTCTGTAATAGTATAGAAGGGAGGCATCCATATGGAAAACAGTGTGTGATTCTAGTAGATCCAAGCCTACTTGAGTAGGCTAGAGTTAGTTGGTCACAGGAAACTGACTACTTTGTTTACCTAACATATGAGCCTTTGGAGTCTCTCACTTACAGAATTGCAAGGGGAACCTGAGAACTCAGCACAGCTGCAATATGTGTTGCTAAAAGCTAGACCTTCTCCAGAGGCCCAATCACAGTAGAGGCACTTCTAAACTAGATAGGCAGTTATCCTATCATAGACACGACATGCGTGTCCCCAGATGCAGAGCAGGTCAGGGATACATGGCATTTAAAAGCCTCGTCTTCCAGTTTCAGATTAACATACAGAGTTTACAAGGAGGACCATTAGGTGTATCAGAGGGGTCAGACACCTTGACAAAGTAAGTGAGGGCAGGTGAGGGCTCCCATGATAATCATTGTCCGACTACAGGACTGAATCCAATGAATAACCAACACTGTATACATATATTTTTTTCAGAGTGTGACTACAGGGTCCACCCTCTCGAACTGATCCATGTTGTTGAGTAGTGCTACTACTGACGACTGACTAAACAACCCAAGGTTAGGAAGTAGGAGACCCACGGGAGCCGCGTGCAGTGTCTAAACACAGGTGCGGGTTCCCATTGGCTTTCTGTGGAGTTCGTAAAAGATACAAAGTTACAATTTAAGGACACTTCCGGATGGACCCCTTTTAAACTAGGACACTTCGAGAGTCAAGACCCACGGGAGCACCGGAGTACTCGTGTTACCTCACCCAGGGAAGCCGGGTGCATAGGTGTCTTTTCGTGTCGGGTTTCGTCGTCGTTTTCTATGGAGAGCTGCAAAGAAGTGCTGCAGGCGACCAGAGGAAAAGTGTCCGGGTGGATCCAAGGGTGGATCAGTGATGTGAAGAACCTGAAAGCAGAGGGGACAGAGTTTGGGTCACTAGCCAGTGACCAGGAAGGAACCAGGAAGGAACCAGGCGATGTCGCATGCTTGAACGTGAAGAAGGTGAGTTTGTCTCTTCAGCCACGAGGTCCAGGAGGCATCGACGATGACCAGGCGCTGGATTCGAGCTGTCCCACAATGGATCTAGATGACTGCGGAGTCGGTATCCGGATTGGACCCAACAAGCCTTGGCAACCGTAACCCACGCAGGATGTCGAGATTGGCTCTGTTGCAGTCCAGCAAGGTCTGTGGCGCTTCTCCTTTTCAGGGAAGCTGGAGCAAGCCTGGAAAGCAAAGTCATTTCAAGATGGCGTCTTCAGGGGGCTCATTAGCCAACGGGCAAGGAACCGGGAAGACGCGTCGAGCTCAAATGCGAAGGCGGGGCCCACGAGACACTCGCGGAGTGTGGGGGCCTGAGCTTCGGTGCAAATGGTGCTCGGGGCTGGGGCTTCTCGTACCCCAATGCACAACTTACTGTGGCTTCAGGAAAGGAGTGCAGGTAGCAAAATGCAGGATGTCCAAGATGTCCGGTCCCAGGTCTCTCATGTCCGCCACGGGTCTCAGCTTTGCTGTGGATGTGGGTCGGGGTCATAGAAGTCTGGATGTCCAGTTCTTGTGTCGCAGAGTCTTCGGGTTCCGGTGGGAGCCTTGAAACTGCAGACCTGCAAAGATTCCGTTGGTGCCTGTTTGCACAGGGTGGTCACTCCTTGACCACAAGGGAGATGTCTTACGTCTTCCAGTCAGAATGGAATGTCGAAGGTCCAAGATATGTCTTTCAAAGATTCGTCCAGGATAATCTAAAGTCCTAGGGACACAGCTCCTTTACTTATACTAAGAATGGGAGCTTGATTACCTGACTAGGTCCCTCCTATGGGTGGACCTGAGAAGGAGGTGGTTACACCCCTTTCCCTTTGTCCAGTTTCGCGCCAGAGCTGGGGCTGGAGTGCCCCAGCAGCTGGTTTGAACGGGCTATGCATGGAGCATCTTGTGTGCCCCAGGCAGTGTCTAGATGCATTCACTGAATGCAGCCCTCCCTGCCCCAAAAAACAAAACCCCTGTCTGGGGAGGTGCTGGCACCTCCCTGGACAGGAAACCTATTGTCCAGGCCGCCCTTGCTGGAGTTCCCCCCAGCAACAGGAGGTCAGACTCGTGTCTGTGGCAGCAGCATCCATTTTGTGATGCTGAGGCTCTGTTTAACTTTAACCGGGTAAAGCAGTAACTTACATGTCTTTTCCCTCTGGAAGGTTGGAATGCTACCCCCGCTGCTAGAATTCGCGGGGGGGGGGGGTAGGATTCCAAAGTGTTTGACACCTTACACGACATGTTTTGATCAAGCCAAACCAAAGTTAGCATTATCTGCGAGGATTATAATGCACTTAAGAGCATATGGTATGGCTATATCATGGACCAGCTATAAGGAGATGGTTCCGAAAGCTGCAGAGGGCTCAGCTCATGCTAGGGCACCCTCTCACATAAAACCAAGCACTCTGCCTCCAGGATTGTCGAGGCCTACCAGGTGTATATGTGTCTATATATAAAGGTAGATATAGGTATACTATATCTAAGTAAGGGGTGATTACACCACCTTACCCAGGCTGTGTGAGCAGACCTGTGGTGTCAGTTTGGAAGGCAAACCAGGGGTGGCACAATACATGCTGCATCCCCTGGTAGGCCTAAGGTACACCTATGCCCTGGGTACCTATGGTACACTTATACAGGGGCTCAAAAGAGTGACCCAGTAACCAATCTGGTATATACCTAAAGTACATGGAATCAATTTTATAGAGAAAGCAGATAGTCTGGGGCCCTGAATAGCAGGGTCCCAGGCCAACTAAGTAGAAAACCAGCAAAACACCAGGAAAAAAGTTGGGGTAACCATATAGTCCGATTCCACCTTCCTACATAGTCAAGGGAAGATGAGCGGGTATTCTGTCACTTTTTTCCTGTTTATGACACAGGTAACTGACACCCGGAATTTCCTTCATGATACTACTGGTTTACTCCAAATGTGTTCTGTCTTTGCAATAGGTGTATGGAGTTCAAAGCTTCGGATAGAGACAACCCCTATGGAACTCTTAATATTTTTAAAAATAAAAATCTGACATTCATTTTCACAGCTGAAAGAGTTACGGTGAGGATGTTTTCAATGACTCTTGGAAGGGATACCTGTCGGACCTGATTTGTCCTCATATTGGATGAGGTGTCTACATTTATACCTTATTGAGTCATTTCAATTTTGTCATGTCACAAAGGTGATCAAAGAACTCATGGTGCTTTTATATTGAGACTGTCCTACATTTCAAATGTATTACACCTGTTTAATGCATTTGTTCAGTTTCTCATGCCAATAGGTACGTTAAATGTACCGTTTATCTTTTTAGCTGTTCTCTACAAGTGTTTCAGGGTCCAGCACGTATAGGCACATGGAGGTGGGATTCTGTGTACCAGTTGGGAAGGTTATTATGTGCATTTCATACGATGAATACCTTCTGCCTTCAAATGGAAGGGAGCAAATGAACGATAAATGTTCTCAGTCATATTTACATACTTTGCAGGGAGGAATACTTTGCTGTGATGTTTGTGATTGTCCCTGAATATAGCTCTCTCAAGCTGGTCTGGTCTGCCAAATGGCTGGAAGTCCCTCTCCTCATAATGAGGCAAATGGCAAATAACAAGAAATAAGATGTTTAATAACCTGTACTGCCCAAGTCAGAGTAGCCCTAATGCTATTAAAGAGTTACACCCACTATTGGCAGATTGTTCTACTTTAAATATAGATAATTAGAAAAGGGGAAGCATTGAAGTATTTGTGGCATAAGGCCACTATGCCTGTCATTTCTTTTGCCCTGGGCTACCATATTGTCTTTAGTGGCTTTGCCAACATTCAGTTTTCAAATACAGCATCGCGTCCAAGGCCCACACATTACACTTCCTGGTTGTGCTTT
The DNA here is from genome assembly GCF_964261635.1 of Lissotriton helveticus. Taxonomy (NCBI): domain Eukaryota; kingdom Metazoa; phylum Chordata; class Amphibia; order Caudata; family Salamandridae; genus Lissotriton; species Lissotriton helveticus. The sequence goes on from NC_136061.1 coordinate 1,406,697,534, forward strand.
TCTCTGCCGTTTCCGCCGCTCATCATTTACACCCTGTGTATTATGTGCCTTCTTTCAGTTCTTCAGCACAAAGGAAGACTTTGTGTACACAGAGTTACAGAAGATTGAAAAGGACCAGGTTTTAGCTTCTAGAGCTGGAGTCTCCCAACATTTTCTGTAGTGAGTGCTAGTTTCTGATCAGTGAAAATCATCGTGAGCTACTGAAGGCTAAATAACTTGTGCATTGTTACTAGACACCCCCACACCCAGCTTCATTGACTCTAAGCCTAATGTCCACAGAGCCGGATACGCTGGTTTGAACAAAATACTAGAACTAAGGGCACATTGAAAGGGCTGACATGTGCGTCAGTGAGAGCACAGTCTTTGGGGATGTATGAACATGTGTGCCTATGAATGGGATATAATTGTACAGGTGACTGAGCGCCGGTGTGGTATGTACTTACAGCACAGGACATACCTTTCATCCTATGTTGCACCGTTACATGTATAACACAAACAAACAATTTGTTTTGTTTAACTGGAGAAATTTAAAGTGCAGAGAAATTATCTGCAAAAAGTTTCATAATATGGAACATTTGTCTGCACTTTAAATTTCTCTCATTTAAAAATTAAATTGCTGTATTTTTCAGTTATACTTAAGGCACAGTATCTACTGGCCACTGCTAGTAATGGAAATATCCCTGTTGGCAGCAGCCTCTGTGTGAAACCGATTTCTTAAAAAGTAACTGGTTAAGCTCTACCATCTCTGCATATCTTTTTTGCATTGCTATGAACATTCACTCTTACCTGTTCTTGGACATCCGAGTTTGTCAACAGCCCTAAGGACATCCAGGAAGCTGTTGTCGCCATCGGAGCCGATCTAATCCAAGGCATCTCCACTCACCGTCATCTACTCGAGATTGTTGAGGACTAGGACGACTCTCGCTGGAATGCTGGCGATAGAGAAGCGAGAGGCCGGCTGGTCCGAATATCTAAGAATGGACCGGTGTGACGGACTGCCCCCCCCCCCCACCCCCCCTTCTGAAGCGGAGGATGGTTGCAGCTGGAAGATCAGTGAAGCAACCCGCTTCAGGCGTGTTGGGCTCTCCCTACTGGCCCCGACTGGGACCCGGAGAGTGGACCCTCTGCCCGACCAAGGACCAGGATTCGGAAAGTGAACCCCCCAAGATTCGTTGTTGACCATTAGAGGCGGCCGAAGTGGTGGAGCAGTGTGCACCAACTGCCCAGGATGTTGTCGTGGCTGGCTCTCGTAGCTGGCTCTCACTATCGGCCCCCGGCCCCGATCGTGGATGTTATCTCCAGGGCATAGACCGTTGGGCAGGAACACTGAGGTGCAGCCCCTGTCGACCCCGTACACTTGTTTGTGAGTCACCCTATACTCCGGAGGACCGAATAACAGGATTCCAAGCTTCCCCTCTGTTGCTGCCTCGGGTCCTCCTTGTACACACGGCGGTGGCTGCCCTTTCTTCTAAGATGGTGCGGCGAGAGCTTGCGACCCGCAGGAGGAGGCGGAGGGTCTACATCTTACATCTTTGTTGGTGAGTACATGGAGCCCCTCGCCTGGGTTGAGGAGGCGTTCGGCACTGCAGCGCCACCTGGGGGTTGGCGATCCCGGTGCGGCGTTTCTTTAAGACCGAGTCATTGATGCCCCCCGGAGTAAGACTTCTTAGGTCCCTCGGAACTTGCATCGTTGCACAGCCCGGCCCACTTAAAAACAGCTTATTTCGCCACATAAGATCACTAAGAGTATGTTCTTTGCTCATAGTGGTTTTCAAGGAGTGACTAATAATTGAATGCTTAAGGTTAAATATAATAGCAATCACAGATCTCAACCTACAAAAGACACTTTTCGTGTTTAGTCTTTCACCTATTTCTAAGATGGCAGTGGCTTTTGACTTTTATTCACTCAAAATGGCCGAGATAAAAAAATAGTATTGACAAGTGGCCATCCCAACCCACCAGTACGATTAAGGCTGGTCTCACTGCACCCCCTTCTGCCTACTAGAAGTCCCTAGAAATAGAAACAGGACAATCTTCCTATTCCATCATAGACATATGGACAGTAAAACAGGACTACTAGAGATAGCCCTAATGACCAGCGAGAAAGTTCTACTCTGCTTGCTCTCAATCTTAATGGAAACAGACAAAGGACTTCATAGGTGTTCACTAACAGCCCTCCATATGAGTCGGCCATCTTAGACTGTCTTTTTACCACTTGACTACATGAGATAGCCCATAGAACACCACCAGCCCTTATGATCAGCGGAAAAAAAAGGGACTACTCTGCCTGCTCCCAATCTGAATGGAAACAAACAAAGGACTTCATAGGTGCTCACTAAGATCCCTCCCTATAAATCGTCCATCCTAGACTGCCTTTTTACCACTGAACGCCCGCGGTTCAGCACCTCTAAACAGACTCCATTTTTTCTGCCTGCATTATTTTCCCCACTTCTTGAGACTCTCCATTCATTCTGCCTGCATTATTTTCCTCACTTCTTGATCCCCTTGCCTGGGCCCCTTCCCTTCCCCGATTTGCCCCCCCCCATGGTACAGCGGTACCGTACCTCCAAACAGACTCTCCATTCATCCTGCCTGCATTATTTTCCTCACTTCTCGATCTCCTTGCCTGGGCCCCTTCCCACATCTTTTCCCCCCACCTCTCACCTCTCACTCCTTACCCGCACCCCAGGTATCCCCTACAAGTTCTTCCCCGATCTTTCCCCACCTAGTCTTCCCCGATCCTCACCCCCCTCCTCTCACTCCTTACCCGCACCTCAGGTGCCGCCTACAAGTCTCTTGGGATCCCACCCACGTCCCCGCCCTTGATCACTTAGCCTCCCCCACTTCATATCGTCCCTCCCCCAAGCACCCCTTGCCACTTACCACGCTCTACACCCTCCCCGCTTTTCATCTCATACCTTCTCAACTACTGGGTTGCTCCCAGTATGGAACCCGCTGGTACTCACTCCTACAACAACATTTACCCCTCAAACCTCACTAAAAAATCAGCTAAACCCTTTAAGCACAACTTCATAAAACTGCACCCTGAAACTCTCTTTGCCGATCCCTATTTCTCAACACACAACCGGATTACTACCTCTGATTTCATTTTTCACACTAAGCGAAGAGCCCAATGGAGGAAAGCTTTCCTTACAGCACTCTCAATCTCGTCCTCGAGGAAAACTGCGCATGGTATTGCAACTATCACCATATACAATAACGGAATTATCCTCATCCAAGCCACAGACCGCAATCTGAACCTTGTGTGTAAACCCCAATCAGTCACCCAATCCGCTCCCAGCACCAGCGCACATCTGGATACATCACCTACCCAGAATGACGGCCTCCCCCTGCAACCACCCTGTCCACTGCCGATATTGGCTTCCTACGACACCTCCACCCAATCTACCCCTCCCACCAATCTACCCCTCCCACCAACTCACCACAACTCACCCTTCCAATACCACCAAGCCCACCTTACATCCCTCCGCCACCGTTTCCTCTTCCGGCATCAGAGCCTGACGATTCCACCCATTTCTCCCCCTCCGATATTACACCTCACTTCCTTACACAAAAACCACCCAGCACGTATGACATCCTCGCCCCTCGTCCATCTGGTTTCGGAATCTCACGACACCTCCACCCACTTTTCACTCGCCAACACCACATCTAACAACACTTCTATTATCCCAAACTTTCTTCCTCCCAGCACGGACAACACAGCATCTGTCCCTCTTACTGATTCTGAACCCCCTCAGCATAAGACCATTGCTCCCTTCCCCCCTAACAGCAGCATCTCTCCTGTTTCGACACCCTGGCCTCATTGTGCTACTCCCGTCAAGTACGCACCCCATCACAGCTACCCCCTCCGAGGTCGTGAGATATCCCTTATCTCCACACCACAGCACCTCATTGATAACACTTAACCATCTGTGCACCCTCCGCTCCCAATTACCCCTACCACCACCTCAACTCACCCTGCTTCTCCCTCCACTCATCCAAGCTCTAGCACTTCACCACCTCCAACTATTTCCTTACCTGCTCCTCACCTGCAGCCATCCACATACATAACAAAGCCTCCAAACCTTCTCAAAACCTCACCTGACCTTAGACTCGAGGAAATAATGTCTGCTCTCCACCAAATCAAAAAGGAACTTCAATCCTTTAAGGATGTGATATGGAGACAACCTTGGCGTAATATTCCCATTCAGAACATCTAACTCGAACGAGCGCCCACATCACATTACTTGCATCCCTAATCCCACTCCTCCCAGCTGGAAAACAGTTCCCCACCACAATACACCATCTTGCCCAATGCGAAGCATCAATCACCTTACAGAGAGCGATCTGTTAGCTTTCCTTCAATTTAACGATCCTTTGCCCACGATAGGCCCATCCAATACTCAGATGACCATACCCACTATCCCCCTCAATCCATTCAGACCCGCGAGACTCAACAATAGAGGGATCATCGATAAAAACCTCAGAAATGTCCCTCTCACCCAGAATCCCTCCCTTGCCCTCATCACACCCGTCTTAAATGCACTCTCCTCAACTGCCGATACGCCCCCAGGCATGCTGCGGAGATAGCTGACCTCATCATGTCACAGGACCTAGAGCTGTTAAGGTTAACCGAAACCTGGCTAACAGAATCATCCACCCCTCTCATCGACATTCTAGTACCCCCCAACTACTACATCATCAGACTGGACAGAATCGATGAGATAGGTGGAGGTATTGTCTGTATACATCGTAGCAACATCACTGTTAACAGATCCACATCCCTGGCCTTCCCCTCTTGCGAATACATTTGCCTTGACATTAGCAGCAACGGCAAACCAGCCTGTTCGCTTCATATCGTCTATCATCCACCAGGGGACAACCTCATCTTTACCGAACACCTCATGGATATGATTGCAACTAACCACGGGCGACAAAATACCCAAATATTCCTAGGCGATTTCAATCTCCATTGGAATGACAACAACGACGCAGTGGTCAACAGCCTCAAAAACTTCCTTGGCGATCTAGCCCTCACCTAAATCTGCAATAGCCCTACTCATAATAAAGGCGTAATCTTAGATCTAATAATCTCCAAAACTGACGTCATCCAGTTGGAGTCGATTCAACCTTGCGACTGGTCGTACCACCATATCATCACCTTCTTCATCAGGGAAACAGTTTAACTCACCTCGGTTCAGTCCATACAACCTAAGATTTGGAAACGAGACCTGAAAAGACTCCACCCCTACAAACTACCCTCTTCAAACTTCAACCTTCTTAGGCCACCTGCTGACACCTCAGACGTCCACGATCTCACTAACCACTACCTCAACTCTATGGCCGAGATATTTAATGAGGTAGCCCCCCTTCAACTAAAGAGAGTTTCCACTAAAGACTCCAAGCCCTGGTACACTGACTTACTTAACGAGGATAGACGGTCTCTCAGAACCCTCGAACATAAGTGGAGATCAGTGCCACCTACTAATCACCTTAAATTACTAAGGAAAAAAAGAAACAACTATTACAAAAAGATCAAGTGCACTAAAGCAGACTTCTTTAGCCACCAACTAGACCAAGCTAGAAATCGCCCCAATTTTTTTTTTGAGTTAATCAAAAATCAATCTAAAGAAGCACCCAAACGGCTACTAGATGCAGCCTTACCACATCCCAATTGTGAAGAATTCTCTGCTTTCTTCACTCTCAAGACTGATAACATCGAGAAAGATCTACTAAACGATCTATTATTATATTCGGTACCGCATTCACAATCCCCCCCCCCCCTTCACTACCAACTTCCCCACTCCCAATCCCCTCAAAGCTTGACCTTAAGAATGAAGCAACCTGGTCATTCTTCGATACCTACTCTGAAGAGGCCTTAGGCAAGATTCTCAGTGCCCTAAAGCCCTCCAACCACCACATCGATCCACTCACGCCAACGCTGTTAAAGACTTATCCCCTTGGCTTCTACCTCTATGGACCAAAATCATCAATTGTTTATTACGACAAGGCCGCATCCCAGAGTCCCTCAAATTCGGACAGGTTACACCCATCCTCAAGAAACCAACAGCGGACCCCACAGATCTTAACAACTACCGGCCTATATCCAATATTCCTACCCTAGCCAAATTACTTGAAAAATGTGGTCACCTCCAAGTGACAAAACATATTGATCACTTTGACCGTCTTAACCTCTCCCATGCTCATGACGAGCTCAGCTCGTCATGAGCCACGGTTGCCGTGTGCTCATGACGAGCTGAGCTAGTCATAACGGCTCCAACGCTCGCACGCGGGGCTAATTCCCCCCCTGTGCTGAGCGTTCCAAAGAAACGGGTGTGGCCGTGACGAGCTCAGCTCGTCATGACAAGCTCAGCTCGTCACAAGCACCGGGGTGCTGTGCGCACCCCCTGCCCCCCAGCACAGTGGGGGGAATTACCCCCGTGACCAAGGAGTTAACAATCACCAATCAGGCTTCAGATCTGGCCATAGCGCTGAATCAGCCATGACACACATTATCGACGATGCACTTCACATCCTTGACCAGAACGGCTCATGCCTACTCATCCTTCTTGACCTCTCCTCAGCCTTTGATACGGTCAAACATGAGAACCTGCTAGACCTTCTCAAACGTAGAATGGGTCTATCAGGATCAGTGTTAAATTGGTTCACTTCTTTTCTCCATAACCGTAAACAAAATTTTCTGGTCAACAACACCCTCTCCAAACCAGTACCGGTAAGGTTGGGAGTCCCACAAGGCTCCTCACTATCCCCGACTCTGTTCAACCTGTTCATGGAGCCGCTCACTGAAATTCTTCAGGCTTCCAACATGCAATATCATATGTACGCAGACGATACTCAACTTTACCTTAAGATCTACACCCTAGGTGACATTAAACGGCTTAACACCACCCTCTCGATCACCCAGACTTGGCTGGCAGAAAACCACCTCAAACTTAATGCTCAAAAAAACGAATTCCTCCTTATAGCTCCACCCACCAAAACTCCCACTATGCAAGCCTTGATCCAACATCTTACTGCGCTCAACGTTCAACCTACCATTGTTGACTCTGCAAAATCTCTGGGTATAACTCTAGACAGCAATCTCACCATGCAGAAACATATTAGCAATGCTACAAAGGGAGCAAACTTCCAAATCAACACTCTGAGGAAGTTGAAACCCTTCATTCCAGTCAATGACTTCAAGCTGGCTGTACAAGCTCTGGTTATACCTCGAGTGGAATATGGAAGTGCCTCTTTAAGTGGCCTTCCAAAAGCTTTGACGGCACCCTTGCGAGCCTCTTTAAATGCCGCTGCAAGACTCATCACTGGCTCGAAAAGAAGCTCCCACATCTCCCCAGACTTAAAATCCTTAAACTGGAAGCAAGAATCCATCTTAAAATAGCCTGCATGACTCATAAGGCCTTACATTACAACGCACCCAGCTACCTCGCACAGAAACTGACAATCTCTGGTGGATCAAGTTCCTCAAGGAGCGCAGATAACCTACTACTGAAACCTCAAAGATTCAAAAAGAAGAAAACATATAAACGATCCTTTTCAGGCATGGCGCCAAGGATATGGAATACTCTTCCACCAGATGTCAGACTGAATGCTTCTACCATTTCTTTCAAAAAGGAAGTTAAAGCAATTCTCATGGCAAAATTCACCTGATTATAAGCTAAGTTTTTCTGAGACTCAATAGCTTCCCTAGCTAATTTGCCTTTCTACGTTTAGGATCCAACTAAACATCCTTATCTCATTTGTTACCCCGGGACTTTTTATTAACTATGATGCTCCTGTCATGTGCTATACGCTTTTTCCCCTGTACACAAACTGTTCTTGTCATGCATGATCTTTCCTCCATAGAGTTTCCTTTTAATTTGTTATGTTACTCGTGATTTGTTATGCTACTCGTGATTTTTCCTTCTTTCATTGTTATGTATAACTAGCCTCCCTGATTGGAAAGCGCTCTGATATCTGCAAGGATCTTGTCCGCTCTATATAAAACCTTCAAAATAAATAAATAAAGAGCTAACTTAATCATTAAGGTCACTTTCAATTACAATTTTCTTCAATTTTATAGCATTCAGAAACATTATTTTGTTCAGTTCCAAAATTGGGTTCACAAGGACTATTATTTAAGATTTAAATACCTCAGCTCTTCAGTTGTTCACCTCTGTTTTCCAGCCTGAGCCTGTGCCATGGATCTGACTGAGCACTGCTCGTTATCAAGCCCTGCTATCTGCAGACTGGCCATAATAATGTAAAATGAACACAGCATTTCCTTAACTTTAAAAGAAAAATATGACCTTGTGCTAATGTAAAAATTAACTAAAGGTTGTGAGCTACTTTGAAGGTGTCTGGTAGCTACTGGTAGCTCGACATGTAGTGGTTGGAAACATCTGCTCTAGAGATAGAATGTGTCTTAAGCCCTTCGGGTAATCATATAATGGTCGCTTTATTCATACAAAAGTGTGGAAAATGTTTGCTGAAGATGGATTTTACAACAAAAACCAGCACTGGCAAAAGCAATAGGTCTTGCCTATAAGAGATATTGCATTTGGCAATGTTTTGTAGCCATGCTGTACAGCAGCACATATGCTTTGCAGTGTGGCTAAAACCAATTTAAAAAGCGCTATGATGCAGTATAGACTAATGTGCTTTGTTTCCTTCGAAGTGCATTAGCGCTGGATGCATTAGACTGGATCGCGCCCTACCTTCAAAACAAAACTAATGTCATCGTACCCCACCTTTCTCGTCCAAACCATACTCCACAAAAGCAGGGGTCCCTCAGGGTTCTATCATCTCGCCCATGCCTTTCAACATCTACATGAAGTAATTACCGGTACTGATCAATCAATTTCACCTCATGTGCTATAACTATGCAGATGACACGCAAATACTCCTTCAACTGGAATGCCCCAAAGACATTGAAAAATCCCCAATTTTCAGTTGTCTCAGAGCCGTGGGTCCGTGGATGACTTGAAGCCATCTCAAATTGAATGCTTCAAAAAACTGAAATACTCACGTGTGGCGATTGGAAACATTGCCGCCTGGCCTGATGAACTGGGATCACGCCTAAAGTATCAAAGGAAGTAAGATACCTCAGAATGACAATGGACTCCAAGCTGTCGATGAATGCCCAAGTGGACAAACTAGCAAGATCAAGGTTTGTCACTATAAAAACGCTGCAACGCATTTTCCCTCAATTGGGATTTCCACACAAGGTCCAACCTACCATCTCCCTTGTTCTGTCCAAACTCTATTACGCCAATAGCCTCTACCATGGATCACCTTTAACAACCATGAAAAGACTACAACGGATTCAGAACTCGGCTGCCAGCCGACTCCTGCATATCAAACCGCGAGCCCACATCTCACGTGCCTTGAAAGCCCTGCAATGGTTAGCAGTTGCCAGAAGATCCACGTTCAATCTACTTTGTATCACCCACAAAGCAAAGAGTGTGATATACTCAAACCATCAAACTTTGTTTCTTGAGCCCTGAAGATGTCTCGACTGAGATGAGACGCGTTGGCTAAAAAGAATCATTTCTGTACTACTTGGATTTTAATTGTTTGGATTAATTAAAAAGAATACATCTTGATCACAAGTGGATCCTGGACCTGCTTTTTTCATCACTCTCTTTGGACTTACTGAATTTGAAAAGGACCATGATGATATTTTTTGGTGTGTGCTAATTCCAATTTTGTCTCATTATTATTTGGGTTTCTACCCAATTGGATGTAAAGAGGGGTGTACTTCCTGGTCTTGTGAGCACCATCGACATACTACAAAGACACTTGTATTAACTGGTGCAGTTTTTTGCCTAGACCCTCCTGTGTTCTTGCAATAAACATCCATTTCAAAGGAAGAAAGGGCTTCTTTGAAGTGTGTATGACATACTAAAACATAGCTACTGTGGCAAGAGGTTCAACAAGCAAGACACGGAAGAAGAAACAAGCATTGGCAATGCAATAGGACTTGCAATTACGGGAGACCTATTGCATTGCAAATGGCAATGCCTGCGGGTGACGAGGCGGGGGGGAGCCACGGGTAAAAAGTAGTCTGTGCTGTGAAGGGGCCAGTAGCCATGGAAGGATACAAATGACTGACATGGCTGTCATTGGAAAGGACCTATAAGCATAAAACCAGCAATCGGAAGGCAGCATTCATAACCTAAGCCAATGAAGAAGATGGGCCAGAGAGTGGGCGGAGCTTCCACACTATAGTGTATACTGCATGCCTCGTAAAGCGATGGCAGCGCATTCGCGCTGCAACGCTAGCAAGACCTAAAAATAAAAGTGATGTCTCAATCATAGCATGATCAGCAGAAGGACAGCAATCAAGCTGAAGAAATCAGAACTTGGTGCATGCTCCATCTGAAAGAAGAAGTGAAGTCTGCATAAGCTGGCCAATTAGAAGGCAGCAAATAAGAGTGCCAGTGAAGCCAACGAATGTTAAGCAATGGGTGGGCTGCATGGGCTCCATGAGTTTTGAGCAAGGATGCGTGCAGTGCATGCACTGTTGCAAATGAGACCTAAAAATAATGACTTGAGGAAGTGAGACTTCTGTTGACAAATGTTTCTGAAGGTGTTTTGGTGGAGACAATAGCAGTCACTCAGGTGCCTTTTGCTGTTGAGGGGGGGGGGTGTCACATAATGGAAAGAGTGACACAATTCTGACTTCACCCATTAAGCAGCATAAGTGTTTAAGGACAGAGTCCTCATCCTCCAAACGCATCTACAGCTGAATGTCTGAATGATGCTACCACAATAAGTCCTCCCTTCAATGGTCATGACACTCCTGAATAGCTAAGTTGATTCCTAGAGAAGCGACTCTGAGGTTCTTAATCCATTCTCCCTTAACAGATTTGCTTCAGATGGAAGACTGCCTAGCTGCCTGTACTTTCTCATTTAAGAGTACTGTGACCTTAAACAGCCAACTCATCGATGCTTAGTAAGAGGTTTTTTTTTTTGCTATCACCAGCTGAAGCAGTTCTTCAGTACCCACCTTTGAAGGATCTGAGCAGATGGCCCTGCTAGAGACAGAGTTTGTCACCTCAGCCCTTATAGCACTGCCGGACTTGTGCCTTTTTAGTGGCAGTGGGGCCCATGGAGGTTGCAAGCAGAGTGATATGTGTTTGATGCTAGCAAATCCAATGTCACTTCAATGAGGTACCTTCCTAAGACTCTTGCTTGAGAGCTATGTAAGCATCTAGACATATTGAAGGTGATGACTTTGGACCAGTGGTTCATTCATATAGTGCAATTGGGGGGCGTATGCTTTTCCCATGTACAAAAGCACCTATACTTGCCCATCCTCCTCCTCACCTTTCCATTCCCACAGACACATATCTGGAGACCAGGTGCAACTGCTATTCTGAAAAAGGAGCAGTTAAAAGTAACTTTTAAGTTACCTTTTAGGTAACTTAAAAGTGGATGTTACTCCAAATAGTATTTAGCCTCAGGCCCATTCTTGATCATGTTTTACCCAATACGTTTCTAAAAAAAAATAATTCAAAATTGTCTTAATTTGATAATCCCCACATCTGTAAATGATAGGATGGCGTTACCAGATCTGCAAGAATCTAGATGTTCACATCGTGGTCCGGCAGATACGCAGATTTTTCACACGCAGAAAAGGCGTCTGGATTTCAGCAGTGACCTTTTCACTAACTTCGCCTTCAGGAATTTTGTAATAGGAAACTTTATTTCTCTTATTGCAGGTGGATGGGCCATGTTTCCTCCTTTTTAAAAACTGGTTAATTTTGCTGTTACAGGCCACCAAGAAAAACATATTTCAAGAAGTCTTCCTTGTTATCCACGTAGCGCCTCCAGTTCATATGGCTGGATACCATTCGGGCAACTACCTACCCTACCCCATATATTGCAACATCCCCAAGCAGAGGCTGTTGTTTTCTTTTGCCATCAGGCAATGGTATTTCTCAAACTGTTAGGCGTTATGGCATTATTTATTTTTCTAATACCCCAAGCAGTGTGGAGAAATAGTTACTTTCGTTCGATTGGTACAGAGGGGAGCTTTCAAATGTGGTGTCTATCTTGTACGGATTGAAAAGGAAGACTTTGGGGGCACAATGCTGGTTGCTTTGATATTGTTTTCTTTTTAGGTAAAACAAGTTGAATAAGTAGAGTTTTGCTCTTATAGTGGTGGGGATAGGATTCCATGTAATGGGAAGGACAGGCAGTCGATGGCTCTTATCAGTAGAAGTGTCTCAAGGTTTCTTATCTTTTTAAATAAACTAGCCCACTAGTAAATTGTATATCCTTGAGAGCTTGGTGCAGACTGTGGTGCAGTTCGAGTCCGTCTTTGAAAACTGGGGACCTAGATTCTAAAGCCGGCCTCGGTGCCTGACTCCACTTCGTGTAATTCATGTAATTCTGGGCAAATCCAAATTAATTTATCTTCCTTTGCCTAAATGTGTGTAAAAGGTATTTCTTTTAAGTTCAAAAAGTAAGTTTATTGAGGGAAAGGAAAATAATAATATAGAAAATATTTTAACAATGCAAAATAGCATACAGTAAAGCAGTTGAGTTGAGAAGCAAAGAAAATAAATGTGTAAGTCAGTTGAACATATATATAGGAAAATAACAGTGAACTGCAAATAGTCGGTGAACAAAGGATAGTTACAATCTATGTTAAGGTGAGTGATGTAAAATGAAATATAATTTTACAATATAATGTCAATATGAGGGAAGTCACGAAAGTTTAGACACTTCTTGTTGGAGGGGATTCAAAGACAGAGAACGTCGGGCACTAGCATCAGTAAACAATGTAACAGGTGACCATAGATCTGAACGTTTCGATGCCATATGTATGGTATACAAAGGCTGTGTCCAGTCTATGGTTATAGCAGACAGCATACCACCATGCTTGATAAGACAGCTTGGTACAGTCTTTCCAGTTCTTGGTTATTTGCTGGAAGGCAACTGCTAGCAACAAACCAATTATCTTTACATTAGAATCACAGTCCGCCCAAATAGGGGATAAACTTCCTAACAAGACATGTGAAGCAGAGAAATGATAGCAGGAGTCAAAGATAGAATTAATTTGAGACCATACCTTTTCCCAAAAACTGTAAACAGGTGTGCATGTAAAAAGTAAATGGTATAGATCAGCATGTGGCAAGGAACAAGTCCAGGACACATCTGAGAGTTCAGTGTGTCTTGCGCTTAGAGTGAGTGGGTAAAGTAAGAGCCTATTGTATATAAAAAAAGAGTGTCTGTATGCTATTCGCAGCTCTATAGGACTTCCTAATTTTGAGCCAAATCCTGTCACAAAATTCTATGGACCAAGAGACTTCTAAATCTTTTTCCCCAGAAAGCTCTATTTTAGTTTTTTTCTCTTGTGAAGTGAAGTATGTAAAAATGTATATATAACAGAAGCCCTAGAGTTATTAATTAGAAGAACACGTAGTTTATTAACTGGAAAAACCTCAGTGTCAATGGAAGAGTGTGAAATTGTGCAATGGGCGCGGGCATTCTGGATGGCTTGTGTTAGGAGGGACTATTTAGAGTGGAAAGACAGGCAAGTCAAAATAACTGCTAGCGTGCGAAAAGGACATCATCTCATCCTGAACATATAATTGATGTACCCAAATTAGACCTCGTTGCCTCCAAGATTTCCAATTTCCAATGTAAAAAGTATTTCTTCAATCCCTACTTGATGTACACTATCTTGTAGATAGTCTTATTACAATTTGCATCTTGTACAGTTCTCTGTGGCTTCACAGGTAGATTCGTGCTTTATAAATACATCTTCATACATATATACATTTTCACTTGAGAAAGCTGATTGATCGAGATATATATCTCTTGACTTTTTTGCATGGTGAAGTTTCTGGACGTCTTTTACACCTCCATTAGCAGCCCCACAGTCCTGTGAAATAATCTTCCTGTATCGGATCATCCAGCCATTTGTAAATTAGATTAATTTATTTTAAACTGTGTAAACGCTGTTTTCCTCAATTTTCCTCGCTGTGGTGTGACTTGGAGGCAGTCCAGAAGAGCAGCTGATTACCCATGACCTTGAGATGGTACAGCCTAGAATTCAAGGGCAGGTTAAGGCTGTTTTCTTTAATTAGATAATTGGGATTTACACTTCGAGCCCTGGTGATTCAGCTGAGGTTTCAGAAATGCAAATGTGTTTTAAGAAGACCCTGGATTGCCTTCATTTGGACGAAAAGAATGTAAAAATCACTTTTTGTATAAAAAAAACACTACTTTTAAAGTAAGGTATTTCTTGGTTTGCGGAGGAGTGTTTCTGTTGCACATTTTATACAAAAAGCCTGATTTTCTTTCAAGTAAACGATACATCATAACATGTTGTTTTTCTGTAAACATAGTTTGAGTTGTTTATATATTCCAAATTATGTGGAAATCCTTCAGTTTTTATCGGCCTGTGTACACGTCGGCCTTTCTGCGCACTTAGAAACGGTGGGGTTCTTGTCAGCTGCCCTCTTAGCATGTTGAGTCTTTCCCACAGCTGTTAGATAATGACAAAGCAGCTTTGTGCTCTCAAAATTAGTTTGCGATTAGGATTCTTGATTTTGCTCTTGGATAGCTGTGGCTCAGGGTGTGATGGGTTTACACTTGCAGCAACTGACTACCGTGCAATAGACAGTTGCATTAGGTGGAACAGCTCTAAAGCTGTGTGTGCTTTTTGCTATAGAGGGTTACAGCTAAGTTCCCAATTGGTTTGAGAGGTGCATTTTTCTCTGCAAAAAGTCAACTTTTTGTCACTCAGAATCAATGCACAGGGAAGCAGTACAATATATTGCGGAGTTACACCTATGTATGGAAAGAACATTATTTGTAAATCATTTGCTTTGCTGGTTTAGCCGTGACAACGCAGCAATTCAATTATTTTTCAGTAATCACCTGCTTGTGTTGAAGAAAGCCTAAGCAAGGTCAGTACATTGTGCAGAGAAACTGTTACTTGTTTTTTGTAGTACACAGAATTTGGCAAATTCTTGGTCTATTGACGTTTGCGTGCTATTCAAATCGATCTTCAGTAGTTGTGTTCAAAGTATTTCATTGAGCTATTTAATTTTTCAGGTACACCATAAGAGCTATTACAGCAGTCAATAAATTGCGCTTGAAATCCAACCCATTCTCTCCTACTCCCTTCTGTCACTTCCAAACATATTTACTGAATTAAGTCTATTGATGGGAAACTGTTAATCTCGCAATACAAATACGTGCATTTAGATCCAGACCAGACTTCCTTGCACCTCGTGGCCTTTCACAACTCAACAATCACTAAAAAGTTGTTGGTATTACATTTCCAGCTTGCAGGAATAGAAGTCACTCATTTGAAAAATCATGTGATGTTCTTGAGTCTCACCTAACATGTTGATTGTGAGGCTAGAGTTCCATGATTTTCTGACCAGATGGTTTGGTGTTTCAGTAGCCAGTCGCTAATATCTCCCATTAATTCTGAATTGCTACAATCTGCCTGTTGGGGCTGCCAAATTCTAATAATCGGTTGGTCCTTATGCCCCCACCAAGCTACAACTGGTAATTCAAATAAAAGCAGTAGCCTAACTATGGTTGTATAACCCAGTGTGCCCTTAAACGGATGAAATGTGTTCATGCAGTGCCCAGATCCCACTAAATGTCAATTCTAATCATTACTTTAATTTTCCCCAATAATTTGTTCCAGAGCTTATCAGTTTCAGGGCAGTCCCATCATGTGTGGGTATAGCTGTTCCTTCCTCCTCAGGTTTCCTCTAGCATTCACAGCCTACCCATGTCCCGATGGACCATTCAGTATGGAGTAAGCTCCCACCTGAACAATAAGCTATATTTGGATTTATCTTTCTAGAATGTTCCCTGACATTTGTTGCTCCTCACACCATGCACTCTCACACACTCGGTCACTATTGTGCATTGGCAGTTCACCATCCCATATCATCGTATACTACAACCAGTCATTGGAAGAGGTTTGGGCAAGCACTTTATAGATAACAGTCAGTATACTTCAGAATTTGAAATTTTTCTTACTGGTGTCCAGTGCCTGGATGTATTGTGTTGTCCATCGAACAAAGTCTCAATTTCCCAGCCTTTCCACTTGTGTCAGACCAGGTTATTTTTCACTGCTTTCAAATGGGCAAACCTGCCCTTTTCAAAGAGTTCTAAAATTCATATTCTGCACTATTTTCTTAAGGTACAAAATATACCTTTGAGTGCCTTTGGAGTCCTGGTTTTCAGTTGATCTGAGTCATGTGTAAGGGAAAATATTTTGTGATTTTGCCACCACATTTATTTTTCCAAGTTTCAACACAGGATTTGTGATCACAGACCATTCTTCTAGATTCTTCCTTGTCCATCTGGTTACATTTCTTGGATTCTCCGGATTTATTTGAGTTTTCTGGCGGTTCTCGTAGTTTTAAAATAAGTGTATTTCCACCCTCCATTTTCCTTCCTTTCTGCTCTATGAAGCGTCACAGCACCAGCTCCCCTCCTATGTCTGCTTTGTACTGAGTGTGAGTTGCAGGTGCTTCAGTTTCTAGGCAGTTTTTTTGAAGACGACATCTGATCAAGACGTTAATCCGATTAAGACTGGTGGATAAGTGCTCTTCGGTCTGTCTTTCTTTTCTGTTTAAAGTTCAGGAACTAAGACATTTATTGTATAACAAGCTTTCGTTTTTAAGCGAGTGTGGCCTTTTTCTTACACCGCTGTAATTCACTTATTTTAAGGAAGGAACTATGAATCTGTCAGAATTGTTGAGAAACGGTTTCTTTGAATGTGAATCAAACAATAGTAGCAATGCAGCCAAGTCTGACGCCAGACAAGCACACGACAAACATGATATAAGACCCCAGTGACCAGCTGGTGATACATGACCATGCAAGACGTTGTTGTCACGTTAGTTCCCAGTAGTACACAAGCCGTGCCAGTCACTTTTTTTTTTAATTTTCCAAAACCTTTATTGACAAATGCAGTATAATCAAAATACACTGTTGCATCAGATCAGATCAGAGCATCGTACGCAGAGCCGTGCCAGTCACTTTCAGTACTGCCAGGGCTTCAAGTGGGCTGGGTGCTGAGACGGGTCCCTATAGGGCTCTCAATATTTGCTTTCACCATCAGGGTGGAAAAAATATCTTAGCTGTGCCCAGTTTACTGCTTTTGTAACTTTTTTTTGTGATCTCGACCCAGTTTGCATGAGCACCAGTTACATGACACAAAGACATTGTTCATATTATGTTTGGTAGGCACTGGGATTAGTGAGATGCCCAGAATCACAGGGTGGCGAGCTGACACAGAGACTCAAACTTGGTCCGTCCAGCTCCAGCAGCTCTAGCTGTTAGGCCACAACCTCTCCCAGAAGAACTAAACCATTTTCAATATCATTGAGTTTTTTGTTATTACAGAAATGATGCTGCTTTGACAACTGCTCAAGTACTTGCGGTCTATGAAGGCTGTGATTGGTCAGAGAATATTACAAAGCTGGTTACGCTTGAGGTTAGGAAGAGAAAGTGATGTCTATCGTATAGCTCTGCTTTGAACTAATGTGATGGGCAAGAAAAGGTGAAAACTAAAATCTTCCAATACATTTGGAAGATCTGTCACTGCCTTTCGGAGAAGGCCTGCATACATTCTTTGTAGGGGGTGGAAACACAAACAGAAGGATCAGCTGTTCAAGCAGCATCACAAAATGACCGACATAAGGGGAATGTGAGGAGCGCTCAGGTCAGGATAAGTTCACAAAAGGAACATCCTTTGGAAATTGAATCCAAGTATTCCCTTATGCAGATACAGTAGGGCATCTATATTTAATCGTGTTTTCAGCGTGGACAACACAGCCAGTTTAATGGTAAGCCTTAGAGGATTTACTATTTTTAGCTTTAGGATAGTGGACAGGTGTTTGATTGGGTTTATGTCGAAATGTGTCAATAAAGCGTGCATGCCAATTGATCATTTTTAACTCGGTCAGTAGATTATTGAGACTCCTGCCCTGGGGCAGGAATGTAGGCTATTTATATTGAATGGGGGATATCCGAGTACTGGGCTGTGTGTATGTGGCACTGCCAAAATTGCACCTGGTATTTACAGACAATCCTCGTCTGCCTAAGTAGGGTTAAGCATGTTAGTGCCGTTGTCAACCTGTCTCGTTAATTTCTTCTGATGTACACAAAGAGGCGGTATTTGTTCACTCTGTAGTTGTGAAATGTACATTTGTGTGATTCAACTCTGAGTTTATTGTCCAGTGTATCAGGAACATCCCTCCGTGGGATAACGGTAAACTTCAATCTTCAGCAGCACACCATGGGCTTGTTTGACAAAATGTAATTGAAAAGGTGCTTATTTTTAATAGCAACGCACTTTTGCCTTTCTTTACACTTTATACAATCTTTATGTCACTCTACTTATTCTAATGGATTACACTTAAAAGCGTTGCTTCTGTTTCGGAAGTATGTATTTTTCTTAAAATTGTAAAAGCAAAAATTGAAGATTATTTTTACTGGTGAACCTGGGTCTCATTTGGCGCTATAAGGTATATACAAACTGCCCTTTGAGTGTGATAGGTTTTCATGTAAACTTGATGTGTAACAAAAGGAAGAGCCATTTCAAGTCTTTAGTGGGTCTATATTACAAGTTTAGCTTCATCCACATGTCAGAATTCATGTGGTTAACTTTTTCTCCTTGAGCGGTTCAGTTTCTGGGATTACAAGTTAGCAGTAGCTATGCCAATATAGAAGTCCTGCTGCACCCTCATAATTGTCCCACCTCATATTTACCATACCATTAGATGGTCATAGGTGATTGTGGTTTAAAAACACTGTGTGCTGTGACTAACGCTTTTAATGCTTCTTCTGCTTGTTTTATTATTTTACTTTTATGGCGGTTAATTATGTAGCAGAAGAAATTCTTGTCCCAGGTGCAGGACCACAGCCGTATTTTACACTGTGAATGAGCAGAAACTTGTAAATTTTCTTAGAAGATAAGAATGTGAGGAGGCGGGTAGAAACATGGAAGATTGGTTTGTGAATGAGAGGAAACGGAGTAGGAAGTCTAGAGGTCTTCCTCACTGAAAGGATGGGACCTAGTGTTAGTTGCAGGGTGAGGTAATTCCATTGCATTGGAGCACAAGCAGGCTGCTTTTCTGAGGATGTGTTCTTTGCCAGATTCTTGGATTTGAAGTTTTATCTGCTTCATAAAATGTTGATACACTCCTGTTGGTTCCTTTACTTCTTCGTCAATTGACATGGTCCTGGAGCTGCACTCCCAATATCATCTGCCTTACAATGACTCTCGAAAACAGGAATACTCCTAAGTGCTAGGAAATGATGTTCTCTCCTAAAACTACAGGTTTCAAACATGATGAAATACAGAAGTCAGTCACAGACCCACTTAAGGTGTGTCTTAGGTGTTTGGGGTCAAGGTATGACTCAGTCATGCCACAAATACGCTGTCATGCAGCTGAAGGACCGAAAAGTGAAGCTCTATGTTGCTGAACACAAGAAGTAGTAATGGTCCTCATGTAAGTACTGCAGCAGCTCCAAGTTGAGGGCATGGTCTTGCTCCTCTGAGAGTTTACTTGACGTTGAAGTCCTCCAGTAAGTCAAAGTCCAAACATAAACACAAGAAAGCAAAGTGGGTCTCCACCCCATTCCACCACTTTCTATCGAATGAGAAGGCGCAAGGGCCTAACTGTGTTCGTCTCCCTCTGGATCTCTGGTTGCATAGCCGATTCCTCAGTTGGTTCCTGTACGCCCCAAATGTCCTGGGACATTTTCAGTGCTGCAGCAGGGCCATGTCGCAAATATTTATTACCATTCTGGCTCCCTCTGGCACGCCTTCAGGTTGCAAGGTTCCGCATGATCCGTCAGTTAAGTTATCGCTGGTAGATCCATCCTCCGCACTGTTTGACCTCCTTATACCAGTTGCAGGCTCTGTACCAGCTTCGATACAGACTTCCGCCTGGCTTCATGACCTGCGCTAGTCCCTCCTTCGTTGACTCGGGTCCCCAAACTGACTTCAACATGATCCCTTCTGATACCAAGCACTAAAGCACATCTAGTCACCATACAGCCTGATCCTAGACCCTATTAGAACATATCCATCATCGGATGCTCCATTATATTTTTGGCTCCGATTCTGCCAAAAGTTTGCATCACTCAAGGATGATGATGATTTAACCCCTCGTTATGATGACACTTTTTACATGGACTCACAAGTTGCCAGTGGGACTGATACAGGATTGAACTCTCCATTTGAAACTCCAGTGAGCAAACCACAGCTGAGCCCTTGCTCCCGTTCACTGAAAGCCTTACTGACACCCTAATGGGCATCTGATCAAAGCCCTGTTATTTCCCACTGTTGAATAGGCAGGTGACCAGAGTTCCCAGATTGGCACCCGGGGACTCTGATTTCCTCCCAAAAATCCCAACTCTAGAGTGTCTGACGGTTCAGTCTACAGCCTTCTTGTGAACCCCAGTTCATATGATTTTCCCTGATAGGCATTACCCCATAGACATTCAGCAAATAAAATGTCTCCTCTGGTAGCCTAGCATTGAGGTCAGACAGTGCAGTTTGTCTATTGGGCCAATATACTTATGGCCTCTGGGACATTGCCAGCGAGATCTTGCTGGTAATCCTGGAAGACCCTAGGGCTTCACTGGCTCAAACCATTCAGGACGGTTTAGAGGTGGCCAAATACGGGATTTATGCTGGCCCTCATACTACTAATTTTCTGGGAATGGCGAATGGCAAGTGTGTGGTACTTTGCCAGAGTAGTACAGACCTCTCTCATGAATACGTCTTTTAATCGCTCACACCTGTGTGGCAACTAAGCCAACTCTGCCATGGAATGTTTCAAGGAGACTAGGGTGATTAGATGTTCGCTGGGTACTATGACCTCTGTCAAACAGTTTTCTCCCAAATTTAGAACGTTCTGAAGTTACTCTAGTGGGTTGTAGTACAGACAGCCTCAGCCTTCTCATCCTCTTCTGGAATCCTCCTATTCCTTTTGGGACCAGGGATGTGGATTTGGCAGACAATGTAAAGGCCACCAAGGACACCAGTCCCCCCACTTTCTGTCCCTTACAGCAACAGGTACCAAACCATTTTAGCTTGGCCTTTGTGGCTCACAACCAACATGTTGGATGTAGGATCTAGCACATTCTTCCAAGGTGGCGATCTATCCCATCTGACAGGTAGGGCCTTCAAATCATTATACACATGGCTAAGTCCTACCCTTTCTTTCTGCTTTGCCGAATCTCCCATTCTCCCCCAACACCAGAGCAAATATCAGAGGAACACCTGTCTATTCTGTTGAAAGAAGTGCAAGTTTAATCTTCCAAAATAGCCACCAAGAATGTACTGGACTCAGAAATAGGGGAGGGTTGCTGCTCTCGCATTTTCCTTGTGCTGTAGAAAGATGGGAGCCTTCTGCTTACCTTAGACCTTTGTACTCTGACTGCCTCCCCACATAAGAACACCTTCAAAATGCCCACTATATGCAAGATTCTGTGTGCCCTAAACCCCAGCCATTGTATGGTGTCCTTGAACTGGCAGGATGCATATTTTCATATTCCCGTTCTGTACTCCCACAGATGTTACCTGCGGTTGAAGTTGGGTCAGCAGCATTGTCATTTTGTAGTGCTTAACTTTGGCCTAGCAGTGCCCATTGGGTGTTCACGAAAGTAATGGCACTGGTCGCTACCCATCCTCTGAGGTCAGGGATACCAGTTTTCCCCTACCTCGGCAACTGGCTGCTGAAGGTGGGCTCGCCACAGTCCATTGTAGGCCACCTCCACATGACTGTGAACCACTAACCTCATTGGGGTTCATGGTCAACAAGCCAAAGGCCCCCTCAACTTCTTCACAGATGCTTCCTTCCATTGAAGCTGTCCTGAATACTGCACAGTTAAGAACATTTCCTCTATTGCAATGAGGCCAGGGCATTTGGGTTATGATCCTGATATTTTAGCTTCAGTCCTGGCTCTAGGTGAGAGCAGCACTGCAGCATCTTGGCCTTTTATTCTCCTGCATCCTCCTTGTTGACTATGCCTGGTGGCATATGCAAGCTCTGTGATATAATCTGAATTTCCAGTGGGCCCAACACCAAGGAAACCTATTGGTTGCCATTCACGTTTCAGAAGAGACTGCAGACGATCTTCAGTGGTGGCTGCTCGACCACAATTAGATCAGCAGCATTCCCTTCTCCCTTTCCCGTCCAGAGCCAATGGTGACTGACCTGTCTCTGCTGGGTTGGGGGGGTTAGCTTGCAAAAATGTGTCTACTTATCAATCTGTTCGAATATTGGGCCATTCATCTGGCATTGTAGGCCTTCCCACCGTTCATAAGGAGGATGCTGTTGCAGGTTCTCATGTACAACACCACCACCAGGTGGTAATACAACAAGCAGGGTGGAGTGGAGTGTGCCAGGAGGCTCTGCCGTTCTCTAGTTGGCTGGAGCATTAGGGTATTTCCCTGATTGTAAACCACATGCTGGGATCCGTAAATGCTAGGGCAGACTAGCTCAGCTGTTGGCATCTGCTTGATCACAAACGATCTATACATCCCGAGGTGGGGCAGGGCATCTTCCAACAATGGGGAGAACCCTGGAAAGATCTTTTCAGCTCTGCCAAGAATCCACAGTGTCTAAAGTTTTGCAAGTTGGAGTTTCCACTCTGTTATGCCTTCCCGCCCCTGCTTCTCCTGCCCAGAGTATTAAAAAAACATCCAGAAAAAGCGAGCCCAAGTCATCCTAATGGCCCCAGATTAGGCCAGGAATGTATGTTACCTGAAACTTAATTGCATAACAATCAGTCGGCCGATCAGTCTACCGCTTTGGGAGGATCTTCTCTAGCAGGAGAGGGTCCTTCACCTGGACCTTTCCAATCTATACCTTCATGTGTGGATATTGAGTGGTGGCAGTTAACCGCATTTTATTTGCCACCTGAAGTAGGGGATGTTATCCTTACCACCAGGCACCCTACCTCAAAGTCCATTTACGCCATGCACTGAGACAGATTTGTGGCCTGGTGTGGAGTCTACAAAACAGACTCTTTACCAATCTGTCAGATGTTCTATTGTTCGTTTTGTCTTTGCCCAGCAAGGCCGTGCAGTGGGCAATATAAAAAGTAATTTGTCAGCCCTTTTGGCCTCTCTGTGTTTGGTGAACCAACTGTCCTTGTTTCAGTCGCCTGTTGTGATGCAGTTTATTAATGATTTGACACAGTTGTTCTCTCCAAAACCCTTAGTGATGGCAGAGTGGGAATTTAACTTGTTTGTGATGATCCTAATGTGTCCGCTCTTTGAGCCAATTCACAGCTGCTTGTTGCATCTTCTAGACTGTCTTTCTTATTGCTGTCGCTTCAACTTTTCGCTTGAGGCACTTCAGGCACTGTTGATGCAACCACCCTACACCTCCTAAAGTTGTGATTCTCTTCCACTTTGGTCAATCAATCACCCTATTAGCGGTCATGGCACAACCTCACCATTCAAAAGAGGAAGTGAGGAGAGGATAAAAGATATCGACATTACTCCATGTACACTGCCAAAACAAGCTCTACTAACTGCTTACGGTACTCCATGTTGTTTAAGATGTTATACAGTTTTAACCTGAAATCCAGATGGCGCAATTATACTGCAGGGGGAGGGTGTGTCGAGGGGGGAACGACGGGAAAAAGGATTGATAGCTGCTTCGACAGAAGACTGTGGCAGACACTGCCTCACCTGGACACTGTAACACTCGCTGGGATAATCCCTAATTGTCAATGGAGAGAACTGGTAAGGATTGATAACATGATGTCTGCAACATGTATGTAATTTTTGAAGTTCAAATAAAAAGTTTAATAAAAAAAAAAAGAGGAAGTGAGGCTTTATCGCAGGACTGCAAAAAAATTATATTGTTTGCACCAAGAAACACCCTGTGGAATATCTGTGGGGTTCTCCAGGGTGATGAAAGGTAAGGCTGTGCAGAAGGGGACACTGTTGAAGTGGATAGTCCTTTCTATTAGGATCTGCTACTCACTGATAAAGAAGCACCCACCAGAAGGTTTGAGATCCCATTCCATCAGGGTGAAGGCTGCGAATACTGCGTTGGCATGCAGAGAGCTGGTCCTTGACATCTGCTTGCCAGGATGCGACATGGGCGTCCGTGCTGCATAGATCCATAAACCACTACTTCCTTGACAGCCAGATTCTGCGAGTAGGACATTTTGCCTGTTCGGTTCTGCAAGACGTTTTGGTCTGAACACTCTGCAGTTCCTCCAACTGGGGAGGTTCTGTTATGGTACTGGGAGGTACTGATTGATATCCATTCTAATATGAGGAATCTGCGATTGATGCATCCATCAGAAGAACAAGCTAATTTCCTTCCTTACTGTGGCTTCAAATGGATTCCATCTCCATCTAAGTAGATTTTGCCCTGCCTCCTACACCCCCCCCCCCACCCTTCTGTTGGAGTGGCCTCTTTTTAACATATAAAAAGATCCCAAATGAGAACTCGGCACACTGGTACTACCAATTGTTCACTGTCTTTGTCTAAGGGCACGGAAAAAGATGATCTAGAAAATGACCTCGGTATGCATGGTGATGCTTATATGTTCCTCTGCTACGTAACTTCTGGGGAAGTATGGAGTCAGTGTGCAAGAGCGTTGCCTTGGAAAGCTTCTGGATCCGGTCTGACACTTGGGGAGTATTCTCAGCTACGATTACATAGGGTAGCCATCAGAAACAATGTTACAGAGAGTAAGTAACTTGCTCTTCTATTACATTCCTTGTTTTGTTTCACCTGGCCATTATATGTGTCTGCTGTCTGTGGAATGCGGTGCATTGGTCTGTTCATGCTACCAAGAAACATCTACTCTTGGAAATAATTGGCGCCCCCGTTACTCCACTCAAATATGTGAATTTTTTTTTGTCCAGGGTCTCCACATTCACTTATTCGATTTCTGGGTACATTGTTTCCATTAGTTAAATAAACCTTTCGTTGTAGCTCCTGGTGAAATAGTGTTCACGTATCCAAAGTCTGCCGAACTAACCATGTGTACACTCGTACATTGCAGAATCTATTTTTTACTATCTGTGATGGCAGAGACGTTTACTTCATTTGAAATGGAGCACAATAGTAGTTACACAGTAGGTAAAGTAGCTATAGCAAGCTTCAATAAAAAAATAACAAAATATTCTAGGTGTATTGAAACAGACAATCACTAAATATGCTTACACGTAGATACAACAAACCAAGTTATACAAAAATTATATGGTTTATTTATTTTACCTCTACTATTTATAGGTGTTGTCAGAAAATCATTTCAATACATATAGTTCAATGGAATCTACAGTGATAATAAATAGAAAATACAAAACAAATTATAAAATTGATCATCATATTCAATTCAACGGTTTGATCAAATAAAGTTGATTCTACGGTCGATCTATAGTTGATGAGGGCAAACCGGTAGATGTGAACTGCGTGCGTTTTGGCGAAAATGCCTTCATCAGGAGACCATCTATTGCAATATAAGTATTTGAAACAAAAGAAAAAGAAAAAATATATTTAGTGGTTACAATTTCATAAAATATACATATGCACCTAGGAACTTGATCCACAATCTAAATCTAAACATGATAAATAGCTAAACGGCTAATTCCAAATTTATTATCAAAACATACATTGGTAGAAGCAATTAACCTTGTTAATCCATCATTCCTAGACCTTATAATAATATCTTTATACAAAATCCAATTATAACCAAAGGACGTGAAAATATATATATATATATATATATATATATCTATATATGCACACAACAATATTATTACAAATATACTCAATTTCAAACTGGACATCATATGGAGAAATGATATTGAAAGAGATCATAGAAAAAAAAAGAGGACAAAGAAAGAAAATTGTGAAATTATAAATCTATATGGCCCAATACAGCATGTCGTCACACATAAAAAAGACTAATTAATAATGTTATATTTAATGTCCTACATGATACGGTAATAATATTAAGAAGGGCCTAACATTCAGCCTTGTTAGAATATGCAGAAAACCTGTATATAAATAGAATAAGGGAGAGGAAGCTAATTCGAATTTGAACATATAATATACCATGGTCCTCCCTGACCAGTCGGGGTTTGTTCCCATGCGCTCCACGGCCCATAATTTGAGTGCATTGTTTGCTGTTCTACATATACTTAAACCAGATCTACCGGCGGCAGCTGTCCTGCTTGACGCTGCCAAAGCGTTCGATTCAATTGCATGGCGCTATATGATGGCGGTGCTCCACCGCATGGGAGTCCCTTTCTTTTTCACAGACTGGATTAAATTGCTTTATACAGCTCCGGTGGCCCGGGTGCGGGTTAACGGGCATGTGTCGGGGGCATTTCCTATTCAACGAGGCACTCGGCAGGGGTGCCCGCTGTCGCCCTTGCTCTTTGCCCTTATACTGGAACCGTTGGCCTGTATATTGAGACAGAGGCATGCAGACTCGGCGCTTCGCTTTCATCAACGCCCATTGGCAGTGTCAATGTACGCCGATGACATGGTCCTATACGTCAGAGAGCCGGAACGATATCTGGAAGGGATAATCAGAGAATATGTCCGTTTTGAGTGGTATTCCGGTCTGGCCATTAATAGGGATATGTCCCTAATACTACCTCTCACAAGCAGCACAAAATTATTTGAGTTAAATTTCCTGTTAGAATGGGCAACGGAACCTGTTAAGTACCTTGGCATCTGGGTACATAGGGACTCGCAAGAAGTTATTCGGGACAATTACGGGGTGGCGGTGTCCAAACTGGAAGACCAGGTGTCACGCTGGACGAGATTGCCATTGTCGTTTGCGGACAGGATTGCACTGATCAAAATGGTGGTGTTGCCTAAGTTTTTGTATTTATTTGTTACCATTCCGCTTACCCTAACGACGCACTTTTTTAATACGCTCCGCTCTCTGCTCATATTCTAGAGAACAGTGGTCCCTATTTTGGAAGGAAGAATAGAAACATACAATAATCATACGCTAAATAGTCAGTATGTCTTTTGTCCAGCCGGACAAGAATTTAATTTTCATATAAGTTCAATTTCAAGGAGTTGTTTTTAAAAAAAACAAAACAAAAAACATTTGATGACAAGTGGGCACAGCCGTGACCCACGGAACACAAGACAAGCCAACGAAAACAGAATGGCCTAAAGGCAGGGCAAAATACGTCTGTATACTTGTACTCAGTTTAACAGACTTAAATCAGTATTTTCACACCATTGCACACTACAATATTGCTTATTCATATTGCATATGGTGTTTGGGTGTCGACGACGTTTCGATGCCAACGTTGTATACAGGGCATCATCTTCAGGACATTTAATTGTATCATTGTTTGTCTTTAGAAAGTCGAATACATTATGCCTTTTTCATTAATTTAAGGTTTCAAGACCGGATTAGGCGCGGTGGCAGCTGGACTAGCCACCGAGCTCCCTCCTCACAAGTTGTGCCATCGCGCACTTCAATTGATGCATCAGCTCCATCGGAGTCGGATGTCCCAATCATTACGGTCCTATTAGCTGACCGCCCCCCTGCACTGAACGTGGGCCACCACGCCTAATCCGGTCTTGAAACCTTAAATTAATGAAAAAGGCATAATGTATTCGACTTTCTAAAGACAAACAATGATACAATGAAATGTCCTGAAGATGATGCCCTGTATATAACGTTGGCATCGAAACGTCGTTGACACCCAAACGCCATATGCAATATGAATAAGCAATATTGTAGTGTGCAATGGTGTGAAAATACTGATTTAAGTCTGTTAAACTGAGTACAAGTATACAGACGTATTTTGCCCTGCCTTTTGCCCATTCTGTTTTCGTTGGCTTGTCTTGTGTTCCGTGGGTCACGGCTGTGCCCACTTGTCATCAAATGTTTTTTTTTTTTTTTTTTTTTAAGAACAACTCCTTGAAATTGAACTTATATGAAAATTAAATTCTTGTCCGGCTGGACAAAAGACATACTGACTATTTAGTGTATGATTATTGTATGTTTCTATTCTTCCTTCCAAAATAGGGACCACTGTTCTCTAGAATATGATACTGCCCAAGGTCCCTATGGCATACCTTTTGGGTTCCCTTGTCTTTTGTAATAGTATATACCACTCTCTGCTCATCACACTTGCTTGGGGGGGTAAAAAACCACGTCTAGGATGGGACACGCTGACAAAACCTTATGAGCTAGGCGGGTTCACGATCCCGGATATGCATCTATATTATTTGTGTGCACAAGCGCACTATGCTTCTTATTGGATTTCGGCACCACCATACACGCCTCATGTGGCGGTTGAGGCTGGCGCGGTCCACCCATTGCCACTTAAAGCTATGATAGTGAACCCGCACACTGTGTATGAGAAGGGTGAAGTAGATACGGTGCAATGCACGACCAGAGCGTGGGGTGAACTGGGGAAGCGTGCGGGGCGATTACCGCTGTATGCCCCTGCAATGCCTCTGCTGCACCATACCGCCATATCGGTCTCGAGCGAAAAGGGGGCGCTTCAACTTTTACACGCTGCCGGGGTGCAGGTTATGGGTGATGTCTTTAGTACAGGAACCTTCATCACATTGCAGGACTTCTTAGAGCGTGGGGGCTACGAGACTATGTCCACTTTTATTTATACCAGGCTCCGAGCTGCGGTGCGTAGCCATTACCCGACCTTTCCTGGAGAACCGGTTACTTTGGGAGCCCTACAGCTTCTTTTCATGACTAACACTCGAGTGAAGCTGGTTTCCCGATTATATCACGCCTCACAGTTGGATGAAGGAGCTGCGGTGTCGCGCTCTAGGGGTAAATGGGATGAGTGCCTTTCACAACCATTGACGGATGACGAATGGGAGGAAAGCTGCGCTATGACAGGCAAATTTGTTATCAATGGCAATTTCAGACTTATACATTATAAGTATATCCATCAGTGGTATTACTCACCGGCGCAGCTCTATAAATTTGGATTGAGAGAATCTGATTGCTGTGTGCGCTGCGGGAAGGAGGGTGCAGATTTTGTGCACTTAGCGTGGGCTTGCGTTAGAGTGTCTGTGTTCTGGATGAGCGTGACTGAGGCGCTGTCTGATATGACGGAGGTTAGGATTGAATGTGACACCAAGGTCTGTTTATTGGGGATAGTGTCTGCAGTACCGGCGGGGGTACGCAAACTGATAGTACTGTCCTTGCAACTGGCCAAACGCAGGGTTGCCATGTGTTGAGGTGGGCGGCGGGCACCTGATTTTAAACTGTGGTTGCTGGACCTGGCATATTGCCGAGACCAATTGACCTGTTACCATGAGGGTCTGCCATCGGCATCTCGACCACGGGACATCTGGGGCCCTTACACTGAGTACATGTTGACGCGGACGGATGCCGTCTGATGCTCTATGCTGGTTATTAATGATGTTGTGACTCACCTTGCCACCTCCAAGAAAGATGTACTATTTTATTGATGATGCTGCTGTGTTGCCTGTACATGTAGTCAAAAAGGTGCCGCCTCAACCCCGACTATTACCTTGGACTTTGATGATTATTCAATTGAGCTGTGTAACCGTGATGTACTACTTGAAGATTGTTTTACTTGCGAATGGATTGTAACATGCCCGCTCCAGCTGCACTCGGGAGTTTGTTTGTATGTTGTTATTGCCAAAATGACAAATAAAGCATAAAAAAAGTTTTAAAAAAAGAGAACATAATATACCTCTTACTTCCTACATTAGGGACTCAGTCAGCTCAATGTAACGTTGGCGGAATTCCAGACGAATTAATGGACGACTGAAAAAAACATTGAGGCAAAAAAATCTCAATTTTAGTTTTATAGCCTTATTTCAATAAGCTAAAATTGTTAATAACAAGAAATACTACACTTACTAGCCAAGAATTGAAATTCAAATTCAATATACGGAGAATGGTGTATGGCGTAAACTTGAAGTAAGACACAGTAGTAGTTAATCATATCACATGCACTGTTTTTAGGTTTGGCCTTTGAGTCAGCTATAATTGTTCTGCCAGACCATTTTTTTTGTTATTCATATATGATATACATACATGGATGGGCTTTTGGCAGGCAGGCTTCATCTATTGGCCTGTTAAATTATCATTCACATTTTGCTTCTGCCCTTCACAGTATAAAGAATAGGGCAGTGGATCAGCCCGCTTTACCTAGTGATTCCTTTCACTTTAAGTGGCTGCAAAAAACCTTTGCATGTCATTCACATCCTCCAAAAGTGGCACCTTTCTCTTCATTGATAAAGGTTGTTTCAAGTTTGCCTTTTCATTTTAGATATTTTATTATACTTACTGTAAATAGCAGCTAAATAGTTTGCCTGCTTTTTGGGTGTCCAGTTAGATGGTAATTTATTTTGTCTTCTTTTTAGAAAGTGCTTAGGTGACATTGTAATATTGTATCTACCTGCGATTGAGTGCTTATTTAAGAGATAATTTATTGTCACTCAGTTTGCAAAAAATAATAGAATGCATGACTCTACTGAAAGGCGTGTATGTTGTTAAGTAAAAGACAATAACCCTAGTATAAGGTCTCATCAGTGAGTGTTTTTTAATTTAAAGCTTTTAGTGCAGTTCATATGGAGGACATGTGTTAGTAGCCACATGTTTTGTTTTCCTTTCCTTCTTATTGCATCAGCATGGCCAGACCTATTGGCTTTCCCAGTGATTGTTTCAATTTTGCGTGATTTTCTGTGTTGGTAAAAACTGCATAGGGATGCATCTTTTTCAATCCAGAGGCTTTGTATCATAGGAGCAGCAAGCCTGAGAGTAAATGCGCAAAAAGTACTGGGCACAGGAGTACGTATTATAATATCACACCGCTGGAAAGATCATTGGATAGACGTAAACAGAGGCCTAGTAAAAAGATATTTTAAAAAAGTTTTTGGCGTGAACTTTGATGCCATACTATGATATCATCCAATGGTGGCTCCTCCACAATGGCGCAGGAGCGTTGCCCCACTGCCTAGCTCAGAGCCAGCAAATGAAAAATAAAACCATGTTCTAGCATAGTTTTCTTTTTCATTTGCTGGCTGTGAGCCAGCTTGTGGAGGGAAGGGCGGGGCACAAAAGGAGGAGTGCTATGTTTACTCACTAAGTGCGCCCATGTATTTGACCAGCCGTCTCAGGTCGATCAAAACACACATGCGCACTTCGGTTTCTCCAGCCTGGCTGCATTGGTGGAACCCCCACAGACTCACTGGCCTGAGCGGAGCGTCTTTCTAGCCCGCTCAGGCCAATCCCCGCGCTGCTCTCCTCGCAGGAAAGCAGCACATGGATTGCATGGGAGTCTGTCTCAGGGGCTGCTGGGACCAGGAAGAGAAGAGGAAGCGCTACGCGTTAGGTGGCCGGCGGCTTCAGGTAAGTTTTTTTATTTTTATATATTGTAACACCCCTTCCCTGCATGTGTGCCCTCCCCTCCGCGTTCCTTTCACCCTCCCACCACCCTTTGTTTTTGGCGGCTGCTGATGTAATCTCAGTGATGTTCTGTTTAACTGATCATTACCATGCTCTGTAACGCAATGCGTTATAAATTATTTCAGATTTACTTCTTCATTACTTACTTATTAATGCAGTCATTGATGATTCTTAATATTTTGTAATTTGACTTAAACTGCTTAGATAAATTGCTTG
The DNA here is from genome assembly GCF_964261635.1 of Lissotriton helveticus. NCBI lineage: Eukaryota > Metazoa > Chordata > Amphibia > Caudata > Salamandridae > Lissotriton > Lissotriton helveticus. The sequence continues at coordinate 1,406,729,184 of NC_136061.1, forward strand.
TTTGTCGTTTTTGGTGACAGACTGGCAATTGAAATAATTCTTCTGGAGGCAATTGCAAACAACCGAAAATAGCCTTGCATTGATATTCAGAAATCCTAGCAGTGGTGACAGAATTCTTATTAGAAGAATCATGTGTATGTTAGTTTCTTTCCATGACTGTGATTCCTCAGGTTCCTCTCACATATACTTTTATTTTCATGAAATTTGGCACTGTGTTTACGTTCCTGATTTGAGGGATGTGTGACACAATTGAATCCAGTCAATAATTGTGAAAATGTAAAGTTCGGAGAAGTTCTAATGAAGAGTTGCGTGAAGTGTTTGCAGCTTGCACACAGTCCCTTAAATTCTGAATGTTAGAAATCATATGTTTAAATGTAAATTGAGATCAAAGAGAAGATTTTGTTAAGGAAAAAAAATTGATTTAAGATTTCCTGTTGCTGATCATCTCAAGACACTTTCATTTTCATTCACTATGCCAAGCGACAAAGTCTTACGTTTCTGTTTAGTAGTCACTTTACAAACGTACTCCATTAATATTGATGATAGAAAAATGTAATATTTAAAATAGTTTTCTTCTATATTTAGATAAACAATATTTAATCCCTTCAGCTCTTCTGTGAAACAGTTGTGAGGAATGAGACCTATATCGTAAAGCCTATCTTTTTTTGTTGGTTCGCACTGGTCCAGTGTGCTATATGCTTTGCTAGTTTTGTTGGTTAAAGTATATAATTTGCCTACTAGATCTGTAAGGGACCTACTGCTTGGCCACTGATGTTAGTACTTTTTTTCTGTAGTAGGTGTTTTATAACTAGTTTATAGTTGCCACCCCGTTGTGTGACACTGTGGCCTCTTCTTCCTCCTGTCAGCTCTCATGCAGTAAAGAACTGATTATTCTGGAATATTTTACATTCTCCTTGATATCCTGCACTTTGGTGGTATGGTGGTGTGTTTTAAATATCTTGTATATAAAAGTCTTAAATATGTACTGGCAGCAGTGGACTGTATCTACAATCTACTGTGCGTCTCTTTGATTCTTCTCAATGTGACAAAAAGGAGAAGTGGCTGAAAAGCTATGTGACAAACTCTACGTTGAAGAACTGGTTCGTACCTACAATCTACTTTTTGTGTATATTGGGTTGTCAGTTGAGTACACAGGATATGCCTCTAGCACTAACAGAAATGTATTGCAATGAAGCATCAATCCCAAGCCTCGTCTCTTGCAGAAGTAGGCTGCTGTAGTCTCCAGTCCGGATGATACTTATAATCGGGGTAATACTGTGCCCACTTACTGATAAGATTTGCTGTGTTAAGTAATTTGTAAAGATATAGCGCATCTGACATACCTATGGCCTTTTAACTCCGTGGGCTATGCAGTTAGTGTATTCTAGATGTGTTTTACTCCACGTCCCTAGCAGTTTTGGACGGTATAGTGCCATTCTTCTCTAGAGGACGAGCGGACAGAGGATTTGGGACATGGTTATTGGTGTGGTGTAAGTATGGGGTGTGGTGTTAGTGGTTTTGGGTGCATTCCATGTGTGGTTGTGATTGAGAGCTTAGAGTTGAGTGTTTATGATTAGTGACGCGCATGTCTCAAGAAATAGTTTGCTTATTATGATTGGTCGTGAGTGTAGTATATGGCACAGCGTACGTATGAAGTGCATGGATGTTTGTTGATAGAGTTTTGTAATGATTCTTGAGTGTGAATGTTGAGTGCAGTGTTGTCTTGCAGGTTTGGACCCCTGGTTGACCATACAACCAGGGTAATTAATGCCTCCACAGCCATACAAGTCTGGCTCAAAATATCATAATTAATTTCTGGCAAACAGGATGCAGTTAAGGAGTTGCCCCTTTAATGGCTAAACGCTACTTTGGTGACTGATGAAGCTCTAGAGATGGCTAATAACTTAAGCTCTATAATTCCGGCTATGAAAGCCTACTTCTAGGCCTAGGCAGCTTTTAAGGCTAGGAAGGCCTCAAAATGAAAGCAGTGTTCTTTATCAGAGTGCAGATGTTGTCCCAGGCTCAAGCCTGTAACCAATTGCCTCTTCCTAACAACAATAAAAACTCAACATGCCTCTTTCTCTTCAGCAGTTGCAGTTAACTTTTTATTCCAGTGGTCTAAGAACATTCATTTCCCATGAGTATTGGGATGGCTCATCTTTCCTTCTTTCAAGGAGTGGGCCTTAACAAACCAAGACAATTTACTTCTGAAAGTTTCAAATGTCATACCTTGAAATGTGCTCCAGAACTTCACCAGAAGATACCAAAGCGTTTGCATTTGGGAGAGATCTGGTTGCTTGCAGATGAAGAGAGGGGCCTGAGAATTTACTTCATTTAAGGAAAAGACTATGGGCATGAGGCTTGTTTTAGGTTTATTTGACCTGAAGATTGCATTAGATAGACCCAAAAGCACTGGGGTATTGTTTATGGAGCGCGTGGAAGGTGATCAGCAAGTAAAAAAAATTCTGTATGGATTGGAGATGATGCCGATATACGTCCTATACCACCATGCCACCCTTCTCTCTAGAATTGACTTGAAGGATTACTTCCTCCTCTCTCTAATTTGTTCTGTTTTTCTCCTAATGCTGTGTGGATCATAAAGAGGTGATATGAACTAGAGAAAGAGATGGTGTTTGGAGGCGCAGCTCATGTTACTATAAATGACAAGAGCTATCAAGCCACCTTTCCACTCTACTGAATTGTTTGTGTTTGCAAAAAGTCATTTAGAAATGCTTGATGTTTTCAGTTTTATAGTTCGATGAATAGAAGAAATCTTGTCTGCACTAGTGCTATTTTCACTTTATATTTAATGCTCCAAATCTATATAAATATCAGTTTTCTGCCTTTATTCTTGATAATTTTTTCACTACTTGTAGGTACTTGTTTCTTATTATCCTATGACTCCTTTCTAATTACGCTTCAGTGTAAATCAAACTGTTTTGCTACTATTCGGTTTACAATTCAATTCAGTTCTATACGTTTGCCTTTTAGTTAGCTGTTGTTTAATCCATTTGGCTGTTTTATATTACGCTATTTTGCGCTTCAAATTAATACTATGTGCCTTACATAAACACAATAAACATTAATTATCAATGGAAAAAGGTGCTTGAATAGCAGGCCCGGTCTAGATGGAATGTTTTTAACATCGGAAACAGACGTTGGTTAGTTAAACTGATGATAAGTAAGCCCCTGCCAAGAATAATATTGTTTATAAATATTAAATCCGACTTTAGACTTCTCTCCTTACAGAATCCGATCTTTTTTAAAAGAGAAAACAGATCGTTTCCCTGCAGTACCAGTAAATGAGTAATACACTTGTTGGAAATGAGAATGGTGATCAGACACACAGTTTATAAATGACTGTAAAACCCCCTTAAAACCATTTTTTCTTTTTAGATTTTAATTAGGAACAGGGGCAGAATTGGAACGTAGGTGACAAATACAACAAACAGTACCATTACTGTATCTTCCAATGATTTTTTTGATATCGTTTGTTTAAGTGAGTTTAAGTGAATTAACAACTCACACCTGCTGAATATATTTTTACCTAAGAAATATAACTTTATATAAATTCCTCCGGGAATCATTTGAATTCTCTTCCAGTTACTTGGAAAAAAAATTCCATTTTAGTATAGATACATTAAATAAATGAAACTTTTTCCCGGTCTGTTTTGCACGACTTGCAGCATGTTAGGATATAGCCATTAAAGTTTATGACTCTGAAAGTGTCTATCTTTTGTGCTTAATTTACTTTTTTGTACCATATTAAGTGTTTTAAAACACATGTAAAACATCAATACAGTGGTTTTGTTTTTCTTAATGATTTGTTAAGCAAATAATTTGATAACTAAAGCTCGGTTTGTTAAAGTCTGTTCTTCCTTCCAGGACAAATCTTTTCCCTTAATTTGTGAATTAAATTAGTAATTTTACCTGCATGTACTTTACGTTTCTGTCTCTGTAGGGTCCATATTATCCTACATACCATGGTTCAAATGGCCCTGACTCACTACGTCTAGCTCCTTCTATTTCTACAATTGAAAGCTCTCCATATACCTTCACCTTGTCCTACCTTTAATTGCCACAACTCTTCATTACTATGAAATTACTTTTGCTTTGTTTGCCCTACCTTCACTTTGCCCCCTCCCTAAACTTTATAATAGTTAACTAATTTTTATTATATGTAAGTGATTTACATAAAATCACACTAACATTAATGCTTATCCAAACATAAAATTAAATTGCATTTTTATAAATTCATCATAAATAACTCCATACATAAATGCTAACCCTACAATCAATTTGAATGTTGTTTAAATCAAAATAACGTATGCTTCTTAAATTAACAGTTACATAAATTAAGTTAAAACTTGAAACTTTATTCAGTAACGCTGACCTTAATCATAAATACGTCTGTTTAATAGTAGCCGAAATGCTAACTGTAAATGATAAACAATTCTTCTAGTTTAATCAAAACTATAACGTAAATATATTCTAACACTAAGGGCCTCATTAGGATGGCGGTTTTTCCGCATCCTCCGGGCCGGCGGAAGTGTCCGCCGGCCTGGAGGATGCGGAAAACCGCGGCGGAGACTCCAAAGACCCACCGCCAAATTAGGATGACTGGTGGGTCTGGAATTCCGTCCGCCGCTTTTCCGCCGCGGTCGGCTTCCGACCGCGGCGGAAAAGCTATAAAATGGCAGGCGGTGTCTATGAGACACCGTCCGCCATATTATGATGTTTGTGTAAATATGCTTTTCCACGGCGGCTTTTCCGCAATGGAAAAGCATACGGACATTCACTTTGGGGACCCGTTGCGGGCCCCCTGGGTGAATGGGGGGTGCACATGGGGGGTACCTATGGTACCCCCCTGCATTTGCGTACACAAAGCAGCAGGCACCGTGCGGTGCCTGCCGCTTTGTGCATGTAAATGCAACACATGCATTTTTAACATTGCGGCGGGTGCAGCTTGAAGCTGCACCCGCCGCAATGCTAAAAATAGAGGATGTGACCGCCACCCTGGCGGTCAGATCCTAATTGCCATGGAGGGACCGCCGCTGCCCATGCGGGCGGTCCCTCCTACTCAGGGGTGGCGGACGGACGCAAGTCCGTCCGCCATCCTAATCGGCCCCATAATCTTGATTAATTCCAATTAAATTGTTTCAGAAAGGCACAGTAGTCCTAAACTTGGATTAATGTACACATTGCAAATAATTTAATGATTGTGTTTCACCTTTTTTGTGGAAACTTTGATTTAATTCAATTCAATTCGGATCCATTTGTCGAATCCTTAAAAGCACAAATCCAATCCATCAATTTACAATACATTTTTAACAAATTTGAAATGCATAACAATACAGTTTAACCGCATGCGTGCGGGCGGAATTCCGCTCGTACGCGGAGATTTTTAAAAGCGCATATTACGTGACGAGCTGGGCTCGTCATCAGCGTGCGAGGAGGCTACGCCATGACGAGCCCAGCTCGTCATCAGATCAGCGTGGAAGGGGTTAAGATAAAAAGAGAAAGAATGGCATGTGGATTATACACAAAATAATTATCGTTTGCTTAGGGCCATGTTTTAGGCAGTAGTACTGAGATTCAACCTTCATTCATCATACAAAGTAGAGCGTGCATGGACAGCTGCTTTAAAAAAAGAGCAAACTCGAATGACCAGAACATCTTCTTCCAAGCTGAGAATTTTGGTATAAGCTGTTTTATGGTCAATAACTAAAGTTTCCTTAAAAAACGGGATTATAAACGATTTAGTGTACATTTGATAACAATTACAAAAGAATAAGAAATGTACCATGGTTTGTTTGCTACGCTTGTCACATGGGCATGTCATTTGCTCAAGTTTAATAGTGTACCCCAGTGGAAAACAAAGCATATATTTCATGGTATCTGCTCTTAGCCGAAACAGTAATTGTCTCTCCCAGCGACTGATGTTTTCTTCAGAAGGTATCCTGATGGTAAAATAGATCAAATATTTTCTATCAACATGTACCTTCCCACTGACTGTTTGGGCATCTCTTCTGCTTTCTTTTTATATAGCATCCCCTGTAGTGATTTTTTGTTCACACTGCCCAGATCACTAGGATTTAAAAAGAGATGCTCAAGATTTACACTCGAAAGGCTTTCTCGCACAGCCGAGAGCCTTGGTATTTCCAACCCCTTATCACAACTAAGGCAGTCAGAAATTATACTTTGTGTAAATGCTGCCGCAGGATTCTGCCATACTTTGAGCCAAAAGATGGCAGGCCGGGCTCTAATAAAGTCCTCTATATATGTTAAATTCAGCTCCCTGTGACAAATGTATTTAGAGGCAGTAACGGGGCGCCTAACAATTTTCTGCAGAATCTGTTTTCCTCGGTTTGAATGCCCTTACAACCCGAGTAGCCCCATACCTCAGGCCCATAAGTTGCCACCGGGATACACTGTAATTTGAAGATTTTAATAATAGGTAATACTACCTCTGCCCTTTTTGGTTGGGGTAAGGAGAGAACACAATTAATGGCTTTAGCGAATTTGCCTCTGATGTATGAGACATGAGTGGTCCACAGACCATTAGCAGCGGATACCATGCCCAAGTAGGGAAAAGTGCAACTGCTTTGTAAATGCTTATTTCCTATCAAGAATGATTTAATAGGGTGTTTCTTTGGTCCACAGGCCATTATAAAAGATTTGTTAAAATTAGTCCTGAGATCTAAAACAGCCATAAAATCCACAGAACCCTTTATTAAAGTGCATAGTGCAGTTGGAGTGCGGCCCATTAAGACCGCGTCGTCTGCGTATAAGAGTGCGGGGAGAGTGCTGCCGTTAATCTTAGGGACATAATTTGTGAGTTTGGTCAAGGAGTTGTGCAATTCATTAATATATCAAATAAACAGCAGTGGTGCTAATATGCACCCCTGCCTGACTCCCCTACCAATGGTGATATCCTCCGTCACCTCCCCGCTTTTACCAATGCGCCTTTAAATCCCTATGCAAATATGCCAAAAAGTGTACTAAAACTTTGTCCAACCCGTATTTTAAAAGTATGGACCACAAATGTGACCTGTTTACGAAATCGAAGGCTGAAGTTAAGTCCATAAACGCCAAATAAATAGGGGATTTCCGGGCCACACTATATTTACCAATAATTAAATTGAGGTTTAGGCACTGTTCAACAGTGCCTACTTTGCTTCTAAAACCTAATTGGCAGGGGTTTAAAATGTGTTCACCCTCGGCCCAGGTCCTAATTTTGTTAAACAGGACTCTCCTGAGAATTTTTAAGGTGATATCAATCAGGGAGATTGGTCTATAACAGCTCGGATTGGAGCGATCACCTTTTTTAAAAATGAGGACTATAATACTGGTGGACTATGTGCAAGGCATTGAAACAGCAGTTAAATTGTTAAAAACATTCAATAAAAGGGGAGCCCAACATTTCGGTAGCCCATCAGGCCCCGTGGCCTTATTGCCTAGGCTCTGCTGTATGGCTTCCTCAACTTCAGAAACAGTTCTATCAATTTTAGCAGGTCTTTGGTAATTGTGTGGGTCCTCATTCCCTGTTGAAGTTTCATAAATTTTAGAGAAGTGAGATACCCATGCTTCTCTGGAAATTGTACAGCTTATTGAGGTCAATGTATGACCCATTGATCTCATAGCCTTCACAGCTAACCAAACACCAGTCCCGTTATTAAGTTTTGCAGTGCATGCAAGGTTGTCCCATCTCTCCTTTAAAACAGCATCTTGCCTTTGTTTGGTAATAAACTTATATTGGTGCCCTAATGATTTTATAAGTATTTGATCCCTAGGCTTCATTGACGAGGCTTTACAAAGATATCTATTGGCTCTGGAACAAGCGCAGTCAAACCAATGTGGGTCCTGATTGGGCTCAATTATTGGTTTAGTTAGCAAAGATTTAACCCCCCCCACTAAGTTGAACAAATGAATCGACTACCTCATAGTTGCAATCGCTTTCCGTCAGACATCTATCGATAAGTGTTGGATATGTTGTTACCATTCTAAGGAATAAATCATTGCTTTTAACGCCTCTCTACGCCTTTCTTAAGTTGTTAGTAGCAGGCACTAAGTTACTAGCCCCATATTCTTTCGTAAACTTAGGTCTATGAGCAAGTCTTAGGGTAGTAGCGATGGGATTATGATCGCTTAGAAGCGTCTTTAATACTTCAGCTTTTACTAAAAGGTCTACCAATAGGGGGGAGATAAACACATAATCAATTATGGAGGCGCAGCCTCGCCCTCTATATGTTGGTATGGCTGTTCCATCATTGTGAGTTACCCCTGTGATTTCCATTACGTTCACTAAATTAGAGTTACGCAAATGGGCCAAAAGTTCGATTCCCCTGTTACATGGGCATTTATCTACATATGGTGCCTTATCTAACATCTCGGTATTTGAGATTTTTTGCATTAAAGTCACCTCCTACACATATACCAACTAATTTTCCTGGGAGCCTTTGCTTTCGCAAATTCAAAATAAAATTAAACAGGTTATTGAAATTAACATTCGGAGCAGTATAAAAATCATTATTATAAAAATTAATAAAACAAATCGATACACCCCTAGTATAAATCAATGCCTGAGAGTTGTCATTGTCAGTTAGTATCGCTTTAGTACTGCCCCCTGCAGAGATATTGATCCATGTCGATAGCCCGCCTGATGAGCGATCTTGCTTGGGGATAGGAGCGGTTTTATTAAAACATTCAAACCCTTCTTGGTAAACTTCCTGTGTCGCCCATGTTTCTTTTAACAGTAAGATGTCATATCTTTTCACTATTGTTACCCATTCTTCTGAGTTAATTTTGGAGGCAAGGCCAGCAATGTTCCAGCTCAGAATAGTTAAATTAGATTCTGTTTCGGGGAATGTTTGACCAGCCAAGCTCGAGCATGCTAAGTCCACCAATGGCGTGATACTAACATCTGGCTGGGGGCAAACATCCAGTCAGTCCTGAACATCTAGACCAGACAGAGTGGAGAACCTGTTATATGTGGTCATCTGAGTTACCTCCCTGGGTGCCCTAATTAACATGTTTAAATCAGGCTTATAAAAATACCCCTATGAGAGTGAGCTGATGCCGGTCGGGTGCGCTGTAGCTTTTTCCTTCATCATGGATAACAATCTCCTTACCAAGGGTGGTTTTTTAAAATTGATGACTATACAATCACCTTTGATGTTCTTTGGGGACTCGCCCACCCACCGACCCTCCGTGCCATGATAATGTCATTAAAATTTTCTGTGCGTAGCCCCTTGTGTTTCCCAAGCAAATCTGCACCTTTATTTCTCAACTGTGGCCAAGATTCTGGTTGGTCATTTCAGAGCGGGGACACTCCCGCTAAGACCTGCACGTATGGGCAGGCAGCTGGGGGGAGGCATAGAATGTCCCTACTTCCCCCATCATTATTCATTATCGGGAAATTGGCCGCTCTCCCAATTTATGTGTCAGCTACCCTGGTCGAGCTGCTCCCTGGGTTTCCCAGGTCTGTCCTGCGGTGCTTTTTACTGAGGCTAGGGGGCCAGGTTGTGAAGTAGCTGATGTACGGTTTGATTGACCTGCATCATGTTCTACATCATGTTCTAGGTCATTACTATCGTTATATTTGGACAAGAAGCATTCCTTGACCTTATAACAGGTCTTGCAAGTTTCCGATCGTACATTCGCATTTTTTACTATGTGCTGTGGGCGCTGACTCACAATGGGTATCCCAGCAGGGTTAAGATCTACCCTGTTCTGTATACTGGATTCAGGTATATTTACCAAATGGTTCCCCCTATTTATAGAGTTTTCCATATTGCCCAACCGTAGCCACATAGTAGAAAAATGTTTATCCAAAATATCTTTAAAGCGATCACAAACAGTATTTATGAAAGAATTAATTAAGACACTTCTCAGTCCATTGTCCTCAGAGCAGGCCAGAGTGTTGTCAGTCTGTGTACTAATAGAATGGGTTGTGCCGGGGTTGTGTCTATAGTTTTCTTGCAGGTCGCGTCACTAACAGTGTCACTAGTAGAACTCCCACAGCATTGAATCCATGTGCTAATAGTATTACTAGGGTTAGTTGTGCGGGACGGTTGTTTCCTTTTCGGGGCGATCGGGTTATTTACTTTCCTTTTCCTTTTTGCCCCGTTCACAGTCAGTCTTGGTTGTTAGGACACTCCCTCTCTCAATTCCATTCCCACATCCAGATATTTGTTGGCCATTATGATTATCAGAGCTATTTAACGTTTGGATGTGAATGAGTATGGGCAACAAGTTGGATTCCGAGACATGGCCAGAAGACTCTTCTGTAGATTCTCCAATTAATAAGCAAGATTGTGAAGGCACCAAACCCAATGAAATTCACCTTTCAGTAAGTTCAATTTTGTTTGCCACTATACTGACAGCCCTCTCCAGCATACTGTCTATGCTCGTCGCAGATCGTGTAGTGGGGCAAACGCCCCCGATACGTTTACTCATAGCTATGAGCAAAGGGATGTCTTAGGTCAAAAGGAAAAGATATATGTAAATAGGGTACTTAGGCTCACCTTGTTCTCTTCAAAATCTAGAATCTACGAGAGGCAGCCCAGCCCAGCCCAGCCTCCTCCGGGCGCAGACGGGCCCGCCCTTGGTCCGGGCTTCGTGAGCCGAGCTGCCACTTATGCGCCTCCAGGCGCGGAAAGATGTTGGCGGCGACGGCCGCTACTGCAGAGGCTCCTGGGGGTTGTAGTTGGCTGCCCCCGGTCAGTAATGCATGAAAAACGGGCTTTGATTTAAGTAAATTCAGAATCAGTCAGTAAAAGTACAGATGCTATTGAAGTAATGTCAAGGGGCCAAAGTAATGTTTGGACCGCATTGCGAATGCCATGTGCAGCCAGGAGTTATTCCATGAGAAATAGTCACTGAAATACTCTTTTTTTAGGTCGAGGACCGAAGGCTGGCTTGCCAGCCGGAAGTCGGAGATTTAATGTCTTTCAGTAGGGTGCTTAAACCCGCCTCTCTCCTAGTCTCTCCTCCATTGGCTGGCTTCCTAAACGGAGGCCAGCCATTGGAGGAGAGAGGCGTCACTCGAAAGAAGCTCCGTCTCTTTCGAATTCGGGGGCGTGTTCATGCTATTCTTTTCCACTTTTTAGCCACGCCCCTTTTCCGAACGCCGAACACGCCCCCGAATCCGAAATTTGCAGAGCTTTGTGGCCGCCATTTTTTTTTCTCGGTGAACGCTGGCACGAGTGGATCCTGCTGCCGCTCCAGAGTCTCTGCGTCTGCCGGTGAGGATCGTCTTGTCTGTGTCGTTTTTCCTCTGCCACCCTGTTTGTGCATCCAGATCTCTCGCCCTCCGCCCGCAGCTCTCCTTCCTCCCGCTCTCGCCCCCCCCCTTCCCTCCGCCCGCAGCTCTCCTTTGTCCGTGACGAACCTGTGCCTATTCCAGCCAATGAAGAGTTAAAAAAAAAGATGTGAACCGTGCGAGCAGGGTTTGAAAGGCGTGTATCTGTACGTGTATCTCGCCTCACATTGGCTCCCTCATGTCACCCACATCCCTCGCCATTCGTTTGTCTTCCATCTCCTTTCCCATCTATTCACCACTCCCTCCCCGTTCACCTTTCTCTCTTCCCTCCCATCAAACCCCGCCTCTGTTTGATCACTTCCTCAGGATGCCGAGCCTTCCCACGCCAGGGATCAACTCTCACGGAGTCAGGCATGGAGGTGCGGCTGCTAGAAGAGACAAACTCGGGCCCTGGCGAGCCCCGTAACAGCATGCAGCGGCCCAGGCCAACCCGTGCCGCCACACGTGGCAATACCGGGGAGAATGCACCCCTGCTTGAAGTGCGGGTAATCAATCCCCCGTTACATCTATCCTGTCCCGTACTCCCCTTGGCTACCTCTCGCTCACCCCAACATCTCTCACGAGTGAATTTAAAGAGCCGAGACTACCGTCTTAAACTCAGCAGATCAGAGACTGAAACTCAGAAAAACGTGACAAAAATGTCACTATTTGATATGAAGAGTTAAAAAAAAGATGTGAACCGTGCGAGCAGGGTTTGAAAGGCGTGTATCTGTACGTGTATCTCGCCTCACATTGGCTCCCTCATGTCACCCACATCCCTCGCCATTCGTTTGTCTTCCATTTCCATCTCCTTTCCCATCTGTTCACCACTCCCTCCCCATTCACCTTTCTCTCTTCCCTCCCATCAAACCCCGCCTCTGTCGACATCACTAACCTGACTTTATGGCCCAACTCCTTCCCACGTATCCGACTCCTGGTCCATTGCCGCCTGGCACACCTGCTTTAGCCCCCGTGAACAACCACCCCTTTGCCCTTCGATCCCGTTCCCAGGCACACAACCTTTCAGGCGCTATAACCAGCCCGATTATGGGAAGTGCACCCTAAACTCTTTTTCCAAAATTCTACTTCTTTCCCTTCATTTGCTCCACCTCGTTTTTCTGCACTTTAGCTTGCTCTTGCCCCACCTGCCCATCTGCACACCTCCTGCTCACTGATAGCTGTGTCTATGATTGCCTGCTAGTTGGGCCGCCCATCTCCCAGCAGTCTCTCACTTGGAAGGACCAGGGTAGATTTCTGCAAAGTCGGGGCCCGTGCAGAAGGGGATGGAGGACTGCCAACGAGCCGACTTCCTCTCACGGCTGACAGTCAGCTGAGCGAGCCTGCAGTGGTCCAGGGTCGGGCGACCCGTCCGCCTCTGCAGTCCAAGGCACTGGCAGGGAGTCGCCCCTCTCTCTGTCCCCTTCATGCAGGGATGCGCTCCGGGTGGTAATCCTGTTTGTGTGTGTTTGCCTGTTTGTTTGCTGCTGGGGTCTGAGCTGTGTGATCTGCTGCCCGCCCCTCCTCCTCCTCTTTAGATCTGGGTCCCCTGCATGAATGAAAACAATCCAGAGAAACACATTGCTGTGACCCGCTCTTACCGTACTCTCCCTACCCCAGGCCTCTCATTAAAACATAAGGCAAAGTAAGTAATTATTAAGCAAGTATGTTGTTTTAATGGCTGAGGAACGTGCTAGAAAAGTGCACCTCTCATTTGAGTGAGTCAGGGAGCAAAAGGTTGTTTTTGCCAGTAAATCAGTCGTTCTTGCTACAAATCTGTGTTTTACTCATCATTGAATTATTTTTGTCATGTCTTTATTTTTTATTACACATTATTTGGGCATTTTTCACAATTTGACTTTCATGGCAGTGTTTAGATGTCTTTCCACACGGATTTGTTTTCCCTCGCGGTGCTTGCTCCCCTGCCCCCTGGCTGTGCTTGCTCCCCTGCCCCCTGGCTGTGCTTGCTCCCCTGCCCCCTCGCTGTGTATGTGGCTCTGGGTGTGTGTGTGTGGCTCTGGGTGTGTGTGTGTGGCTCTGGGTGTGTGTGTGTGGCTCTGGGTGTGTGTGTGTGGCTCTGGGTGTGTGTGTGTGGCTCTGGGTGTGTGTGTGTGTGGCTCTGGGTGTGTGTGTGTGGCTCGCTGTGCTTGCTCCCCTGCCCCCTCGCTGTGTGTGTGGCTCTGGGTGTGTGTGTGTGTGTGTGGCTCTGGGTGTGTGTGTGTGTGTGTGTGTGGCTCTGGGTGTGTGTGTGTGTGGCTCTGGGGGTGTGTGTGTGTGGCTCTGGGTGTGTGTGTGTGTGTGTGGCTCTGGGTATGTGTGTGTGTGGCTCTGGGTATGTGTGTGTGTGGCTCTGGATGTGTGTGTGTGTGTGTGGCTCTGGATGTGTGTGTGTGTGGCTCTGGGTGTGTGTGTGTGTGTGTGTGTGTGGCTCCGGGTGTGTGTGTGTGTGTGTGTGGCTCTGGGTGTGTGTGTGTGTGGCTCTGGGTGTGTGTGTGTGTGGCTCTGGGTGTGTGTGTGTGTGGCTCTGGGTGTGTGTGTGTGTGGCTCTGGGTGTGTGTGTGTGTGTGTGGCTCTGGGTGTGTGGGTGTTTGTGGCTCTGGGTGTGTGGGTGTGTGTGTGTGGCTCTGAATGTGTGTGTGTGGCTCTGGGTGGGTGTGTGTGTGTGTGGCTCTGGGTGTGTGTGTGTGTGTGGCTCTGTGTGTGGCTCTGTGTGTGGCTCTGTGTGTGGCTCTGTGTGTGTGTGTGGCTCTGTGTGTGTGGCTCTTGGTGTGTGGCTCTGGGTGTGTGTGGCTCTGGGTGTGTGTGTGGCTCTGGGTGTGTGTGTGTGTGGCTCTGGGTGTGTGTGTGGCTCTGGGTGTGTGTGTGGCTCTGGGTGTGTGTGTGTGTGGCTCTGTGTGTGTGTGTGTGTGGCTCTGGGTGCGTGTGTGTGGCTCTGGGTGTGTGTGTGTGACTGGGTGTGTGTGTGACTGGGTGTGTGGCTCTGTGTGTGTGTGTGGGGGGCTCTGTGTGTGTGTGTGTGGGGCTCTGTGTGTGTGTGTGTGTGTGTGTGTGTGTGTGGGGCTCTGTGTGTGTGTGTGTGGGGCTCTGTGTGTGTGTGGGGCTCTGTGTGTGTGTGGGGCTCTGTGTGTGTGTGTGGGGCTCTGTGTGTGTGGGGGGCTCTGTGTGTGTGGGGGGCTCTGTGTGTGTGGGGGGCTCTGTGTGTGTGGGGGGCTCTGTGTGTGTGGGGGGCTCTGTGTGTGTGTGGGTCTCTGTGTGTGTGTGTGGGTCTCTGTGTGTGTGTGTGGGTCTCTGTGTGTGTGGGTCTCTGTGTGTGTGGGTCTCTGTGTGTGTGGGTCTCTGTGTGTGGGTCTCTGTGTGTGTGGGTCTCTGTGTGTGGGTCTCTGTGTGTGTGTCGGTCTCTGTGTGTGTGGGTCTCTGTGTGTGTGGGTCTCTGTGTGTGTGGGTCTCTGTGTGTCTCTGTGTGTGTGGGTCTCTGTGTGTGCGGGGCTCTGTGTGTGCGGGGCTCTGTGTGTGCGGGGCTCTGTGTGTGGCTCTGTGTGTGGCTCTGTGTGTGTGTGTGTGGCTCTGTGTGTGTGTGTGGCTCTGGGTGTGTGGCTCTGGGTGTGTGTGTGTTTGGCTCTGGGTGTGTGTGTGGCTCTGGGTGTGTGTGTGTGTGGCTCTGGGTGTGTGTGTGTGTGGCTCTGGGTGTGTGTGTGTGGCTCTGGGTGTGTGTGGCTCTGGGTGTGTGTGTGTGGCTCTGGGTGTGTGCGTGTGGCTCTGGGTGTGTGTGTGTGGCTCTGGGTGTGTGTCTGACTGGGTGTGTGGCTCTGGGTGTGTGTGTGGGGGGCTCTGTGTGTGTGTGTGTGGGGCTCTGTGTGTGTGTGTGTGTGTGTGTGAGGGGCTCTGTGTGTGTGAGGGGCTCTGTGTGTGTGTGGGGCTCTGTGTGTGTGTGGGGCTCTGTGTGTGTGTGGGGCTCTGTGTGTGTGTGGGGCTCTGTGTGTGTGTGGGGCTCTGTGTGTGTGTGGGGCTCTGTGTGTGTGGGGGGCTCTGTGTGTGTGGGGGGCTCTGTGTGTGTGGGGGGCTCTGTGTGTGTGTGGGGCTCTGTGTGTGTGGGGGGCTGTGTGTGTGTGTGGGGCTCTGTGTGTGTGTGGGTCTCTGTGTGTGTGGGTCTCTGTGTGTGGGTCTCTGTGTGTGTGTGGGTCTCTGTGTGTGTGGGTCTCTGTGTGTGTGTGGGTCTCTGTGTGTGTGGGTCTCTGTGTGTGTGGGTCTCTGTGTGTGTGGGTCTCTGTGTGTGTGGGTCTCTGTGTGTGCGGGGCTCTGTGTGTGCGGGGCTCTGTGTGTGCGGGGCTCTGTGTGTGCGGGGCTCTGTGTGTGCGGGGCTCTGTGTGTGTGGGGGGGGGCTCTGTGTGTGTGGGGCTATGTGTGTGTGGGTGGGGCTCTGTGTGTGTGGGTGGCTTTGTGTGTGTGGCTCTGTGTGGGTGCAAATGCAATAGGTTATGCATTTGCGAGCGATTAACCTATTGGCATTGTAAATGACAATGCCATTTATTTAACGATTAAGCTTTTGGCATTGTAAATGACAATGCCATTTATTTAAGATTTAAAAAAAAAAAAGTCATGAGCAATGCCAATAGCTCTACCTTTAAAATGCCGAGACCATTGCATTGTAAATGCTTGTTTCTTTTGCAGTGTAGAAGCCTGCAATATAGTGAGCGCTTGAGCTGGTACTTAAACTGCTGAAACACAATCTCTTTAACCCAATGACTACCTGCGAAATTAAGACTATAAACTATAATACAGCCTTGCTTGTGGCCAACACCTCTACTACCAAGGCCAATGCTATTCAGTTCATTTTTATGTCCCAATTTTGCAACATATTTCTCAGCATCGCTGCTGTTATACGCAACTTATCTGTAGCCCAAAATCCCATCAGGTTTTAATTTCTTTCAAGAAGACTACCTGTTCCTCTTTTTTCCTCCCTCCCCGCTATACTTCAGTTCATTCCTAATACAGGGATCAATACTGTGCAATCTTGCATTCGTCAACCACTCAACTGTTAGGTACACTAGTACAGGGAACGAAAAAGCAAATTTGTTTGATCATTTTCTTTAGCATATTCACCATATTTTAACATGTTAAAAACATGTTTGTTGAAAATAATAAAATATATACAATATTTATTCATGTAGGGAAAATAGAATGTTTAAACACTTCAAAAAAGGTCTGTACTCGATCTTTTGAGGAGTACTGTGGAGCAGGGGTCGTTTTGGTCTTCCGGGTGAAAGTTGAGGTCACTGAGGAGAATGTAGACTCTTAAGTCATTGGTGAGCGGAGCGATGAAGTCCGTGATGAGGTTGATTAAGGTGGTTCGTGGTCCGGGTGGTTAGTAGGCGAGGATTTCGTTTTGGGTGACATTTTCAGAGATTTGTAGCTCGTAGTGCAGGTGTTTCATGAATGGGTTGACATTCTCTGTGGATGTGATGCATTTGATGGATTTCATGAAGATGATAGCAAGTCCTCCTCTTGGCTTGTGAAGGAGGTCCTGTCAAGCGATCTTGCAGCCCTCTGGGATTGCTGTGGCGATGTCTGGGGCCGATGAGAGGTTGATCTAGTTGTTTGTGATTAAGGTGTTGTCTGGTGTGTCGCTGCTCAGCAGGTCCCATATTCCGGATGTGTGTTTGCTGATTGTGTGCTGAGAAGAATGCATGCAAGTGAGTGTTGACTTACGGGTTGCTGTGGCGTGTGGGTTGAAGCATTGCTGATGCTTGTTTGGCATGTGTGTTGGGAGGGGGTGTTGAGGGTGTTTGTTAAGATTTGCGTGGGGTGTGGGTTAGTGGCTGCTGGAGAAGCAGTAATTGGTGGAGGTGAAAACGACAACAGTTGAGAGGAGGAGGGTGGTGGCATCTGGGGTCTTGCGACCTATGGAGTGCTGCGCCTATAGCTTTGCAGTGATCGAGCCAGGGTAGCTGGCGCTGGACGCGGTCCAGGTGGGGATGAGCAGCCAGCAGCACAGATCTGCAGTGCATCCGTGTTGCAGCTGCCATTAAGAATGCCCTGGGAGGGGTAAGGAGGAATGTAGGGTGCCTTGATATAATTTCCTGTGCTGATGGGTGATGATAAATGAAGTCCTCTTGATTGTCTTTTTCTTTTAAAAACTGTTTTGTCATGAAAACCGGTATTGTCACTTCCTGTCCAGAAGGGTGATGGAAAATTAATTGATGTCACTTGCTGTGCAGGTGGATAATGGGAGATCCAGTTATGTCCCTTCCTGTGCTGATGGTGATGGAAAACGAAGTCTGCTTGCTTGGCTTTTCTTTTAAAGACTGTTTTGGCGGGAAAACCAGCATTGGTTCACAAAGACCCTAAACATGTGAGATTGTTTTAAAGACTGTGTCAATGATCAACATTTAGATTGATCTAAATACTTTTATCTTGTTGATATCCTCAATATCTGCTACGGCTCCAGCCATCACGGACCAATTCTAGCATACAGGCTTTGGATTTTTCTAACGAAAGGTGCAACAGTACTTTTGTAAAGTTTGCAAGGCTGTAGTGTAGTCTTCGGTGCTCTGACACGCTTGACAGATTACTGTCACTTTTATTTTAAGTGACTGACTCATCAAATAGGAATGTGTTTCTTTGGAAAACTAGTTTCTGGCAGTGTTACTAGATTTTAATTAAAGTTATGATTCCTGTAGCTTCTCAGGTGCTAAAAACATATGCTCTTCATCTTCATGCATTTAAATACCACCCTGTCAGATGCACCTGGGGGCCACAGCTAAAGCAGGTGCTAATGGGCCTCATCCGTGCGGGTGGGGTGGGTTGTTTGGCTCTGATGTCCCAGATCTGCCCTATTATGGCCCTGCAAACAAGGCCAAGCACTACAACCCTTTTATACTTGACTCTAAAGGCAGCTAAGGTGAGCTGCTACTCTGGAAGATAGTGTGGCGGTGCTCTAGCTCAGTGCTTAACAACCAATAACCCAATACAAAGAATGTGTAGCCCAGTGTTTCTGTTTTTAGAAAAGGAAGAACTTCATAACTCGATGGCACTCAATAACCCACTCCACATGCAGCTGAAACAATTTATAGTTCTGGGCTTTATTTTGACAGGTGCTGCACTGACGATGTGCCCTCACTGGCCGTAGGCTCTTCCCTGAGTGGTCCCCTCAGATTCTAGCGAACAACAGGCGTAGCGTAAATCTGGCACGGTGCAACTTTAATCACTCAGTTTTGTTAGTGTTTTACCAGCTCTTGGAGGAATCCGTCTTCAGAGATCAGTCTCGGCCTGGCCGTTCCCTCAAGGCAAGCCCATGCGCTCTGAGTAACAGCATCCTGGGAGCAGTGCTGGAGTGGGGGACACGGCTGCGTTCGGCGTTGTGCCCGCCCAGAGTTATTTTGTTTACAGGGGGTGGTGTGCCTTTGAGCCTCTCATGCCCGAGGCTGCCAAGTGCTCACAATGAAAATAGGATTGCTAACGGAACGTTGGCAGTTTTCTTCTATTTACTACAATCTCGTCATGATTCGCTGCCTTTATAAAGGGCCAGGTCAAATGCTAATTAGATTCTTTTTTCCACTCTTTTAAATATGAAAACATATTGTCAGTACCGAACTCCTTTTTCAATGGCACAATAATTTTTGCGTGAACGCTCCTAATTAACGAAACATTAAATTCAGCTGTTTTGCTCCCAATCTTAGGCTCTGTCGCACCTGAATTTCTCCATTGCTTCATATGGAAAAGCATGCTGTATTCTCCAACATTGACAGGGACGTTGGTATTTATCGTTTTAATGTCTGGCCCCTTGGTAAACAGGCTTTTGAAAGTGCATGGTATTGAAATGCGTCATTAAACTGAGGACAGTTTCTGTAGCAGTGACCCGTCCTTCTGACTGCAGGCTGGGACAGAAGGAGGCAGCTGAGTATGGATGGCATTCACCAGCTAACAGCACCAGAGCTGCGTTTGCAAATTCCGAGAACGTGCCTTTTGCTCTTCCAGCCCGCCCGATGAAGTGCCACAACTTGCATGTCGCTTTCAGTGACGCGTTGGATATACTCGAGTACTGTACAGAACAGAACCTGGGACGTGTTTAAAAACGAACACACACTTGTGAATAACGGTGTTCTGATGGTTAGCTAATTGGTCTCTAGCTTTGA
Source organism: Lissotriton helveticus (assembly GCF_964261635.1). Lineage (NCBI taxonomy): Eukaryota > Metazoa > Chordata > Amphibia > Caudata > Salamandridae > Lissotriton > Lissotriton helveticus. The sequence continues at coordinate 1,406,748,615 of NC_136061.1, forward strand.
TCTTTACAAATCTTAATCGGAATGACTTTTTGGATCTAGGTGAAGTGAGCCCTCGCTTTCTGTCCTACAGATTTAGAGATAATTCAGATAATAGTGAAATATTGCTGCAGCAATTATTTCGCCCCCCCCCCAGTTTTATTAAGCGCGAACTTTACTCAAATGTATCAGAGCACAGATGGATCACATTATTTATGTGTAGGCACGGGTATAGTAAGTGATTTTCCCTCACTCACAGGATGTTGAGCGTCATTGCCGAGACTCGAACCAGGTCCCCAGATTAGAGATCCACCGCTCTGGCCGTTAGGTAGGGTAGCAATACCAACTGCAAAAAATGTGTTGAACCAGAGTAACAGTGGCACTACTACGTTAAGTGAATAAACCATGACACAACAGCAGTACTAGCATCATTAATAAAAGACGAGCATTGGCGAAGCCAATACGTTTTGCTTAGGCTTGTATACTTGTTGTTCATATGTGAATGCTTTCAGTCGATGATGTGTGGCATCGGCATAAAAAAAGGGAGTGACGTGGCCACTTTTGCCAATTGCGTCATTCTGTAGCTGAGTGGATACATTCCCACGGAAGCCCTCACCTACAGAATGACATGGGTGCTATTTCCTTTTTTTTTTAATTGACAGACGTAAGCCGGGGGGTACCACGTACATCAGTATACAAAAAAACACCGTTTGAAGTGCCCCAACGTGCTTTTCTTGTCACAGTGACATATGGCAGCTTCCTGTTTTTCAGCGAAATTTAGCTTAAAAAAGGAAATGTTAATGCATGCCAGGGAGGGAGAAGCACACAAGAACGGGAGAGCTAAAAAACATTTGCACTCTCATCGAATGTTTAACGTTAAAGAAGTAGGTCCCTAAAAAAGAGCAGGAGAAGAATGCAAGTCAGCCAATCAGAAGGATGGCAAAGAGGCTGTTCTCCGTTGAAGGGACAAACACAAGAAGAGGGGGAAATGTATTCGAATAAAAAGCAAGCAAAGGAGTGACTGCAAAGCCAACCAATGGAAGTAGTGCACTGTTTCTAAGCCCCCCGTAAGTTCATGGTAAAATCCACAAAATGTCTTTCACAACCAAACAGCCAAAAGCTGGCTGGTATGCGAGGCCTGAGCTGGGATGGTGCAGTGAGCTAAAAAACGGTGATGGATCAAACCCTGATCTTTGGACTGGGTAAGAGTGGTCTGCTTAATTCAGGCACTCTGTTCATCACCACCCCCTTTTCTGAATCATTTTGTCCACCATAAGCGTGGAAGGGTATACTCAGATGTGAGTCCCTTGCTCATTGCACCATCAGGATTCAAGCAAGCCGGGCCGACGACGCCTGAAATGGCAGAAACCGGTCCCCGGAAGCTTGTTTCCTTCCCAGTATAAGAATTGGCTTGGTAGTTTGGTTTGCCCTGTTCCCATCATGCACTGGGACAGGAACAGACTAATTTGCATATAGCCAAGTTCTGAGCTGGGATGGTGCAGTGAGCTAAAAAACGGTGATGGATCAAACCCTGATCTTTGGACTGGGTAAGAGTGGTCTGCTTAATTCAGGCACTCTGTTCATCACCACCCCCTTTTCTGAATCATTTTGTCCACCATAAGCGTGGAAGGGTATACTCAGATGTGAGTCCCTTGCTCATTGCACCATCAGGATTCAAGCAAGCCGGGCCGACGACGCCTGAAATGGCAGAAACCGGTCCCCGGAAGCTTGTTTCCTTCCCAGTATAAGAATTGGCTTGGTAGTTTGGTTTGCCCTGTTCCCATCATGCACTGGGACAGGAACAGACTAATTTGCATATAGCCAAGTTCTGAGCTGGGATGGTGCAGTGAGCTAAAAAACGGTGATGGATCAAACCCTGATCTTTGGACTGGGTAAGAGTGGTCTGCTTAATTCAGGCACTCTGTTCATCACCACCCCCTTTTCTGAATCATTTTGTCCACCATAAGCGTGGAAGGGTATACTCAGATGTGAGTCCCTTGCTAATTGCACCATCAGGATTCAAGCAAGCCGGGCCGACGACGCCTGAAATGGCAGAAACCGGTCCCCGGAAGCTTGTTTCCTTCCCAGTATAAGAATTGGCTTGGTAGTTTGGTTTGCCCTGTTCCCATCATGCACTGGGACAGGAACAGACTAATTTGCATATAGCCAAGTTCTGAGCTGGGATGGTGCAGTGAGCTAAAAAACGGTGATGGATCAAACCCTGATCTTTGGACTGGGTAAGAGTGGTCTGCTTAATTCAGGCACTCTGTTCATCACCACCCCCTTTTCTGAATCATTTTGTCCACCATAAGCGTGGAAGGGTATACTCAGATGTGAGTCACTTGCTCATTGCACCATCAGGATTCAAGCAAGCCGGGCCGACGACGCCTGAAATGGCAGAAAGCGGTCCCCGGAAGCTTGTTTCCTTCCCAGTATAAGAATTGGCTTGGTAGTTTGGTTTGCCCTGTTCCCATCATGCACTGGGACAGGAACAGACTAATTTGCATATAGCCAAGTTCTGAGCTGGGATGGTGCAGTGAGCTAAAAAACGGTGATGGATCAAACCCTGATCTTTGGACTGGGTAAGAGTGGTCTGCTTAATTCAGGCACTCTGTTCATCACCACCCCCTTTTCTGAATCGGTATGCGAGGCCTAAGCACGTACTTTTTTTGTTCCTTCCCTGCACATTTTTCATCCGACTTAATATACTTTTCAGATTATTTCCAGTTGGTGCTTTTTAAATGAAATGGAATTACTCATTGTGTTCTTCCCACAGTACCAACGTACTTGTCTTCTCTGACTTCTTTCTTGGTTTTCTTGATACCCACACTCGGAGATGAGCTGCTCCAAAAAACATTGTCCAAAACTAAATGTTGTCTATATTGAATTATATTTGTGAAGCCTGAAATGTCCACTTTAAATAACATGCATGACTCAGTTTATTATTGCTTTGCTATGGAGTGTTTTGTTGTCAAGAACTCAAAACTGGTGACAGTTAAATGGTAGAGGATTGTTAAATCCTCACTCCAATAACATTGTCATCTTTGCAAAACCAATAAAACACAACTTTCAGACCCAAAAGCTTTAGTCCCCCTCACGAAACCAGTGCTACATTTTTGGAAATTGTTTACATCTCTTTCCACATACCACTGTACAAAACTGTGCACACGCACATCGTTGTGTTTTAAGTAAAAAAGGATACAAACCCTTATAAAAGTTGTAAATGAAAATACTGCATTTCTTGCGTCCTGATGGTACATAATCAGTAGAGAAATCTTTAGTGAAATAAGCTGCTATACATCAGATATTTTGTAACAGGAACTCCTGAATTATTCTTGACGTCTTAAAAACTAAAACTGATAATGTCCAACAACCCACTTGAGGCTCACAAGCCCGATCCCCTTTAAAGCCCTTTAAATAACTACACTCATTGCTTCCCTAATCTCTTTTACTCATTTGAGTACGAAAGTCTCATCATATACCACAAAATATGGGCATCCAACTTGCGAGCTGTCCGCTCTCTGGCAGCCTGCATAAAGAAATGGATGGCCACTCTAGCGTGGGGTATGCCTGACCTTCGTTCAGTCGCTTGGCACCCAGCTTTGTGAATCTGCGGGTGGGGTTGGGGGTGGGGGGTAGAAGAGCAAGTTCTATGGCCTAATGCCTATGTGAACTTCACAAAATATATATTGATATGGCATATTTATATCAAAGATTTGTTGGTTTTCAGATCTGGCAGTAAAGTCTAGAGATGAGAATTTATACAAGTTCTGAGTGACAACCAATTGAATTTCAAGTTTACAGGAATGATTGATATGAAGACAGTTATTTTTTGGCAGCAAAAAAATTAACTAAAATTACATTATTCCTTAATGCTAGAAACCTGATTTTGCAAACATCATGTTGGCATCTAAAGACATTCAAGCAAAGTACCTCGTATGGAACTCCATGGGAGTGTATGTATTGTCCTTTTCCCTTTCCTTTTCTTCAAAGCGCACTTGCAAGCTTAACCTATCTCCTCCTCAATCACCCAGTCTCTCTGCTCCCACCCTCCACCTCGAAGCTGTTTCGATGTGCACTACGTTTCACCTATCCCACCTTCCCTTCTGATGATCCCGCTTCGCGCGCTAGATGGCTGCTTTTGTGATGGCCTTGATGTTGCCATGCTGCACTTTTTAGTGTCTGTTTGTGCACTTTAAAAATAAATTCTTTACTCTCCCCTCTCTGCCCCCTTTGGACGCCATGGCGGTAGCTGCTATTAGTTGTGCCAGTGTCAGATGTTTTTAACGTCTCCTGGCTTTGGCAAAGCCATTGGCGGCAGCCAGGCATTTGAAAAGTATAGAAAAGATGGTTTTCTGTACTTTCATAATATATGCTGTGCTACCTTAAAATGTGCAGAAACATCATGTTGCATCAAGCAACGCAGCCACCATCTTGAATGTACAGAACACACTGTTATCTATACTTTAATAACTAGTGCGCAGCACAACAATGTGATGTACATTGAGCCAGTAAGGTGGCCATTTTGAAAGTATTTAAAACAGTGTGAATGCAGAGTGGAGTTCTAATGGGGGGATGCAGGTGAAATGGAGGGGAAGGTTTCCCTTTGCTGCGCATTGTTTAATGCTCGCTCTATATTAAAACATAGCACTGAAATCTGTGAACTGATAGCTGGCACGCAGTTAGACCGTCTGTAACAGACGTGGGCAAGGGAAGATTCGTGTCCTAACCTTGCAGCAGCCACTCCTCCTGGCTACACTATAGTGAGATTAAATCGAGCCACTCTAAGAGGAGGGGACATAGCTATTATTCTTAGGGACCAGTTGAGTTGCTCCTTAGCACTGGTAAATACCTCAACTATTGAGGGGTGTCAGGTAGATTATTTCAGAATCAGAAGTTACCTCATACATATCTTAGCTGGGTCATTGGTCTACTGCCCTTCCGGGATGAGAAATCAGTTCATTTAGAATTGGAATCAGGTGTTGGAACCCTTCATCTCCTGCTCAAAATGCACCATCTTGGGTGTTTTTCATTTTTATTTAGAAGAGAGCTACAATGGCTCTAAGGCCTTCTCTGTTCTGATAAACAGTTTGGCTTCTGCGAATGGGCTGTCTCCTCAACCCAGATAACTGGATACACGCTGGATGGCATTTATACCAACCGTTACGGCCCTGTCGGTAAAATACTTCCCTCTTCTAAGCTGGATGGCTCATTATGTGGTGGGGTTTGGAGTGCAGGGTGAAAAGTTGGAAAAGACTAGACCGGAAAAATGCACCACTTATAAAAGGTGGAACAAAATCTCCATTCATCAGCTGAAGGAAGCTCTTTTTCTTAGGCAAAAGGACTTCGCTGTCAGGGACAGAGAGCAGAAAATTCAATACATGGGTGCAGTCTGCTATTGATGAGGTAGCTCCCATTATTAGCAATACCAAGGGAAGTAGGAAAGCTTCAGCCCCATGGTTCTCAAAGAGTTTGAAAGTCCTCCAACGGCTATGCCTTAGGGAAGAACTGAGGTGGAGAATATTACTTAATTTACAACAAAAAGATAAATAAATAAAGAGGTTATTCAGAAATACAAAAGTGCAATCAAAGAGTCAAAATCTTCATACTTCTCCCTTAAAACAAGATCTGCGATTAATGTATCAAGGGAATTGTCAAAGGTGGTGAGAGATCTTACATTGCTGCCAGCTCAACAGGAGTTGGAAAAATCTCAAGAAGGTGGCCTTGTTTTTAAGGAGTTGGTCCTGAAGTTCCTCCCTGAATTCCAAGTCTCCGAGGACTACAAAGGTCTAATATCTATGGAAGATGATTACTTTGGGCAGACCCCCATTAATGGTAAACAGTCCTCTTTTTCTAGTTTACTGACAGTTAAAATTGAAACTCTCCTGAGACAAATTCCATCATGTTCCCCATATGATCCTTGCCTGCCCACGGTGCTGCAACTCGAACCAGATTTAATTGCTGCTTTTTTGGAGAAAGTTTACGCTCAGGTGCTGGATCCTGGATTCTATCCCCAGTGCTGGAAAGAGACAATTATCATCCCCATTCTATTTCTTTTTGAGGGGGATCAGGGAGATTTGAAAAATCTTAGACCTATCGCCCTGTTACCCGCACCAGCCAAAATCCTTGAAAGGCACATAAATCAGGCATTAGCTCAGTTTTTTTTACAGCTTATGAGCTTTTGGATTCCTTACAAAATGGCTGTAGGAGGACCCGAATACCGAATTGGCACTGATCTCTGCATGAGATTCCACTCGCTGCCAAGTGGGTCAGGGAGGCGTGGCCATTCTAGTTATGCTAGACTTATCCACACCACAGCCTTTGACACCATCTCTCCACTGCGATTGGTGCAAACACTCTGTCTGGTTAGGCTGAGGGATCATGCCTTAAATCTCTTAGAATCCTTTCTGGTGAATAGGACCCAAATAGGGAACTACTGGGACTTCAGGACTAAACCTTTCCAGCAGCCCTGTGGTGTCTCGCACGGGTCCTCCCCCAGTCCTACATTATTTAATTTTTATACATGTGCGCGCCTTTAGTTTTGAGGTATTGTCCTCTGCGGATGATACCCAAAATATTATCTCTATACCCGACGATTGAGCAGGAGTAGCGGACAAGTTCAGATCTTGCATGGTGAAAGTCAGCACTTGGATGGAAGAGAATTGGCTCAAGGGGAACACAAAGAAGATGGAGATTGTGATCTTCGGGTGAAGAACTCTGTTTGGACTGACCGTTGGTGGCCAGAGACATGAGGTCTACCTGCTCTGGGAACCTCTGCTAAAACCTTAGAGGTGATCTTCGATAACACCCTGAAATTTGACCCACAGGTCAATGGGACAGTGAGTTCCTGCTTCTGGATAATCAAGAGCATGAAGAAGATCTATCCCGAGGAGTTGAGTGTCCGTGGTCATTGTGCTTATAACATCTCTCCTTGACTACTGTAATGCTCTGTATTTGAACGCCAACCAGTATTCGGTTTGTAAACTTCAGATTATGCAAAATGCGGCTGGTGTTGGGTATTACTAAACATCTCTTGGTGAGGGAGGGATTGCGGACATTGCACTGGCTCCCAGTGAGGAAGCGGTTTATTTGTTAAGTCCTGTGCCTGGTTTATAAGGCCCTTAACCAGCAGAGCTCTTATTATTTAAGAACCATCTTCAACTGGTATCTTCCCAACAGACAGTTGAGCGCGGCTGGTCGGAGAAATGCCGTTTTAGGAAGGCGAGATGGAGTGAGCGTACCTTGTCTGTGGCAACTGCCAGGATATGGAACACCCTCCCTGCTCATATTGTAGCATTAATTCTTAATCAGTGTTTCGCAAGCATGTGAAACATTGCCTTTTCTTATAACCATAACTGCCTTTGTTTGTCTACCCCATTTGCTCATGCCGGTTATAGCGCTTTGATGCTTTTTTGGTTTTATGCAGTTCACAAGTTTTCTATATTTTCAAGGTGACCAAAGCATTGAGCACTCTAGCGTGACAATGTAACGCATGTTGCATCATGCAACCATGCAGCCATCTTGAAAGTATAGAAAACTGTTTTCTGTACTCTTGACTTGGCCTGTCACGCTTTTAGTTTTGCGAATGCGGGTACATTTTTTCAAAAAACTGGGAGAGCTAATAGCGTTGTTAGCATAGCTTTGGCAAAGCGAGATCGATTGACCGTGCCAGTGCTTGTTTATTATGTCTTCACAGTACAATGAGATTCTGATACAAAGTATGCACCAGTATATAGCCCTGTCTGGGCTAAAAACAAAAAAATATATTCTTTGTCTGGGTGCACAGAAAGCCCTAAGAAGGAAGTGCTTGAAAGAACTTTGGCACATGGATTTACTAGCTTTCAGGCAAGGAAATTGTGTTGCTCTTACTTTGGAAAGAATTGAGATTTCTGGAATGACACCTTGCGCTGAGTATTTATATACACGGCTTGGCAGAGTTAGGCCAAAGCAAAGTGCATTGTCATCCAACAGCCGCTCATACTGTACACAGCTGCTCAGCGCTGTAAATGTCTCCAGTTGTTCAGTTAATCATGTGGTTGATCCTTGGAAAATAGATTAAGAGCTCAGCATTCAGTCTATACGGTGGGGATGGAATCTTGTTCGGAATAGCGAAAGGGGGTTTGCTTCGGTCTAACCCAGTTGGTCATGCGTGGCCATCATTGTAGTAGTACTTTTAATGATTGACTTGTAAATTAGCCGTTTCACGGCCAGGGTTGTTTTTTTTGCACCCCGGTTTCCTTTGAAGTTATTTTCGAACTGGCCCTCATCTGACGCAAACTTCACCATCTTATTAATCAAGTTCCCTACACTGCTTCAGAGCTCTTGTATACACCCTTTATCAAACTAAAGCTAATTCATTCGGGAAAATAAATGAGGCCATAGGACTGAGAAAGGGTGAAATCTAGCCCAAGCGTCAAGTTTAAGTTCATTGCTTTTTCAGAAAAAAACGTGATCCATAAATTCACTAATTACTTGTGCTTGTAAAATACGGCAGGAGTATGACGTTGTATCCCAGTGGCAAGACATTGTTTTGACTGAAACTTGTGTTATGAAATGAGAAAAAAGGATTGTATAGGACAAATGCAGTTAAATGTAACTAATCTTTTCTGTGCATAATCATTCTTCATCAGGTCATGTGGTGGCTATGATATTTTCTGAAATATAACCCTCCTCTGGAGGCAGGACTTTAAAGTTGACCCCGTCCAGCAGTTTGATTTAACTTCAGTAACAAAAGCAGCTGTAATGAAGCTGGAACCCAAGTGGACCAGTGCACACCATGTTAGCTTATGATGATGCTGAGGGCAAAGGAATGAAAACCCATGGAGCGTGTTAACATGTCCAGTCTCTTAACTTTGTGCAAGGAGATGGTCCTGACAAGTAAATTGTCTCTTATGTTTTTTTCTTGCAGGTGACTAGGCACTTTACTGTAGGCTCTAGACAAGATCTTGATTTAACACTTCCAAGCACCTCAGAAGCCAGCGCAACAAAGCATTTAGGGGCCAGATGTAGGAGCCTAAATACCGGTCGGTAACGGCCGATTTCGGCCGTTACCGACCGGTATTTAAGAATTGGCATGTAGGGGCATTATTTTACAGAATCGGTAAATTTACCGATTCGGTAAATCCCAGATGTAGGTGGGACTCTTCTGAGACCCAAAGGCCCTACAAATTCGGTATTTTACCACCCAATCCAATTGGGTGTTAAAATACCGAATCCAGGTGTGCATGCACATGTGTGCATGCACACCTAGCCATGTGACAGACAGACATGCCCTTAGGGCATGTCTGTGTGCCACATGGCGCACATGCCTATTTTTGGGGTGCCAGAGGGTGTCAAAGTGACACCCCCTGCACCCTTGCTGGATTCGGTATTTACCGATTCGGTAAATACCGTATTTCAACATCTGGAAATACCTACATCTCCCCCCTTCATATTTACCGATTCATAAATACCGAATCGGTAAAAATTCGGTATTTATGAATCGGTAAATAACTTTTACCTACATCTAGCCCGTAGTGCTATAAGTGCATCTGTAATCTATATAGTAATTGCATTATATAGTTAGAATTTGTGGATTAAAACATTTGAGCCCAGTCTTCTTTGCATACTGCTTCATACAGTATTTTCAAACAAGTAAATAATGATTCTGCTTCAACAGCAGAGCGGTGTCTACCAATGTTGTAGGGCTATACAGAGCAGGCTGTGTTCCATACCTGCGTCCTTTTGATTGGCAACCGGTAAAGCGAAGTTTAGTAAGTTTTGTTTAGATGAGCTCTGTGTGTTTTGCCTGATGTGCTTTATTTTGCCACTAAAATATGTTTGGGTTTATCACTTCGATACATGTGCGAGTGAGGCTGAAGACTTTAGAGGTGACTTGAAGCTGGTTCACTGATTTGAGTCTTAGGGAGAGTGATTTCTATTTGAGAGGCTATGATTAGTTGAGAGGCAAGATTAGTCCCTGGATTGAGGTTCATCTTGCTAATTTTAGGTCATATCCTGTTACCATTAGTCTGTGGAGCAACTGCCCACTGAAAGTTTTATTTGTTATGGGCTGTGAGAGGATTGGTGCAGGAATGCCAATAGAGATATACTAAATTTCAAACCTAGCCACCAGCGATAGAGCTCTGTACAACTAGACGAGACTGCAGGACATTTTAACGGCGTGGAGAATGGTGGATGTCTTCTTAGTGGGTCCTGTTGGATGGAAAGCATTAGGGAGCAGAGTTTAGCATTGATAACTTTGTCACTGACTTTCAATCTCAAGGTTCTCAGGGGTTGGAGCTCTCTTCCGGTATACATTTGAATGACACGTCTCTAATAATTTGGTTGTATATTCAGTCAGTCTATATTTAGGTATCTTTTTGAACTCCAGTTGGTGTCCGGCAGAAGTGCTTTGTGGTGAATATCACAGCTTATGGTAGTAGCACATGAGGCACAGAGATGTAAAAGTAAACCATTCAATTTTCCAGAGTACTTCGTTGAACAGCACACAGGGGCACGCTACTTTTGTTTGATGTGTAACACTGACTGATTTCTCAATCAATGATCATTAGGTTTTTATGAGGAGCTACTTCAGCTTATTTAACTCAAATTAAAGGTATTTGTGTAACTTGAGTCATTGGTTTGTGACCGAGTTCATGCCTATGTAATAAGGGAAGGGACGTCTGAAGTTGACATACCTAATTATTATTCATTAGTAAAATATCACTTACAATTATACCTACTTCCCCTCCTGGGGTATAATAAGCCTTCAACCTCGACTCCCCAGCCTGAGCTTTTCTTTCCATCTCCTAGCAGTCAGTCTTGAGACCTCAATGCCAGATGTTTCTTGGCCTTCCTCTTTTCCTTTTCCCTTGAGGGTTCCAGGTGAGTGCATGTCTGGTGGTGGTTGATGCTGGCTTGCGGAGGGTGTGACCAATACAGCCCCAGCATCTTTTCATGATTTCTTTATGAGCACAGAATTGTAAAGTCTGCTGCCATAGGCCGTTGTTGCTGATAGTGTTTGGCCAACAGATTTTGAGGATTTTTCTCAGACAGGTTTTGAAGGTCTCGACTTTGGTGGTGGTGGTCACTGTTGTCCTCCAAGTTTCTGCTCCATACAGAAGGACCGATTTTACTTTGGTGGTAAATAAACATTTAAAAAAAAATAAAAAGCTTTATCTTAGTTTGCAGAATTAGGTCCTTGGAGCTTCAGATCTTCTTTAGCTGAATGAAGTCAGCCCTTGTTTTGCAGTTCTTATGTCGACATCTGCGTCTGTACCGCCCTACTTATCTATGACACTGCCCAGGTAGGTCAATCCAGTGCATCGCCTGCAAGAGTGACTGCTGTTGGGCTGGCCGTGTTAGCCTTCAGGATCTTGGTTTTTCCCCTGTGGATGTTGAGACCAAGTTGTGCTGATGAGGCTGCTACTTTGTCGGACTTCTCTTGCATCATTGTAAAGTCCAGGTTGTCAAGCTACATCCAAGGAGTCTACTGTATCACATTTCTTTTCCTTGCTGTGGATGTCTTCATGACCCAGTATATGGCCAGCAGGAAGAGAAAATGCGAGAGCAACTAATACTGATGGTTTCCTGTCCTCACTTCGAAGACTAATGTGAGTTGCCCTTCATGGATTATCTTGCAGGTCATTCCCTTTTAAGAGTTCCCGATGATTCATATAAGTTTATCCAGTACACCGTAATGGTGAATGAGTTTCCAAACGGTCTCCATGCACAGTCTAATGCCTTCTCATAGTCTATTAAGTTGACAGAGAGGGGGAGTTCCATTCCATCGACTGCTCACTGATGATGTACAGTGTTGCAATCTGGTCTGTGCAGAATCTATCTTTGCGAAAGTCAGATTGCTGGTCTCCTAACTGAGCTTCGACTTGTTCCTTCATTCTGTTTGAGATGACGCTGTTAAACACTTTGTCTGGAGTTGATAGAGGAGTTATGCCTCTGTAGTTCTCGCAGTTACTCAGATCTTGATCGGATATATCTCCCTCCAGTCTAATGACACCTTTTTCTCTTCCTAGATCAGAGGTCTTCAATCTATGGGGCGCGACCCCCAGGGGGGCCGCGGAGTCCTCAGAAGGGGGTCGCGCATTCACCAGCCTCACATCTGCCTCGAATCCAAAACGTTTCCTCTTCGTTTTGTATTAGAAATACTTGCATCTCAGGAGGCTCTCTGATTGGAGGACTAGGTAAAATAAGCCAATCATAATGCAGCTATGTCATCAAAACCTGTCCTCCAATCAGAGACTGCAGCATGCATACTAGGAAATGCCCGCAAACTTTGTCCACAAAGATTTGCAATGCAGCCTGTACTTGGAGGGAGTTGTGCAATATACCACGCAATCGCTGCTGCCTTGCTTGGCCATCCCTGCTTTCACCTCGTGCTTCGTGGCTCGTTGCTGCCTCTTCCTTGATACTTCCGCTGATTTCCAAGGCAACCCAAAGCTTCCCAGTTTAATTAGGTAACCTGCCTCTTCCCCAGTGCAGACATACACTGAAACTATCTCGCGCATACCGATCCTTATTTGTTTCCCTGATTTAGCCACGAGGGGGTTTGGGCAAAGGCTCCAGTTAATTTTTATTTTCTGTGTTCTGTCCGTTTTCGTATTCATTTCTGCATGTGTGTCTATTTATTTATGCTGCCTGAACTCCGCGCTCAATTTCCTTGATTGCTCCAAAGAAACACAATGAATGTTTCTCTTTAAACACGGCGCGTCCGTGTGGTGCTTGATGCTGCTGATAATGGACATTCACTGTGAAATGCTTGAAAAGATGTTAACTAAGCAAAATGATGCTATAAATATATATTTTTTTACTTTTCACCTAAGCTTATAGAGACTAACTTGTTTGTAAGTTAAGTGCAGTGAATAGACTACTGAAGATGACAAAGTTGATGTCTGAAACATCATTGCTTTTACGTTTGCTTAACCCCTTCGACGCTCATGACGAGCTGGGCTCGTCATGAGGTAGCCTCCTCGCACGCTCATGACGAGCCCAGCTCGTCATGAATAATGGGTTTTTGCATATTCCAGCACAGCAAGGGAAAATGTGCCGCAACGATGCGGTTAAATATCACTGCAGAAAGATGCAGGCCGCATGCTTAAATGAAAGTGTCAATGCTCGTGTTATTTGTCTGAACGGAGAATGTATTTTTTCAATAATTGACAAAGCCAAATATTTTTACAGCATCAAAATATTACATGGTAAAGCCTATACAATTCCAATATTATTAAACACATTTAGTTGTGCAGTCTTTGCTCAATTAAGCAGCGCCACAATGTAGCAGTGTGGGTTTTGATGGTACTATTATGTTGCCCACTAAATTGTCTTAATTTGGAGAGATTAGGATAAATCACATTTACTTACTGAATCTCCCTACTAGCCTCCTCACAGCAAGATTTTAACAACCACTCAAATGTATAACTTTTTTAATTGATTTGTGCAGATCAAACATCTAGGTCTTATATGTGGCCTTGAAGCTAAAATGGACTTCAATATAAACTCCAGGGTTGGGTCAAAGGCTCCAGTTCATTTTTATGACTTTCAAATGTTTATTTTCAGTGTGCTTTCCGTTTTCATTCTTGTAGCAGCAGTTTAATATGATAATGATTGCCATCATTTCCAAAGAAAAGTGCTGGCCATTTGTTCATGTGTAGAACTCTGCAAAGGCTTGGGTGTGGTATTTCAAATTGAGCTATTTTAACATTGTTTGCATTTAATCTTAACATGGTGAATTATTGCATGGAATTGTTAACCATTTCATATCAGCTTTACCAGACAGGGATGAGCAGCCATGCTGGAAAGAATAAAGGGTGAAGACTGTGTACACCTTCCATTCTGTGTGGCTGTAAGACAGTTTCCAACAAGATATCATTGACACACTGCGCAGTGAATGCTTTGTGAGTCTTCAGCTCATTTAGAACACATGCTACCATTAATCAACCAGGTACCGGGGAGAAGGAGGAGACAATGGTGTGCGGTAAACATCTGTCCGTCTCATGTCAAGGCCAGGCTCCCACAGAATCACTGTGTGTGCTGATTTGGATGCTATCCAGCTCCTTGCTGACAGCCTGTGTGATCTTAAATAATCTAGTTTACCTTTCTCTGTTAGATATCCTGTGGTTGGTAGCTGCCTCTGAGTACAATGAACGTCACCCACAAAAATGAAACAGGTGTCTTTTGACTTCCATCTCAAAACAAGTGTATTTTGCTACCTTTCACAGCCTCTCTTCTGACCCTCACTCTGCGAAGGCCTTCCCAAGACGAAGGCTCACTTGAGCCAGTCTGACCATGCAACATGTTGCCCTGCACCTGCACCAAGTGCATGGGCACACGTGTTCACAATGGATGTCATTCTTCTTCCAGACACTAAGCCCCCCCACTGTACTGAACGTATGGCCTGAAAAGAAGTGCACCTCTAGGGGCACTGATGTGAAAGAGGTCATAGGTCGCCTGCTAGGGACAAGAGACTCACCGTGAGCATAGGTAGTCTGCTCCAAAATGGCCTTTGAGTATAGCCCAAGCACACAAATCACAAGGGCATACCCCATGGCCGTACTTGTACCACGTGAACATAATTATAGCCTAGGTGACTGGACACCCCAGCAGCCAGCCTCTTAGCATTTTTTCGTGGCCTTCAGAATTTATTGTTCACTTGGCCAAGATGGTTACCAAAAACCGAAACAAATAACAAAACCCAAAAGACCACGGACCACAGTCACCCACAAACCTTTGGTTTTGCTAAACACTGTTTCATTCTATTTCCCCACTATAAAATGATTTGCCGTGGGAATTTGGGGCGCTTTTGGTTGACCATGATGGTGAGTATCAAGTTCTTGATATTTTGGTCGGAAGGGGGTCCTTATGCCAAATGTTTTTTGACAGGGGGGTCTCGGCATCAAAAAGTTTGAAGACCTCTGTCCTAGATCCTTTCAATCATGGGGTAGCGCATGTCTGTTGATGTTTAAATGTCTACCTTCAGTGCCTCTAAAGTAATATCGTCAAGTCCTTCTGCCGTCCCATTTCTCAGGTGTTTGATGGCTTGCTGCATTTCTTCCTTGGTTGGTCTCCAGCAGTCGATTAGCAAGTCATTGTTAGTTGATTGTGTGTCTGGTGGAGACTGCGTCACCGGCTGGTTCAGCAGTTCTTTAAAGTGCTCCACCCATTTTTTTGTTATTGGCCTTTGTTACCCAGGATTGTCTTCCCAGCTTTGCTTTTAACAAGTCTTTCTGGCGTGCTATATCTGATGGAGAGTTTCCTTGTTATGTTGGAGAGTTCTGAAAGTTTCCACGGCTTGCTGCTTCCTGGGCTTCTGTGGCAAGACCTTTGCTAAATCTTCATTTGTCTCCTCTTAAGCTTCTCATTGCTCCCTTGTTGGTATTGGTGTATTCGCCTTGAGCTGTCATTTTTTAGGTCTCGCCTGTCGATGCGCATGCGCATCGAGCAAGCGAGACTATAGGGGCTCATCCAGACTTTATCTAACTTGCAAGGAATCGTGGCGATTCCTTGCAGTGCCCGTGACTTTTAAGCTCAATGCGCATGTGCATTGAGCTTAAAAGCGCGTGCACATGCCCCCAGCCGCCTGCCTTGCCTACTCTCTCTCACAGCCTCCCCCAGCTCCGCCCCCTCACTACTTGATTGCACGGCCGCTAGGCCGTGCCTCCCCTACTCTCCTCCCCCCTCCTCCTCTCCTCCCCTGCCTGCCTGCCGCTAGGCCGTGCCTCCCCTACTCTCCTCCCCCCTCCTCCTCCTACTGCCGTGTCGCACCTCTCCCCTCTCCGCCCCCTCCCCTGCCAGCCGTGTTACGGTGAAAGGCTTGTATTCTCTCCCTGCTCGTCATTTCTAGCATGTTTCCGTCCCCACCGCCATATGTTCACCTCCTCTCCCCCCTCTCCATCCGCCCTTCTCATCTCTTTCTGGCCTCACCTCGCACCTTATTTTCTTCAGGACAGTCTGGATGCTTCACAGCTCCTCTGGCCTCCCTGCCCCCTCCCCCCATTTGCTCCCGAGCCGCATTTCTCTGCCCCCCCCTAATCACAGCAATGCCAAGAGCTTGTTGTTTACAGGAATCCTCTCTACAAACCAGCACATTTATTGCAGCCAAAGCAAGTATCTTTACTTTCCAGGAGGTTCGTAATGTTCATGTTTGTAATCGTACTCCTTGCTCTACTGAAAATACTTGACGGCAGAGAGCAAAACAAACTGGACTCCAGGAATTTTACAATTCCTAAAGCGGACTTCATTTACTTATTTATTTAATGCGCTTTTATATAGCGCAAACATTACCCGAAGGTGTCCTTCCCCTCCCTTGTTCCTCCCCTCCTTCCCGCGTGCACCATGCAGTCCTTCCGCGGCTCACTTCTTTCCCCACATTTCTACCTGGGCTGCTTCTAATCCTGTGACCACCCTCTCCACTTTGCTGTCTCTTACTCCACGTGGCCTGTCTCTTTTCACTTGTTCTCTGACTGCCTTTGTCCCAGTGCCTCCTGATGCACACCACCACACACGTCACTCTCTTGACCTCTCTGCGCAGTCTCTCGTGCTCCTTCACTCCTTCCGCTATGCCACTTCCCCTCACCATTCCATTGCACCTACTCCTCCCCCCCTCCTCCTCTCCTCGCCTGCCGCTAGGCCGTGCCTCCCCTACTCTCCTCCCCCCTCCTCCTCCTACTGCCGTGTCGCACCTCTCCCCTCTCCGCCCCCTCCCCTGCCAGCCGTGTTACGGTGAAAGGCTTGTATTCTCTCCCTGCTCGTCATTTCTAGCATGTTTCCGTCCCCACCGCCATATGTTCACCTCCTCTCCCCCCTCTCCATCCGCCCTTCTCATCTCTTTCTGGCCTCACCTCGCACCTTATTTTCTTCAGGACAGTCTGGATGCTTCACAGCTCCTCTGGCCTCCCTGCCCCCTCCCCCCATTTGCTCCCGAGCCGCATTTCTCCGCCCCCCCCTAATCACAGCAATGCCAAGAGCTTGTTGTTTACAGGAATCCTCTCTACAAACCAGCACATTTATTGCAGCCAAAGCAAGTATCTTTACTTTCCAGGAGGTTCGTAATGTTCATGTTTGTAATCGTACTCCTTGCTCTACTGAAAATACTTGACGGCAGAGAGCAAAACAAACTGGACTCCAGGAATTTTACAATTCCTAAAGCGGACTTCATTTACTTATTTATTTAATGCGCTTTTATATAGCGCAAACATTACCCGAAGGTGTCCTTCCCCTCCCTTGTTCCTCCCCTCCTTCCCGCGTGCACCATGCAGTCCTTCCGCGGCTCACTTCTTTCCCCACATTTCTACCTGGGCTGCTTCTAATCCTGTGACCACCCTCTCCACTTTGCTGTCTCTTACTCCACGTGGCCTGTCTCTTTTCACTTGTTCTCTGACTGCCTTTGTCCCAGTGCCTCCTGATGCACACCACCACACACGTCACTCTCTTGACCTCTCTGCGCAGTCTCTCGTGCTCCTTCACTCCTTCCGCTATGCCACTTCCCCTCACCATTCCATTGCACCTACTCCTCTACCCCCCCCCCCCCCGCCCCCAATCTCTGGCTACGCCTCACTTCTTCCACATCATTATTTCCCCAGCCCTCCCTTTGCTCCCTCTCACCATCTGTAAGCATCTTCAGGTGCATTCTTTGCATGCCCTGTCCTCACTCTCCTCGTGTACCCTCTAGAGCAGCACTCTCTTTTATAATGTTCTCTCATCCATTTTCTTCACATCACTTCTCTTTGCCTCCCATTTCTTACAATATTCCACCCTAGAGTCCTCACCCGTCACTCTTTCTTTCCTACCCTTCTTACGCATCCACATTTCATTCTTGTCTCTCTTCCCTCTGCTTCTCCTTTCTCTTCTCCCCTCCACTATTCCCTCAGAATCTTTTTCCCTCCTCCTTCCTATGCTCGCTCCCTCACCCTTCTCCCGCCCTCCATGCCCTTCACTTCTCCAGCCTCCTTCCCATCCTCTCATCCTTATCTCATTGTTTTCGTCCCCTCCGCCATCGTCTCTTCTGTATCTCGTTATCTTCTCCACTCTTGCCTCATTTTCTTTATTTTCTCTCCCTATGCTTATCCGTCCTCATCTCCTTCTGTTCTCCCCACCCCTCTTTCTCATCTTACGATGTTCTTTCCTCGCCTTGCAGCGTCCTACTTCCCCTCTTCCTGCGTAAACCCCTTCTCTTCCCCACATCTGTTTTATTCTCTCCCTGCTCGTCATTTCTAGCATGTTTCCGTTCCCACCGCCATATGTTCACCTCCTCTCTCCCCTCTCCATCCGCCCTTCTCATCTCTTTCTGGCCTCACCTCGACCTCGCACCTTATTTTCTTCAGGACAGTCTGGATGCTTCACAGCTCCTCTGGCCTCCCTGCCCCCTCCCCCCTGATCTCTTTCTTGCTCCTCTCCTCTCCAGCCTCCTTTTCCTCTATAGTCTCTTTCCACTCCCATCTCTTTTGAGTCTGTCTCTTCCACCTACATCCTCGCCCTTATCTCATCCACCCTCCTTTCACCACCTTCCATCCTTTTCTCCTGGTCCTTCTATCCAACTCTTTATCCTCTCACCCCCATCTCTTTCCTGCCCACTCCCCATGCTTCTCCATTTCTTCTATTTTTTGTGCCTTCTTCTCCTCTGATTGTACTCGTTTTTCGTGCCTTCTGCTCCTCTGAAGGCACTCATTTTCTTGCCTTCTGCTCCCCTGATTGCACTCGTTTTTTTCTTGCCTTCGGCTCCCCCACTCCATCCATCCATCCATCCATCCCCCCCACTCCATCCATCCATCCCCCCCATTTCATCCACCCCCCCACTCCATCCATCCCACTCCACCCATCCATCCCACTCCATCCATCCACCCCCCACTCCATCCATCATCCATCCATCCCCCCACTCCATCCATCCATCCCCCCACTCTATCCATCCATCCCCCCACTCTATCCATCCATCCATCCATCCATCCCCCCACTCCATCCATCCATCCCCCCACTCCACTCTATCCATCCATCCCCCCACTCTATCCATCCATCCATCCATCCATCCCCCCACTCCATCTATCCATCCCACTCCATCCATCCATCCCCCACTCCATCCATCCATCCACCCCCCCCACTCCATCCATCCATCCACCCCCCCACTCCATCCATCCATCCATCCCCCCACTCCAACCATCCATCATCCATCCCACTCCATCCATCCATCCATCCATCCATCCCACTCCATCCATCCATCCCACTCCACCCATCCATCCATCCCACTCTATCCATCCATCTATCCACCCCACTCCATCCATCCATCCATCCCCCCAATCCATCCATCCATCCATCCCCCCACTCCATCCATCCATCCCCCCACTCCATCCATCCATCTCACTCCATCCATCCATCCCCCCACTCCATCCATCCATCCATCCATCCCACCCCATCCATCCATCCACCCCACTCCATCCATCCATCCATCCCACTCCATCCATCCATCCCCCCCACTCCATCCATCCATCCCCCCCACTCCATCCATCCATCTCACTCCATCCATCCATCCATCCCCCCACTCCATCCATCCATCCCCCCACTCCATCCATCCATACCCCCACTCCATCCATCCATCCCCCCACTCCATCCATCCATCCCCCGACTCCATCCATCCCTCCCCGCCCCACACTCCATCCCTCCCCCGCCCCACACTCCATCCCTCCCCCGCCCCACACCCCATCCCTCCTCCGCCCCACACTCCATCCCTCCCCCGCCCCACACTCCATCCCTCCCCCGCCCCACACTCCATCCCTCCCCTGCCCCACACTCCTTCCCTCCCCCGCCCCACACTGCATCCCTCGCCCACACTCCATCCCTCACCCACTATGCGCTACCACAGCATCACTGAACGCCACAGCATCACTCGTCGCCGCCACAACATCATTCAGAGCCACCACAGCATCAATCTGTGCAACCATTCAACAACAACTGATTCAAATATGTTCTCTCAATGTTTCAAACTTTATTACAAATGTCACAAAAAAATGTTAATATTTCACTTCTGTTCTTGTATTTTCATCACAATAAAATACACTAAACATAATCTTCCAAAAAGTTATTTGCAAAAGTTTAAGCTATTGCAATTAGAAATGACAATAACTTTTATTTAAGTATTAAATATTGGAAAAAATACAACCCATTGTTATTTTTAATATTAATACATCTAAGTCATGTAAATACAACACATATTGCATTACAAATGCTATAGGTGTCACGTTTGCAAAAGTTAACACTATTGGCATTGTAAATGACAAAGTTATTAATTTCGTTATTTTCAAAACAAAAACATAAATAAAAAATTTGTCATTTACAATACTAATACCCCTAACTTTACTAATGCGAGCCCTATTGCATTGCAAACGTATTATTTATAACATTTTTAAAAGATTGTGATTTGTCAGATCAATACATGTAAGACAGGGGGAAACTAAACATGTACCTTTACTAATGCCATAGATGTAACATTTGCTAAATGTATAGCTATTGGCATTTCAAATAACAAAATTAATACTTTTATAATTTGTAAAACATAAACAAAAATTAAAAAATATTTACATTTACCACACCAAAATCTTAAACTTTTCTATTGCGAGACCTATTGCATTTTCAATGCTTGTCTTAGGTCTTGTTCAGTTGGTGTTGACTGCAGCTTGCTTTTCTCACATGGGTTTTTCAGGGAGTCTTGATGGATAATTTGTTATATTGGTGTTTCTTGGGACCCAGTACCTCCTGGCAGGTTGATTTCACTGTTTCTTTGATCCGGTCCCACTGGTTTTCTAGTGGGCCTCTTTCGTCCTGTAGTTCTTGCTGGACTTTAAACTTGTTACTGCGTGTGACTGAGTACTCACTCTATTTCTATGCATCTTTGAGGGGGTTAGTATTGTATCAATGGCATTGGTTTGTCGGTTCCATGTTTACTTCTTCAGCTTTAGCCTGGCCATGACATGGTGATGGTCTGATGCCACATCCGCTCCTCTCATTACTCTCACATCCTGCAGGGACCTTCAAAACATCTTGGCAATGCAGATATGGCCAATCCGATTCTCTGTTGAATGGTCTGGTGACACCCATATTGCCTTGTGCATTCTTTAGTGTGAGAATACACTACTGCCAATCACCAGACTGTTCAGGGCACAGAGATGTGCGAGCCTTTCACCATTCTCAATCATGGCGCCAAGGCCATGGTTGCCCTTGACTTCTTCGTACCCAGTGGTGTCGCTTTCAATCTTGGCTTTGAGGTCCACCATCAGTATGGTGATGACTCTCTCGAGGCATTTCTCCAGGATGTAGTGGAGTCTGTTGTAAAATTGTTCTTATTCCTCTTCTTTGCAGTCATTTATTGGTGCATAGCACTGGATCATGTTGATCCTTCTGTTTTTTTTGGGAATGTTTATAGGAACCCAAAAAAATGAGAGCACTAGGAAGAAGCATGTTAAGATTAACCCAAGTGCCCTGTTCAAAATGTGAACATCTGCGAGGATGTGCAAGGATAGAGCTTCAGTTACTCCATCAAAAATCAATTCAAAATCCTACTTTCCACAGACTAATTCTAAGATATAAGCTTATTAAATCTATGCAAACTAATGAAACATCCAGTTACTGTAGATAGGTCATTACAACACTTAAAAACACATACAATTTCTTATAGAATATATTCCAAAAATATTTTTTCATTACTTCTTTCAAAGAACAACCAACTGAAGGGTTACAGAAGAGTTAATCGAAAATGATACATAAAAAGCATCTTTTATTGAGCTAATATCATTCTTTCCTAGTGTGAATTTGAAATATTTCATCTTGGCCTCAATAAAAGGTGGCCTACCTTACCTACTGATAAATGCGCAAATGTAGTTGCAACAATGTCTCCTTTTCTTTTGCTCTTGTACACCATAGGGATTTGTTGTCCCATTTGCAAGAGTCTGATTCCTGAATTTAGAATAAATAAGAAAGTCTTTAAAGCCCTATTCTAATTTAAATTGCCTACATTTTTCTTTCTTGTAGAATCCATATAATTTTTGTAAGAGTAGTAAAATAGCTATTCAGTGCTCTCCGATTTTGCATGTCTTCACCTCCAAGTACACTGTCTTCAGACTTTATATAGGCAAATCATATGTTGAAAACAATATGCTCCTCCTCTACCTTTACTACAGTGTGCTTAAAAACTCTCAGAAAAGGATGACTCTGTTAAGGAAAGACTAACAATTGGTAGACTAATTTTTGTTGCCCCCGCGGTACATGTCATTCTCATAGTTTCTACCTCCCCGTAAATGACTGCTGTCCTATTCCACCTGCAATGAATGCATCAAACCCCCATGTCCGTGACATTGAAAATGCCCTTTACAGTCTGTTGTTTTAAATCATCTTAAATTTGAAGGGATTTATTTGTATTACAGATGTTGTTCCAAAAAACCACAATGGCAGCAATCTCTTCAACCAAGGCCTTGTGGACATTTCCTCAAACAACGTTTTAAACCGTTTCAAACTATTCATGGATTTGAGAGCGTTAGCTGAGACATTTTCTTTATTAACCCTCCAGTTGATCCATTTAATATAAGGTCTTCACAAACCTATAATATATAGCTATACTGCACCAGTAGGTTCCAAAATGTAATGGAGGTTTGTTAGAACTGGGGCTGGCAGAGGTATGCACCTTTGTCCAAGTAGGGACCCTTGCTTATAGTCAGTGTAAGGGGGGTACACACTTTAGATAACCCCTGCTCACACCCATGGTCGCTTGGCACGAGCAGACAGGCTTATCCCAAAGGCAATGTGTAAAGTATTTGTATTCAAAACACACAGTAACACAGTGAAAACACCTCAAATGGACACCACACCAGTTTAGACAAATAATGTATCTTTATCCAAACCAAACAGGACCATAACGACAAAAAGCCAACATACATAGAGTAAATTATGACTTTAGAACAGCTATTTCAAAATTAGTACTTGTAGAAACAAAATAGCTCCAAGCTCCACCTAGCACAGAGTCACACGGACCCCCAAACAGTACAGTGGAAAACTAATTCTAGGGAGGATGCACAGAGTCGTGGAGTTGAGGAGTTGGTGCTGAGCTCAAGGCCGTTTCCTTGGTTGCCACGGGGGAGGCGAAGCGTTGAGTCCGCGAGGAGTAGAAACCAGGACAGGGGAAATCGGCGGCGTTGACGGTGAGGCGTCTGTTCCGGTGAGGCTATGTGAAGTCGAAGAGTTTGTGAATCCACCCTCATTGGTTATTGGCTCCATGATAACAAGATGCAGGTTCTGGCGGTGACTTTTTTGGTGCGAGGGCTGGCATCGGAAAGGCCGATAACTGCAGCCGTCGAAGAGCATCGGAGCTGTGTTGCAGGTGGGGCCGGTGCATCGTGCACTTTACGAGTGGTGTCTTTGGCCTTGGTGCAGGTCGCAGTATCCCTGGCGGCATAGCTGACTGTGTCCAAGTTGTTTTCGTGCTTTGCAGCACCAACCACACAATTCTCAGGGCCCAGGAATTAGAATTGGTGCCCTTTTGAATGCAGGAGTCCACACAGGAGTCCAGGTGCTGGTCAGTGGGTTGCAGGTGAAGTCTATGTGTCCCTGAGACTTCAGAACAGGAGGCCAGCACCCACAAGCTCTTGGAGATTCTTCTTCAAGCCCGTTCACAGCAAAGCTCCATTCTTTGTCCTCTCCTTGGCAGAATCAGCAACTGCAGGCTAACCCAGCAAAGCACACATCAAAGGTGCAGTGCTCCTCTTCAGAGCTCTCCAGCTCTTCTCCTTGGCAAAGGTTCCTCTGGAGTCCAGAAGTGATCTTATTCTCTGGGGTTTAAGGTCCACTACTTATACCCCATTTTGTCTTTGTTCTCTTTGAAGCAAGGGTCTCTGAGCCCAGTCCAAACCACTACAACTGTACTTTATATTCTCCCCAGTCTTCCCAACCAATGTGGCAGCCTGATGGTGGAGAGCATTGGGCTCCTGGCTTACTCAATAGACTATGCAACAAGCTCCACAGCAGGAAACACCTGAATGAGCACTTTACCATGCATTCTTCCTGCTCCTAGAAGCATTGTGACTTGCATCTGCGACAATGCAATAGCAGTTTTTTTCAGATGCAGGAGGAGGCAAGGCAGTAGTTAGTGCCGCTGAGTGCCTTACAAGCCTTCATTTTTAGATCAAAGCTTACCACACAGTGCAGCTGTCTGATTATAAAGACATATTGGGCACATGCTGAAAGCTTCTCTAGGAATCCCTTCGACCTATTGCTTACCATTAACTTTGTCTTTCGTAACTCACGTTTGTTGTTTTCCATTTGCTGGCTTTATTTGTTTTAGGTTGTCCCTTCCGTGAAGCATAGCGTGTTCACCACCTCTCTGACTGGCTCCATATATTCTTCCATGAGGGCTCGCTTTCTGGGAACACTTTTTTTTGTTTGTGAGGCACTCCACAAGAATACACGTTTTCAGTTGTCTCCCTTGAATGCTAGTTCACAGCCGTAAACATGCTGTATTTCTTTGAAGAGTTTTCCTGCCGTATAACAATCTGCTTGACTGATTCCCATTATCTCTGCCACTACCAGTTCATCAATCTTTGCATGCCTGTGAGGAATTAGCTATTAGCTTGTTTATTTTTGTCTATGAGATTGTTTATTTTGGTCAGTGCATAATAGCATAACTTAAACAATCCTCTCCCTCAATTTCACCCCATGCCATTGGCACTGGAAGTAGAGGATTGGGGGGGAGGGGGAGTGAAGGGGGGGGGTAATCTCTTGTGCTCCGGTTCAAGACTCTTTAAGGCTCCCTTTGGTTAGCTAGTTCATTCACTCAACAGTATTGTCTCGATCGTGAAGTTCAATTTCCGTTCTGAGCCATTACCCTTCTGTATCACAGGTTTTCCACTTGCCTTCTCAGCCTATGGGCTGTACCCGGCCGGGCCTCTTTCACTTCGAAGAATTTATCAGAGAATGACCGCCTAATAGAATGGACTACCCGTTTCGGTCCTAATTGTCATTTTAAACATTGCCATACCGATCCACATTCATGTAAATAACTTTCCTTCCAGTGATTGCTGTTAAATTTGTCAAAGAAAATGATGAGTTCCTTAAAATAACCCTCACCCACCAAAAAGTCCCTTGGTGGCTTACTTCATCATCAGGTTCTTCCCGCCCCACTGTGGGACGGGGCGTGCTGCCACCGACTGAGACGTGGGAGCACTTTTGTGAAGTAATACTATGCATGTAGTAATACTAACCTCTTTCTCCCTCCCTTGTTCCTGGCTAGCTTTAGAACAGAGTACAACGGCACCAAAAACAAAACATCTTTTGGCTCCAAAATGTTTTACCTTCGGCTCAAAAGCTCCACCAGGACCAATCCTAGACATAATGCAGGAACAGCTTGATCCCAGGCAACTCACTCTCCAAATTCAGCCTGTAATGAAGAAAATAATTCTGCAGCCAGCAAAGCCTCATTCTTCTATGAAACAGTTATCATTTCAAGAGACTTTAGACGTTCCTCTGCAGCCTCCAAAGAAAAAGGAGGAGAATGTGGCCACTAGTCCTGTACACATCCCTTTTTTCACTTCCACCAACCCCAGCATCCACCCCACCACCTCACTCACCACAACTGTCTGAGGTAGGAAATATTTCCTCTCGCTCACCCATTAAAGCGGAGGATGAGGACATGCCATAAGACATGCACAAAGGTGATACTTGGGATAATTATGATATTGAGCCACAGGGAGATACAGACCCGGATCTTTATCCCACAAGGCCATCACCACCTGATGATGCCTCTGCATACCAAGATTTAATAGCAAAGGCAGCAGCTTTCCATCAAGTACCTTTGTATAATGATACAATAGAGAAAGATTTCCATTTTGAAACTCTATCTAATGCTCAAAGGTGGGCACAATTTTTACCACTCCTTAAGGTTATGCTACGTCATGTAGAGGACATGTTTAAAGACGCTGTCAAGGCTAGGATAATAACACCATGCATTGGCAAAAATATAAAGCTGTATCCTCTTATCCTGTATACATTAGAGGTCAGTTAAGTCCAGACTCTCTAGTAGCATCTAATACCAGGAAAATAACAAATTCCCAAACCGGAGATGCACCTCCCCAGGAGAAAGGATCTAAGTTGATTTATGCCTCTGGGAAACATGTCACTGCCCTGTCAGCGAACTATTGGCGTATAGCCAACAGCCGGGCTCTATTAGCTCACTATGATAGAGCTCACTCGATTAAATGAGTGGCTCCTCCAGCATCTCCCAGAAAAGCAGAAGAAAAGGGGTCAGGAAATTGTCAATGAGGGACAGCTCATTACAAATCACTCAATAAAATTTGCACTAGATGCCGCAGACTCAGCAGCCAGAGGGTATAAATACCAGTCTACTATTACGTAGACATGCATGGCTTCTTGTCTCAGGGTTTAAACCTGAACTACAACAGGCCTTTCTTAATCTCCCATTTGATAAGGAACATCTTTTTGGCCCTCAAGTGGACACAGGCTCTACAAAAACCTACTTATTGTGGTTAATTTTGTAGGCCCAAATATAAACAAGGTGCATGATATGCCTCCTCAGACACACAGGGTCAGCATATATAAATCAAGGACAAACCTCTACTGCCTGAACTTTTTACATTGGCTCATACAGTGGTAACAATTGTAAAGGATAGGGTGGCAGGAATAATACCCGTAGTTCCAACACAATTACCAAACAATTACTTCCTTACCATTCCCGCCTAACCACTTAACATCAGTCGGAGTTGTCTTCAAAACTGTCTGTCCACCTGGAGATCAATCACATCAGATCAATGTGTGTTTGATATTAACCAAAACGGTTGCTGTCCGGAGCTCATTACAACTTCTCCAAATATTCCACCTTTCAAAATCAAATTATCAATAGAACATCAAAATCTCATACCACAGGAAATATCAGCTCTATTAATGGGAGGAGCAATAGAACCAGTCAAAAACAGTATGAAGGAACAGGGGTATATTCATTACACTTCCTCATTCCCAAAAAGGACAGAACTTAACAACCTAATCTTGACCTCAGACCACTCAATCATTACATCGAATCGGCACACTTCCATATGGTCAACCTTCAAGAACTCATTCTGTTACTATAAAAAGGCAACTTCATGACAGCCTTAGATATAAAGGATGCCTACTTCCATAAACCCATCCATCCTGCACACAGAAAATATCTATAGTTTATTTGTCAAGGAAACCACTATCAATTCAAAGTTCTTCCCTTTGAAATCACCACTGCTCCAAGGGTATTCACAAAATGTCTAGCAGTAGTGGCAGCACATCTACACAAACAAAACGTCCACGTATTCCCTATTTGGATGATTAGCTGATAAAGGCAAACAGTCTTAATCTTTGCAAACCGCATACAGAACAAACCCTACCTTACTGCTTCCGTTCGGGGTTCACCATCAACATGCAAACAACCCTTCTACAACCATATCTGGGAGCCATGTTAAACACTCAATTGGCATTGGCATATCCAAATTCAGAGTAAACATCATTGTAACATTGATCCTACAATTCAAAACTGGGACTCAAATATTCGTGAGACTTTTAGGCGTGATGGCATGTTGTATTTCAATAATTCCAAATGCCAGACTACACATGAGACCTCTTTAGGAGAGTCTCTCACATCAATGGACATTGTCACAGGGTCACCTTCAGGAGCCAGTATTGGTAGACCGCCGCACTCATCGCTCTCTGCAGTGGTGGAATCCACAAAACTTATCCAAAGGGCGGCAGTTTCAAGACCCTGCTCCCCAAATAATTCTAACAGCAGATGCTTCCCTTATGATTGGGCTCATCAACTAAATCTTACGATTTATGGAATATGGGACTCCAAACACAAGGGTCTCCATATCAATTACCTGGAGCTGCAAGCTGTTCAACCATCAGTGAAAGAATTCCTACCTCATCTACAACACAAAGTTGTCCTAATTCGAACAGAAAATATGACAACTATATATTAATACAAAAACAGGGGGGCTGCATTCTCTCCAATTATCACAGAAAATATTGAGTTTAGCGATACATCAAAAAATGTGTCTCCTGGCAAAACATGTTCCAGGAACAAGCCACTTTACAAAACTCTACTCTACACCATTCCACCCTATTCTTTTCCATGCTACTCCATTTCACTGTCCTCTACAACACACTATCCCACTTTATTCAACTCTACGCCACTATGACTCTATACTGTACGATAGTACGCCACTCTACTCTCCTTTGCGACACTCAACAACGCACTACTCCACTCTTGGCCACTTCACGCTACTCTGCTTTAATCTACTCTACTCTACTCTAAGCCATGCTGTGCCACTCCACTCAACGACACACATCACTCTACGCCACTCTACTCTTCGACTTTTTTACTTTACTCCACTCTGTACCCCTCTACTCCACTCTACAGGACTCCACTCCACTCTACTCCTCTCTACTCTACACCACTCTACGCCAATCTACTCTCCGCCACACTATGGCACACAACGCCACTTTATTCAACTCCACTCTATACCACTCTACTCTATACCACTGTACTCCACTCTATGCCCCTCCACTCCCCTTCACTGTAACAGTCCAATCTACAACACTCCAATCTACGACACTCAATCTCATCCACTCTACGCCATTCTACTCCACTCCTCGCCTCTCTACACCACTTTGCGCCTCTCTATACTCTGCGCCTCTCTATACTCTGCGCCTCTCTACACCACTCTGCACCTCTCTACACCACTCTGCGCCTCTCTACACCACTGCGCCTCTCTACATCACTCTGCGTCTCTCTACACCACTCTGCGTCTCTCTACACCAATCTGCGTCTCTCTACACCACTCTGCGTCTCTCTACACCACTCTGCGTCTCTCTACACCACTCTGCGTCTCTCTACACCACTCTGCGTCTCTCTACACCACTCTGCGTCTCTCTACACCACTCTGCGTCTCTCTACACCACTCTGCGTCTCTCTACACCACTCTGCGTCTCTCTACACCACTCTGCGTCTCTCTACACCACTCTGCGTCTCTCTACACCACTCTGCGTCTCTCTACACCACTCTGCGTCTCTCTACACCACTCTGCGTCTCTCTACACCACTCTGCGTCTCTCTACAACACTCTGCGTCTCTCTACAACACTCTGCGTCTCTCTACAACACTCTACACCTCTCTGCGCCCCTCGACACCTCTTTGCGCCTCTCGACACCTCTTAGCGCCTCTCGACACCTCTTTGCGCCTCTCGACACCTCTTTGCGCCTCTCTACGCCACTCTGCGTCCCTCTATGCCACTCTGCGTCCCTCTATGCCACTCTGCGTCCCTCTATGCCACTCTGCGTCCCTCTGCGCCACTCTGCGCCCCTCTGCGTCCCTCTGCGCCACTCCATTCCACTCTGCGCCACTCCATTCCACTCTGCGCCACTCCATTCCACTCTGCGCCACTCCATTGCACTCTGCGCCACTTTATCGCTAACCTTTAGCCATGCTGAACAGTAGCCACGCTGATGTACTGCATGGCATGCCAGAGCTATTGGTTTTGCAGAAGCCTGGTTAATACATCACTGCAGCACGAGTGCCCACATTTTCTGAAGCTGCTGTTTTAGAGGAGTTTGGTTTCAGGCAGCACATTAATACTGTAATCTTTCACAGTTATGGTGGTGACTCAGCAGGATGGAGTTAGCTTATGCGTCTTAGAGTGATGCAATGCATGGTGCTCCTTTTTTTTTTTTAATACGTTAGTGCTACATTTCTGCAAAGTATTTTTCTATTTCGATTTTTGTTTAACTGATGGTGTCTGCACTGAATTAATCCTGGGACAGGAAATGCCATTTCTAATCAGCTATAATTCTTGGCTCTTCAAGCGAGTATTGCTGCAGCTGTAAGGGCTGGAAGAACACGGTCTATCAACACAGCAGTGTGTTCACACAAAAGGTGACTGTGCTTCGATCTGTGTCCTTCAAGGACGAATGCTGATCTGTAGTCGGTCGGCTGGGGCTTGTGAATGCGGGTTCTTTTTTACGGTCTTCACTTAATAAAATTAAAGAATGCTGAATATACATGTTGTTTGTGTACCTTACTGTGAGATTGCTGTGTGTTGCTCTAATTTGCCTGCCTGAATGTAGCAGTTGTGCGCTTGAATGTGTTCCCTTAGCACAGTGACTCGGGACCACCGATGTAAAGTATACAAAGCAGGTCAAGAATGGCCGCCATTGTTTGTAGGAGAAAAGGGAAAAGCCTCTTTTCAAAAGGTATGCTTATTTAATAGATTCTGTGTGAAAAGACACAATCTTCTTATTAGGACACATCCATCAATATGTAAGTTACGTATTGCATGCTCTTTCTACCCGAGTGATGTCATTTTAAAGGTCATCACTGATGTCATCAGTATGTGATTTAACATGTTATGAGTGATGTAATATGTAAGGGCATAACAGTGCATGGCAGGGCCACAAGTAATAGCGAGCTCAGTAAATTATAGAGGTTTTTTGGTTTTAACTGTTAGTTTTTACCTCGTTTAAAGAGACCTAACCATATTGTCACTTTAATATTTGAGTGTCCGTGCACACACATCTAGCTCTAGCATGGAAAACCACTGAAAATTGCTAATTATGGTTCCAAATCCACAACACGTTATAAAATGTGTAATATACCAGGTTGTTCTCTTGTTAGCTCTTTTCTTTGTTCCTTAATGATGGCAAATTGTTGTTTTGGGTGGCACAAGTTTTGGTTTGTGTTGTGTGCATTGGTAACAATAACTGGGGAATTTCAGTGATTTTACATGTTTGTGACCGAATCTTAACAGATTTTTTTAATCCGTTTTTTTCTGTTGGTGAAGTTCATTTTTTATGATCTATTTTATTCCCTACCTCCACTGCGCATGGCCTTTGCTGTGCGCGATAGGGGCTGGCCAGCCCCAGCGCCTAATCTGACATGGGCAGCCAACGCCCACTGCGCATGAGTTTCAGCACTTACTTGCTCCCCCACTCTAAAATCAGTGCATCTGATCTCAGTCTCAACATTTCTATCGTCTCCGACTTCTCTTTTCATCACCCGTCGTAGGTTTTTTAGGTTCACTTCTATTTCTGCTTCTCTCGCCTGACTCTGAGGTATCCCTTCTCTCTGATATGCATCCCATTGGTATGGGTGCCTGTGTCCTCATTGGATGCGTCTCCTCGCTCTCCTGTGTATTTATCGAGTGACCCTACCCTTCTCCTTGTCCCCGTGCTTATCTCTCTCTCTCTCGGATATCCCGCTCCTGAAAGCAAAGGCTCCATACAGAGGCACATTCTCTTACCTACTCCATTAGTCATACTTTGTGTCACAGCCTTATGTGATAAGCAGCTGCAGGGGTCAGGGGGTGACTAGGAATAAACAGGCCACTTTTCCCCTGCGCTGCATAGAAAAAGAAATATCAATGCAGCAGGACAGTAGGCAAAGGTTACCAAAGGTTACCGTTGTCAAAGACAGGATTTGTCCCCTTTCACAATGCAGAGATGAAGAGGTGAAAAAAGTAAACAAAGCCTAGTTAACATGTTAATGGTCTTTTAAAGACCTGTTAAGTACTTTGGTGCGGCTGCGATAATCTTAAACTGTCTGTGTGTGCGCGCCCGGGAAGCTGTCTCCCCGGGCTGACACACACGACCAGTGCGTTGCACGCCTGCCTTCAAGCCCTCACTGCGAGGGCCAAGGCTCCTGTTTGGGTGGGCAAGGGTCATCTTTGGGTGGGCCGGGCCCACCCGGCCCACCCGCTAGAACCGGGCCTGCATGGAATGGTCAGAACTGCCAAAAGCCCGCACACTGGGTTCATCCTACGGGGAAGGTATTTCAAATGAAACTCATTAATCCACCAGTGATAGGCCTCTAAAGGGCTACTGGTGATTTATGATCAGAAACTATGATGACAATTTTCCTCCAGCTTCAGATGAGACGTTCGCCCCCTTCAATTAACCCCTATTAAGGCCTAGGTTAAATAGTACATTTTCTTAAATATTGCATCCTCACGTTCGCCTTACGAATTCAGTAATCTTTACAATGAAGCAGTAGATCACCAGGGCAGGGCCTACTGAGTCTTTGGAGGCGGCATGCGCGACTCATGACGAGGCGGCAGCTTTGCTGAGCACAAAGTCCATTTACGCAAATAGCCTCCATTCTGGTGAAGGCCTGCCTTGTCGAGAACACACTGCTCATTCTTCTGGGCTCGTGACTTGAATGAATGCCCCGCCGGCCTGTGGGGCTGCCGTTCCAGCCTGCTCAGCAGTTCTCCGTTTGTGAAGGTCGCACTCAGCGTATCTAGCTCAGATTTTGACAGATTGGTTATGGCAGGCTCTGTGCCCCAACTACCAGAATCATTCCCCATCAAACAGGGCAGGGTTTGTTGGCGCTGTTCTCTGACGTACTTTACACATAAAGCACGTGGGCCTCGTTGCGGGCCGTCTTCATTTCGCACCTGATGCATTTTACTCGTTCGATTTGAAATTATGAAATGAAAAATAATATTTGTTATCCTCAAAGTATGCTACAATGAAGCCCTTTTACATTGTAGGTGTGTATTCGGAAACAGAACTGTGTACATGGTTGCCTAAATTTCATTACACGCCTTCTTCTGCAAGTAATTCCTCAAGAGCCTGATTACTGCAAATCTTTACACCGGAAACTCCAGCTAAAAGTTATGACCTGACTCCAATGCGGAAACCCTCCAAAAACACCACTGAAGCTTCCACTGGGTCACAGGCCAGCACCAGATCCATCTAAAATGTAGTGTTTCCGGGGCGTGGCTTGGATGGCAGCGCAGGCGGTTGCCTAAGTTCGGAGCTCCGTCACCCCGGACAAAAAAACCAGCGATTTAAGCGGCGGAACCGGATCAAACTCCCGCACAAAGGGCAGGAGGTGTGTATGAACACTTAATACAGCAGAAGAAGAGGGGAGCAGGTCTGGAGCACGGCGCCTAATGCAGGGAAGCCTGAATCCTGAACCATACAAGACTGGAGTTGAGGGCGGCTGTCCAAGATGGCGGAGCCATAAACCAAACAACAACAACGCCGCAGAAGCAGCGAACCCGTCACTGAGCCTGTCGAAGCAGCGTGGTCAAGGGATAGCCGAACGCGAGGCAGAGGGCACGGCCGACGGTGTCTGATCGAGGAAAGACCAGAAACAGAAGGCTAAAAGTGCGGTGGAAGTCGAGAGAGAGGCGGCCATCTTGAGTATCCCATAACAACAACAGCTCCGTGAGCGCCGCTCAAGAGGCACCGTGAACCGGGGTACCGGAGTACCGGAGAACCCAGCAAGTAAGCCGCAGCGACCTTCCCCCCCTGTAAGGGATAATCGGTGACTAAGCGAGGCGGCAGCAAAGGGAAGCGCAGCGGTCTCTAAGGGGAGCCGGCGGCCATCTTGGAAGGGGCATAAAACGGAGACACTCCCGGAGAACAGCGCGGATATGCGGAATGCGAGCAAAGCCGAATAGAAGGCTAACGGAGAGAAGAAAGAAACAGACGCATAGACAGAGCGGAATAATTACCCAACAGCTACCCACCACACTTAGACGAGGAGGGTAGGGTAAACGGCGGCCATCTTGAGAGGGGCAGGAGCGGACCAGCACCTAGGCAGAGAAGAACGCACGCAGAGTACGAAGGGGGCAAGGGAGAGGCCAAGGAAACAGGAGCAATCACTGTACCAAGTAGCCATCAAGCACAACTAACCCTCTAACATCAAAAAGACGGTACTCAAACGGCGGCCATTTTACGAGGGGAGCCGAGGGGGTACCACCTCGAGTACAACAGAGCGGTGCAGAGCGCAAAGGGGCAGAAGCCTGGAGCCTGGAGCTACCCCAAGAAGTGCCTGGTTGAGGGCAGTGGCGAACCGCTACAAGGCAGCCAAAGGAGGTGTGCACGGCAGTCACAGACCCGCAGCCTACAGCTATCAAGGCACAAACAGACCACGGCGTCAACCTTGAGGGCGGAGGCCCCACACGAGCAAGGAAGGCGTAGAAAGAGATACGACAGCCTGCAACCAGCTCGTAACAGCACCCACGGCCACCCAGCGCAAACGCGGCAACTCAGGACGGCCACCAAGACATACTGAAGCGAAGGAGGCGGAAGCGACTACGCGGAAGCAGCCCTGGCGGAAGGGCGAACTAGAACGAGGACAATAAAGTGGCCTAGCAGATTCTCCTTCGGAAACACAGCAAAGACAGAGGAAGCCAGGCCGCACGGCAAACCCAGCCCCAAACAGAAGACCCAACAAACAGACCAGCACAAAAAGGGGTGGACGCACGCACATCAAAGGGTAAAAGGCCTGGGCGGAATGACCGCCAACGAAATCAAAAAGATCAAAACAAATCAAGAGTCACCAATCAAGCTGAAGACACTACAGAGCACGGAGACAGCAATGGATCTGCTCCTAAAGAAAATAACGGAAGCCAACGACTTAGCAAAGGCCACAAAAATCTCCATGGACAATGTACAACTAGAGCTTACAGCAATACGTGCTGACCAGAGCAAGATAGCTGGTAGAGTAGGAGAGACAGAGAGAAGGATTAGCGACATGGAGGACAAGTCGGTGACCATGGAAAAGGATGTTCGGTACATCTCAAAGGTATCCAGTGACCTACAAAGAACGCTAGCAGAACAAGAAGACAAAAACAGGAAAGGGAACATCAGACTCCTGGGCATACCGGAAGGAGAAGAGGAAGAAGCAGGCTCGTGCGCAGCGCTACTTGAAGTATTAATACCAAAGCTGACCGGGCTTAACTTCGAAAGAACATTCGAAATAGACAAAGCCTACAGAGTGCCTGCCATAAAACATCCAAACATGAAGGGGCCGAGAACAATAATCTGCAAACCACTGAGAGCCAGCCACACCGAAACCATTTTTGCCCTCGCACGTAAAGGCCAACCCCTCAACTGGAAGGGGAAAAAGATTGTCATCACACAGGATTTCTCCAAGAGCACAGTAGAGACAAGGAAGGCATTCCTAGCCCTGAGGGAAGCCATGAAAAGAGCCAGGATAACCTGCAGCTTCGTAGGACCAGCAAGAATGAGGATAACAGACAGCAAAGGTACACGAACTTTTGAGGACCCGACAGAGCTACGCGAATACCTACGGATGCCAGATCAAGAGGAAATGGATCTGAGAAGTCCGGGGACGGCAAAGAGAAGAGCGTCCTCAGACGGTTCGGAGGCAGGCGACAATGGCACAGCAGGGCACGGCTAGAATCACCGCCAAGCAACAGGGCTGATAAGACACTGACCAAATCAACATGGCTACCTCAGCAAATAAACACACCTACCTCAAGATAAAGGACTACAGTACTAAGCTAAGACAAAGGAGAGCGAGTCCAGAACTGGGCATGAGATCTAACTTGGAACAATAACACACCCAGTACTTCTGGAACTTTGTGCCAGACTGAGAACACGAAGGCCAAGATATCCTTTACCAGAGCTTGATAATGAAGGTTGCGGGAGGGATCCAACGTCCGGGGAGGCGGAGGGCGGAGAACCGCTGCTGTCGCACGTTTACAGTACTTTGACAGGGGGGAGGGGGGTGGGGGGGTGGGGGGCGAGGGGTCGGAGGGGGGCGAAACAGGCAGCGTGGACAATCCTTGATTGGTGGGGCTATGTACTCTTTTCTTTTTTCCTACTTTCCCGTCACCTATTGACACACACTTCCCTATCCCAACACAGATCCCTGGGGGGGCACGAAGACAGGAGGTGGAAGTTGAGACCATACCAGAAGCAGAGATCGCACACAGGGCATAACCACGGGAGCGGCAAGTCCATAGAGTCACCATGAATACCCATAACACCCAGGGCCTAGCTCAGATCACATCTGACATCAAGATTGTGTCTCTGAACGTCAAAGGCCTCAACCACCCCATCAAGAGACGGAAAACACTAGATTACCTGAACAGACT
The DNA here is from genome assembly GCF_964261635.1 of Lissotriton helveticus. Classification (NCBI taxonomy): domain Eukaryota; kingdom Metazoa; phylum Chordata; class Amphibia; order Caudata; family Salamandridae; genus Lissotriton; species Lissotriton helveticus. The sequence continues at coordinate 1,406,784,499 of NC_136061.1, forward strand.
CAAAGCAGACGTGTACGTGCTCCAAGAAACCAGGGTAACGACAGATGACGCTAACAAACTTAAGGCAAACTGGATAAGCGAAATAGCCTGCTCACCAGCTATCAACAAGAAAGGAGGGGTGATAACCATCATAAGCAAGAAGGGGAAATTCAAGGCTATGGGCAGTACAGCAGACACGGAGGGCAGGAGACTAGTCACAAGCATCAAGAGAGGGGAGGAAGTAATACACATAGCAAACATCTATGGGCCAAACGCCTCAAAGAAGAAGTTTTGGGAGGAAGTAGAGAACGAGCTAAGCAGGCTACCACTGGGAGAACTGGTGATAATGGCAGGTGACATGAATGAGGCTATGGACAATGCGACAGATAGACATCCACAGAGAACTAGCCACGCCACACAAGAACAGAGCATACTCAAAAACCTCTGCACCAAGCTTGGGCTAGCGGACCCATGGAGACTACAGCACCCCAGCTCCAGGGAGTACACATTCTACTCAACACCACACAATTCATACAGCAGAATAGACTACATCCTTATGTCAAGCTCACACACACACTTGATAGACAGCACTGAAATTGGCTCGATAACAGTCTCAGACCATGCCCACATCTCTCTCTCCATTAGCGGGAAACACAACGAGCTACCATGCAGGGGCTGGCGTCTCAATAGCGACATACTTGAAGACCCCACCAACATCAGTGAGATTGAGGAAGCGATTAGAGAATACCTCCTATTCAATGACACAAAAGACACAGAGGAAGGGACGCTGTGGGACGCACTCAAAGCCACAATAAGGGGGAAGCTCATAAGCATCAAGGCAAGAATGAACAAGAAAAGAAGCAAACACATAAAGGAACTGGAAGAGCAGATAAAGGAGCTGGAAAACAACCACATCGCAAACATACTAGACAGGAACACACTCACGGCGCTAACGAAGAAGAAGTATGAACTCAACAATCTGTTAAGCGAAAGAGCATCAACATGGATAAACAAATACAAATCCATAAACTTATGCTCGGCCAACAAAGCGGGGAAGGCGCTAGCAGGCTACCTAAAAGCCAAACAGAGGCAACACTCAGTCGCAGCGATCACAGACACGGACAAAATAACACACACAGGGAACAAACAAATCCTCGAAACATTCAGGAGGTTTTACAAGGACCTCTACACAGCTGACACAGCATTAAAGGCAGACGGAGGGGTGAACCTTCTCCAGAAGCTAGACCTACCCAAACTAAGCCACGAACAAAGTGAGGCGCTAGACCAGAGCATAACAAAAGAAGAGGTGGGGAGGGCCATAGATACACTTAAACCCAACAAAGCCCCCGGCCCGGACGGATTTACAGTGGCCTTCTACAAAAAGTTCCAAAAGCAGCTTAGTGATATACTAGTGAGAGTATTCCGTGGGTGCGCCGAAAAAGGAAGGATGACAGACTCAATGGCAGAGGCAAACATCATTGTCATCCCCAAAGAAGGGAAGGACCCACAATTCCCGCAAAACTACAGGCCGATATCCCTAATTAACGTTGACTGTAAAATATATGCGAAAGTCATGGCAGCCAGAATAAATGCATACCTACCCACCCTCATAGACAAAACACAAGTGGGATACCTGAGGAATAGGCTCTCGCAGGACAACACTAGACTGCTCTGCCACCTAATAAACCGCACGGCAAATAGTACAGAGAAGGCAGTGATGATTGCACTAGACGCAGAAAAAGCCTTCGACAGAGTCTCATGGCCATTCCTAAATGAATGCATGCGCAAATTCGGGTTTGGAGACAAATACAGGGCAATGATAATGTCCTTATACAAAAATCCCCGTGCCCGCGTGGTAGTGAACGCAGCTGCATCGGAATCATTCACCCTAAGCAGAGGGACAAGGCAAGGCTGCCCCCTGTCGCCAGGACTATTCCTTCTGGCAATCGAACCCCTTCTCCACATGATCAGGACAAACACGAAGATCACAGGTGTGGAAGTGGAGGGTCAGGCATTCAAACTCGCAGCCTATGCGGATGACATACTGATAACCACAAACAACCCACGGGAATCAATCGGGGCACTGGTACAGACAATAGAGGAATATGCAAGCGTATCAGGGTATAAACTCAACAAGGACAAGTCAGAGTGCAAACCCATGAATTGCCACACCACCAGAGCAGTACTAGGCAATTCAGGCCTGGCGTGGCAAACTAAGCCCCTAAAATATCTGGGGCTCCTCTTTGGGAAAGACCTCAGATCGACACTAGAGCATAATGAGGAAGCAATGCTGAAAAAGATCAAATCGAAACTAGACACTTGGGGACCCAAATTCGTAAGCTGGTGGGGGAGAGTAGAGACGGTTAAGATGATGATCACCCCGATGCTCAACTACCCCCTGTCCATGCTACCGCTATTACTAACGACAGACTTCCACAAACAAATTGACAAAGCCATTAACCTGTTCCTATGGGGGGGAAAAAAACCTAGAATAAGTCTAGCAAAACTCAGGCTGAAAAAAGAACAAGGGGGGCTGAACCTCACAAACTACAAGGTCTTCCAGTCAGCATGTCTGGCCAAACAAGGGCTACACTGGGTAGCGCCAACACCAGATTATGTGCCAGTATGGCTCGAGCTAGAGAGGAGAATTCTAGGTGGAGCTGACCCAATAATGGCCCTCACGGCAAACAAACATCCAGAAGCAAAAAACTCAATAATACGGAACACGAAAATAGCCCTACTGAGATTAGATAAAGAACTAGAAGTAAGCATCAGGAACTCCAAATGGGAGTCATTATGGTACAACTCCAGGATCACATACAAAGGGAAAACGCTAGGCAGCAAAGAATGGCTAAGCAGAGGCATAACCACACCGGCGCAACTAGAGACAGGGAACAACCCACTCACCTACAAGATGATCCAACACACAACGGGCCTGCCAGACAAGGAATTCTACGAGTTCCTAAGAATCAAAGCAGCCATCACCAAGGCAAACCTCTCCAAACACAAACCAACCATCATACAGTACGCACAGAACCTCAACGCAACAGGCCACCAAACAGCGCAGATCTACAAAATAACCACACCACGCACCACCACCCTCAATGACAAAACAATAGCGTTCTGGGAGGGAACCATCCGCAGACCACTGAGTGAAGAAGAGAAGGCCAAATTATGGACATCGGCGTCCAAAAACAAGATCACACCACAGCTAGCACAAACAAAGTTCTGGGTACTACACAGACTACACTGGACACCGGCGAAACTAGAGAGAGTAGGGGCCACCGACAACAGCGAGTGCTGGAACTGCCACACAGCAAGGGGAGACCTGGCCCACATGCTATACGAATGTCCTAAAATCAAAGCGTTCTGGGGGAAAGTATACGACCTAATAGACTCGATCACTGGCTGCCAGATGCAAAGGGGGCTTGCAGGAATAGTCACCGGCTTCCTAGAGCCACAACTCGAATCCAAAGAAATGCGAGATTTGGTTGACATGCTCCTAACGGCAGCGGTCAAAAATATTCTGCAGTACTGGAAGTCCGCCAGCAAAGCCACCTTCAAGCGCTGGTTCAACTGGGTAACATTCCTCCGAGCAGCAGACAATATCACTGCCAAACACAAGGCAGCGAACCATACAGCCAAAGAGAACATGTGGGCAGCTCTAGACGAATACCTAAAACGATAGCGCCCCCCCCCCCCCCCCCCCCCCCCCCCCCCCCCCTCCTCTCTCTTTTTCTCTCTCTTCTTTCTCTCTCTCGTGCTCTGGCCACCACCGGGCACTAAGGTATACCATGTATATGCAAAACTTACCTTATTCATTTCAATAAAAAATTTTTTGAAATAAAATGTAGTGTTTCCTGCGCATGCGCATTAACATTGGGCCCTCTGCCACCTTGGACAAGAAGAGGAGGTCTACACCAAACTGCACTATATTCCGTGAATATCACAGGGTGCACTTGGAAAGTCTGCTTGGTCTCAAGGGGTGGCTGGCATATTTTCTACAGGAAGTGATGCATTTTAAGAAGCACCACTAGATCACCTCGTGGTTCTACAGTAACACCTGAAATTTTAGATTAAAAAAAATCTTTACTCCAACAGTACGGAATGTCGAGAGCCTGCCTGCGTCTCGTAGTGTCTTGAGGTGTCTAAAGGGTATTTGGTTTGCGGTAAATATCAAGACTATAAAATAAATAGGACTTCTTTTCGGGTTGCTGGTATTTTTTTCTTATTTTCGGGGATTTGTGCAGAAGTTAAAGGAATCCTTTTATCTACTAAACTGATTTACCTTTTGTAGTATGCAACATTGTTAACTTACCCACTTTTTAATAGAAATTCAAGTGATTTAATTTTATCCCAGTATCAAACTTTTGACACGCATAAAAGTACACGATAGTAGTAGCTTAATGAACAGGCTATTTCCATGGGATGTCTACTTTTTGAAAACCTGTGTCCAAACTTTGAGCGGTCTATAATAATAATTACATCAAACTCACTGTGATACATTTATAAAGTTATATTTGATACTAAAATCTGTTTATCAATAGCCATCTAACGCAAAGTGTGTTTATCTTTTACAGGATAAACAGTGGGTGTATCCCCTTTAAACTCAGTAATGGCATCAGAGCCGCCATATAAGTAGAGTACATGTTTTCTTTAAATATAACAAACTTAACAGCAGTCCTCCGAGCTACTGTGGACCCGGAACACCTGGTGACAGGGTGGAGGGGGGGGCGGGGAGGAGGGCCGGATGTAGCAATCTATAGCAGTCTCTGAGCTATGTGGTCTCAAAGTTTTTGCTCTCAAATAGGGTAAATATCAATTAAATCAGCGTGGGTTTAACTCATTCATAGGGGTAACTGTTGTACCACCCTGGTGGAGCAAGCATAAAGTTCCACATTGGCTGACCGAGTAGATACTTCTGAGAAAATGTGAAGAAGTTTGCTTCCTGTGTCACCTTAAAAACGGGTATAACCTATTTGCAGATTTTTAAATCACTGTTCTGTTACTGCTTTAAAGATCCTGGCCTCTACTACTTTCAAGACCTGCAACAATGCACCTCCACCTATTTATCTACCTATAAGACTTTTAGTACGTAGAATGAAAGCTTTATCAATAAGCGCTGCTACACAACCACCCTAGTTGATCAACACCAACGTTTACAGATGAGGCTCCACAATTCCCATGACAGAGTTTGTGCTCTTCTCTGTGGGGTAAGCATATAATGCAGGTCTGCATTTCTCTCTAACTGTTTTTCTACTTCAAGCTGTCTCTCCATCCTGAACAGGGTGTTTACTGCAAATTGTTGGAAACCATTTGGTCCTCGTAAGGGATGACTCAATTGTAGTACAAGGATTTCCACTTGATCCACGATTTGTTGTAAATCCAGCCCTACCAGTATTGCTTCTTCTACTAGTGCCACCATTTTACATTTCACAGCCTTGAGAGCTATCTCAGTCTTACCATGTCTGGTATTAATTAATTAAATAATTGATTGAGCACATCAGCATACTTGCTTCTTTTGCCAGTTCATTCTCACATGTGGAGTGACCTAACGAGCATCTGGGACCTCCTTGTGCGCAGATGTGCAAGGCTGGAAGTAGGAGTGTGCCCGATTTCTTTTGCACTTCTGCAACATGATATTGTGCAGTTACGTCACTGCTTAGGTCAGCAAGCACACGCTACTCGCACCTTCATTCTTACTCAAAACTGTCATAAATACTGTTGAAATCTGTGCTGTTCTTTTTTTAGGTCTTGCAGAAGACCGCGCATTCACGTTCTGTTGCTAGACCGTTTGTCAGCTTCTAGTGGGCTTCAAACATACCCATTTTTACCAATGATTGTCCTAGTTCAGTCTTATTTGTATGCTTCTTATTTATAGGCTTGTATGGGCTTTACTTACTCTTTATGAGTTTGATCTTCTGGAGTATAGATGCATTACTGTGTCCTTACACTGCTTGTTTTTTGTGCTTGTTTTTTTTTCGCCAATCACTCTAGAGAGCAAATGTGTTATCTTGCTGTCTCCCCCATGTGCTACTCTACATCAGGGATGGTGTGCAGCATGGTAAAACCCATTGGCAAAGCCAATATAGCCCAAAGACCAGTTTGCCAAAGCTTGTTTACTCAACTGCCTATTAGCTTTGCCAATGCTTATTTACTCAACTGCCATAGCGTCAACCGTCTGTTGCATCCAGATTCTTCTACAGAACAGGATACCCCTTTTCTGTGGGCAGGCCTAACTCTGTTTCCACAGTCCAGTTTCACTCGTGGCCGCCACAGTGGGGTCCTCAAAATGACGATTTCCTGGGTTCTTTGCCATTTTTCTTATGCAACTGATCATTAATGTTATTTTCAAGAGCTCATTTGCCAGTTGTCTTTCTCCTTCCCTTATTTTCTGGTTCGGAATATTGATCCAAAGTTCACAGCGTCATGAGTGGAAACGATTTAGAGCATCTCAAGTTGGGCCTTGGTGTAGATTTTCAACTGTGGACATGTGAACAGAAAGGGTCCCTCGTTATGACTTGGACCCACAATTTCTAAAAGGGTGACTTCTGCACAGGAACGCTTTGTCATGCCTAATAGGTGGTGATACTGTTTTGTATTTGGGGCTGATATGATTACCAGTAGATGGCAGTAAGTTGCTGTTTTGTCAGACAGATAAAGCCAAAAGATACGGTCTTATGTAGGAGGATTTTTCACGAGGCAGCCAAAATATGGTCAAAAATAACTCCGGGTAGTTGTCTTTGAGAAAGTGGGCAAAAGATGGAGAACTGCAAGCATGTTTCGGTTTCTTAAGGCCCTCATGATGCCTTTCCATCTTACTTTGCATCACACCAATCTTCATGATTGCTCCCTTTTTTAGGTCTTTCCTAGGCAGCGTGCATGCGCTGCTCTAGGAGAGGGCCTTTAGGAATCTGTCTTCACTTTTCAAGCACCCGTGCTTGTGGTGGCATCCACCTCGAGCAGCGGCACAGCCACGTTAATTATGAACAAATGGACCCTGTGCGTCGCTGCTCGCTCCCGCAAGGTGGATGCCGCCACACGCATGAGTGATTGAAAAGTGCAAACCACTTGTTTTTCACTTCCTGGCGTATGTGAAGAGCAGCATTTGCAGGTTAGCCCCAACTCCTCAATAATTAAAGCCATCCTGCTGATGACGATACTAATTCTTATTTTGCATCAATGAATAATCCAAACATTTAGGAGTCTTAATTACAGCTCCAATATCTAGTTAAATATTGAATTACTTAACTGGGCGTAGGGATGGGAGGGTTAATTTACTGTAACCGGTCTCCGATGGTCTCCTAACCTCATATCGATGTACAGTGTTCTGTCCCTCTCCAGCAGGGTTTGGGGTGTATCAATATGTACACATAAATGTGCACATTGTTGTTCCCAAATAAACTTTACATTCTTCAGGCTACTAAAGAACCACCTTGTCTTTTCTAAAATGTTACTTAAACGCCTAACATTTATGAACAAGCTAAAACAGTTGGGCGGATTCTTGTAGCTACCCCACACACTTCCAAACGGAAAGATGCCCCTCACTAGCGTGAAATCCTAATATCTGGCCCTAGCATCACGTAGGAGTAAGGCAGTTGTTTGAAAATTAGTTGTATCCAGTGCAATACTAGTCAAAAAATCTCCAGCAAACCTTGCAATGGACACATAAACAAAACAGTCCCGTTCCATATTTGGAGTGGATGACTCCCTAACTTTCAAATATTAGAGTGACTTTAAATTGTTTTTTTACTTGATCATTCAGTCACTTATTTTAATGTAGGCCTAAAAATTCTATACAACATGCTCAGAAGAGTAAGGATTGATGTGAAAATATCTGGAAACATTAACAACGTTCCTATCAAATGGATACCCGAACTGCCTGATTTGTGAGTACTTCAAAATGATGTCTCCTTCTGACGTCATCTAATGTCTGCGTTACCACTATTGAAAAAAATTGTTATCAAATCTGCATTATAACACGGATGAATGATACACATCTATACTTCAGCCTAACCATCGCAGATGTAGCACCTGAATGAAAACCTTGACTGCTAGATGTTTTCCAAATTGAATGATGCAAAGATGTATCTAAACCATAATCTTGCCAGGCCATTCTATTTCCATTCTTAAACAACCCTTGGTGAGAAAACATTTCACTAATACAGTCAAAAGGACAATGTGAGAAACCTTGAAAATTTAAAATGAAGACCCTTAAAAGATTCTACTTTTTATACTAGATTTGCAATAGATATAAAAACTGATTTTAATTCATGTTATTGAAATTTCTGAACTAAGTGTACATACACATAGGTTACAGCATTCTTCAATGAGATTACCTGTTAAATGTAAATGTTGAAATTTCAAAGCAACGAGCTAGTAAATATTGCATTGGCACTCAGCCCACTACTAATTTTACTTCAAGGTCTTTTCTTCATGGACAAGCATTGGTAAATGCAATAGGTTTCAACTATGTGATTATCAATACCTTTTTTGTTGTAAGTTTTAGCTTAGTGAGCAGGTGTAAAACTGATATGGTAAACTAATATTTGAATGGGCATACCTGAATGCCAGGCACTATGCTACGAGGTGAGAGAAAGGGATAAAAAAAATGATACAATCAATAAAGGAATGCACAAGAGAAGGAGGGACTGAGGAAGGAAGCAAGAAGATAAGCAAGATAATTATTACTGCTAGCCTGGTATCTGTAGTTATTTTGTGTGCCATTGGTTTAGGAGTGGAGTACAAAGTAGGTCCACTATGGTTTAAACCATACAGGCTTCTTAAGCCATCTCAATTAAACCCCGGTAAGAGTTTAACATAGATGTTTGAGAGTATATCATGAAAGTGAAGAGCTTAGCATGACTCTTCGCGTTACAGGGTTAGGTTAGATTGTTGCCATGTCATCCTGTCCTCAAGCAAACATGACTGATTACTTCAATGAATCCTCTGAAAACGTTTCCACTGTTCGACTGCATTTTAGAACGGAGTTGTGGTCCACCATGCCTAAGGCATCAGAAGTGTCTAGCAGTATGAGCATGCAGAATGAACTATTGACTGTTGTGCATAGCAGGTTGGTTCCCACTCTTGAAATTGTTTGACAGGAAATCATGCCAGAAAATTATATGTAAGGATATCTTGGATATGAGGTAGGTCTAGAATTTTCCCTGGAACCGAACCACAGTTTAAATGATTTTTTTGAGCTTTGGTGAAGGCTTAGGATAGGACAAGAGTTGTGCTTTGCTTGGCTGACAAAGTCTTTTTAATGAGTTATGAGAAACGTCTATTATGTGGGATACTTCTCCTGATTGTATATAGTTGGTAATGGTGTCAGCAATGGTGATGAAGCTTGGATATCCCATACCATTGCATTGTCGGAGGGCTTAAAGGAATGGGAATACCTCCATCTGCTTGGCAGGTGAGTAATGTTAACTGTGTTCTTGGATCTGTGACTCTGGACTAGGAATTTGTGTGTGTCTTGAATAATGGCATTCTTGATTTGTTTTAGAGGGGGAAGCAAATTGCCATTACTTTAAAGGGTTTGTGTATTTGAGGACAAGATGACACCATGTATTGTGGCAAGATGATTTTTTGCTTCACTTTGAAAAGCTTTATCTCTGTTGAATAACCCTAGTAATGACACAAGAAGTATTCTTGCTTGACTACAAAGATCACCTTGTGGTACGTGTTTGGGGTCTATTGTTGCCTACAGAAGATGGGTTTTTGACATATTTTCAATTTGAAAAAAATACTATTTGAGTTGTTATTTCAACCAAAATTAAATATATAATTTGCTGTTGCTTTTCCGGAGAGTTAAGTATTTGATGCCCCGGCAATGGTAGCAATGTGTCCATGCTTGAGATCGCTCTTAACCTGTGGGAGTTGGGTTTTGCCATGTCCTTTTCAACTTGTGGAAACTTTGAGTCGGTTACTCTAACAAATTTTGATCTATAGATTGCCCCTGAACTTCTGGAGGGGGCAGTTTTTAACAGCTTTCAATGTTAATGCTGAGTGCACTAAGTAGGACATCAGGGTCTCAGTGTCTTGATGGATTAATAGTTTCTTGGAGTGGAAGAGAATGTTTAGATGTATGTCCTGTCATTATGACACTGAGGAGAACAATGCAAAAATACAGGTTTTTGTGGTCTGACCAAACTGTTGAAAGTGAGTTCATTTTGCTGTTTTGAAGACCATATTGCCTAGTTGATGCTCTGACGTTTGCTGTATGAGGGGTTTTAGGACCCTTCAAACGGAGACATTTGCCCATGTCTAGTACTGCACTAAAGGAGGTGCTGAGCACAGCAAGGAGGTGCTATAAATGGAATTATTCAAGTAATGAATGAAGACTTGTTTACAGTTTGTGCAGTATGAGAAATCTGTAAAATAAATATACAAATTATACCAAAGTAATGGAATAGGGAATTCAAAATATCAGTTCCCTGTTTTTGTGATAAAGCATTCAGCATTCATCAACTGTCCTTCTGATGCTACTTGGTGTTCTAGACCTAGGGCCGTATTGCAAGTACAGTGGTCCTTAGTGCCGCTGTACTCCAAGTGGCAATCCGACCAATGCAGGGCCTCCCTCAATATTGTGAGTGTGGAGGCCAGACTTGTTATGAGACCACCGGCTCTACCAAGAACAAGGATCTTCTTGGGCTGGCGGTCTGCAACTAGCCTCAATATGCTGGTAATCCAGGACTCTAGTAACCCAGGACAGGAAGGCTGCTGCCTTTCATTGCCAATGTAACAAAATGGATGCATTCTGCAGGGCGGTCAGGGCAAACAAAGTTGAGATTAGCAAAGAAAGAAATTACCTTGTATGCAGTAAGGTACTAGTGCAGTGACCGCTTGTGAGTGCTGTTGGTGATCAACGTAGGCCTGAACGCAGGTTTTGCTACATATGTGTAACAGGGTTGGATTAGGATTAAAAATCGGCCCGGGCACGCAAAAAAAAGTGGCCCACATTTGCATATTGCCTTTTCGCAAACCACTGCTTCTGCGTACTTTTATTAAAATAAAAGGGGGGGGGGTTAATAAAAACGCACAGATTAGTTTACACTGGTGAAAGACACCTGAAAACAAGTGAAGCTACTTTTGCTACAGGCTCCCTCAGCAAACTGCAAGAAGCATGCAGAAAGATTAAAAGAACCCATAGGACCGCAAATATTTAGAAGGTTCCCTTTCCTTTAAATGCGTTGTTTTCCATCAAATAAAAACAAGAACATGAAAGGACATGTGGTCAATTTTATTTATTCCTTTAATGTGCAGTGCTTAATTTTCAACACCTGTGCACATCCATAGAGTGTAGTATTGTTTCTTTTTAAATTGAAGAACAGACACCTCTGGGTGGAGCTAAAAGAATATGACACAGCATGAGTATGCACTGTTCCTTTATTTCTTTCTAACTACATAGTATATATAATCTAATAAAGGTGCATGGCCAATGAGTGCCTGTGGGTTAGTGGCTAAATTGCTGGCTTTCAAACAGGAGAGCGGAATTTAAATGTCTTTTTCAAAACTTTATCAAAAATCATGTGGTTAGTGGCAATACACTGAAGGGGTCATTTAGAGATTGGTGAACGTTCATCATCTGCTGAAAAGCAGCAGATGCCCCATCTGCCTAATATGTGCTCCACATATCCCAATCATCGGTCAGAAGTCTTCGATCAGTGGCTCATCTGCCACAGGCCCATTGGCCAATGTGCTTATAAAAGTCCACCCTATTTATGACATTTTTCCCTTTCAGTTCCAAGAGGAACAAGAATTTGCAATGCACTAGGTCTCGCATTACTGAAAGTTGGAGCTGTTGCTGTTGCATTATTATTTTCAATGCCAATAGCTCAAACTTTCATTAATGCGAGACCTATTGCATTGCAAATGTTGGTCTAAGAAAGTTACAGAAAAACTTGGTAATAAGCACTTCTCAGCACTCATTGATTCTCGGGATTTATTGCAGTCTGACTTCCGTCCTCGATATAGACAGTCGGCACTGTTGCTTACCTATTAGTCTGAGCGTCATATTCTGGACAGGGGTGACACAGCAGCATTATTGCTTTTCGAACCGAGCGTGCCCTTTCTACACCGTATCCCACAACCTTCTTATAAAGTGGTTGTGGAACTGTGGTATCAGTTACAAAGCCCTCCGGTGGCTGGCGTCCTTTCTGCAGGACCATACCTATCAGGTCCTGCAGAAGCGTATTTCATCTGCAGCAGGGGTGCCGCAGGGTACTTCTTGGAGCACTACCATATTCAACTTATACACGCACCCCCCTGGAGGATATCATTGAGCGGCACAGGTTTGACACCATATCGTACACCGAGGATACTCTGTTAATTGTCACTGTATCACAGAATTCGGCTGCGGTCTCGCTGAGGACCTGCCTGTAGGAGGTAGCCAACTGGATGGCCTTCAGTTGCCAGAAATTAAATGCAGCCAAGACTGAGCTCCTCATCCTGGAATGTTCGAATTGGGGGCAGCTTTTTGGCATCCAGGCTTTGGAATTCTTTTCCACTTGAATTGAGACGAAGACCAAACTTTTGTTCTGGAAAAATCTCAAAACGTGGCCTTACAGATAGTTCTTCCTCCTCCTGTTAGGTTTTCTGTGTTTCCTCTTGTAAGCTGAACCTCACTGGTGCTAAGACACTTCTTTTAAAGAAGCTATGCGCTTTATAAATCTTTTATTATTATTTATCCATACTCTGGGTAAGATAGGGCTGTTGAATACGTCTATGCCTACCAAGGCATCTCTATTTCCAGCTAATGCTTCCCTCACTTTGGCATGACAGCCACCAGTGCTCTGGAGGTGAGCCAATGTATGCCACTGTGATTCTCTAGTGCCTCTGGCTGTTGCAACACAAAGCAGACTGCATGTACCATGGCAGCATGAGTCTTGGGCACCATCTTCCAAGACATGCACAAAAGACTAGTGTCTATTCTGCTCCTGTCTCCCAACCCTCCAGGAACAGTTTTACGCCTCACTTGTTTAAACACCAAACTTCCAGCTCAGGACAGTATAGAAAACCAACCAACTAACTCAATCTACCTTCCTCCACAACTGTTCCTCTTCCCAGTGCCGAAGTTCGTGATATTTCTCTGCCCCGTTTTTTTGTCTGATGATTTTCTTCATTTTGCCTTCAGGCTTTTCATCAACACTTCCCTTCTATAACCTGCCACACTGGATCTTTCTCCAGCACCATGGCATCCCTGCATGTTGCCACACAAGGCCATATATTCCTTAGATTCAACGCTTTGGTCCTTGTGGAAATTACCTACCTGGACATTCTTCAGAGCTCTCACATGTATTCAATTGTTTTGTTTACGCTCTAACCACCACATAGGGGTTCTAATGGGTACCGGTCCCATGTTTTCTATTTCTAATGGGTATGAGTCCCATGTTTTCTGTTGCTCTGTTTACGTTTCTAACCCCACGTTGGGTTCTATTGGGTTTTAGTTCCATGTGTCCTTTGTTTTTGGTCACACTGTGATACATGCTTATATTTGTTTGCTAACAGTGTTTAATTCGTCCTGTACTGCACGTTTCTTGTATGTCATATTATTCTCACTGTGTGGCACACTAGTTTTTGTCTGCTCTTAGGTCATTGTGGGTCTATGGTTTGCAGTCAACCTTCTTTTCCCTAACCATTTTCTTTGGTTTATGTTGGGTGTAGATGTTCCATGTTGTTTCTGGCCCATTGATTCACCTGTGTTTTCGGGGAAGTTTCATTTTTTTGTTAAAATTTGTATAGGAGGATGATGGGTGGGTAATATATTATGTATATTTGTCTATGCATCTCCTCTATATTGTTAATTCTGTACATGCACTTGTACATCTCTTCTATATTTTTTCAAAATGTTCTTTTTATGTGTACTACCGTCTTCTATACTTTCCATCTCTCTTGTTCTTCTGTTACTTTCGTCTATTCCTACAGTTTAATTTTCTCCTGTACTTGGCTCAGCTTTCTGCTTTCATGCCCACGCTGGTTTCTCTTGGTTTCTGTGCTGTGACCCTTTCATGTTTGGGTCCTCTTTCTTCTTGCTTTTTCTCTTTTCCATTTCTTGGGTTCCCCTTGTTTGAACCCTTTTCTTTTTTACTGTTTCTATTTGTGTTGTGGAAGGAGGGAGGATATGTAGTAATCTGTATCTTATCTTTTTTGTTGCTTTCTCCATAGCTGATCATCCAATGTGAATGCGATGCATGGAATGTTGGTGTGATGGTCATGAATGAAATGTTTGGGTGCCTGGATGCTTGAGTGTGACAGTTGGAGTATGGGCTGAGCTCCTGGTGGGGTTGCATCTCTACAATTCAACTATCTAACTCACCCTAATAAATCTACATTCTGACTCCGGACTTCATTACTACAGACATTTCTATGCCTACCAATCTATTTTTGGAGCAGCTTGCTTGCCCAAAGCTCGTTCTGTTAGCAATCTGTAGAACACCCTGGCCTCTTGTTGATGTAAATGTAAATGTATGTAAATGTATAGGCATTTATATAGCGCACTACTTACCCGTAGGGTCCCAAGGCGCTTCGACCGCTGCGAAACCCTTCCTGGCTTCCCTGAGAGATGGTCCCTTAATGGGTATCTCCAGGGTGAGACCAGGCATCCCCGGCGGTCTGGTGGGGCCGTTAGTGAAGATGAGGCAAGCTAATGCCCAGAGTTGCCGAGTGTGGACGCTGATCAGAGTGGGCACCGAGGCGAGAGAATTATCGAGTCCGCTGACCCTGGTCCAGAAACCTGCCGCGCCGGGAATCGAACCCTGGTCCCGGGCCGTCCTCTGCTCTCGGGTCTGCTGCCTCTAACCAGTGAGCCACACTACTTCACATTGATCTAATGAACAGTATTTCCAACAGTTAGCAAATAAATGGACCACGAATTTAGGGTTGGTGTTGACCCAGGGGGATATTCAGGCCAGTGTTTTGCCTGCACAGGACACACTTAACGTGACGGTTTAAGGCTAATTTTTAAAAGACTTTATATGATATATATGTTATTCTTCTGACCGATTTTTTTAAAATTGTCCTTTTGGGCAACCTCTGATTGCTTTTCTTGCTCTGTTCCTGGGGCACACCCATATTTTCGCTACTGCCCCTCCCTTTCTTTATTTTAGGCTTTAGTATTTAATAAGTTAAATAATTTATTACAATGGGAGCTTGGTTATGATCCGAAGCATATTAAGTTGTGACATTCAAGTTTTATCTCACACAATCTGGCTTTGATCTATTTTTATGCTGTTACAGTAGCTCACTAGAGTGCGTACCACCAGATCCTGGCTGAAGAGCAAACCTCCTGATTCTAGGATGTGCCAGTTTATTCTTTACCCCGAAACCGGTCCCAGGATGCTTGTTTCCGGTCCAGGGAAGACGTGGCTGGGCAGTTCGGGCTGGACTGTTCCCATGAGGCACAGGGTCAAGACTGATTTGCATATAGCTGTGTCTGAACTGGGGTGGCGAAGTGAGCTAAAGAATGATATTATATTCAATCCAGATCTGTGATGGGGAGTGAGTGTTAGAAAAGTTTTAGCACTCCGTCCATCATTTCCTTGTGTTTGATGAGTTTATTCTTGCCTGTGGCTTGTAATTTACAATCATTCATTATAACCCAAAAAACCAAAAATTGAAAAAAAAACTGTGGGAGCTTTTAGGGAGGTGTTTACTCTTTGTATGCCCGGCTACCTATCGGGGATTTAAAATAATTTAGAGATTGTCTAAGTTGACCACTTAAGGAATTTGTTTAGGGTCTTTAGATTTTGGTGGTGACATGTCACTATTGGTTTTTCAAATATTTTTTGGAAATATTATTTGAATTATTCTGGTGTTGAATGCTGTTTTGCCCTTTGTGACTAGTGACCAGTGTTGGAATAATCCCTAACAGGTATGTGGCAAGAAGGGGAGCAGAGTTGAGAGCGACGAGTGATAGTCTTCCAATGCACACGCATTGTGTTCAATCCCTTGGCACTTTCAATAACTGTTGATTCAAGTTTCATTCATGAACGCTTTCCCTGAAAGGCCACCCTGGATTTACTTCCAGGTCAGTGCCTGTTGGATAGATATTGTAAGGCAATGTTCTCACACAAGTAATACGCAGAGGACAGAACATCAAGTTGTTGGCTGATACCATTCACTTGGATCTGGATTGGAAAGGGTCCTTTAATTCCACTGGTCCTTCTCACTTTTATTGGTGGCAAACAGATTGCATTTTACTGTGGGAGCATGGTCAAATAGAGTTATCATTGAATGTTGTAATAGCAGCTATTTATTGACTTCAAAGGTAGGACTTATTCTATTTGTATCATATTAAAAGAGGAGTAAATATTGAATACATTTTTAGCAGTGCTTTAAATAGGTAGGTGCTGTCTGGTACTCAGTACCTGCACTTCCTTAATTTGAAAGGTATCTGCACTTCTCAGCGCTGCTGCAATACCCTTAATGGGAGAGAATTGGCACTCCACAGGAGCAACCAGGTACTCTAAATAGTGAGTATCTCCGCTTCTATAATTCTATATAAAGCGCTGGTTTATAACATAAAAAGTTGAATGGTGGTACTCTTACTAAAGAGGGTAGATTAAAATTAAGAACAGATTGTATATGGCTCGACACACTTTTACCCTCTATCATTAAAAAATGTCATGTATTGTTCTGTCCCCTCCCCCCACACACACATACAAAAAGCACTGCAGAATACAGGAGGGCTGTTGCTATTTCTACTCCTCTACGTCCCGATTACAGCAGACATATCTCGCCATTATGTGTAGGATCCTACAAAAAGCTGACCCACACGTTTGCCCCCTCAGTGTAGAGAGAATCGAGACGCACGGCTTAAAATCTGTGATTTTCACTGCAGTGCAGGAACTTGAGGCTGAATCATTGGCACGGTCTTAGTGTATGTGATTCGCTTCCTTTATTTCCCCAGCCCTGTTGTGCGTCATGGGAGGAATCGGGGATTGGTCAACGAACATTAAAAATCACCCGGGGTTCCTGGACGTGAGTTCCTTTGAGTGTTGCTGCGCTTAGGTGACACCCAAGCAAAGACTCCCACTGCTAGTCTCAATGACCAGGACGGACAGACGTCACTCTAGGCAGCCACAGGAGTAGGGAGAAGCTCAGTCCTAGTGTCGTGCTCTAATGTACGCACCCTTTGTCACGCCTCTCCTGTTTGGGTGGGTGTGTGAGAGCATTTCACGCATGGCACCGACCGGCATGCTTTTTAGGGCTCGCGAAGCGAAAAGCCCTTTTGAGGGGGGGTTTGAAAATGGACCTGCCAATTCCTCACGCTCGTGCGTGTGAGTTTCCATTTGCGGCCTGCAATTGGCCTTTCACTGCTTGCTGTTCTGTAAAATAGACACCAATAGGCCAGAGGCGGGCGCATAGTGCCCCCCCTGGCCTATTGGTGTCTATTATGCGCATTTCCTGACATGCTTTAAATTATCGTGGCCAGACACGGGCCGCGATAATTGGAAGCATATGTGCGCGCGCGCACCACTTGTTTCCCCTCGCTCTCTCTGCTCTGGGAATGTCTGTGCCGCCTCTCCCTCCCTTTGCTTCCCTCCCTCTCTCTCTTCAGGCCTTTCACCCAGTCCCTCCCACCACCCTCCAGGAAAATAGAAACGGTTGCATCAGGTCTTGAGCACTTCTGCTGGTCCGAGGCTTGTAACCGAAATGCTTCCCACATACTGTGCTAATAAACGCGTTTTTTTGTGGATCCATTTCACGGCTGCTCTGCTGGAATGCGCCCTCGCTGTCCTCCATTAGGAAGCTTCTCTCATTACAAAGGTAAATGTTTCAGAACCTCTCCAGAATTGCACGCAAGTTAAAACTGTGCATGCCCTTAATATTGGTGATACAAATATGTGCACAGACTTTTGTTAACTCAGAGGGATTTCCAGTTAAACCAAACAAACTTAAACTAATTATTCGGCATGGGAAGGGCAGGGGCAAGCCACTCTGCTGATCTGCGAGAGCGCTTGATTCATCCACGGAGCAGCACACATCGCTGCCTCCCTCTGCCCGCCTTTAAACATGCCTAGTGCCTTGAAGGAGCGCATTAGCGACGATGATGTTTTCAGGACTGAGCCAAAGGCTGTTTTCAAAGGTTATCCCTGCAGTGATAACATGGCTTCAGATCTTAGCGCCTGGTTGGTAAATAGAGAGGACACAGATCTAATCACTCATTCTGTCCCTGGAGCATGCGCACTGCATACCAACCAGCAGCAGCCGAGGCACCGGGGGAAGGGAGACATGAGGTGCCCAATAATGACTGATGGCCAAAGGCTGTAAATATATACTTGTAATGCACAAGGACACGCCAAGTTTTTGCTCTGAGACTCAGACAGCACGATTCAGTGCACAAGTAAGATTACTGATGCATGCTGGATCTTGTAGTATGCTGCACCCCGTATCAGAAAGACATTTCCTTTTTAATAAAATTATTAGCACTGGTAGCAAGGGTTTTGTTGTCTTTTTCTTCCTTTTTTAGTCATTACAGTGTTTTTGGGGTACTCAAACGAGGAGCGGCACTATAATGTTCGTGTCTGAGCACATGGTTCTAAGCACATACTGGTGGTGTGCTGAATATTTACAGTGCATGATGACTGATTTGCAGAGTTGGTTTACTACACTGTTCCGGCCATTTCGCTCTTTCATGCCATTGATAGAACTAGATTATTTTAGAAACGAGTCACGTTCCTTACAATGTGGTAATTGGCATATTATTGGGTTTACAGCTACCCCTGAAGAAGGGTGGAGTAATCCGAAATGCATTGGTAATTACACACAAGTCATGATTTGCCATTCTGTTAATAACTTTTGGAATGAATTCAAAGTCAATAATAATGTGATGCAACATTGTTGGAATATTATGCACTGAAAAGGGTATAAACAAGCATTTACAATGCAATAAGTCTCGCATTTACGCAAGTTTAAGCTATTGGCACTGTAAATGACAATGTCTTTTATTTTTTTATTTTAGAACATAAAAGGCATTGTCATTTACAATGCTAATAGCTTAAACTCGTTTTTTTGTTATGTAGAATAGATGAAAGCTATCGCACAGACGGGAAAATGCACAGCATGAGGTTTACTAACCAAACAAACGCGGAGAATGCGAACGCACAGCATGAGTTTTAATATGCCCCATAGTGTGAATAGGTCCTTGGGTCCTTGAAAACCTCGAGAGTGTTTCACTTACGCTGTTCTTCCTACTAACATATTCATTGTTATGGTGATGACTCATTTCAGAAAATATTAAATTGAAAGTCCGATTTTGTTATACATATTTGTAATGCAATTGCATAATGGGTTTTTTACAGAGTCTGGTTCACAAACTGTTTTCGGCACCATAGTTGGGTAAATTTCATATTGTAATTCATGAAACTGGATTTTGTTAATTTTACAATGGCAGAAAATAAGCCAGCATGGTGGATTTTCCACAGTCATAATTTACTAGTCAGAGCATGGAACAAAGTTGTTTTCTGGGGTGGGTCAAGGTTTGTATAATATATAATACACATACACATACACAACACATAATATAAAGTATAATACACATACTTACTCCATCGATACATACAAACCTGCCATTCCCTAACACATACAGTACGCAAAACAGCAAACCTATCCAGCTAAATATAAACAGTGCCAAATTCTCTAACTCTAATGCGAGACCTGTTACATTGCAAATTCTTGTTTAAAATTCCTATAGAAATGGAAGGCTCTCAAACACTTCCTCAGATGTTCGAGGACAAGAGTTAAAATAGTAATTCACCTTATTCTCTTTCATGGGCATAGTATAATGGGTGAACTGCTGTTTCATTTACCTCAACTAACAGTTTAAATGCTAGGGTCTCAGCGGCATTCTGAAGCAGCTGGCGTGAAATAAGCAGACATGCTCATCTGAGTCAATGGTGCTCCCCCCTATATGCGATTATAGATTTATTAGCTTGACTATGGTAATGGTTGATTTCTTATTTGTTGGACGATGAGTAGAACTAAGGGTTCCAAAAATTGCACCTTTCTAAAGCTGTCGCAGTAGGGGCGAGTACGTGTTGCTAAGATGTTAGCATTGCTGCCCTCACTATACGTTCATTGAACAGCAGCGCAACCCCAAGATATGGATTGTTGCTGAAGTAATGCTAGCGCATCGCCATCGCTGATGACCAGTAAAGACCCTCATTTTGTTACGGTGATCTGGAATTCTAATATTTATAAGAACGAAAGTCTCGCTTTCGGAACCGTATTACAGCAGGAAGCGGAGCTTACTGAATCGACAGTCTTGTCCCCTTCCCATTGTAATGCAGCCCATCATGCATTGCGCCCCTTTCTCATGTTGATTTGCATATTAACAGACAGGAGAAAATTTGAAACTCTGCCCGGGAAGGCTTGAGTTTTGCATACTCGGCGTTTGAATAACGTTGTTTATTTAAAATGGGGTTTAAATGCACTCGCTTCAAATCTTGAATTTAATCTTGCAATATGTAATTGTGCGTGTTTCTAAGTATTTAATGGTTCATTTTCCACAATGCATTTTGATCTCGTGTGTGTCCCAGATCTAGTTGAACGAAGGGTTACATGAAAAAAGCAGTGGGTCTCACCTAAGCGTGAGCTGTTAGTTCTTCAGATGTCTTTTAGCCAGATTGTACAGCAGAATGGGTATGCAGCATGGCTAAAAGTAAAGTTTCTTTTTAAAGAAAACCACACTGATGGGGCCTAAGCTGGCTGGCATCCGTCTTGGCGCTTTTTTCATGCAAGGTGGGCAAGCAACCGCTTTTTTTTGTTGCAGCTTAATATACAGCAAATGCGACCCAAAGGTATTGGAGCGCTTTACATGAGCACCATTAACATTACACAAGGACACATTCATTTCTTTGGTAGGCACGAGGCTCGAACCTTGGTTTCCCAGCTCCAAGGTCGGCAGTCTAGCCGTTAGACCACATCCTCTCCCATGGAGTTCCATGCTCCAGAGAAAGAAAAGGAAATAGCCCTGCACTGCTAGCAAATTAGGAGGCAACTAAAAAAGAGTGACAGTGAAGCCAAGGAATGGTAGGCCCTAAGCCATTTATTCTAAACAATATCCCACTCAGTAACAGCACATGCTGTTGACAGGCTATACCTAATAAGTAGTTGCCTTAAGTTGCGAAGATACTCCTACCACCAGTTAAGAAACAGTCGTTTAGAGCCCTTTGTCCGTCTGCAGTCAAAACATTTAAAATAAATACTTAAATAATACAACACGAGGACTGATAATTCAACTGAATTTTTCTGTCCTTTGGATATATAATTTTGATATGTAGTTTGTATCGACACCAGAAGCAGAGTGATGTTTAGCACACAGCTATGAAGGATAAAGAAACAAGATAAAAAAGTGAAGATGTCATACAAAGTTAGGGTAGTTGTTAAGAAGTTAGGGGAATGAGAGGCTACTGATTTAGCCAGACTATAGGGAACATTTGAAAAAAAAATTCTTCTGCATAGAAAATATCCTTGCTAGATTACAATATATTTTTGGTTGGTAGTCTGAGAGATTTCCTCTTGCACCTTTCATAATACTTGAAGAGTGCTTTCAGACTTTTTTGGTTAATTTGTTTTTAGCTTTTTTAAACTATACTTTTCATTAGCACATTTACAGAAATATTTGCCAGAAAGCAGTACTCAATCTAAATAGTCATCTGCAACAGTAGATGACCATCACACTTATGTAATATTTCTTTATTTTAGTCTTACACCCCAGTTCTGTCTTCTTTCAAACACTGAAGGTGCTGGGAATTTCTTTGGAAGTAATTAATTTATTTATGTATTTGTTTTTCAAAAGAACGAACAAGGCATGGGACGTGTCTAAGCACATAACTTCACAAAAGTGAATGCCTTACACCGTATATTCCATTGACACTTAATGAAAGCATTCCCTAAAACAAGGGAAAAAGCTAATGGACTGTAGACATATAACTTAGCCTAAAACTGAGTGGAGATTTTTCTTCATAGGCATGTTTTCCGTGACTGCTGAAAGACTTCAAAAGAGCTAAGGTACAAGATGACAACGGAATGTGCAAATTAGATGCTAAGTACGTTGCAGGAAAAAACTGACAATGCAGGAGGTTTTCTGAAATGTGGGCACTTTAAGCCTATCATCCCATGTGTCCAGTTGCAACTATTGATTCTTTTAGTAAGATAGCTTGGGATACCAATTGTATGTTTTTTTAAAATCACGTAAGCAACATTAGGCAACACTCTGACTTCAAAAGAGTGCCATTGGAGATGTTTTAGCATCAGTGCTTTAAATGGACCGGTACTATCCGGTACGGAGTACCAGCACTTTTTTATTTTGGGGGGGAGAGTACTGGCACTTCTCAAGAGAAATGCTATACTTTTAATTGGGGAGGGCCGGCACTTCTCAGAAACAAGCAGGTACTCTGTTACCGAGTACCTGCACTTCTATTTTTCCATTTCAAGCACTGTTTAGCATTGAGGTAATGTAATATAATTTCATAGCACCAATGAGATACCTGGCCATAGCATGAACGGCTGCCCTTAGAGAAGTGGGATTCTTTTGAGACAGACCAGCGTGGATTGCATTCCCCCACTCCAGCTGACAAATGTCAGGGATTGGGCCGCAAGATGTTATGTTACTGGTATTTTATGTAGTATGGACTCTGCCACTGGCATTGCTCCATAGTGCCTACAAAGTCTGTAGCTGACTTTCCAATTGTTTCACGGTTTACATCGTCAATTGGAGTCCGATTTGACTTGATTCGTTACCAGTATTGTGTTCAGGTCCATCCATGGACACAGTTCTGATGTTGTGTTCATTGAGAATTTTTTTTAAACTCCGTTTTATTTCACTGAGCTATGGAGGTATGATTTTCGGGTTTAATGGATGTGGGTAGATGGAGTTCAGTGGACATTTCAGGAGCATACTAGATAGGACTGGTTGTTTAGGAGTTTTTTGGCTCATGGTGTTGGTGTTAAGAAAACTGTTGCTGTTATGATAGAAAACTATGATGCATATCTTTTCCATGCTCAATATAGAAGAGGTGTTTTTTTCTAATGTGTACGGTTGGAAATGTATTTGTGGTGTGGCATAAATTGTTGAAAAATGCTGTTGGCATCTTGGCTGGGGGTAGGTTAGTTTGCTGTGTGTGTGTGTGTGTGGTATTTCTTAGTTGTTCGTGCTATTGGGGGCAATGTGATGGCAGACTATAAACACCTTTTGTGCTTTGTGAGATGTTCTGTCTACTTGCCGAGTTGTTTAGCCATACATTTAATCTGGTTTGCTAACAGGTTTGAGGGAATATACCCTTTAGAGTGGAAATGTTGGAGAACCAGCTCGCCTTCATCTTTTGTTCACTTGCATGTGGAGCCCCGCTGACCTTATTACAGTTCCAATTCCTTTTTGGCTCTGGTGATTTCACCACTTCCAAATAATCTTAGGCCTTTTTTGATAATTTTGGAATCCTTTGTTGCTGTGTAGTTTGTTGTCGGTAGTCTCAGTTGCCACTTCCTTTGACCTTCTAAGTCAAGTACTGCTGTAGGTACTTTGAGGTTATTTGAAAACCATATACTTTACACAGTACATGACACACAAGAACACCAATGTCCGGTCAGTGCTTTTATTGCCAAGAAGCCTACAACCTTAATGGCTAAAAATAAAACATCGTTGACAGTCAGCTGATTAAAAAGATAGATTTCTCACCCTCACCACATAGTCAATGTGCGTCTTTATCATTAGCTGTCAAACCAAACAAAATGTAATGGACAAGGTAAGGAAGCAGTGAGTCCACCAGTACCAGTTTTTGCATTAGCAAGAGGAAAGGACGTACGAGGTCAATAATATGACCGCTGGAGTAGTAACTTTTAACCCTGATACGGTCTTCACTGTCCCTTTTCTCAGGGGTCATGGAGTAGTTGCAGGAAGCAAAAATTATCAGCACATTAAAGCTCTGTTTAAATCCTGTTGTATTCTGTATATCCTTCTCTCAGTTCCTCAACTCCGAATGAACGGATTTGAACAGGTTTTTTTATAAACACATTTTATTGCATTTTTGGAACAATACAATGTCATGTTTCAACCCACTGTGGGTCCTTTTCAGTCGCATACATCAATAAAAACAGTGCCATATCATGACATAATTTCACAGCATAAAAGGAGATCATTACTACATCACTCTCCTCACAACAGGTCCATGCTGCGTCTCTATACCATTTAGCACGTACTTTAGCATGCTTCGCAGGACATCCTCCTACCTCTTATACCGGTCTCACCTGTTGGGCACACCAATCCACTCCCGCTTCCAGAACACAATGTTATGGTATAGATTAAGTGAAAACGATTGCATTCTTGTAAAACAAGCTGCTTTACACTCCTTCTGGACTAAGCCGGAAGGCTACTCTCCACGGCTACCACTTAGCTTTCAAAGGTTGTCTGAAACCTCTTAATTCACCATAAGGGTAGTCTGGACTGGGGCAAGGTGCCCACTTACATAAGTGGACATCATATACTAGGCCAGCTTCTCTCATTGGTGGCAGCAGTGGGGTTTTTAAAGATTAAAGACCCTTCCCAGTGGACCCTGAAAAAACCTTGTGAAGACAGAAGTTTGGAGAGCCACTCCACCTGTGAATACCCTAGTACCCACGTTACCTAGACCAGGGACGCTGGGTACTTAGGTGTGAATTGGTGTCGGAAACCGCTGTTGAACCCAATTGAGGACTTCAGGAAAGTGCTGCTGCTGAAGAGGAGGAAAGTGTCTGGTGGAATCTGAAGGTGGATTCTAGATAAGAGGTACCAGCAAGTGAAGGGGACAGAGTCTATGTCAGTCAGGAGTGAGCAGGAGACTTGAAAGACGAATGCCCTCCGATGTCAGGTGTTGCAGGAGAGATGACGATGACCTTAACTCTGCAGCTATGAGGACCAGGCGATGCTGAGGAAGACCAGGAGCAGTAGATGAGCTGTCCCACGTTGGATGTCGTGTGCTGAGGTGTCAGTGTCCGGCGGGAGCACCAACAAGCCTTGGGAACGGCAACCCACGCAGAAGTCGAAGAAGGTGCAATGTCAGGACCAGCAAGTTCCTGGGGACTCACCACACGCAGAGGAGGCAGGGCAGGCCCGAGCAATCAAGGGAGCCCAAAAGCAGCAAAGATGACCCTCAACAGGACCCACAGGCCGGAGACACTGGAGTCGCAAGAGGACCAAGAGCAGCTCACCAAAAGATGCAGGCCATGGTGCAAACGATGCAATGTGGATGAAGACTTTGGTCACTGGAGATGCTTGAGGTTGGGGCTACTTGGAGCCCGAAGATCTTGTTGGAAGGAAGCCAACAAACCTTTGCAGCTGCAAGTTGACGCGGTGCACAGGGGTTTGGTTATTGCAGTCCTCACTAGGGATACTGGCCTCAAACTTGGTAAGAGGGCAGGGCAGTCCTCAAGAGATGTGCAGAACCACTACCTGTGTTGCAGTACCCTGCGTAGTCCCGAAGAACTTAGAAACAGCAGACTGTTGACTTAGTTGCAGTGCCTGCGAATGCAGGTAAGTTACTCCTTCACTTCAAGGGAGATTCCATCAGGTGTCTTTGATTCCCACAGGCCTTGGAAGGTTCCTGTATGATACACAGGCACAGACCATGCAACAGACTGAAAGGGGAACGAAGTCTGGGCCAAATGTAGTTTAGAGTGCCCAGACAGTAGAAGAAGTGGTGTCTGATCTGAATCTTGTCCCAAAATGAATCTAGGGATCCACCCTGAGGTAAGCCCTTAAGTACCCTAAAGAAAGGGTTGGAACGTTCAGGGGACCATCCCAGGGGAGGGGCTGGACATGGGGAGGTTACTCCCATGTCCTTTGTCCAGTTTCACTGTGTGTGAATAAACTATTTAGGAAATGGATAACAGAGCGTACCTAGATACAATTAGACACACTATAAGACCAGAAAGAAAAAAGAAATTATTTCAAAAATATATATTGTTATTATTTTTATAAGTTAGATAGTGAAAAAAAACATATATTTTAACAGATTTTGTAAGAAAGAATGAATAACATACAATTTTTTAGTCATAATGAGGATACATCCATAATCTCCTATGAGACCTATGCATGAGGAAACAAATACTTCTATGACTGTTTAAGAAGCTAATCATACACACATATCCATTCACACATGGCCTAGGTTAAGTAATTGAAACATGATATTGTCAATATAAAATCTGAATATGTGTATCAACAATAAATGACTTTTAACAAAAGAAAAAATTATATTTATCACAAGTGAAATAAACAGACAAGGCTATCATAATTCATGTCTACGCGCGTTTCGGCTCAACACCTTCATCAGGTAGCCATGATGGTCTAAGAAGGAAATCTTGACATGTGGATAAGTCAGATCACTGTCATTTCAATGAGACATTAAGATGAAGAGAATTTCTCCAATAGTTGTTTAGTGGGGCTACAAACAGTCTCGAATTGTAAGCGCAACCCATAAAAATATTAAAATGTAGCATGATTTTATCCGGAAACTGCCCCGTCACTATATCTGATAGAGTAGTCGGCGGAGAATGCTACTGTCTCCATACAGAATGACCGTACGGCATCCACCTTTGAGAGACGGTCATTCTGTATGGAAACAGTAGCATCAAGGAACACGGGTTCGCATTAAAGGACGCATTGAGTGTTTTATATTCCACATGTTTGGGTCTTTCGTCTCGTGACTTCGAGACTTAACACTAGGCACCAGTCAGAGTCATCCAGAAGATTTGTTCCTCCGCCGACTAATCTATCAGAGATGGTGACGGGCCAGTATCCGAAAAAAATCATGCTGCATTTTAATATTTTTATGGGTTGCGCTTAATATTCGAGACTGTTTGTAGCCCCACTAAACAACTATTAGAGGAATTCTCTTCCTCTTAATGTCCCCGTGAGTCTCTCATTGAAATGACATAGTGATCTGACTTATCCACATGTCAAGATTTCCTTCTTAGACCATCATGGCTACCTGATGAAGGCGTTGAAACGAAACGCACGTAGACATGAGTTATGATAGCCATGACCAGGTCTGTTTATTTCACTTGTGATAAATAAAACAAATTCTTTTATAAAGTGATTTATTGTTGATACACATATGCAGGTTTTATATTGACAATATCATGTTTCAATTACTTAACCTAGGCCATGTGTGAATGGATATGTGTGTAGGATTAGTTTCCTAAACTGTCATAGAAGTATTTTTTTCATCATGCATAGGCCACATAGGAGATTATGGATGTATCCTCATTATGACAAAAAATTGTATGTTATTCATTCTTTCTTGCAAAATTTGTGAAAATATACAATTTTTTTACTGTCCAACTTATAAAAATAATAAAAATATATATTTTTTAAATAATTTCTTTTTTCCTTCTGGTCTTATAATGTGTCTAATTGTATCTAGGTCCGCTCTGTTATCCATTTCCTAAATAGTTTATTCATACATAGTTATTCTCCCTGATTTAGGTAATGTATTCAGGGGTACCCCTTTTGTTACACATACGTTGTCCAGTTTCAGGCCAGAGCGGGAGCCAACAGCTCTCATAGCTGGTTTAACCTGGACTATGCATTGGGACACCTAATGTGCTCCTCGTGCAGACTTAGTGGCACTTGCAAGCGAACCCACCCGGTCCCAATACACTAAATCCTGTCTGGGAGGTGGTCACACCTCCCAATGACAGGATGCCTATTGTTCCACCTTCCCCATCTCAAGCTTGGCTTAGCGGCAGGAGGGCAGAATCGGGTCTCGAGTCTGCAGCAAGCATTTTGTGCTGTCTGGGTCTAGAAGGCTGTCACCGAGAACACAGAGGGCTTACGGAGGGCTCTTCCAGTGCTTGGAATCATACTCCCACACCGTAAACGTTGTGGGGGTATGACTCCAAGATGTTTTATACCAAACATAATAGGATTTGTTGCAGCCTATTTTGAGATGGTCTTGTCGTAATTATGCGGTGCCCCTCTAGATAGTATATGGCTGTTTCACTTACAGCCCGGGAGAATGTTCTCCGTAGGCTGCAGGCGTGTCCTGCCCAGGCAGAGGAACTCTCACACTTAGAACCAAGCACCCTGTCTTCAGGATTAATAAGGTCTGCTATAGGGGTGATGTATAGGTTTAAAGTTCAGTGACCCTAGATATAGGAAACCTATATCTTTAATAAGTGGTGCTAGCATTAGCTTACACAGGCTGCAATGGCTGGCCTGTAGTTCTATTTTGAATGATCTCTCAGGGGTGGGATAATACATGCTTCAGCCCCTGGGGGACTTCTGGGGTACCTATGCCCTGGGTACCTAGGATGTACCCAAGTACTGAACATAACAATTTACGTGAGGAAGCCGAGAGACTGGGGTCCTGTTTAGCAGGAGCCTAGTCAGACTAGACAAAAACCAGCATAGCACCAGGAAAAAAGTGGGGGTAACCAGCCAGAAGGATCCTACCTTCCTACAGGAACAATATATTCGCCAAGTCGTACGTTTCAAGATTCAAGCCAAAAAGGTGAGCCATATGGGTGAAATGACAACCACTAACATTACAGTGCGTCAAAATCTTTGGGTACAAATTTTGACTTTTACTGTTGCCTGTTTAATAACTGTTACTTGTTGCCAACTTTGTACAATCATATTTTTAGAGGAATGCATACAAAAGTTTGTGTTAAATGCACAAAACACTTTCCCTTTATTCGCAATGCTAGATCTACCAGCTTTGCTGTTTCGCATTAAACAAGTGTTTGCTAGTGTATATTGATGGTCTCTTTGCGTTTTCTCATTTTTTCATTGACTTCTATTTTTGTCACAGTTGTTGCATTTTCAACATGCCTTCCGTGTGACTTTAATGTCTGTGTTCCCATTTTGTTTTTGCAGGTGGCTTTGCTTGGAATGGATGTTTTGTCTGCACTGGTGTCCCGTTTACAAGATCGCTTCAGGGCACAGATCGGCACAGGTAAGGCATCACCCTTCTTAAATGTTATTCCCTATCCATTCCAGTCCAGATAATTGAGGATAACTGATAAAAAAAAGAATGTGGATGATTTGCATGTTGCAGCTCTTGCTTCCAGGCTATTTCATGTTTTTAACTTGTGGATCTGGCCACCTAATATTAGAACTGAAAACTGCTTCTATAGCTTTGAGCACCGAACATTGTGTGGATGGGCAATAACAGGCATGTGCCCTACCAGGGGCCGCACCTCTGTTATGGCGGAGGAGCATCACACACATTAATAAAATGGTAATAAATACAATTTTATTATGTGTTGCAGGCTCGCGCAAAGGCAGGGGGCGGGCTCATTGGAGCAATTGTACTATTTCTTTAGCCCCCTGCCAGGGCGCATATCAGATTGGCCGGCAGCCTCCATCCAGCTAATCTGACCTATGCACTTCGAGGCAAGCAGTCCCAGGGTTGAGAAACAGCTGAGGGATTGCTGCTACAGGCCCCCAGCCTCAAAATGAGTGTTGGGTTAGCCTGCTCCAACCAATCCTGGAGCCGTGATCGGTTGGTTTTGGAAGTCCTTCTCTTTCTGCCCGAGTGCCCTCTGAGGAGAGAAGAGAGAGACAGCAACTGGACCTTCCAGCAAATGCAACTTGCATATGGTGAGTTTTTGGGGTGTCACACCCCACCGTGTTTAAATGTTGCCAGACGCTACTTTGCCTTACACCGGCACTTCCCTATACATGTCCAAATTATTGGTAACCTTGGTAAGTTTTGCCTGTCATAGCAGTTTTTTCTTGACTTTGAGTGTCGATAGGATGCTTTTTCTCTGGTACTAATCGTCATAGAATGCAGGACCCAAGCCATGTTTTTCGTATTCTCGCAAGCATTTGCTGCTTATTCCCCCCTCCATCATACACTTCCTTCAGCATTGACTGGCTGCAGCTTGCTTATGTGCCACAGCGCTGCGGCTTTAAGCTGTGCGCTTAGTGTCACCAATCGTTTGCTTGGCTGACTCTCATAATCTCTGTTATTAATATTTATTTTATATAATACAGACATGGCCCACCATCCAAGCGCTTCACAATAAAGCCAGAACATAGCAATAAACAAATACAAAATATACATGTACATTAAAGGTGGCGTA
The DNA here is from genome assembly GCF_964261635.1 of Lissotriton helveticus. NCBI lineage: Eukaryota > Metazoa > Chordata > Amphibia > Caudata > Salamandridae > Lissotriton > Lissotriton helveticus. Next base: position 1,406,814,547 of record NC_136061.1, read on the forward strand.
AATGCTAGTTAGCCTCGATCAGGAGGTAGAGCTCTTCTTATTCATTCATAACAAAACATAGATTTCAAAAGCCGGTGGTACAGTACCCCATGAAGAGCATCAATAGTTTGTGCAGGTTGAGGTTGGAATGCGATTGGAGGGAGCATGAGGAGTTAGGAGCAGTTTGGGATAAGTGTTGTTTGAAGAGAATGGCTTGAGTTCTTTTTTGAAGGTGGCATGATTTTCAGTCAGGCGACTTTTCAGCGGGAGGGAGTTCCATATTTTTGCGGCGCTTCCGAAGAAGGATTGGTTTATGTATCGCTTGTGTCTAAAGTGGGGGTTTGAGGAGGAGCAATTGAGTGTTTCATGAATCTCGATCAATGCCTGAGATTTTCAGTCAGTTTATATTGAGCTCTCTCCTCTATTTGAAGACACTAAAAGGAGCGTGCAATGGATGAGATGTGATCACATTTCTTGTGTCCTGTCTCGAGACCTGGCATGTAGGACTTCTCTGGGGACTTTGGGAGTGCAATTCCTTAGTCCAGTCTGGAGCGCACGAGCATCTGGACAACAGATTTAAGGTCCTGTGCTTGGATGAGATTCATGATCCTCCAAAGCAGCCTTCGGTGGAACCAGGCACTCTTAGCCATGGAGGAGATATGGTGCTGGATGTTAAGGTGTTTGACAAGGGTGAATCTAAGAGATTTGGCATTCTGAAAGATAGAGGGGTGATCATCAGTGTCCAGGAGGCATTCCATCCAGTCTTGGATTGAAGCCTTAACTTTCTTAGGCGAGATGAGAAGAAATTCTGTTTTCACTGGTTTTAGTTTGAAGGGGTTGGTTGGCATTCCAGTTTCAACTCTTATTCAGGGAATAGTAGAGGCGGGTGAAGTCTTCCGGGCAAGATACCTTCAGGTAGAGTTGGGCATTGTTTGAGTATAGGTGGAAGAGGTCTCCTGAGTACCAAGAATCGTGCATAGGGATTCACTGGAGAGCTTGAAAAGGGTTAGGGAGAGAATCAATCCTTGGGGGAACCCTTGCTGCAGACTGACTGGATCTGAGAAGCATGATTGTCAGCTGATCCAACATAGATTCTGCAGTTTAGCGAAGTATGAAATATTTTTTTTTTCTGATGGATACATCTGCCAGTGGATTCCTCACTTTGTGAATATCCCCTGCGTCAGCAACAATCGGAAAATTCTTTTGTAGCTCCTCACGCCAACATGGACGATGTCACAGAAGCACAGCATATCGCGCGGTTCCGCTGACGTCACTGACTCCATAATAGGACTCCGTCGGCGTGATGACATCAGTTCCCTTTTTTCCACGTCGTCGACGCTAACGGTTTTTCTTGGGATCCTCAGTAGCTCGTTTGTTACTTTGTTACTGTTGTCTTTTTTGAGTTAAATCTGGTTTCCTGTTGAAATGTCTTCGAGGAAATCTGGGTTCAAGCCTTGTGGGGAGTGCGGAAAGTTGATGTCCATTACGGGTCCGCACGAAGACTACGTGTGGTGTTTGTCGTCGGACCACGACGTCCAAGGATGCCCCTGTTGTAAGAAGATGAACCCAAAGGCACTTCGAGAGAGAGAGAGGAAGCTGCTTGTTGCGAAGTTGAAGGGGAAGAAAGGTAGGAGACTTTCGAGGTTCTGCTCGAGGTCGGCTCGAGGTAGTCTTCGGGGAATGCTTCTCGATCCAAGAAGAAGCATAAGAAGAAGCACAGCTCTCGACGTCATTCCGGGAGAGAATCGGATTCGAAGTCTCCAAAACGTCGACATCGGAAGGACTGTGTGTCTCCTTCGCCTATTGTACCGAATCCGGAAGGTGAGCCTTCTCCTGTGGAGTCTCCGGAGCAGTCTCCGGCTCCGGCGTCGAACCCATCCCCGACGCACTCTCCACCTCGAGAGGAGGAAGAAGCTCCATTGCCTGAAGGGCCTTCGTCTCCAGCGCGTCATCCATCGGATTCGATTGACCCGATTCAGGCTGTTCCTCGACAGGAACAGAATCTGGGGCCTTATCCACCGTTTCCAGGCCCGGGTCAAGACCCAACGCATTATCTGAATGCAGTGTATGGGGTCTTTTCAAGAGCCATGTACCCCTCTGGAGCACCATCTGGTCCCATGGGTCCAATGGCCTTCAATCTGGGCGTCCCTCAGTCATATGCACCGGCGCTGTGTATGCCTTTTATGCCGGCCGACGCTGTCTTGGCATTTCCCAGCGCCAAGGTCGTCGACTCCGACTCCATCTTCATCGGCTCCGGTCTCGACTCGACCTCGTACGCTCCAGGCTGTTCCTCTGGATCCGAAGCCGGAGCTGTCGGAGTCGATTGTGGCTCCATCGCCCCCGAGAATGAGATCGAGGCGGGAGGCTCAAAGGATGCTGGGAGGAGCAAAGGTATCGAACAGAGGAAATGGAGGAAGGAAAGTTACAAGATACTGATGATTTGTTTGATGAACTTAAAGAGGCAAGTGGTTTGGAGTTATCTCTGGAGTGGCAGCTTTCCTCGGCTTCTGATGTTCCATCAAAGGATGTAGCACCATATCACATGCTCATTAGAAGGGCTGCTGAAGTCTTAGATTTGGAACTGCCAACTGCGGAGTTTAAATCTAACATTTTTTCGGAGGTGCTCCATTCTCCCTCTTCAGTGGTGGAGCCGATGCTACCTTTTAATGAGGCAATTACAGAGACAGTTATGGAAGTGTGGCGTAAGCCTTTTTCGTCTCTTGCAGTTTCAAGGGCTGTTGGTATAGGGTGGCTCCTGGGGATCCGGACTTCTTGTCAACACATCCGTCTCCTGAGAGTTTGGTAGTTCAAGCGGCCTGCTCCAAGTAATCAACTGGTCCCTTTCCTCAGGTGCCTAGTGACAAGGAGTCTAAGAAACTGGACCAGTCAGCGAAGAAGGTTTTGTCTTCTGCTAGCATGGCCCTCAAATCCACAAATGTCACATGCCTTTTGGGGCGTTATATTCATGCTCTGATGGACTCTGCGAAGCAGTTGGTGCCAAAAATACCTGAGGAGGACAGGCAGAACATCAGTGAGGTTCTTGCAGATACACGGGATGCTGCTCGCCAGGTGATCCAGAGCAGTTTGGATACGGCTGACTCTGTGGCAAGGGTCATGGGGTCATCTGTTGCCACTAGGAGAGCTGCTTGGCTGAAACCATCTGAATTTTCACCTGATGTGCAGGCTAAGTTGATAGATCTTCCTTTTGATGGTACCGGCCTGTTTGGTAAGAAGGCGGATGCAGCCTTGGAAAGGTTCAAGGAGAGCAAGGCGACGGCTATGTCTCTGGCGTGCAATCCAGAGGTTCCTCGAATAAAAGATTTAGAGGTTTTGGAAGATCTACCTTTCGTTCATACAAGCAGCCACAGCAGCAGTAGAATTCCCTGTAAAAATCTCACAGGGGCAGAAACAGGACCCGTGGTCGAGGTAGTCAGTCCTCCTCCTCCTCCTCCTCCTCTTCCTCCTCCTCTTCTTCCTCTTCCTCTTCCTCTTCCTCTTCCTCTTCCTCTTCCTCTTCCTCTTCCTCTTCCTCTTCCTCTTCCCCCATTCCGGATCATGTTGGTCCTGTAGGGGGTCGGCTTACTCATTTTCTACAGGATTGGGAATCGGTCACATCAGACCTTTGGGTTCTCAATCTTGTAGAAAATGGGTATGCTCTTCCCTTTCGGGAATTTCCCCCAAATTACCCTCCTTGTCAAGGATTCTGCACGAAAGACCACCTACTTCTCCTGCAGGAGGAAGTCCTGACGTTAATGAGAAAAGGTGCGTTAGAGGTGGTCCCGGAGCAGGAAAGGGGTCAGGGATGCTACTCCCGGTATTTCTTGATATCCAAGAAGGATGGCAGGCTTCAAGATGCTCACCCTTGCGCAGGTTCTTCAAGCGCTGCAGCAAGAGGACTGGATGGTGTCGAACGACTTGCAGGATGCGTATTTCCACATCCCAATCCTGAAGTTGCACAGGAAGTATTTCCGTTTTACGGTAGGATCGCAACATTACCAGTTTGCGGTTCTTCCATTTGGTCTTACTACTGCACCTCGAGTCTTCACCAAGGTGATGGGGGTGGTGACAGCCCATCTCAGAAGGTCGGGGATACCAGTATTCCCTTATTTGGATGACTGGATTATCAAAGCAGAGTCGCCAGAGAAGGTGCTCCATCATCTGCAGATTACAACTCAGTTGTTGTACAGGTTGGGGTTCTCAATAAATGTGCCCAAGTCTCACCTGGTGCCCTCTCAGCGCAACCTGTTCATGGGTGCGGTACTGGATACCACTGTGTGTCGGGCATTCCCTCCTCCACAAAGGATTCTCGACATACAGGAAATGATTCCTTTATTTTACAATGGAACGGTTGTTCCAGTGCTGAAGGTCCTTCATCTGCTCGGTCTGATGGCTTCCTGTATTCTGTTGGTAAACCATGCACGCTGGCACATGAGGGCACTCCAGTGGTGCCTCCGCAGGCAGTGGTATCAGCAAAACGGAGACCTCAGGGAGTCAGTGAGGATCTCCAGAGAAACTGCGGCGGATCTATCTTGGTGGAGTGTGGAAGGCAATCTGTCTCAAAGAAAGCCCTTTCATCTGCCTCCATTGGTGGCCACAGTGATAACGGATGCATCCACCCTAGGGTGGGGTGCTCATTTGGGGGATCTGGAGATCAAGGGTGTTTGGTCTCCAGAGGAAAGGTTGCTTCACATCAACCTTCTAGAGTTGCGGGTGATATGTTTGGCGCTCAAGGCCTTCCTCGCTTCCATTCGAGGTCAGTCAGTTAAAGTCCAAACGGACACACTACCGCGATGTGGCATGTCAACAAACAGGGAGGCGTGGGATCGCATTGCCTTTGCAGAGAGGCTCTGCGTCTCTGGTCCTGGGTTCAGGACCATCAGATTTGTCTGATGGCAAATCATCTGGCCAGAGTTCTGAACGGACGTGCAGACAGTCTCAGTCGGCAGTTCTCGGCTGATCACGAGTGGAGGCTTCATCCGGATGTAGTTCGTCATGTCTTTCGGACGTGGAGAACTCCTCAGGTGAACCTGTTTGCCACTCACGGAAACGCTTACTGCTCGTCATTCTGCAGTCTCCAGTATCCGATGCAGGGAGCTTTGGGGGGCGCCTTTCAGTTGAGTTGGGGCTCACAACTCCTTTACGCGTTTCCTTCCATACCAATTGTTCCTCGGCTTCAATGGAAGATTCGCCAAGACAGGGCCCAAGTCATATTGATCGCCCCGGATTGGCCAAGAAGGGCGTGGTACACAGATCTTCTCCACCTCTCCTCGTGCCCTCTGCTCCATCTCCCTTTGAGGGCAGACCTACTCTCGCAGTCGCAGGTTCTACACCCCCACCTCCAGAGCTTACACATTCATGACTGGAGATTGAACGGGGCAACCTGAATTCTTTTTCTCTCCCACCTGACGTGGTGGATGTTATTTTATCAGCCAAGCAGCACTCCACCAAGTCTATCTATTCTTATAGGTGGTCCAAGTTTGTTTCATGGTGCGGAGAGAAGTCCATTGACCCCTTGAAGGCTCGCTTTTCCGACATTCTACAGTTTTCTCTCTCTGCAGGGATTTGCTGTAGCGACAGTGAGAGGTTATCTTTTGGCTTTGTCGGTATTCCTTTCCCTGCTGGACCAGCCTTCCTTATTTAAGTTACCTGTTGTTTTAAGATTCTTAAAGGGTTTTACGAATACATTTCCTCTCACTCCTTTTATTGTGCCTCAATGGGACTTGAATCTTGTCCTTACTTTCTTAATGGGTTCACCTTTCGAGCCCTTGTACAGGTGTCCCTTGAGGTTGTTATCTTTTAAAACGGTCTTTCTGATCGCGATTACCTCGGCAAGGAGGGTAAGTGTGCTTCAAGCTCTAAGTTCAAAACCCCAGTTCTTGGCTATTCATGCTGAAAGAATGGTACTCAGGACCAGGGCTGATTTTCTGCCTAAGGTGGTAACTCCCTTCCATCTGGGGCAGTCCATTACCCTCCCTACCTTCTATCCTCCCCCTCACCCTTCCAAGGAGGAGGAGAGGCTTCACCGTCTGGACCCTAAAAGGGCGGTGAGCTTCTACCTTGACAGAATCAGGGAGTTCTGAATTGATGACCAACTCTTTGTGGGTTTCGTTGGCTGCAGAAAAGGCAGAGCGGTGCACAAGCGCACGCTGTCTAGATGGATTGTCTTGTGTATCAAGATATGCTTCTCCCTGGCCGGTAAGGAACCTCCAGAAGGTTTGAGAGCTCATTCTACTAGGGCAAAGTCATCTACATCTGCCTTGTCTAGAGGTGTTCCTGTGGAGGCCAATTGCAGGGTGGCAACTTGGGCCTCCCTCCACACTTTTGCAAAGCATTATTGTTTAGATGCAGAGGTGAGGAGGGACGGACACTCTGCTTGTTCCGTCCTTCAGGACTTCTTGGTATAGAAGGGTGGACACCCTCCTCCGGGAGTGGGACTGCTGTGGGAATCTATTCACAAGGTGAGGAATCCACTGGTAGATGTATCCATCAGAAGAACAAATTACTTACCTTTGGTAACGCTTTTGCTGGTGGATACAGTATCTGCCTGTGGATTTCTCACATGCCCACCCGCCTCCCCGTTGTCCACTCTTGTTTACCTGCATTTATGGCAATGTTTTCATGTATATATGTTGCTGTTAAAGGCAGTGTATTATTCCATTTGCTTTCCTAAATTGTCTTCACACTGTGTGTGTGTTACCTTGGTTATTTTGTACTGTGTACACTGTATATATATCTACTGTTATTGGTCCGTCCGTTTCCCCCGAGGGCACGGAAAAAAGGGCGGAACTGATGTAATCACCCCGACGGAGTCCTATTATGGAGTAAGTGACGTCAGCGGAGCCGCGCATGATGCCGTGCTTCTGTGACGTCGTCCACGTCGGCGTGAGGAGCTACAAAAGAATTTTCGGAATGTTGCTGACGCAGGGGATATTCACAAGGTGAGGAATCCACAGGAAGATACTGTATCCACCAGAAAAAGCGTTACCGAAGGTAAGTAACTTGTTCATCTGTCTACCTCTTCTCTATTCATCCTTATTTCATCTGACATCTCCTGCTGTCTGCCCTCCTAACACTTTTCCATTTCTTTCCTACTTTATCTTTGTGCTCTCTATCTTTTTGTTATTCTCTTCTCCTTTCTCTGGTTCTTTCCTTCATTTCGCTTCTCTCCGCCTTCATATACTCCTTAAGTCTTCTACAGCACGTCTCCTCCTTCCCTTTTCCTGTCATTCCCTGCAACTGTTTTCCTGCATTCTTCAGTAATCGGAGCCTCAGGCATATTTATTGTCTCCCATTAATTCATTCCATTGCTCTTCTGCATTCCTTTAGTTCTTTTCTTCCTGAATTTCTGCTGTTCTGCATCTATTCTTTTTACTTTTGCACCTCTGATCTCCAGCAGGCAGTTGCTGTACTTAAGGACATCTGCTCTCTTCCATTCATTTGTCACGTATACCTATGTTCTCCTTATTTACTTTAATCTACTCCTGCAGTAGTTCTATGTTGCGTGGCTTCAGTTTTGAGCCCGCCATCTGTAACTGATTTACCCTCGCCATATTAGTATGGCGGGGGTACCGTGGCGGACGGAAAGACCGTCCACCACTTTTCCCCTGGCAGGCAATCGTTACGATTGCCTGTCATGTGGATCTGGCAACTTAAACAAAAGCAATGCCTATGGTAAACGTTTTTTGAAAACTATAACTAAATTCTAGAAAAGACACCATTAATTGTCCTTTCCTAACCTATAATCATGGTCATAAAAAAATAATAAATCTCAGTTGAATCAAAGCACTTGTTTTCCTATATAAGCTAGTGCTAAATTAATCACTCTTAAAAGGATTATTAAAGCTGTTTATTATTTCTTTAAGCTTATTTTTTCCTTTTTAGTAACACTTATTTTTGCCAAAACATATATATACAAACACAAATATACACAATTTATACAATACAAACAAACAACATTTCAAAAATAACAAATTTGCTGGTCTAAACAGCCCACAACTATTTCAATAGAAGGACGTTGACTTATAATTATGTCACAATATTCCCTATATCCGGTCATCAACAAAAAGTATATAAGAGCTTCGAAGGGTCAATTCCTTTCTCCCTCCAAATTATATCGAGCTCCTTATCTATATAATGTCATATGTTGTATCTCAATTTTCTTATGTTGATGCCTTTATATGTGCAGTCGACGCGTTTCAGCCTTTTTCTTAGTTCAGGCCTCTTCAGGACTTTGGGGCAATTCAACCAATTAAATCCTTAGGTCAACATCTCTTGTTGTATCATCTTTAACATGAGTTTTAAATTATTCCACTAATGAATCCCAATCTTGTGAAAACACAGTTTCTCAAAGCAGCTCTTTCCTCTTGGTGCATGTGTGTGCTTTCAGATAACAACTAGGTGGAACAAAACCTTACTTCACGTCTATACCATCGGGAAGGTCTCGCTTTCCAATTTTTCGTAATATTTCTCCTGGCTAGCAGCAGCGTCAAATCTATAATCTATAAATATAGTCCAGGATCTGCCTTTTCCAGGTCAGGTAAAGAGGCCCATCACCAAGTAATCTAAGGAATTGTCTATAGTCCTCCCATCACTCTGGACAGAAGATCTATGCCCTTGGTTCAGTAATAGGAAAGGGAGTTTAATTTGTACAAAAGTTAGGCAATGAATCGGGGGAATATCAAACTAGTCATGAATGTCTCAAATTATCTCAATTCTCTGTTATTAAATAAATCAGTTAGAGGGAAGATGTGGGCTGCTTTGAGAAGGATGGGTGTTCCATCTGCGCTACTTGAACTGACCATCAGATTGCACGAGGGGAACTTCGCTAGAGTGAGATGGGGTGGTCAGGGCCAGGTTACTGAATCCTTCCCCGTGACTCGTGGAGTGAGACAGGGCTGTGTCCTGGCCCCCACTCTCTTTATACTCTTTATTAATCAGGTGGTTAAGTTCCTGTCAGCTATCCCTACCGACGCCCCATCATTGGGTGGGACCAAATTTCCCCTTTTAATTTTCGCAGACGACACACTTATACTGGCCAAAACACAGAAGGGTCTACAGGCAGCTATAAATAAATTTGTGGACTTCTGTAACGAGAATGATTTAGAAATTAATATTAATAAGACCAAATTCATGGTGTTGACAAAGAAAAAACCATTGAGGGGCCATGTCACGATGAACGGGTCTAGCTTGGAGCAGGTTGAAGTAATGACATACCTTGGTGTAACAATGGATTACAGGCTACGCTGGAAAGAGCAAATAGCGGCGCTTAGTCTGAAATTTGCTCGTTTGTCCGGCTGTTTAGTGAAGGAGCAGCGGTGTTCTTTGTCTAAAAGAGTTTTGCCCGCTCTTAAAATTTACAATGCTAAAATCAGATCAGCAATATTATATGGGGCTGATATTTGGGGTAGTGTGGATTTGGCTGTCCTTGACAGGATCCAGAACAAATTTCTCCGTAATTTAGTTAATCTTCCTTCCTCAACACCTGTATTACCACTCCTGATGGACATGGGCTTTTATTCTATAAAACATCAAGCTCAGTACAGGATGGTGGCGTTATGGAGACGTATTTGGTCTACCCCGGATCTTGCCATGTTTGCTCAAGAATTACAGGACGTTAGAAAGCAACCAGGGGCAGCTGAAATATTATGGTTTAAGTTAATCAGAAATACTCTCACTGGAATGGGCCTTCCCCTGTTATGGTCAGATCCGGGCTCCCATATCTTTCCCTCAAAGAAAGATTTTAAACTACTCTTTTGGTCCATGGTGAAAGAAGAACACGTTGCTCTCTCGGAGAAACCGAATCTGACTGGCCTGTTTCTGCTTTTCAAAGCAGTTCCTCATACTGAGACCTACTGGGATGTAATTCCTAAAACCTTAGACAGGAAACTCTACCACCAGTTTCGTCTAGGTACACTGCCACTAAGGGATTTCACTAGTGGCTGGTTGAAATCGGAGTCATCCCTCTGTCCTTGCTGTATTGGACACAAAGAAACAATAGGTCACTTTTTGTTTGTATGTACTGCTTACTATGAACCACGCCATAAGTGGTTAAAGCCCATCTGTAACAGATTAAAGACCAGGGTGAGCAAGGAAGCTTTATTTATCTTAAAAACTAACACTTCCGAATGGCTATCCATTGGACTAGCAAAATTCCTTGGATGGGCCTGGTTAATAAGGATCAAGTCAGTTCGCAGTACTCATAGTTTAATTTCAACCTGAAATACCATAGAGCATGTTAATTTATCATCTTTCGACCAGTATTGTCGTTGTGTTTATAATCAAATGTAAGGAAAAATCACTTTTTCTCAGTTGTCTTTATATGTATATTTAATTGTGGTTTTTAACTAAATTCTTTTGTCTAATTATAAATACTAATGACTATGTTATTTTGATTGCATGTAAATATTTTGTCTTTTATGAAGAAATTTCGAAAATAAAGACGTTAAAAAAAAAAAAAAAAAAAATACAATAAAAATAAATCAGTTAGCATAGAGATGAATTATTCGGGCCATAACCCTAAATGGGTAGAACAGATTTAGTCAGAATTGGCAGTCCAAGCAGGAGGATAAAAGGAGCATAAGGAAACTTATATCATCTACTCCATGTGTTTGTTATGCTAGCTTGATAGCACCATTATTTCAGTTTTGGTGAATGACCCTATATAGTAGACATGTTTTTGTGGCAACAGCTTCTTTTGTCTGTGTTTTTATTGCGATCTATTTGGCTAATGTCGATATTACGCATTTTTTTTTCCTCTCACTTTGATTTGTTGTTGGCCTTCATATTTAATCATCTCTTCAATGACCCTGCGAAGATAGTTATGCAAAACTACTTCTGTATTCACTTTATACTAGTTAGAATTTGAAAGAAAAAGAAAGGCATGCCACCTGAAAGTTCCTTAAATTGCTATGGTCTGCTACTGTGATATCTATGCATTATTTGAGCTGTAGATCAGAAAGTTGGAATTGTTTTGTATGATTTTGACACGAATTAATAGTACTAGAAGTGTGTTTTACCATCTCTTGTTTCTTTTCTTTGCAGTACTCCCAAGTTTAATCGATCGGTTGGGAGATGCCAAGGACTCTGTCCGAGAACAAGATCAGAATTTACTACTCAAAATCATGGAGCAGGCCACTGTTCCTCAGGTAGCTTTAACCATTTGTATTTACTACATAGAAATGTTTTTAAACTATACTTTTACCTAACTGCTATTGGTAATAATCCTACATTAATGTCCTAGCATGAGCTGTTTTGGCAGAAATAATCGATCATTTGATGAATTTAAGTACAGTGCAATACATCAACTTCCTACAGTAGCCTCTACTTTCAAGCTTAAATGATATATTTGCCCCCCCCCCCTCTAGCCCCAAAAGAATGGTGACTTGACTGTCCCAAGTTGGGATTGCAGCTTTTCACCCCAAATCACACAACTGGGGCTCCAGGCAAAGTTGTAGTGAAACTTCATATCCTCCTACCAAAAGTCTGGACCAAAGGCACTCACTGGTACTTCCAAGGTAGTAATTACAATAGCTCACAAGAAAGATCACAATGCAAAAGCAGGCTGCATGAAGGCCCGATGGGCCAGCTTACTGAATAAAGGTTCTTTTTTAATTTAATTCTGTCTGAACAGGAATAAATACAAACTTTGGAAAAAGGCAAACTTTGCAGTACATGGCTGCCTTGTACACCTGAACAAATATTTGTTCACAAGTAGACTGATAAGGCAAGCAATTAAGAGATGTGTTCCCTCATAAATTATAGATTTTCGAAATATTACTATTTCTGAAATATAATGTCCTCCTGATGAGTAAGTATTTAAACCAGGCTACGCTATACAGTAAACGTTCAAGATGTGTAATCTGTTATACTAAAATCTATTGTATATACAGTAAATGTTCAAGATGTGTATTCTACGTTGTACTATATTCTATTGTGCATGTTTTTGATATCCAAATGTCTTAGAAGCACAACTGTCTTAAGTATCAACCAAAAGTAAAAGGGTTCCGCCAACGTATCATCTGATGCACTATTTATTTCTTAGTATAGATCTTACAGGTCACAACAGGTACCTTTTAAAAAAAAAAAAAAAACATTTTTTGTATTGTTTTATTACAAAATTCATAACAGCAACAGCCAGGAGGCATGCATTCGTTCTAAGAGACTTAATCAATGAGGAGGGGGAGGAATAACTGTCCATTCAGTTCCCCTGGTTAAGGTACAAGAAATCAAAAAAGGGGGGGAATGGACACTTGTAACCGCGTTACCTTGGTTATACTTAAAAAACCCTCCTAAACGCGGTGATTTGGTTGTTAAGGGCGGTATATCTTTTTCTCCGCCTGACACACGCGTTATGGCATAGTCATAGGGTTGATTAAATGTGCAGTATGCCTACCTCAACCTGAGGTAACCTCTGGTCCAAGGCGGTAGTGTCCAGAGATAGTAAGGTGCCCACATAAAATTAAGTTTAAAAAGGACAAGCTAACATCAAATAAGAATTTTAATACAAGTAAGATGTTGCTGTTTCAATAAAAGGAAGGGGTATACCAAAGGACCGAGTTACTAGGTCCTATTATACCACTTGGAAAAATCAGTCAACATGTTTCTGCTCCTCCTCGCCCAGGTGGGTCTGTAGAGCATTCGTCAGGACGTTTAAAAAGGTTATTAGTACTTTCACTATTTGTGCAGTGCTTACTGTGGGTATTTTGTTCACCACTTGTCTATTGTTTGAGGTTTCATTGAACCTCACATATTTATCGACCAGTCATCAGCGGGGCATGGATATTTTATATATCGCAGGCCGCAGTATGGAGATTCTCTGTCGTTTGTGCTGGCTCTTCCTGGGGCAGAGTAACTCGGTCCTTTGGTATACCCCTTCCATTTTATTGACACAGCAACATCTTACTTGTATTAAAATTCTTATTTGATGTTAGCTTGTCCTTTTTAAACTTAATTTTTTGTGGGCACCTTACTATCTCTGGACACTACCGCGTTGGACCAGAGGTTACCTCAGGTTGAGGTAGGCATACTGCACATTTAATCAACCCTATGACTATGCCATAACGCGTGTGCCGGGCGGAGAAAAAGATATACCGCCCTTAACAACCAAATCACCGCGTTTAGGATGGTTTTTTAAGTATAACCAAGGTAACGCGGTTACAAGTGTCCATTCCCCCCCTTTTTTGATTTCTTATGCATTTGTTCTACTCCGTACGTACACAATACATTCAATATCCATATAATAGAGTAGACCTGACAGTTTTGACTAGTAAGCTTTTTTTTTTCTGAAGTAAAGCTACGTTCAAATTTCATTGTGGAACCATAACCGGTCGGACATATAGTGTGTTACATTTATCTGGGAGGAGTTTCATGTGTACTGCTGTAGTTTTCCTATGCACCCCATACCTTTCGAATATACTGGGACACACGACAGTTACCTATTATTGTTTAGATTAAAATATTTGAAAATGGTTTAACACAATACAACAGGGAGCAGAAGTGATATTATTGTATATGTACCTAGCTACATTTTTCCTGCTCCTTATTAAATAACTCCATAAAAAAAGTGACAACTTAAAATGTGTGTGTTATTGTAAATGTACCTCGTATGTTCACAGATAAGCACTATTTTAGTGTTTCTCTTAAATGTAATTGTGCACGATATATGATCTTTGCTTCGGTGACCATCTACACCTTCTTTGGAACTGCCTCTTGAGTTTACCTTGTACGAATGACTAAATGAGATAATGTGTTAATGCTCTCCCCCAGTCACAGTCAAGAGAAGCCTAAGTAGTAGAGCATGGCGCACGAGAGAGTGGTCTGAAGGTCGACTAGTCTTAAAAGGAAGCCAGCTCTCATGTATTAATTATCGTGTATGTCTTCTGCGCTGTTCCATTAAAACATGGGCCTTAGATTGTTAGCTTGAGGCAGTCTAATCATTAAAGGTAAAACCACCGCCCTTAAATTAGTTAACATACATATGGTATTCCTTCAGGTACGGTAGTTAGACACCTTGTTAAAGATGTAGTCATTCAAAGAAAAACAAGCCCCCATGTAGTATTTAACATGTTTGTGAATGACCTCTCTGCTGTGCCTTTAGACATGACTTTAGTAGTCCTCCATATGTGGAAGGCATGAAAATCCTAATAGGTATTTTTAACCTTGGTTTGGATTGGACTTTGTTCTTGCATGCAATAGGTATATAGTCTTGAGTCGACTAGAGTGGGTTTAATCTCAGAGTACACCATCTTCCCTGCCATGCTTCCGTGCATCATGGTTCTGACATTGCTTCTGGTCTTTTGGCATTCAGTTGGACCTTGGCCTCCTGTTTAGAGCAAGTCTGGAAGTCCCTTCAGACTCTGAGCTACTTTTTTGGGTGCAGTTTAAAGTGGTTGTGTACAGACTGCTTCAACAGTGTTTTTGTGTTTCACTTCCACATCCTCTCATCGTGTGACAGTGTAATGCCCTTTTGCGCCATTTTGTTCCCTCACTTTCTCTACCTTTATCTCTCTAGTGAGGTTACTATCCTTTTAAAAAAGATGTCTTCTCAGTACTTTCAAACATTTGCCAAAGTTCTAAGGGTACCTCAGCAAAGCTAGAACTGTGATAATGAAATCATGCCTTATACTAATTTGGCTGTTCTTTTGTGTTTTTGCTTTTTATCTGCAGTATGTGTGGGATAGAATGTTGGGAGGCTTCAAACACAAGAATTTCCGAACGAGGGAAGGAGTTTGCCTCTGCCTTATTACAACGCTCAGCGTGTAAGTCTCCACAGATACGTAGCTTATGGTCATGGTTTGCAAAATACACATGCTATATCATCCAACAATCATGGCTGCAAGAGTGATCTTAATTCCTTTTTTTTTCTTCTAGGCATGGAGCCAATAGTTTAACACTAAGCAAAATTGTGCCACATATATGCAACTTACTTGGCGATCCCAATAGCCAGGTGAGTTTTGTGAAGATTTCTGAAGATCTGAAAATCTTGTCTTCCGAGAATAGTAATGTTACAACCAGTGAACCAGTTGAACATTTAATGTATGTGCTGCCCTTGTGATAAAGTAATAATCTACACTTCATACTCTGCGACAAAACCAAGTGTTATGTCTGTTGTTACATTTACTCATACATATCCTGATTAAAAAAAGGTGGGACCTTATGTTTCAAATGACTGAAAATAGCGAGAATGCTTGTGACTTTTTAGTTTCCGGCACAGCATAAGTCACTATGGTGAATAGTTGTGGTTTTGAGGATTGGGAGGGGTGGGGTCAAGGTGTTACGTTTTATATGGAATGTGGCTGATGTACAGTGTATGGGGAGGATGTGTTTGTGTACCTTATAATTCACACTCTGGCGGGAGGGGAAGGGTTTTTTGTTTGCTAGACTTAACTTGTCCAGCTTTGATCCAGTCCGATGAAAAAAGGGTTACAATTTATTGATAAACAGTAACCAAATGTCGATGTGAAGGTGTTTGATGACCAAGAGTACGACAAAAAAAAGCTTCTGTACTTCATTACTGCTATTGCACAGTGTAGACTGGCAGAATATTATGCCTTGTCTTATGGATGACAATCTCAAAATTGCTCCAAAAAATGTTTTGTTCAAGTTCACAAGATTGTGCATTTTAGAAACAACAATGGAATGTGATCATATGCTCACAGCCTAATAAACCAGCAGTGTCCAAAGTAACAGCAGTACAGACATGCTTGGGTGCTCTCTGATTAGCCCACATATGTTGAGTCCAGTCCTATTTGGTAATGTCAGAACCTGACCCTTGTAATTGCAAGTTGCTTGGACAAGAGTCTATTGGAGAATAGCAGCACATGCTTTTAACATTCGTTACAAAATAAAGCAAGGAAAAATTATACTATAACCAATAAGAACTGACACAACTGCTACATTATAAACTAAATTCTCAGAAAATCACAGTACATAAAAGCACAACCTTTCCATCCTGTGGATTTCATGTTATTAAACTGTGAGAATTGGCCTCTTGCTACGACTTCCTGAAACAGATGACATAGGTCGCAAGCCAGCCCACAATCTCCTCCTGGACCCCAGTCACCACCGAAGATACAGCATCGACCATGAAAGACATTCACTCAGGAGCCCCCACGGACCCCGGACCCCTGCACATCTTCCACAGAGCTGCAGCCACCATCGCTCCTGAACTACGGCGCACCATCCACGCCACCCTCAAAACAGGCATCTTTCCCGACGACTGGAAACGCGCCTAAGTCAGACCCCTACTCAAGAAGGCCTCAGCAGATCCCACGAACCTCAAGAACTACCGACCCATCTCCCACCTCCCCTTCACAGCCAAAGTCACAGAGAAGGCAGTCAACACCCAACTGGCAAAATTCATCGAAGAAAACTGCATCCTCGACCCCTCCCAATCAAGATTCGGCAGCAACCATAGCACCGAGACCGGTCCACTCGACGCCACAGACGACATGCGCACCCTTCACGACCAAGGACATACTGCAGCCCTGATCCTACTCGACCTCTCTGCAGAATTCAACAGTGTCTCCCATTGCACACTCACCCCCAGACACCACGATGCTGGCATACAGGGCTCTGATCCTTCCTCACCGGCAGAACCCAAAGAATCAGACTGCAACCCTTCCTCTCGGAACCCGCGGAAACCAACTGTGGAGTACCCCAAGGATCGTCACTCAGCCCCACGCTCTTCAACATCTACATCGCCCCCTTCGTCAGACAGCAAGGACTCAGCATAATAACCTAAGCCGAAGACACCCAGCTCATCCTCTCACTCAACGAGGACTCCATCACCACTAGACTCAACTTCTAAGAAGGACTGAAGGGCGTTGCATCCTGGATAAACAGCAGCTGCCTGATGCTGAACTCTGAGAAGACAGAGGTATTTGTCCTCGGCCCCTCCCCCTCTGCATGGGACAACACCTGGTGGCCCTTGCCCTTTGCAGCCCTCCACCCGTATGGACCACGTCCGAAACCTCGGTATCGTACTCGACTTCTCCCTATCCATGACAAAAGAGGTCAATGCCGTCGCCTCCACCTGCTTCAACACCTTACGCATCCACCGAAAGACCTTCAAATGGATTTCCCAAATCAAGGAAGACCGTCACAAACGCAATCATAACCACCAGACTGGACTATGGAAATGCCCTCTACGCCGGGATCAACAAGTCTCTACTCCATAAGCTCCAGACCATACAGAACACAGCAGCCAGACTCGTCCATGGCATCCCTCGACACGAACACATCACCCAATACCTGCGTAACCTCCACTAGCTCCCTGTTTAGAAGAGAAAAACCTTCAAGATACTCACCCACGCCTACAAATACCTCCACAACACTAGACCCCAATAGGTCAACAATAGAATCTCCGTCCACGTACCTAAGAGGAATCTCCGGTCCGCCAACTTCGCCGAACCCTCGCCCATCCGCAGAGCAAGAACAAGTGGGAGAACCTTCTCCTACGTTGCGGCCAAGACCTGGAATGAGCTCCCAGTCAACATCAGACGTGCCCCAACCCTGAAGACCCTCAGGACTTGGCTTTTCAACTAAACGGAGCTGGCCCCCCAACAACAGCGCCTTGAGACCCTTATGGGTGAGCAGAAAACTCCCCTGATTGTTTGATTGAGAAGGTGACCTTGGAGGGGATTTAACTGTTGTCGCTTGCTTCTTTGGTTATTGGAGAGTAGAAGGGATGGACTTGAGGTAAGGGAAAGTCCTGTGTGGACTTTATGTACTCAGGTGAGTCAAGTGAATGGACCTACACCCTGGAGATATTTTTGCGTCGGAAACATCTTATCTTAACTCTCAACGCTGTTCTTTGCAGTCGGAACCCTCTTGAAAAATGTAGACTTGAAAGTAAGAAGCTGATGATCATTGACCAGTGTGATGCTAAATGTACTTTTAGAGCTCACACCTATCCCTGTGATCAGATGGTGCTCAATCCTGCAAGTGTGCATTTTTGTTCAAAATGAGTCTGTCAGTAGTGGCGATGTCTTCAGCTCTTTGGGAAATACAGCGTCATTCTATACAGTGGGTAACAACAAAGTCGTTTCCAGTACTCCTCATGCATGACACCAAAACGTTTCTAATAAAGCCCGCACTCGTGTTCAGTCACTCAAGTCCACTTCAGACCTCTCCTCGCTTATGACCAGCAACCAATGTCTGGATAAGAGTGCCACTTTGGTCATCACACAACTCTGCATTTCAACATTCTTCTAACGAAACACACCCTGGAGCCTAGCTTGCTGTCGTCCAAGTGTGACTGTTTACCAGGATTATATCCCAGCGCTCTTCCAAGATCAGGACAGGGCCGATATTTGAAAACATATTAATTCATGCATTGGCGAAGCAAATAAGCCTGGTGTTGGCAGTCCTTTGCATGGCTTGTTTTGCAAAATATTTCATATTTTTAATTTATGTTTTGTAAATTGGCTAAAAGCAAAATATATTTTTGATTTCAAAAAGCACACATTGCTACAGTAGATACTGGCATGGAAGGGAACTACTTTTTATGTAAATATGCTCCTTGTGAAGGAGTACAATGCCTTCACTAACATGTTTGTCAGAACCTTAAGAGGGCTAACCATGCCTGGTTCCAGAAAATTCTATCTGAATGGGCCAAGGTTGTGTTTGGGTGGGCCAATGTGTCCCCAATTTATGACAATTCTGGAGGTAGCCTACATGCGCTAGCTAGATTAACATACATTATATTTTCTTCCAAACAGCCGTACAGAGCATGTGGAGAGGTATTTGAAATTTAAAGCTGATGTTTATACTGGTCAGGCCTAACCCATATAATTTCCTGCAGGCGAGGCTTTAATAAAAGTACCTGGATGCCAAGGAGATTGTAACATTAGTTCACGTTTGAGAAGGTCCTGTAACCACAGCCAAGCCTTTGCATCTCTGCACTAGGAAAACTGGCTATTTACTCTGTGCAATTTGTTCAACACATTTCTTTGCACACTGTGATCTTTGTTACTGTTTTATTTTTATGTCATTCTTTTGCTTCATTGATAATGTTTAAAAAAAACAGTAACACATTTGGAACAAAAAAAACTGTACTCTTGATACCTGATAGCAGTTTTCATGCCAGGTAATTGTAAACCTGGTAATTGTAGTCCAAGAGGTAACATTCTGGGGTGTATCATACAGAGAGCCCTGGGGTGCAACAGTCCACTTTGGGCGATGTAGCATTTCTGAAGGGGGTAGCTTGTGCAGTTCCTTCTGTAATACTGATAGCATTGGTGCACATATAGAGCTAGCGCTATTTTAGAGCGCATTCCCTCATTTTTATGGGAGTATGGCCCCATGCAATTGAGAGAATGACTTTGCCTCTGCGCCCGACCCATATCATGGAATACGGGTACAGGGGTAAATAGACTTTCAGGATGCGCACTGACGATACACCACAAAAAGGTGGTGCACAGTCTATGTGCCTCCTTATGCCAGACACCTGGAGGGTACTAAGGGGCTACCAGGGACCCACTAGACATCACCCTGCAGACAGGTGCAGTCACTAACTACACCTGCCTGCAAGGGACTCTCTCTCCTCTCTTTAAATTGCAGGCAGCATGCCGCTTGCATTGTGAAACACGTGATTTCATCACTTATAAACATCCGCTCTATTTTTCATTGAAAGTGCTGCCCACGTGGCAGGCGCAGTTCCCGGGCTGTCCTGAGGGCAGCACATTAATTGTAACAGGATGTACTGTTCCTGTTTCCACCCAGCGCACCTGCCTAAAAGTGCGCAGTGACGCAAACCGGGACCGTACTCCCGATCTGTAATATTGGCCCTGTTATGTGAAAACTCCCTTACAAACTCATTCATGCTTAGGTTTGCTGGGCGCTCCATCTCATGCACAACAATGGTCAAATTTGGTTTCCACTCATGCGACGGGAAGGTGAGAAGATAGGAGATAATGTTGAAAAGGTGTTCTCACAGGCTGTTGTTGCAATTCCTATTACAACTACCGAAACGTACATTTCATGAAGTACTGGAAAAGCGTTGGCATAATCATGCACAAGTTCACAAATGGTGACAGCATCTGTGCTAGTGAAGCTTGAAGCAAGCAGACCGCATGTATTTCCTGAATGTGTATGTGATGCAGATTTGGGTCCTGCAGGTCGAAGGATCACATGCTCTGCAACTTCTGTGCATCAATCCTCAACTGTGCAACCTCTCACTGTATCAGTGAACCTTATTAAACATAGTGCTATACAATGAAATATAAAAAGTAAACAAACACTATTTAGGAAATGTGATCAAGCAGAATAGATGAAATATTGTCCTACAAATTTTACATAAATGATTTTAAAATAGCTGTATAAAGTATTTGCTGCAATGTACACAGAGACTATCCATTTATTTGGAAATCATACTTTGTGGCAAACTTTAGTGATATCAACTTTAAAATATACGTGTGGAATTAATTATTTAGTTCTGTGGTAAGCATTTGGATAATAAGCCTTAATACTACCATGTGTATATCATGCCACATTGCATAATTTTTGGTAGCTCTTTATTGAACTGAATTTTGATCAGTACCATTGGTAGTACATGTGAAGAATAAGATCGCTACGAACAGGAACTCTTAATTTAAGCAGATGGGGAGGGTCAAATTATGCGTCAGGGTTGACTAACTTATGAAGCAATGAAAGCCAAATAACGCGGCGTAATGAGGCACATTTTGTGATCGTACCACTTTGTTACTTTGTCATTTTTTTCATAATTGTTATCACTATCTGGGTATACGTTGCACCTCAGTAGTAGAAGTTTACCTCCCAAGTATAGCAATAAGCAACATAAAAGTGACCAGTCACCCTTTGTGAAGGGCCTTCTACTGTGTGCATGATTCCAGTGACCCCACCTATAACCTGGCAATATGCAATGTACTGTAACGAGAATATCAGAAATAAAAAGCGTGCGTTTGTAACTGGGCGGCATCCAAAATTACCTTCTCGGTCATTTTGGATGCCGCCCTCTGTGAAGACCGACATTCAATGCGGAAAGCGCTCGTTGAAAATTTGAAGAATCACAAAGACTGTGCCATACATATCGTGACTGTTGAATAAGCATAAGCAGCTGTCTAATAGCTTGGCAAAATAAAAACAGAAACATCTAAGACCGCCACAGAAACCTACCCCTACATAGGTGGAGACCTATAAAGTCGCATTTGGACTTTCTTGTGAAGGGTCACAACTGTTTATCTATTTTACTGTCCTGAAGAAGGTCTTAAGGATTTATTCTACTGAAGACCGAAACGTCGACCACACAGTCCTTCTCCTGATTCTTGATTAATTTACATTGATGATTGTCTTATTATGAAGAAATAGTTGTCATCTTTTGATTGATGTAGGATCGGACTTTTTCTGCAAATGAATTATAGTTTGATTTCACAATGTCTTATTTCATTTGTCTAGTGCTGTGTACCCACCAGAAATTGTTGATTTGTACCCATTCGACTTGCATAAGCAGTATAAAAACTAGAGCAATTTTTTATCAAAAGATTTACTACTCCGTGTCTTTTTCATCTAGAATTTCCAGTATTTACACATTTAAGTTGGTCAAATGCTGTGCTCTGTATATTTACTACGAGATAGAGAGAGCCCTTCATGTTATCACCCTATCTCCCTTCTAGACTCCTTCATGAAGATTGTGGGAAGGGTTGTTTTGAATCGACTATCATCCTGGGTAGATAAAGCAGGAGTTCTATCCCCGGTGCAGTACGGATTCCGAGAAGGGATGGGTACTGTGGAACAGGTGCTGAACTTCACACTCCTCCATGGGAAATACGTCCAGGCCAAGGCTGGAAAACTTTACGCAGCATTTGTTGACCTTAGTGCCGCATTTGACTGCGTTAGGCACGATCGATTGTGGAAGGTGCTGGAAAACCTCAAAATAGAAGAGTCTATTATCTCTTTTTTTTTTTTTCAAAACCGTATTTATTAAAAGTTCAAGCAAATCAAGTGTACAGCCCTCCAAGAGCAGGGGAACACGTCAGTATGCAAATGACAGTATAATATACGCATAGCTCAAACTTTTGACTAGCCCCAACCCACCCCATTATCCCCCCCACAACAGCAACAGTCCCAACTACCCACCCCTTATCCCGCCCTAACCCGAAGCACGTGATCACAATCAGCTGCAGTATACAAAAGGAAAACACCAAGTGTCTTGGAGCCATCCAGGCCCCGAGGTCTCAATCATCGGACAGATCAACGTCCGTTTCAGCAGGAGGTTCCAATGTCAGGTCTCTATAGTCCGCCCACCGCTTCCAGATCTTGTAATGTTTCCGAGGGCAGCCCCTGGCTTCAAACACTGGCAATTCCAGCCCCATGAGGAAGTCTAAGCCCGCCTTCCAGGCGCTAAGCGGGGGGCGCGGTCACTCTTCCAGGCCCTCGCCAGATCCCTCTTGGCCACAACAAGGCCTAGCAGAAGGAGATGGCGCTTATAAATGTTACCACCCACCTGATCCAGGACATGGAGAAGACCCAACCTAGGTGTACGGGGTAGCTCCCATCCCAGCACCTCCGACAGGCAGTCCCACACCCCACCCCAGAACCGGGCCAGGCCCACACAAGACCACACAGTATGCACCAAGGTGCCTCTCTCAGCCCCACAGCGCAGGCAATCTGGGGAAGCAATAAGGCCCGCCCTCCACAGTCTCTCTCTGGTGTAATAGGCCCGATGCAAGTATTTATATTGTATGAATCGCAACCGCACTGCTATAGCCGTGCCCCGGGGGGACTCCAGCGCCTCCCTCCAGTCATCCTCATCCAACGGACTAACATCCACCTCCCAAGAGGCCTTCAACGACACCAGGGAAGAGGAGCAGTGAGTGACCAGTGTTTGGTAGATTTTTGAGACTTTTTTATCCCCCAGGTCTCCCATGAAAAGCTTAGCCTCCACGGGGCTAAAGTCCGGAAGCTGGTCCAGCTCCACCAGACTCGGCGCCAGAGCGTGACGAAGCTGTAGATACTTAAAAAACTGGGTCTTGGGCATCGCAAACTCAGCGCTAAGCGCTTCAAAGGATTTAAGGGTAGTCCCGGTAAGAATATGACCAAGCGACGAGATCCCTATGGAATCCCAGCCACCAAACCCTTGCAAGGAGGCCAGTGCAGGGAGCCGCCCGTTGTTCCACAGCGGAGTTTCGGCCGTCAGTCGTCCCCACCAGCCCATTCGTCGCAGTGCCTGCCTCCAGATCAGGAAGACCACTTGGGTCACATGCGGCAGCGACTTCCGCCGCCCTGCCGAATACAAGAGTGTATGGAGCGAGGCATCTCCCATCAGAAAGTGTTCCAGGGCATACGCCGGATCGTCACGACCACCGTACCACCACTCGTTTAAGACCAGCAAATGAGAGGCTTGATAGTACGACAATATGTCGGACGTCGCGAGACCTCCACAGTACGTGGACAAAAAGCAGGTCCGCAGTGCCACCCTAGAAGCACCCCCAGCCCACAGAAACCGGCCCAACAAGGAGTTCACCCGCCGGAACCACTGCGGGTCTACCCTGTACGGATGATTTTGCAGCTGGTATAGTAGCCTAGGGAGGGCCACCATCTTAAAAATAGCAGATCTGCCATAGATATTAAGAGGCATGCGCGACCACGCTTTGACGTCGGACTGAACCCTGTCCCACACCGGTTGTACGTTGCGCTCCCACGCAATAGCGGCAGACTCCGACAGGAAGACGCCCAAATATTTCAGGCCACCAACCGCTACCTGCAGGTCCGCTGCCCAAGGAGACACCTCGCGCCGGCCCCCCAGCATCCAGAGAGTCGATTTGCGTGGGTTAAGGTAGAGTCCCGAGACGTCCCCGAAAATGCGCATTATCTCCAAAATACGCGGGCCCGAACGATCGAGGTCCGTCAAAAAGAAAAGAACGTCATCCGCATACAGTGCGATTCTGTCCGTGAGGCTCGCACTCCATACAAAGCCGCGAAGCTGCGCGTCAATGCGCACCCAGGCCGCCAGCGGCTCCATGACGAGCGCAAAGAGATACGGGGACAGGGGGCACCCTTGCCGGGTTCCCCTAGCAATCGGGAATTTCCCCGAAATGGCTCCCGAGACACGTACCGAGGCTGTGATGTTGGTGTACAACAGTTTGACATACGAGACAAAAACTGGACCCAAGTTGAGGCGCGGTAACAGAGCAAAGAGGTATGTCCAGCTGACAGAGTCAAACGCTCTGTCGATGTCTGCCAGTAGGAGCGCCGCCCGCTCCCCAGTCGCCCCCATCGCACCCACCGCCACCTGTGCCCGTCTGATGTTGTGCCTTGTCGCTCTGCCCGGCATAAACCCCGCCTGATCCGGGTGGACCAGATCTGCGACATACGGAAGAAGACGATTCGCCAACGCCTTAGCCAACAATTTAGCCTCAAAATTAATGAGAGATATCGGGCGATATGACTCGTGTCTGTCAGGGGGCCTGCCCGGTTTCAGGAACACCACTATTTCAGCCTGACGCCAGTCTACCGGCAAGCAACCACCCTCCCGAGCCGCTTCCAAAGCCCGTCGATAGTGTGGTCCCAACTGCAAATGAAATTGTTTGTAGAATTCACTGGGGAAGCCACTCGGTCCAGGCGCCTTACCCGTGTTAAGTTGTCCTAGCGCGTCGCCCAGTTCCTCCGCCGACAGGGGAAGGTCCAGAGCTGTCCTGGCCTCATCCGATATCACCCGGGGGGGGAGGTCAGCTATAAATTTGTCAATTGCCTCCGGTGGGAGACAATCCCGCGAAGCGTATTGTACCTCATAATAGTCGGCAAAACTCGCCGCAAGCGCAGCCGGGTCCGTCATGGCAATCCCCTCCCCATCTGTAAGGCCTGGCAGAGAGATCGGCTGTAGAGTTTGCTGACATAATCGGTGGAGCATAGAGCATGATTTGTCGCCCCACTGGTATACCCTACTCCGCGTGGCCAGCCAGGCCTGTCGAGCCTCGTCCAGTAGGATCGAAGCATAGGAACGCTGAGCCTGGAGAAGCAGCCTGAGCGCCACATCGCCCGCATCGCCACCACACTGCCCCTCCAGAGCCCGCACCGTAGCCGCAGCCGCCACAATGGCCTCTTGACGCTTCCGACGGGCGGCAGCACACCAGGCGATGTCCACGCCCCGCAGCGTAGGTTTCATGGCCTCCCAGACCGTCACGCTGTCCATGCCTTCGGTCAAATTCTCCCGCCAATACTGGGCTATCGCTACGCGCATGTGAGTCGTATATTCTGCCCGCTGGAGATGCCACGAAGACATCCGCCAACGGAACGGCTGATGGGGTTTACAGAGCGCAATCCGCACTGCGACCGGGGAATGGTCCGACAAACCTCGAGGCTGAATCACGGCCTGCTTCACCCTATCGAGGAAGGCCCCGGGTACAAACACACAGTCTAACCGGGAGAAGGAGCCATGCACTGCTGACACATATGTGTATTCACGCGTCCTGGCATGCAGATGTCGCCATGCATCCACCCAACCTAGCCCATCGCTTAACGCTTTCAGACGTGTAGGGGTAGGCGCCCCGGCGGCCACCTGCATTCTCTGCCTGTCCAGACTCACATCCACCACATCATTCCAGTCACCCCCTATCACAGCCAGGCAGTCTGGGATATCGGCCCACAAATCAAACAGGCGCTCCGCCAGAGACCACTGCAGGGGAGGGGGAGCATACACACTGCCGAACACCACAGGTTCCACCCCAATCATGCCCTTGACAAACACAAACCTACCCTGGGGATCAAGCCAATGGCGCTCATGAGTATAAGAAAGTCGTCGATGAATGAGGACAGCCACCCCTCTCGACCCCCTGGCAAAGCCTGCATGGAACACCTGGGTAAAACCAAAGCGTTGTAAGCTCAGTACTTTCGTCCCCAACATATGCGTTTCCTGCAACAACATGACATCCGCCGAGTCTCTCTTACCCCAGCGCAGTACTGCTCCCCTTTTAATTTTGTCCAGCATTCCCCTAACATTCCAACTAAGTATCCTCATGGAGCCACCAACAGGCGCTGTCACCGGGGAATCACCCATAGTCTCGGTGGGAGAGCATCAGGAAACCCTTGGACCTAGCCCAAGCACCACTCAGCATAAAAATCACAGCAGCAAAAATCACGTGCATCCCTACCCAACTACCCTGTACCCCCCCACCCCATTCACCAACACAACATCCCCAACTACTGAACCCCCGCCTATTCCCCCACCCCCACCCCTATACCTCAAGAAACAGTGAAGTACCTGTCGCGGCATAAAGAGCCTCGGGCCCAAAACAGAGCGCCCAAAGCCCCCCAAGCCAATGGATCCCCTTACCCCCCCCAACTATCAGCACCTCCCCTTAGGGCCCCCCTCGAACAGGAGAGGAAAAGGCCGCCCATGGGTCAGCACCCCGAACCCCATTAATCACAAGTGGCCCACCGCCTAAGCGCGGCGGGACAGATCTACAACAGACATCACGCCCCCCCTTGTGTCCAGCCATGGCCTAGACCATACCATGCGCCAGCCCAACAATTAGTAGTGTACCCCCAGGGCCACCAGCCAAGGCCAAAGACGAATGTCGCTCAGGAGACAAGAGGGGGACTCTACGACCCTCAGGTCCCAGTCCCAGACTGAGCAGTGTCTGACTGTGCACCATCCAGCAGGCCACCCCCGGATTGGGAGCGTCGCCGCGACCTGGACTTCCTGTGTCTCCTGCTCCTGTTGGAGGATTCGCCCCTCTCCGGCGACGACCCCCGCGACGCTCCAGAGTTCAGGCCCGGCTGGGCATTTGGTCGGATCCTGACAGTCTCATCCGTCCAGCTAAACACCGCCTCCGGGGTGTCAAAGAAGTGGGTCTTGGAATGAAACACTACGCGCAGACGGGCAGGGTACAGCAGTGAATACTGAATTTTCAGTCCACGTAACTTGGCTTTCGCATCCTGGAAGGACCGGCGCTGCTGCTGCACCAGCCTGGTATAGTCCGGGAAAATCATAATCCTGTGACCCTCGAACGACAAGTCCTCCTTCGCTCTCGCTTCTCTAAGAATAACATCCCGGTCATGAAAGTTGAGGATTTTGGCGATGACTGGACGTGGTCGCTCTCCCGCCGGCGGTTTCTGCGCCAGGGCCCTATGGGCGCGCTCCACTACAAAGCAGCGCGACAAGGCGTCCGGGGGAATCCAACTCTCCAACCAGCGCGCCAAGAATACATCCATGGATCCCTTCTCACAATCCTCCGGAAAGCCCACAAAGCGCAGATTATTTCTTCGCGCCCTTCCCTCCGCATCCTCGACACGGAGCGCTAGCCCTTTTTAAATCCTGGCCATGTCCTCCACTTTCTTTTTCAGGGTCACCACATCCTCCTCCACCCCTGTAATCCGAGTTTCAGTTTCTGTGATGCGGGCCACAGCATTGCGGAGATCTTGACGCAGCAGCATGACATCGGCGCCGACCGCCCCAATTTTGGCATCAAGCATGTCCCTGGACTGCGTAATGGCGGCCATCAGGGCCGCATTGTCAGGGCCTGAGGTCTGGCCACCTCCGGAGGCCCCAGACCCTCCGCCGGGCCCGGTGAACTTATCAATCGGCCCCTGCTTGGTGGACCCGGTGCCGCCCCCACCTCTCGTCATGGTCAGTGGCAGGGAAGAGGGCCTCCCTTCCCTCGCTGTGGGCCCCTTGTCTATGGCAATTCAACAGCAGCGTCCAACCGGGGGAGCCAAGGAGACTCCGTCGGGGCTTGCACGCCGTTCCCAGTGGGCAGTCGCTGCACCAGGTCAGGGCCTCCAGGAACCCCGGTTCGGGCTTCGCCCAGGAATGTCTCAAGAGCCCAGGATGTCCAGCCCCGTCGTCCACCAGGCCACCCCACAGCTCACTCGCACCTCACAGCAGCTGATGAAGCAGGGCAGGCACCCGGGTCTTCACACCGACCAGCCCAGATCACTTCCCAGGGCACAAGTCTCGTCACAGCGCCCCAGCGTAGGTCCACCAGAGGGAAGGAGGAGGGGGGGGGCACTCACTGTGTGTCTCGGGCTATCCGCAGGAGGCCTCCAGGCACTATCCGGGCAGCAGGCTCGTCCCTCAAGGCAACTCCAGGTCCAGCCCTCGCAGTCCGAAGTGGCATGCAATTCTCCAGCTCCCCGGCTGCACCGAGCCCACCTCTCCGACCAAGAGCCAGGGAACCCCGGCAGGCAGGCTGCAATGTCACTCCAAAGCCCCAGGGTGCGAGGCAGGATCCAGCGGGGACCTCCTCCGTCGTGACACCGGCCCCAATCAGGCCCGGGAACTGGCCAAGGGAGGCGCGCCCCAGAGCGCACGGTATGGGGAACACACGGGGCCACCGGGCAGTCGGCTCGAGCCGCTTCAGGGCCCCCCCAGACGTGGGCAGCGGACGCCGCGCACAGCAAGTGCCACACCGGCACTAGGAGCAAGCCCCAGCGACCCTCGGTCCCCCTGGCTCGGACCGGTCCGGGGTCGCGAAAATCGAGGCCCCGGTCTCCCGGGGTCCGCACAGGCCGCGGCGTCCCAACTCCGCCTCAGGAACACCCCGGTGCAGCCTCCAACGTCCTAGGCACCCCCAGCTGGTCCCGTGGGCTCCGGCGCCGATGCGTCTGGGCGGGGGAATCTCCTCCGGCCGGCCCGACCACTGGCCGTCGGCCCCGGGTTGTGAAAATTGAGGCCCCGGCTCCACTCGTGGACTGCAGGCCGCACCGCGCTGCCAACAATCTTGGATCACCGGAGCCGCCGATGACGCAGGGCGGCACACCGGACAGGTCTCGGTGCCACCCGGAACACTCCTAGCACAGGTAGGGCGGTTTGTGGGGCTCAGGGGCCAGGATAACAGACGGACAGTGTTTGGGCCGGCGGGAGCTCCTCTAAGCTGCGACCGCCATCTTCGCCCTTCAAGCCACACACCCCCTATTATCTCTTTTTTAAGGCAACTTTATGCTGGGGCTAGGGCTAGGGTGAGATTCGGAACCAGTGGGGAATGCACCAAACCCTTTTATGTGTAACGTGGAGTGAGACAAGGGTGCGTCCTTGCGCCTCTCCTTTTTAATCTATATACGAATGAACTAGAGGATGTCCTGTTGTCCAAAGTTATTGATTCACCTAGAATCAACTCCAAACAAGTAGTGTCCCTATTATATGCAGATGACGCTGTTATTATGGCCAGGACAGAGAGAGGATTGCAGTCAGCCTTAGACGCTTATATTAATTTTATGGAATTCAGGGGCTTGACTCTAAATGTTAAAAAAACTTTTGCGATTGTGTGCACCAGGGGCAAGTTCAAAACATGCAAACTGTTTGCATGCAGGGAAAAAGTGCAGACCATCAAAACCTTCTCATATTTGGGAGTAGTCCTAGAGGGTGAGGGGCACTGGGGCCCAGCACTTAGGAGCAGAACTCTGTCGTTTAAAAAAGCCACTGCAGCACTCATGGCGTTCTCGCGCAAGATGGGAAAAAGACCCCCTGCAATATTACTTAAGATCTACTCGGCAAAATGTGTCAGTACAGCCATTTATGGGGCAGGTGTCTGGGGTATCCTAGACACCAGGGAATTACAAACCGTAGAAAATGCTCTTTTAAGGTTTATTTTAGCTGTACCTTTTAGTTTATCTGTGTTTAATTGCCACGCAGAGCTGGGGGTCCGACATATCAGTGACCTGATTGCGATGCAACCATTACTACTTTGGCACAGGGTCTGGACCGCAGTTGAGCTAGAATTAAACAGAGAGATCATTCGTGATGATATGGCTCTTGACAAATCTCACAAAATAGCGTGGTTATTATACAGTAAAAAGTTTTGTTTAGATATGGGGAAACCCGAGTTTTATACCGCACCAGAGGAGCTTTGCAGGATCTCGAGGAACGATCTAAAGAAAGATTGTTGGTTTCATCTGGAATTTCTACGGCTAGGGGTAGAGCTGAATAAAGTTTCGGTAGTGCGGCACTAATTGTTACTTACATCGGGCAATATGCAACCCTATTTGAATTGATGCACCAGGGGTTTTGACAGGTTCTTACTTACTAGGTTCAGATTTGACATCTTTTTTCGCCTAGTCTCATTTCCTCATACCAATGACTGGTCAAAAAAGCTTATTAATTGTCCATGCGATGGGAGTGCTGAACAATCTACACTTCATGTGATTTGTTTTTGCGGTTTTTACCAAAAAGAGAGAGCCCGATGGATCAAACCACTCTTGAAACACTATGGTCCGTGGCACCACTGCCGCCCAGCTTTATTGTATCTCCAACTTTTAAATGATGAATTGTGTGTGGCTACCATGACCGGATTTTTAAAGAGTGTTTTTAGGAAAAGGAAAAATTTAATATGTTCTTAAAATCCTATTGTATACACAGCCACTTTTTTTTATGTATTGTTATATATGTGTACATTATGTATCGATTTATGAGGATGTTGCTTTTATGATTTTTCTATTTTACAAAAATCGAATAAAGCTTTTTCTACCTATTTACTACAAAGCTAAATTGTTACAGTTTCTGATTAATCAGATAAGATTTAATGAGTACTCAAATACAGAATCTTAAGCTGAAAAGTAATTAGTCTAAACAAAGTCCCTTGCTGGCACTCTTGACTTTATACTGTTTATATTAGCCCACGCCCGCAAGGGTAGATTGGGTTTCCCCACTCCCTCATACTTATCCAATGAGGCATTAACTGCCACCATCTGAATAGTAGAATTTTTTTGGGTAAATCGTTTTTATTGGCATTTCATTGTATAGTACAGTACATACAAAACAGTGATCTCACAACAAAACATCATGCTAGTTGTACACCATGACGTGCATTAAAGTCTGGTCATTTCATATAAACCGTCTATCCCTTCTCTAGGTAGCAGCGCACTGGCATGTGAAAGTACATGGATATAGAGCCATGTGTCCACGAGAGATAGTCTGTGGCCTGTACTGAAGCCCGGGCATAGGCTCTCAACAGTAGCCTAGCAGGAAACTTGAATCTATATATGAAAATGACTATCTGAATTCTTCAAAACTGGGAGGGAGAACTGGGGTACATTGCGTCTATAATGGCGTCTCATACTAGTGGCCAGCGGGTAAGACAACGGAAGTAAGGATCTGGGTGCGTGGCGTTGAGAAGGGGCAGGCATAGGGCGCCAGACCAGAAGCAGTACAATTATTTGCATGCCCCGGGCTGTCATCCCGAGGTCAACAGGAGCCTAATCTGTTCGGGGACTGCGGCGGATGTCCAAGGCGCGCGCGTTCGCTGCGTGGACACAAGCACTCCGGGGACTGTGGCTCCTCCGTATCTTCCTGCTTAAAGGACTGCAATAGAATAGGCCATGAACTGGATATGGGATGCTTGCGGATACCCTTAATCTCTTCAGAACGAAGCCCCACCTCTTCTGCGACACTCCATTCGCTGACCGCCCCCACTAGGCCGCTATCGGAGGTCCCCCCTGTGCCCTCCAGGGCGTTGCTGTGCACAGTATGGCTAGAAGTAGCGCCAGGGAAGCAAAACGCGTCTCTACTTTGAGCGACTTACGACGCTTGTGTATACCTAATTCGCAGGCCACCCACATGTGAATGTCAGTGAGCCCCGTGACTGTGAGGAGGGTAGCGTGGATTCCGGCCCAGCGAGCGCGAAGCGTTTGGCATTCCCATAACATGTGGAGAAAGGATGCGGCGGGCATAGGACTACTGGGGCATGTGAAGGGCGTGTCTGGGTAATACCGTCAAAGCTTCTCTGGTGTTAAATAGGCACGATGTAGTATGTGAAGCTGTATACTTTTGAAATGATAGTTGCGAGATATTTTTTTAGGTAATTCTAATGCACGATCCAACTCCCTGTTATGCAGCTACCTCTGGAATGCTGCTTCCCATTTCTCCCGAATGGGTGTGAGGGTGATTGGTTTCAGAGCCCGCACTGCTTTGTAAAGCCAGGCGACCAGATTCCACCCCGGGCCCATCTGTAGTAATGTGTGTATCACTGGGTGAATGGGGGGCTCGGCTTTTATCGTATGCCACACTCTGTGGCCATCTTCCAGCAGTTGGCAATGTAAAAGAAATTGCCCCTTGGGATTCCCCATATCCGCTGCTAACTCCGTAAATGTCTGCAATTGTCCATTCAGGTAGAGAGTGCCTGCCTCCGTGACTTCATTTTCTGTCCAGTCGTGGATTATCCGCGCAGTATAATGTGTCCCGCCTTTGGGGAACCCTACCAGAGGCAAGAAGGGGAAAATACATGGGCGCTTCCCGATTCAGTCTGTGTATACGGGTCAAACAGGTTTGTGCCACCGTCAATTGGAGTGGGCGGTCACGCAGGGGTTCCACCCCTGGTAGCAGCATGCAAATTATGGTTGCGGGCGGAGTGTGTCCGGTAACTGTGACTGTCTCCCCCAGTACACGACCCGCCGTCCATCTCGAGACCCACTGAAGCTGGGCGGCTAGGAAATAGGCCTCAAAGGAAGAAGCGCCCAATCCCCCCTGAGTCATGGGCAGTTGCATCTTAGTAAGGGCAATTCTCCTACTGCTCGAACCCCATATAAGCGTACCAAGGAGAGCGTCCAGCTCGCGAAAAATTGAACGTGGAGGAATCACCGGAAGGTTAGCAAATTAGTAGAGCAATCTGTAAACTAATATCATTTTCGCCACTGCGATTTTGCCAATGACTGCAAAGGGAAGTTCCTTCCAAAACTGCACTGAAGATCTGATAACCGCCATTACCCTACGATAATTCCCTTCATAAAGGTCTTGTGGTGTGTGGTATAACCGAACACCCAAATAACGCACTGCCTGGGGGCTCCATGAGACTCCGATGCCTCCCAGGCATGCCAGACGGAGAGGAAGACCATCAACGAGCGGATACACTGTTGATTTAGACTAATTTACTTTGAGACCCGCCACTGCCTCAAATTCTTGGAGTACGCGAAGCATGGCGGTGAGATCAGATGCAACGCCGCGGATGTATATAAGCACTTCATCCATGTACGACGATACTGCATGGATGGTGTCCGCGATGGGAATACGCCAGCGTCCGCTCTCTTTACGAAAATGGACTTCTAGTGGCTCCATCGCCAGGGCAAAGAGCAATGGAGAGAGGGGGCAGCCCTGGCGCGTGCCCCTGAGGATCGGGAACGATGGCTAAATAAGGGGCCCCAGCCTCGCCCTCGAGGTCAGTGCGGAGTAGATGAGCTTAGTGTATGGAAGAAGGTGGGGACCCACTCCCATACGATGTAGAAACTAGAAGAGGTAAGGCCATAGGAGAGTGTCAGAGGCCTTTTTCAGATCCAGAACCAGGTACGCCGCGCGGGGAAAGCAGTCTTGGATCTGATCCTGAACATGAAACAGGCGCCGGATATTAAAGGAGGTATTCCGACCCAGGACAAACCCACACTGATCCGTGTGGATCAGTTTCGAAGAACCGTGCACGATCTGAATAGTATAATGCATGTCCTATTCTGCAGTATATTACTGTACGCGTCCTACACAGACTAATCAACATGACACTCTCAGAACCCCCTCAGAAACCCCCATAATTGAGGTGCAAAAGGCCGTTCAAAGTCCAGGGCCCTGGTGCCACTTCACCTGCTGCATCATTGGAAGGTAAAGTCCTGTCTCCTCTCCCCATCACACACCTCCCCACTGCAGCTTTCCTCAGACATGAGCTAGGGTTGCCAACGAATTGACCAGTATTTTAACATCTCAGGCAATACAAAAATAGGGAAAATCATCTTAAGTCGTTATTTTTCTTCCCATCAGTACATAATTAAAACAGCTACTGTTAAAACACTGCACTTTAAAATGCATTCTCCCTGACTGATAATTGAAGTAAACAAAGTGAAAATAAAATCCTGTTTTGCTGTTCACCTGGAGGAAGCACTTAATGGGTGTTTTCTTGAGGCCCCTTCTGCTGTCACTGGGGGGCCAAATGTCATGTTTGGGTGGGACTGCGCACCTGCTAGAACCGGGCCTGGAGCTGACCCATACTGTTTGCCGTAGTGGGCAGAAGAAAAATATGAATGACCCCCAACAAATTAAGGAATGAAGGGCGCTGCCTTGAAAATCCCTATAAAGACGTAATTATTTATAGAATTTTAGTAAAATCAAAAGGTCTAGGCTAACACCAGTCCTAAAAATAGATTTAGAGGAGCTACTCCACAGCTTTGCAGTCCAGTTTCTTTGTGTATTTTATTTGTGTGGGGGTGGGGTCATTTGTGTGTGCGTAATAAGAAAATAATAACAAGTAATTAGTGGAGTAAGGCGCCCCTCGTGTTTTGCAACAGTTGTTGGACTTAATTCCCATGCAGCAGCGGCGCCCGTTTCTCCTTTGTTCTGTACGTGGCGTGTTGCAGTACCAGAGCTCACCGACAGAGGTTCCCGCCACGCCTGCTGAGTGCTCAGGCGAGTATTCGGGGAACCTAATGCCCAACAGACACAATAACATATCCACGTGTTTAGCTGACTGCCATAATTTACAATAAACAACCTTTGTAACTGTAAGTAAGACACAAAGAAAACTAAAATCTGCTGTCGCCCTGGCAGGTGCGCGCCACTCTAAAGGCGTTATATTGAAAATACTGTGGCGAGCGTGCCAGGGGCTTAGTAGCGTACTCAAGCGCGTGCACAATCTTCCTTTACGTACGTTGTTTTTCTTACATATATATAGAGATATATTTTGCACACATGGTAAAACTCGCAGAGTCGGCGGCATTGACCGTGTGCCCCGGAGCCGAGAGCTCTGTTCCTAGAGCAAGACTGCGAACAAAGCACTGAAAAAGACAATTCCGACTATTTACAGCCAGACAGTCCTGTGGGGAACCCTGTCGGCGAGCCTTGGCATTGCAGCACTTTTTCGATGATACTGCTTGGATAAAATAGTCTTCAGGACGAAATATTTAACGAAAATAAATGAAACTGCTTTCAGTGGCATAGGCTTATGTAGTTCTGTTTTACTTCTTCTTTCTACTTTGATTTCGGTACAAGGTACTCATTCCGCGTTTTTTAGGTCTCGCCTGTCGATGCGCATGCGCATCGAGCAAGCGAGACTATAGGGGCTCATCCACACTTTATCTAACTTGCAAGGAATCGTGGCGATTCCTTGCAGTGCCCGTGACTTTTAAGCTCAATGCGCATGTGCATTGAGCTTAAAAGCGCGTGCACATGCACCCAGCCGCCTACTCTCTCTCTCAGCCTTCCCACAACTCCGCCCCCTCACTACTTGATTGCACGGCCGCTAGGCCGTGCCTCCCCTACTCTCCTCCCCCCTCCTCCTCTCCTCCCCTGCCTGCCTGCCGCTAGGCCGTGCCTCCCCTACTCTCCTCCCCCCTCCTCCTCCTACTGCCGTGTCGCACCTCTCCCCTCTCCGCCCCCTCCCCTGCCAGCCGTGTTACGGTGAAAGGCTTGTTTATTTTACCCGCCGTGTCTCTGCTGCTTCCCCCTGTCCTGTCTCTCCTCCTCCCCCTCTCTATACCCTCCCCCTCCCCCCCACCACTCCCATCAAGTCCCTCTGGCCCTTCCCTCCTCCCCGGACCCCTCCTCCCCTGCCCCCTCCTCCCCTGCCCCCTCCACCCTTGCCCCCTCCACCCTTTCTTGTTTAAATTAGGATTTAAATATAGTTCAAACAGCTTCATCCCCAACCCTAACGCTCTTTTGGAAGCTGCAGCTAATTGTATGCAACAGCTTTGAAGATGAATATTTTCTACTTAGCTCAACCATCCGGGCTAAAGGCACAATTTTTATTAACCATTTCACTCTCATATAATTGGCGGCTTTGTTTCTTGCTTATCCGGCTTATGCATCAGCAGGTTACAATTTCTAACTCTAGATGTGGCGTATAAACACTGCCGCGGCCCTTTCCACTCATTTATGTTTTGGACGGCATTTATATTACCCCCGCCTCAACTTTCCCTTCTGTTGCTTCCTCATCGTTTTTTTGGCTTTCTCCTCCCTCCTCGTGTTCGGAACCCTCTCCACCCTGGAAGCACAAACGCAGCTGTGGATTTCTCACAGAGGAGAGCCAACGCTGAGACCTCGCACTGCATATCCACTCCCCCCTCCAGCACTCTCACATTGCCTGCCTCTGTTTACTTTGGCGGCATTTTCAGATCATTAACCCTTCCCCCTCTGCCGATACTTTCAACAATGTGCAGTGCTACGTGGCCTACTGCCGCTTTAAATTTGCCCTGTTTCCTTCTGATCCTCAGCAAAGCACTTTATCACTCTGTACCCTAATCCCCTCTCATCATAACATTTGAGACTCCTCGAAAGAGTCTATCCTGATGCTGCCTTAATCTTTGTATACAGAACTGAAGTGTTCATCACCCCAGCGGAGTAACACGGGTCACCTGCAGAGCGGCAGGCGCCACCCTTCAGGGGCCCACTAACCCATCATAAGCCAAAGGACAGTGAGTATCTGTGAGGTATGGGGGTCCTCTTCACATTCTGCGGGGTGGGGCATTATTTGCATTACATCACTGCATCTGCCACGTGGAACACCAACAGCTAGTCCTAGCTGTTTTGGACAGCACTTTGCATGTTGGGACTCGTATTCTATCACCAGTTTCCGCAATAGGTTAACATCACAGCATTCAGTGCAGTTGGTCAAATGACTAGGCTCATTAAGTCTCCCGACGGCTTAAGTTACACCTCCCTCGACAAGAGGCGTCTACTTCAGTGGGCAAGCGCTTCCTCATGCTGATCCCTCACGCACCCCCCACAGGCATCATCTCTCTCCCATATGGATCGCCCTTTTCGTGCCTTACCAAAACACCACCCTTTGTACCAACATACAGAGCGCCCAACCCTTCTCTCTGAAAAGGTACTCACTAGCTCCCTATCTCGTTCAGAGAACACCCATCGCTCCTCTGGCTTAGGGCACCCTAGGGGATTACCGACGGATTCCTTTACCAAAGCATCCCGTGCACTCACTACCCGAGTCCCATCCCTTCCCTGTCTACTCACTCACCGTGTGTCCATTATTTATTTCCATGTGCAATCACTCGAGTATCAATTGCTTCCCTGCGTACTCACTCACCGAGTATCAATTCCTTCCCTGTGTACTCACTCCTCGAGTGTCCATTCATTCCCTGCGTACACACTCACCAAGAGTTCATTCCTTCCCTCCTTAGGGCACTAAATAGGTCTCCAGGATTCCTCGTACAATTAAGTAAGAGGCTGATTTTATGTGACTTCTCACGTGTTTAGTTTAGCCAGTGAAGACCACAGTAATTACGCATGTTTCATGCTTTTTTCTCAGACAGGATTCCCTGGTTTTAAAAGCAATCCTGAGTTACAGGACAGTGATAATTTGAATGGGCAATCAACCTGACATTAACCTAATTGCACTCACCCTCAACCCCTCACCCTCACTCACCCTCACCCTCACTCACCCTCACTCACCCTCAACCCATCACCCTCACTCACCCTCACTCACCCTCACTCACCCTCACCCACCCTCACCCTCACTCACCCTCAACCACTCACCCTCACTCACCCTCAACCCCTCACCCTCACTCACCCTCAACCCCTCACTCACCCTCAACCCCTCACCCTCACTCACCCTCACCCTCACTCACCCTCAACCCCTCACTCACCCTCAACCCCTCACTCACCCTCACTCACCCTCAACCCCTCACCCTCAACATCAACCCCTCACCCTCACCCTCACCCTCACCCTCACCCTCACTCACCCTCACTCACCCTCACTCACCCTCACTCACCCTCACTCACCCTCACTCACACTCACCCTTACTCACCCTCACTCACCCTCACCCTCACCCTCACTCTCACTCACCCTCAACCCCTCACCCTCACTCACCCTCACCCACCCTCACTCTCACTCACCCTCAACCCCTCACCCTCACTCACCCTCACCCACCCTCACTCACCCTCACTCACCCTCAACCCCTCACCCTCACACAGTGGAATAGGTCTCGGAGCATTTGAGTTAGAGCTTTTAGAAATGTTTATGGTTTTTTTTTTAATTCTTTAGCATTGGCTACAGGAAACAAAAATGCTAAAGATTTACAAAAAAACCCATAAACAATTCTAAAAGCACTAACTCTAATGCTGCGAGACCTATTGCATTTCCAATGCTTGTTTGTCTATGCGCGTATTTCAAATGACGTGGGGGATTTGTTGTCAGCAGTGAGCAGGGTTTGAACCCGGATCTGCAGGTACCAGGTATCATATGCTCACCAAGGGACATAATATTACCGGTTTGTACTGTAGTGGTAAAATGATGCCATTTGGCAAATATAAAACAAACACCTATTCCTATTCTTAAAGGCAAGTTTATAATCAAATCTTGATTCTTGTCCCCAATCTGGATCACGAAGGTTTATACAAAAAAAACACAGCTGTACAATATTAATGCTTCTGAACATATGATTCTGCCGACTATTGAATAACATCAACCGGTGGGCTAAGCTTGGGTACTTGCAACGTATAACTCTACAATCGTTAATATAACCGGCCTGGTTGACTTTTTTTTACTTCGTGTCCATCGATGATAGAGCTGAATTTAAATTACTAATTCAGGATTAAAATTGTGGACGTTCTGCTGTCACTGTTGAAATTAACAAAGGTTGAACAGCTGGGATTAATAGTCTCTCCTATAGTCTTCAATTTGAATGGCACTTCCTCTAAGTGGTCAGATTTGTGATGGAGCATATTCCTCACCTGTTGAATATTTCCCAGGCGTCAGACAGCATCCGTAAACTTTTGAGCGTGTCATTAGGTGGTGCCGTGCAGCAATGCAGTGACTTCGTTCCACTCTGGAAATGACGTGTGGCACTCTCAGCATTGTAGTCCATTTCTTTCTTTCACCGCCACCCGACACAGATCTGGAGGTATATCCCTTCTCTTGAGACAGCTTTTCATCCAAAATCTTTTAGTGTGCAAGGGCAGTGTCAGCTCCCAAAGTGGCAGATTCTTAAACCTGTAAGGACTTTTACGAACAAATGTCTTTGACTGATCCTCTTCAGGTTTGCCTATAGTGGCAGGACTTGAGCAACAACTCTAAGGACTGGAATGACTGTGCGTTGATGAACCTGAAGGCTATACAAGACTACAAGGTGTAATGTTATCGCCAAGCACCGTAAGACTCTGCGACAAGACTGGTTCAAGTCGAAGCATCAGTCCCAGTCCAAAAGTAGTAGGAGTCCTTCCCGAGGTCAGTCGTCGTCACGCTCCAGTTCTTCGGGCGAGTCGAAGAAAAAACAATGAAATCGAAGTGGGACTCTGCCCCTTCCCCTCACTTACATACTCCTGAGAAGGCTCATGCATCACCTTTCTTCTTGAACTCACTCTTGAAGTAGATCACACGAATCGTCTCGGCACCATTGGAGTTTCTGGGGCCTTCTGAAACACTAAAACCCATTGAGGAGTTACATGAGGCCATGCTGTAACTCTTTGGATCCTTACCGACTCTTTCTGGCATGTCTTTAGGCCTCAAGGAGCTGCAAGACCCGCAATCTGGGGTGCCACCAGCATGCTCACCCTCTGTGATAGTGGGACCTGCCGAATCCCCTACTGGGCCTCCTCCTGTTCCAACTCCAGCGCCATGCTCCTTGCTGGCTCTTGGAGCCTTGATGCCGAGGCTGAAGGATGAGGTCCCCTTTGTGCTCTCTGACTCCGAGTTTGCACTGCTACATTCTCAACTGAGACTGCACTCGGCTTCCATAGAGGTACCACTTCCCCCATTTGACTTACTATCTCCACAAGGAAGGACACATGTGGCGGCATTCCTCATTTGGCGCAGATATTGACAATTATTACAAAGCGGAAGATGAAACTAGGCTCTCAACCCCTAGTCCTGCCACTGAAGAGAGCGTATCTTAGGCCATGGTCATGTGTAGAGTGGGGAATGTTTTTGAAGTCCAGAACCAATGTTCTAACAGAGGTGCTCCAGCCAGGGTAAACATCTACTGAGCCCCTATAGCCTTCAATTAGACACTTACAGATTACCCCCTTCCCCTTAGTCAGTTGCCAGATTGCAAGACATTGCATTTGTGTTTCGGGTCTACTCCAGTGAAAACTTGGTGGTGCAGGTGTATCCAAGTTGGATGCTCACAGATATCTTTCTCACTATTTCCCCCAGTAGCTAGTCGAAACAAGTAAAGTCCTTTGGGCAGAGGGTAGTTTGTCTCATTAGCTTGGGCCTCGGGTCTCTAAACTCCAGCTGCATCCTGGGATGCTATTTCCACTCTCTTTGGTATTTGGTGGCTCAAGTTCTCCTAGATGTCCCAGAAGGCCCCTGACCTGTCCTAAACAAAGCCATTCAGGAAGATAGTAATGCGGCCAAAATCACAATTCATGGCTTGGACACCACTGATTTCATCGGGCGGGAAGTTGGCAATGTCTCGATTCACCGCCACATCTGGCTGCTGTCAACAGTTTTTTTTCGGGTGATGTCCAATCATCCATTATGGACTTGCCTTTTGACAGGATGTGCCTCTTTGGGGACAAGGCAGATTCTGCTCTAAAGGACAACAGTGTGACAGCATGCTCTTTGGGTTCCTTTCATGGCTTGGCAGAAATACCTCTCAACATCACCCAATTCAGCCTCAGCAAAGTGCCCAGCAGTGTTGGGGCTATGGAGCCAATGACCCGCAGTCAGGGCCAGTGTCTCTCACTCCAATGCCCCACCTCTGCAGCCCCACCTGCCAAAACCCCTTCAGCGTGCCCTTAGTGGAGCACAGCCACCCTGTTGGAGGCAGGATCCAACAATTCTTGCTGGGTTGGCAGATCATTACATTAGACAAGTGGGTCTTGCAGATCATCACCTTCACCTTTCTGCTACTTTACTGCTCCTTCCACATTCCCTGTGATGAAAGACCATCTGCCCCTCAGATGGCTGGAAGTGGAAGCCCTTTTGGCCAAATGGACTATTGAAATGGGGCATGTACCAGAATTAGGGCGTGGTTGTTATTCCTGCTACTTGCTGGTGCCAAAGACCTGTGCCCTCTCACCACCTTCCTCCAAGAGGAAAAATTCAAGATGCTCACACTGGCCTAGGTCTTAGCTGCTCTCAACACTGAAGACTGGATGGTGGCATTGGACCTGCAGGTTACCTATTTCAATGTACCTCTCCTGTAGGGACATCAGAGATACCTGCGGTTTGTGGTCGGACAGGAGCTTTCTCATTTGATTTGCTCCTCTTTGGTCTCCCCTGTGCCTCACTGTGTTCACAAAAGGTATGGTGGTAGCAGCTAACCTTCAGCGGTCATGGGTCCTAGTCTTCTCCTACCTTGATGGCTGACTTGCCTGAGGCAGTCATCCACCCCCTCCACACTATGGCAAACTTTCTGTCATCTTTGGCATTCACTGTCAGCGTGCTGACGTCACACCTGACTCCTTCATCTGAGCCATTCTGGAGTCGGTTCTGTTCTATGAATAAGCCTCTGTCCTGGATTTCAGTAAGGTTGACTCTGAGGTTACCGAGGCTGAGGACCTCCTGCTGGTCATGCACGGCAGGTGTGACATATGCAGTTTCTGCAATTGGATGTGAAGTCTCCGTGGACCCAGTATGAAGGTGACCTCTCCATCCATGTCCAGATCTTGGAGGAGAATGTGAAAGATCTGCAGTGGTGTTACTGTACCGTGAATGGATCAGCAGCAGTCCCCTCTCTCTACATCCGAGTCCCCCTCTCCTTACACAACCCAGAGTTGACAGTGGTCACCAATAGGTTCCTTGTGGGTTGCAGCAGCCATCTGGGAGAGGTGATCTGTGGTAGAGGCCTGGCTCCATATCAAACTCTTGGAGCGGAGGGCCATCTGCCAGTTGTTGGATGCCTTCCTGCCATCCATCAAAGGAAGGCTGGTGCAGGTGCTTACCGACAACACCACCACCATATGGAATTGCAATAAACAGGGCGGTGTGGGGGTCAGGGACCCTGTGCCATGGGCGCTACTCCTTTGGAAATGGCTGGGCAATCAAGGTGTCTTCCTGCTGGTGAACCAGCTGGCAGGATCTTTGAATGCTAGGGTGGAATAGCTCAGCTATTAACGCTTAGCAGATCACGAGTGGCAGTTAAACACCGAGGTGGCGCATGAGGAGAACCTTGGCTTGATCTATTTGGCACCTCTGAGAGTGCACAATAATAGCACTTTTGCATAATGGTGTTCCCAAGGGGCCTTTCACTATGGGACTCGTCCCACCTAGATTGGAACTTGGGACTCCTGCACACCTTACTGCAGATGCCACCCTGCCCTGAGTTCTGAAGAAGATCAGAAATTACTAGGCTCATGTCCTC
Organism: Lissotriton helveticus; assembly: GCF_964261635.1. Taxonomy (NCBI): domain Eukaryota; kingdom Metazoa; phylum Chordata; class Amphibia; order Caudata; family Salamandridae; genus Lissotriton; species Lissotriton helveticus. Next base: position 1,406,856,712 of record NC_136061.1, read on the forward strand.
TGAGTATCCCCAGATTGGACACGGAGAGTATAGTATCCAGGAATCCTGGCTTGAGCCTCTGTCCTCCAATACAGTTCTCACTCCGAGTGGACCTACTGTCACAACAGGGCAGGATTCTGCATCCAGGCCTTCGCAATCACCACTTTCATGCATGGAGTTTGAGCGGCGACAGCGGAACACCTTTGATCTTCCTGCGGAGGTGGCTGATGTCATCTTGGCAGCCAGGCATCCCTTGACAAAAACTTTACATGCAAATTTGTGGTTTTGTGTGGCACACACCAGATTGACCCACTCAAGGCTAGGTGTTTGATGTTCAGTTTTTTTTCTCTTTGTGTTTTCTCTTGCTCAGCAAGGCCTGGATTTGGGCACAGTAAGGGGCTAGGTACCATAGGCTCTTTTGGCATTTTCACGGTTGCCGGACCTACACTCATTATTTATATCACTGGTTGTGATGTGTTTTTCTGAAAGGTCTCTAACATGTTTCCTTTCTCTCCATTTGTCATGCCTCAGTGGGACCTTAACTTGGTGTTTATTTGATGTGCAATCCATTTGAACTAATTCACGCCTCCCCCTTGCAGCTCCTGACTCTCAAGACGGTGTTCCTCATTGCCATCACCTTGGTGTGGCTAGTGAGTGAGCTTCAGGCTCTCTGCATTAACCCCCGCACACCACCTTCTTTTGTGACAAACTGCTTCTGCAGACACAAGCGCCCTATTTGCCAAAAGTTGTGACGCCATTCCACATTGGTCAAACCATCACCTTCCGGCGTTCTATGCTACACCTCACTCCTCTAAGTATGAGAAGACACTCCATTTCTTAGACCTCAAAGAATGCTGAGCTTTTACATCAATTGTACCAAAGAACACTGGCTGGACTATCAGCTCTTTGTGGGATTCACTGGGGTGAAAAAAAGGCACAGTCATGCAGAAGAGGACCATCTCTCGTTGGATCGTACTCTGTATCAAGATCTGCTATGCACTGGACAAACAGCAGCCTCCAGAAGATCTGAGAACCCATTCCACCAGGGCCTAAGTGGCTACCACTGCATTGTCGTGCAGAGTTCCTGTCCTGGCTATCTGTAAGGCGGCTAAATAGGCATCGCTCCATACATTCACAAAGCTCCACTGTCTGGACAGCCAGGTTCACTGAGTGAAGCATTTTGCCCGCTTGGTTTGACAGGACTTCTTGTATTGAGCCAATTTACATACCTGCCTCCTAATAGGTACTGCTCTGGTATCTATTCAAAACGTGAGGAATCTACGGTGAGCAGTCTATCAGAAGAACTCGTTATTTACCTTTGGTAGAACCTTTTCTGGTAGAGACTCAAACTGCAAATTCTTAACCGACCCTCCCCTCCTCCCTGTTCTGTGAATTGGTCTCTACCCTTCAATCAGATCCCTAGTCTAGGCATCTAAGTACTGGTCGGTCAAAGCCAATTTGCTGTTAGGGCTATGCATCTAGGGGCATGGACAGCCTTGAAAGCAACTGATGTCTGTACGTGGAAGTGATACCTATATAGGTCCTGCATGACATTTCCGGAGCGCCATCTACCAGAATGTAGAAGTACTGTTCAAAAGTTTCCAGATCAAGTCTGGTGCCTGGGGAATATTTGAAAGGTGAGAAATCTGCAGTTAGAATGGTCTCTATCAGAAACAGGTTTACGGAAGTTAAGTAACTTGTTCTTTATATCTAGGTGATCCAGTTTTTGATTTTACTTGCACTGACAGATTTTAAATATTTAATTATCAGGAATTTGTCTTTGAAACAAAATGACAATCCATATTGTGACCGAGGCTATTTGTTAGCAGAGGTATGTGGACTTTGGCACACATTTATTATGCCGACTGATGTTTCGCCATCTACACCGGAGCACTTAAATAACAGTGCTGCAGTTGTTGGTGGCAAAATGCCTGTGGGCACAGTGGAAAGGGCAGCGGGAGCACAGGGGGTGTGTAAAACAAAAAAAACAGCAATCACTGAGGGACAAACACCAGTGACCAGAGTGTTTCGGTATCTGTCCCAATGTTAAATGTCTGTAAATAGTTATGCAAAATGCATTGATTTTGGCATTCGGTTAAAAGAAGAAAAAAAAACACTTGAAGTGACCATGTGGGATATGGCGCTTTTTCTTTTCATATCAAAGCGGCTAAGAGCACCATGGTATTTTGGGGATGGCGGAACCCAGATTCCGAGCACTGCTCCTAATTTGGCACCCGCAGTCAGCAAGCCACTTCTGTCTTGAGAGAGAGAGAGAGAGATAGAGAGAGATAGAGAGAGACACCCCTGGCATAGGCAGCTGTTCAGGGCCATGCTCTCAGCCCACCAGCATGAGGCCCTGCACCAATGCAACACACCACCAAACATCTTGTGCCCTTGCCGATCGCATTGAAGAAAGGTGTCTGTTTGTAATTGGGCTTACAGGAGTGGGCTTCTTCCCTGGGCCTAGAATGGATGTTGTAGGGAGTCCTAGGGTAGGGGGACACTTCATCTTGTGCCAGGTGCAAGGAGGCCTCATTGCAGATGTGTCCTGCAATTAGGCCTCCTGCCTGGCTGCCCATTGAGAGACACTACAGGACACCCTTTGTCAGCACTTTACAGTCTGCACTGTTTTAACGCTCAGCCCCCAAGCTATTCTCACACCTTCAGCCCGATATGAGCTGTGAAAAAGGTGCGTGTAGGTGGCAGAGATGGGAGCTGCGGCCCAGGAGGAGTCTGCACAAAGCAGCTTCCAGAGCCCTAAATATGTCACTTTGAAGTGTTTGGAGAGAAGATAATTTGATCCTTACAAGCTTGAGCCAACCGATTCATCTGGAACCCTGGAACCTTACTTTATTGTTCTTTATTTCGGCAAAAGTATTTACCATAAAAGACATTTGTACATGTAAAACATTTAAAATATTAAAATAAGCAGAAAAAATTTCATCAGATTGCAGTATAAATTGTTTGCTAAGCAGCCTTGATACATTTACTCCCAAGAGACCAAACAGCACCAAGGTACTTGGCTACTGTAAATACAATGTGGTTGGACAAGTCAGTTTTAAGGACTCTGAAGGCGGCCGAACATTCAGTAAATTTCAGATTTCTACACAGGGGAATAATCCATTTCCTACGTGTCACGTGATAAACAGGGCAGAAAAAAATTACATGGAGCTCAGTCTCATCAGCCAATTTGCACACAGGACATACACTATTAGCATGTTCACTCCACTTGCTTGTGAATACTCGGAGCGGGAGAGTCCCATGTCTCCATTGTAAATAGAGTTTCCTAAGCAGGGAGGGATAAAGATTATCTAGTACTGGCTCGAAGGTATAAGTGTCCTTAGTCCATAAAAATGAGTCAGTTAGTGACCCGTTATTTTGATGACGGTGCAGAGCTGTTAATTTGCAGTCATGGTATGTTTTGGCCAATAACTTTTTGGGAAGCAGTGGGCAGGTGGTTGTAGGGTCGGACCACAATTTCAAAAGGCCCAGACCCTCCAGCTCTGTTTTTATAAATTTCAGCCATTTGATTTCTCCCGCATTAGGGATTGCAAGCACCTCCTGAAGTCCTTGTCTGTAGCTCTTTAGTTCCGGGACAGACCATATCCTGAGCCAATATGCTAGTGGTCGGAAAGCCAGTTCTTCGTCAAGGGGTCGCATCCCAAGATCCATCCTTAGAGGAACAAGAGGAGTGCTGGGGGGAAGGGCTACAATCCTCCGAATAAACTTATTCTCCTCTTTTAGCAAATCCTGAGAGGGTACATGACCCCAGAGCTCGCACCCGTACATGGCAGCCCCCCTTGCCTGTGCCCTATAGATCTGTAGTGGTGGGCCAACAGGCCGGATAGATGACTTATTATTACACAGAAGCTTCATAATGCCACCCGAGTACTGTGTCAATTTAAGGAGTGCTTTCTCTTGGTGGGTACACCAGGTCATTCTTTCATTTAGGATAAATCCTAGATACTCAAAGGTCCTCACCCTTTCCAGTCTCTTGTGTGCAATAGTTGGGGTGGATCGGAGTTTTGGGGGGGGATTGAACACCATAAATTTGGTCTTTGAGGTGTTGATTTCTAGACCATATTCCTCGCAAAAACCCGCAAAACCGTCAAGTACTCTCTGGATACCGATCATGGACTTTGAAAGCAGCAAGGTATCATCGGCGTACATGATCGCCGGTACTCGGGATCCTGCCAGCTTAGGAGCATCTGAGTTGGCCACCCCATTGAGGTGCGGAATAACCCCATTGACGTAGAGGCAAAACAGGGCCGGTGCGAGTACACAGCCCTGCCTTACCCCCCTGTCAACGGGGAACCTATTTGACAAGGCACCATCCTTACCGCACCGTACTTGTGCAAAGTTGTCAGTGTGGAGATGAATAATCATCTCCAACAAGCCCTTGGGGACACCCAATTTGGCCAATACATCCCAAAGTTTTTTGCGAGGGACCAGGTCGAACGCCGCCCTCAGGTCCACGAATACAGTGTAGAGGCTGCCACCCCCCAACTGTACCGTTTTCCAATGAATGAGGGCAAGCCGAAAGACCTGGTCCATCGTTGAAACTTTCTCTCTAAAACCCGCCTGGAGTGGACTCAGTGTGTCATGTTCCGTCATCCATTCAGACAGACGATCCAGCAATAGCCTGGCGAATAGCTTTTGAGAAACGTCTATCAGGCTTATTGGCCTATAATTGGCCGGGAGCAGAGGGCAACCCCTTTTAAAAATGGGTACTATCTCTGCCCCCAGCCAAGTAGGGGAGATCATCATGCCCTTCAGAATAGCGTTAAACAACACCGTAAGGTACGGGGCCCAAATGTTTGTTACGTGTTTATATAGGTCACCTGGGAGCCTATCGAGGCCTGGCGCTTTTTCAGGCGCCAGTCCCATGATCGCCATAGTAACCTCTTCCAAGGTGAATCCATCCATAGGTGCCACGTTTTCGGTGTGTTGATCCGTTGTGTGTTCTGAGGGGGTCTCTAGTTGTTCAAAATTGTGTGGACTATATAGGTTTTTAAAATGATCCTCCCAAACTGCAGGTGCTATATGCGGGTAGGGGTTCTGCTGATCCGTGCCTAACAATTTGCCAGAATTTCTGGCTGTCACCAGTGTAAAGGGCGGCCGTCATATCAGACCAATTCCCCTCATCCCACTCTATTTTGGCAGTGTGTAGGGTTGATTTATAGGCAAGTCGGTTTGCCCTAATTTCGCTTAGGCTCTCCCTTGTTTTCAATGACTCTAGCAATGCAGCCTTTGCTCTCCTGCAAGAGGCACTAAACCATGTGGCTCTTGTCTTCTTAGGTTTCTTAGGCCTAGACACGGGGTTTAGTACTTCTGTCAAGTTGGTACATAGCTCAGAGTGGATAACCCCAAGCACAGGGAAGTCAACAAAGTTGATTTCAATATTATCAGGTGACTTAGGTTCTTCTAAAACAGGAGGATCAGTGGGAGTAGCTGAATGCTGATTAAGGGCCTCGACTTGTTCTAGCGCATTGACCACAGCTGCATACAATCTTTGGATATTATTTGGGTTCTCTAGGAGTTTCGGCCATTTAATTCTGCGCCTACTGCTTTGCAGGACCAAGGCAGCTGGGGAGGCTGAGTTTTCTTCTGCCCTATCCATAGGCAAACCCTGGGCCATAAATGTTAGTGAGAGAGCATTGTGGTCACTATCATTCCTAGAGACTATCCTGAAGTCCTGTATTTTATCCCAATCTTTCAACGAGACCATGATATAGTCTATTCTAGACTCATAGCCTGGCCTGTTGAAGGTGTGTTTAGGTGGGTTGTCTCCTTCGATTCGGCCATTACATGCCCTCAATGAGTGGCAAAGCGTTAGGGAGGTAATTTGAGTGGCGATAGGTGTCCAAGCCTTTAGCGGTGGAACCACCAGGGAGGGGATCCCCCAAAGATCATCCTCATCGCTCGTGATACCCACTAGATGGTCTGGAAGAGGCTCATATTGGGTATTAAAATCTCCCCCCACGATAAGTGTGGAACTTAGGCTGGCGGAATCAAGGAATAGTGCTAAATCCTCAATTGTCTTCGAGGTTCCTGCTACCCCTACCTTTCTTGCATATACATTAATTAGTGCTAAGCTTAGACCGTGTGCCCATTCCAACACTACGCACTGGATGTCAGCTGAGTCAGTTTCACGAAGTGTTGCCCTGCAGCCAAGATGAGAAGCCACCCAGATCAGAAGGCCCCCAGATGGGCGTCCCTTCCCACACCAGTTTGCCAAAGTTTCAAAAGAAGCATATCCTGTATGGGATTGCTTCTCCCTGGCCCATGTTTCTTGGAACAAACAAATATCGTAGCCTTCTATTAATTCCAGCCACTCAGGGGAGCCTATTTTATTAGCCAACCCTGCGATGTTCCAAGAGAGTATGGAAAGTCGGCCAGGGGTCACAGACTGATCAATGTCATTTTTCCCCTTAGAAGCCCCGCTTGCCCTTAAGTGACTATGTGAATAATGAGGCATGCCTTTATTTATCAGTAGGGTTGATTGAGACATTTCCTCTAGAGGAGAATTATACTTAGTAATTAAATCTCTTTTGGCATTAAGTGACTTATTGATTGAAATTATTGGGCTGTGTATAGTGCCTGCAGGATGGTCAGTGGAAAGATCTTCTTCATGCCTATTCTCATCTGCGGATTGATTGGAATCTCCAGACCGCCAGTGCGATGGGTTGGAGGCAAGTCGTACCAAAGGGTGGACAGAGCAGTTAGATAAGTCTACTTGAGGTAATTTAGTTGTGAGCCTATGAGAGAGTCAGTCCACTTCCTCAAGGCACCCAAATCTGTTGTAGACCGGGGCTCCTAGCCACCCGCTATGTGTGTTTGCCCGTTGATTGTAAGTCCCACCATACATACGTTTCCTCTCTGGAATCCAACTCCAGTTTCCTCTTGTGTTGTAGTGAGGAAGTGGAGGATAAAAGAAGGTTAGGGGTCTGGTTGCCATAGACGAATTCACGCTGTTATAATTCCAGGAGTAAATGTAGTGTGCGGTATTGGGGTTTTCAAATGAGACAATCACACAATCACCATCAATGGTCTTACACGAGGTGCCTATCCAGGGTACCCGACGCACCATGAGAATTTTACTTCTCAGGTGGCTCGGTATGGGCCTGTGGGTGTTAAGCCAGTGTATAACTTTGTTTTTAAGTGACCCATAGTCTTCCTGGTGGTGATATGGCAATTCTGGCACCCCCGTGAGCACGACTACGTATGGCCTGACGTCAGGGGGGAGATCTACATAGCCCCTACAGTGGTTTATGTTAGGTTTTGCTCTCAATGTTGTTAAATAAGGGTTATTGTGCTCGTCGGTGGTAGCTGTCTTAATCGTTGTAGCAGGGGCAGGAGGGATCACCTGCTGATTTGTGTCTGCCGCTACCTTATTAGCAGGAGTATCATTGACACCCTTATGCCGAGGTTTTGGGATGGGTTTGGCTTTCAGGGCCTTTGTGGGGTTTGGGGCGAGTAATGGTGTGGCAACAAGTAGTGGTAATAATGTGTTATTGGTGGCAGTCGGTAGACAGGGTACTTTATCTTTATCGGTTATACTAAGAGTGGCTAGATTTAAGATGCTTTTTTCAATCTCTAACAACTGGGTTTCTATTCGTATTAGTCTGGCTTCGACGGGCATTAAAAGTTTTTTAAGTGTACCCCACACAATTGTCAGGAATTCCACATCCTTCCCGTTTATAGTACAAAATGGAACCCCGCCATCCTCGCTATCAATTACAAGATTATTTAAATCACTCTCATCCTTTGAGTTTGTAACGCTGGGTTCTATTTTTGAATTGGGAGGAGGTTTGGGCGATGTGTTAGGCAGTGCCTTGATGGATAATTGGGCTTTAGCTACCTTAGCCTTTTTCCTTGAGTAGGCAGAGGTTTGTTTGCGCTTTCTTTTGGGGTTAAGATTAGGACCCTTTTGAATGGGGTGCGGAATCCCCCCGATATTTTCGTTAGATTTGGCAGTAGGGGCCGTCTTCAGCGGGGCTCCCTCACCAGTTATATCAAACCTAACCTCCCCGCTTGCTGGAGATGTTTGAGTTGGGGGCGTTGCTTGTGAGGCCTCCGCCTTAGATGTATGTGGCGTAAGTGCTGATGGCTGATGGATTTCGGCCTGTGTAACAAACAAAATAGGAGTAGGTTTATCTGTACGGTCTGGTGATTTGGCAAAAGCAAAATGCCCTAGAGAAGATTTTTTTGCCATGGCCAGTTCCTGAGATAACCTTCTCGCTGCTTCTAGTTCACTGGACACCCTACGTTGCATCTTGCCAATTTCCTTATCTATGGCAATATTGGTCCTGGAGATGAAATCATCTAAGGTTCCATTTTTTAAATTCCCCTTCGCAGCCCTACTTTTGTATTCTCGGGTCGACATACTGCGTGTTCTTAGGAGGGTTTTGGGTGGTATAGCTAGAGTCAAATTGTAGAACCAAGAGCTATGGGCCAGTCCAGTCTCAAACGGCCTCAAACGGCCCGCTCTTTGCCCCGTGCTGCGTCCCGCGCTGCGGGAGTCCGGATCTAAGATGTAGGGGGCGTGATGGGCGGGGGGCGGGCTAGCAGGGAGAGCGGACCGGAAGCTGGCTGTCTGTCTCGCAGGGACTCCTGGTTGTTGGAGTCCCCGCACGCTCGCAGCCCCGCTGAAGCCTCTCACCCGGTACCGCCTTTCCTCGTCTCTTCCTTGGTTTTGCCGCCAAGCACCCAACAGGACGATGCGGCGGCGAGGTGTAGGGTTGGTGGATGTACGGAACGCCGCTCTGCTTCTGTCCTTGCCAATAGTGCCTCCGTAAGGAACAAACTGCTAACCCACAAGGGGAAAGGCGAGGGACGTTTTTAAAACTCTCAGGTGGGCGGGGGGCGGGCCAGCAGGGAGAGCGGACCGGAAGCTGGCTGTGGGTCTCGCAGGGACTCCTGGTTGTTGGAGTCCCCGCACGCTCGCAGCCCTGCTGAAGCCTCTCTCCCGGTACCGCCTTTCCTCGTCTCTTCCTTGGTTTTGCCGCCCAGCACCCAACAGGACGATGCGGCGGCGAGGTGTAGGGTTGGTGGATGTACGGAACGCCGCTCTGCTTCTGTCCTTGCCAATAGTGCCTCCGTAAGGAACAAACTGCTAACCCTGGAACCACTCTTCACTCCGAGTGTTCCAGGTTCCAGATCAGAGCGGAGGACACCACACACTTATGTAAATTAGAGGGGCCTTGCATGTTCCCCTTCGCCCGGGGCCCCAAACATCCTAGAACCGGCCCTGCACACACACATATGTACTACAAGTACATAAAAGGGCTTTTAGTCAGCCCTCTTCATCAATTAGTCTACTGTAGTGGCATTCACATTTTGCCCCTGCCGATCACAGGAGATCAGGCCATTTCAGCCATGGACTTAAATTACTGTGTGTGACTGCATTCTGCTCTGGCACATTGTGATTCTCCTTTGCATACTAAATATCTCCCTTCAGTTCCAGGGACTTCAAGAGCAGTGTCTAGTTTTACTTAAAAAACTGTATCTAAACATGTTCGTTTTGGTCATGAATTGTTCTTGTACGAAGACATGCGACACAAGCACAGACAGCCCTGTTTGTCTAATATATATGTTGCATGTCTTCATACAAATATATATATATATCCGACAATGCTTATTTTACTGATATGATGGCCATTTGCTCTCCTACCACTGCTACCGGGCTGCACTTGTGTCACATGTCTTTATACAAAAACCATTCATGAACAAAACAAACATTTGCAAAGCCAAACGTTCGGCACCAACATCCGACCAATTGGCTTTACCACCAATGCTTGTGTTAGCATAATATTTCGGAGAGCATGCTCCCTGCTCTATATTATCAGGAAATTGCGAGTCACAGAAGAAGAATGTTACAACTGAGAAGGAGAAGGCCTATGGGTGAGTATACTTTATAAGTGTGACTCCAACTCTTCATACATGCGGTTAGGGGTATTTTATTCCTAATATATTTTCACACATAAATGTCATTGCAAACCCCTTTTCAAATAGTTAAACAGTTTGAAGATAGAAAAGAGTTGAAAAGTTAGGTGTTCCTCTATTTGCTTAAATGACACTTGATATTTTGCTATCTCTTCATGTCTGTCGTTGGAAGTAGTTACTGTGACATCACAATTCAAATGTTTTAGGTTAATGCAGTTCAGCCACAATGTAATTTTCTTCATACTGGTAAGTAGTGATGTCACAGCTAGACTGTAGTAAGGAAATGAGTCCTATGTGCATTATATTTACTGCATTTCTGATCCTGTCGTACGTTATGAATATATATAATCTTAATCATTGCTATTTGGTGCTTAAACTTCTCATTAAATATCTATGAGAGAGAGGGGACTGGATGAAACAAGGGTGTTTTCTTACTGCAGCCAAGAGGAGATGATCCTGCTTAAATGTGATGTTAAAGTTTGAGGTTTGGTACAAGCATACTGGAAGGCAGCTATTTTTAAATGGCACAAGACCAAGATGGACAATGACCCAATCTTAAAAGTAATCTTTTCCCAGACTGATAGTATGATTCTGAATATAGGTCTAGTTTCACCTGAACGGTGTGCAGTTTGCAAACACATAGTTTATTGCATTTACAGAGATGTAACTTGCTGAGCTCAGTTGCTGAAATTGGTTTCCTTTTTTTTTCGCGCAAATCTTTTTTACTATAATAGTTTAAAGGAGTTGTAGGCTAAAGACCTATTAAAATGTAAAATAATAACTCTCTGAACCTAAATATTTTTCTATTTTCAGGTCCGTGATGCTGCAATAAGCAGCTTAGTTGAAATTTATAGACATGTTGGGGAACGAGTGAGGGCAGATCTTAGCAAAAAAGGATTGCCGCAGTCTCGGTGAGTTTTTTTTCTTGTGCCCCTTTTGAAATACGGACTATTGTTAAAAGTGCATTTTTTCATTGGTGTTCACAACAAGCTGTCTGGCCTTTTTCATCTCTTTCTGCATTACTACTGCTGCGGATTCGCCCTGTATCAGTTGCATCTAAGGAGGAAGAACTATAGCCATTCTAGAGATCATTAAATTATATCGCAATTATTGCTTAGAACCCACTCAACCCAAACTGAGGCTTCTTTGTGCTGAACAAATTAAATCCAAAATCTTGTCAAGGCAAAGAATGCACTCGCTGTGTTAAAATCTAGGTTTTCAAAACCTATGCAATTTTTTGGTCTCACTCCGTAGTCTAGTGGGATACAATTCAAGAATACAGCAACACATCAAAGGGGAATGCCAATGTTCTGGGCTGCAAAAGCAGATGAACCCTTAACAGGTCAGTATCTGCTGAGAACAGCTACAAACTGGTACATAGCTCTGCAATTATGCTGCTAGGAAACATCGCAATGTCAAACTGTTGCACTTTGTGAGCGACACAAAGAACATCAAACCTAACTCTTCAATGCAAGTGAAGTTTTTGAAGATGGGATAACACTGGGGTAATGTGGACTTGGGCGTGTAAATGCGTGCTGCTCTGTGGAAGGGTAGGTAGTCTTTTCCTAAATACGTGGAGCTGATAGATGCGAGTTTTCACCACTGTGCTCACTTGAGTATTGTAAGCAATTGGGTTGTTGAATGAATGGGGTGTGAGTTCTGGCCAGTCAGCAACCACAATCCTTGACATGGTGGGGCACAAGCCAACCCAGAATTAATCTGTGCTCAACCCTCTGGTAACCTGGCAAAAAGCAGTCAGGCTTAACTTGGAGACAATGTGTTAAGTATTTGTGCAACACTACAGATAGTAAAGAAGTGAAAAACACCACACACAAAAGGATCCCATACTAAGTTAGAAAAAGTGTTACTTTAAAATAAAAAGAATACAAGACAAAAATAATAAAAATCCAATCATTAGAACCGGAGATATGCAATTATAAAGATTTTAGTGAAAATAGCGCAGAAACTACCACCTGTGGATATGTGATTGTGCCGGACCAGGACAAAGTAACAAGTTCAGTCCAACAACGATAGAGTTCGAGCTGGCTTCAGGGACCCGGTTAGGCCCACTGAACAGAGTACCTTAAATCCTGGTTTGCAGAGTGTCACAAGGATCTGTGTCAAAGATGCGCCCCACAGCTGAAGCACTGCGGTGTGTTCCTGGATGCGGCAAGACTGCGATGCGATGGCCTGATTTATTGGCTAGGATTCCGTAGATGAGGCTTGTGATGTGAAGTCTAGTGTTGATGATATGGCATGCATTCTGGGCGATGCGTCAGTTCAGAGGAGCTGCAAGGCGTTGTGCAGTGACGGTTTCTATGCGGTGCAATGTGAGTCTTTGCGATGGGTCCAATTCACACAGCAGCAACAGTTCTGCTCAGGTTGCACTGCGCGGCAGAGGAGATCCATTGGTTCTGCTGGATCCATAGACGCTGACAGAGCACCGTAAACCCACATCCAAGGGTCCAGGACTGGAGTGGCACCACTTGGCAGGGTAGACTCGTAGATGGCATAGTGCAGGTGCAAGGTTGTTGGAAGTCTGCTTTGCCCCCGCGGCTTCAGACCGGGAGGCCAGACGAGTAGCCCTTGGAGTCACTCTGGATTCAAGAGATGCAGGCCCAGTCCTTCTCACCCAAACAAGAGGACAGCAGGCAACAGGTCGGCACAGCAGGGCAGCTATCCTTCAGAGCCACAGTTCAGCAGAATTGCAGTCCTTTCAGCAACACAGAAGTCCTTTTTCCTGGCAAACTATCCCCAGGTCCAGGAGTATACTGAAAGGTTGGTATCTGAAGTCCAGTATTTATATCCAGTTGTGAATTTGAAGTGAGGAAAAGCTTCAATAAGCTTGGCTTTAAGTGCATAGGTGCTGTTTTCCTGCCCCAGGCTCCAGACTAACTCCAGGGGGTACCTAGCCCTTTGTGTGGAGACCAGTTTAAGTGGGCTGGGTCCAGCTCCTCCCTCCCACCCTTCCACTAATGGCCCATCCAGTCAAACCAAAGCCCCCGTTGTGTATGGCTGTCTAGGAGGAATACCTAAAGCACAACTGTCAACTACACCCAGTCATGTGACCCAGAGGCAGTCTGCAGGCACTAAAATTGTTATTCAAAATCAGACTTCCCCGTAAGTTAGGATTTTTCATTACAATTCCTAAAACACCAAATGTTAATGGTTACCTGCTCCCATTTTGAAATGACAGCCTATTAAATGCAATAAGGTAACTCCAATGTTCTCACAGGCGAGAGGTAGGCCGTGCACTAGTGAAGAACGAATGTAAGCATTTTTTACTACCAGGACATGTAAAGCTTAAAATTACATGTTCAACTATTTAACCACTTCAGCGCTAATGACAAGGGTAACTCGTCATGGACTTTCCATTGATTTCAATGGAAAGTCAATGGAAGCTCATCAGGTGCCTTAGCAGCCAAGTGGTTAAATACACTGTAATGTTCCCTCTGGGCTGTCCTGCTCCTACCCAGTAGGTGACTTACATGTATTAAAAGGAAGATTTGGGCCTGCCAAAAGGTTTATTTTGCTAGGTCGAAATGACAGTTTAAAACTGCACACACCCAGGCTGCAATGGTAGGCCAGAGACCTGTATATAGTGCTACTTGGGTAGCACAATCAGTGCTGCAGGCTCACTACTAGTATTTGATTTGTAGCCCCTGGCACAGGTAGTGCCACTTTACTAGGGGCTTACAAGTAAATTAAATATGACAATCGGTATAAGCCAACTCTACAATGTTTTAAGGAGCGAGCAAAAGCATGTTAGCACTGGTTAGCAGTGGTAAAGTGTGCAGAGTCCTATGGCTGCCAAAAACAGGAAGTCTGAAGGCAAACAGTTTGGGGTAAAATCATGCCAAGGATGCCTGGTCTAACAGGTAATAAGGCAAAATTGGTCATCATTCGAAAACCCCTAGCTTCCACACCAACCTGGAGGGTGATGTGGGAGGCCTAGTTACTGATGAATTGGGCTAGCAGTTGGGGGTCCACAGGGACTTATTCCTAAATATGAGGCGTTCCTCTTTTACATTTTTTGAATTTGAGAAAGTTGAAAGATGGCACAAGATCTTAGGAGGGCAGTTGAACGATAAATTGCATCAGAATGCAGTAAAAAATGTTGGCGTATGAAGAAAAGTGCAATCCGTGCTTCAGTTTTGATGGGCAATTGGTGAATGGTGCTTCTATCCTCTCAATTCCACTTATATAAGAAAGAACATTTAGTATTCCGTGCTTTATTTGTAACAAAATAAATGCCAGGGCCCATGTAATGTGCTCACTGCAGCTTGCCACCACCATTTGCCCCTACCAGTGCTGTCAATGACAACCCCAACACAACTACTAATCATCACACTCCTACAAGTATTGAAGTTCAAGCTACTCCAGGCTCCCAGAACTATAAGAATATCTTGGGTGCAAGTATTTATCATTTTTTAATGTATTTTGAATTAATAACTGTTTTTGTGATCATCTCTGAATTAGACAAATAGTGGTGCCATCCGGCAGACTGTCATAAGTGTCAGTGTTGACAATTAAGTGCCTGTGCTGAACACCGGAAACCACCGACTCAAATTAAACACTGCTTTTACATCCATTTAGATCTGTTAAGTCAATAATACTAATTCGCTAACGTTTTATAAATAAAATATAATTGAGTTTTTTGGTATGGAATTCCTATTACACATGAAAGAAGTAAATGTTTCTTGTATATAATTTAGGCTATTTCTCTTCCAGGGGATCCTCATCAATAGTCATAAGCACTGAATATTCCCGCCCATGTGCGGGACCCCGGAAACAATATAAAAATATATATGTAAAAACACATATATCGAGCTCCACATATATGTATGTACATATTATTTTTCTCATACCAATGCAGCCCCAAAAAAGAGGCTAACACCATGTAAAACCTTGTACATGTACTGCAATTATAAAGGAAACAAAGAACACATTAAATCAAATATCCTTTGAATTTTATGTTTTAATGAGTAAAACCACTCATAACTCCTTAAAATTGCTCATAAAAAGACATTGTTAGCCTCAGGCTGCATTGAAAAGCAATAACATAGAAAATGAAAGCATTTTCAACCCAAAAACTGGCACTGTACCTTTAAGGCAGCCCTGAACCCAGGCTTCCCATCATGCCTCAGGGGTGACAGTTAGGTCAGTTGTTCTTTCCGGCTCCTTCTGTCAGGACCCTGGTTAACAGCTCCCACCTTTTTTTTACTTTCTGTCAGAATTACTTGGTGTTTTCTTCAATTTTTTGATCTCACTCGACGGGTTTTTACCCTAGAGAGATAGTTATACCTTTTTTGGGCTCAAAAAAGGTTAATTTTTTGTCAAAGTGCCTAAGGCTCTTTTTGACACCTGCCCTGCCTGTGGGCATAAGAAGGCTTGGTCAGATACACATCCAGTGTGTATTCGCTGTCTACCTGACTCTCATGAGGTAGCATCTTGTGTCCACTGCCAGTCCTTGTCATCCAGAACTATCAAGGACAGAGAAAGAAGCAGGATTTATGGACTTTCTGAGAGAGGTAGGTCTCCAAAGAGCCTTCAGAAGCGGTTGACATCGAAAAAAGTCCCGACCTGCTCTCCTTCGGGGTCGGGATCGGCGTCGAGGTCTCCAACGACGAAGAAGGTGAAGTCATCAGCGTCGAAAGTCAAGAAAACTCCGCTGCCGTCAACCGGGCGATGTGCAGCGTCGAGAGAGAGGTCTCCGTTGAAGCAGGGCGGCTCAACGTCGAGACCTCCGTCGTCGAAGGCTCTGGGAGAGTTTTCGACGTCGAAGCCTCCGCCGTCGCCTGGTCATTGGCGCTCGGCGTCGAGGCAGCCTCCGTCATCGTCTGGATATCGACGCTCGACATCGAGGCATCCTCCGTCGTCGCCAGGTCATCGGCGATCGACGTCGAAGCACCCTCCGTCGTCGCCAGGTCATCGGCGATCGACCCCGAAGAAGCGATCGACCTCGAAGCATCCTACGTCGTCGCAGGTCATCGGCGATCGACGATGAGGGATTCTCCGTCGACGACCCATCGGCACTCGGCGTCGAGGCATTCATCGTCGTCGAAGGACCATGGTAGTTCGACGTCGAAGCTTCCTCCGTCGGCGTCACACCATCGACGCTCGACGTCGAGGCATTCACAAACGTCGGCAGGACACTCGCCGTCGAGATATGAACAAAGATCGACGTTGGAAAAGCCTTTATAGACTTCACCTCCTCGGAAGTCGACATCGAGGCATGGGACTCCAGTGGTTCAGCCTCCACCAGTGACGCAGCAGTCTCTAAGGTCGTCTGGATCCGCTTCAGCTGCGGAGGATGACCAGGGCTCGCAAGTGAGTGACAATCACTCTGCCAAGCGGAAGAGGTCTCCAGAGCAGAGGGACTCTCGCAGTCGCTCCAGGTCTGCGGCTGGCTCAGGTTCGGACTCTGGCCCGGATTTAATTATTTATAAGTCGGGCAGCGAGGAATCCAGGCATTCGCAAAGGGATGCAACGCCTCCATCACAATCTCCAGTGAAGGATTCAGCTCCAAAGTCGCCTACTGTCAGGCTTTCACCGAGATGGTACAAGCCACTTCATCACTGGGCTAAGGACAAGGAAACAGCGTTTCGGATGCAGCAACCGCTCTCTAGGCCTAGAGAACGGTCACGCTCTCCTGTGAGGCAAAGAGAAAGATCACGCTCTCCAGTTCGCCAGAGAGAAAAATCACGCTCCCCAGTTCGCCAGAGAGAAAGATCACGCTCCCCAGTTCGCCAGAGAGAAAGATCACGCTCTCCAGTTCGCCAGAGAGAAAGATCACGCTCTCCAGTTCGCCAGAGGGACAGGTCACGCTCCCCAGTTCGCTAGAGTAAAAGACCACGCTCTCCAGTTCGCCAGAGGGAAAGATCGCGCTCCCCAGTTCGCCAGAGGGAAAGATCGCGCTCCCCAGTTCGCCAGAAGGAAAGATCACGCTCCAGGGTGCGAACCAGCAGGCGTAGATCACGATCAAGAAGCACAAGGAGAGAGTGAATAACTCCTTCTACTTCTTCTTCCTCGACCCGTTCTCACAGAAACTACTCTCCTACCCTAACAGACTCTCCTTCAACGAGGGTATCTCCAATTGATGATATCTTCACCTTTCAGGACATACTTGGTAGGGGAGCTCTTAAGCTGGGAGTTACCCTAAAAGCTCCGCAGATCAAGACCTCAGTAATTTTTAAAACACTACAGCATAGGTCTGCGCCCAAACCTCTTCTGCCTTTGGTGCCGGGGATTATAGAGCCAGTTATGGACGTCTTCTTAACCCCAGCGACGGTCAAGGCGGCTCCGGCAAGGATTCTTAAGAAGTACAAATCTCCAGAGGACGATCCGCTATTCCTCAGAGCTGATCCTCCCCCGGACTCAGTGATTATCGCGGCGGCGAGGAAGTCCAATGCAGTCGCCTCATCCTCCACTGTGCCTCCGGATAAGGACAGTAAGATGCAAGACTCGTGGGGAAGGCGGGTCTGCAATACATCAGCGGCTTTTCTCAAAGTTGCCAATGCGGAAGCCCTCTTGGGGCGTTATGACCGATCCCTGTGGGATTCTCTGCAGCATTTTGTGGAGAAACTCCCAGCAGAGGATCGTAAGGACTTTGAAGAAATCCTCCTGGAAGGCAGTCAAGTCTCCAACCAGGTGATAAGCGCCGCAGCGGATGGGGCTACCCTAGCAGCTCATGGGTGTGCTCATGGGGTAACGGCAAGGAGGTCATCATGGTTACGCCTAACTGCTTTGAAACCAGAAGCCCAAGCGCGCATATTGAACTTGCCTTTTTCAGGTGTTTTGCTTTTTGGCACAAGTGCGGACGAAGAGATGCAGCGCATGAAGGCAGAGCTGGAAACTCTCAAGGCGGTAGGTCTTGAGAAGAAGAAGGAGTTCAAGAAGAGATTTAGCTCCTTCAACAAGGGCTCTACAAAGCAGCGGGTTCAAACCCCGAACTGTCAGAAGAGCCACGATCAGCAGGGGCAGCAAAAGTCCCAGTACAAAGGAAAGCGTAATTACAAGGGAGGAAATAATCAACGCCAAGGCAACAACACCGACAAGACTCAATCCAAGCAATGAGTCGTCTCTTCCCCCAGCGCCGAGGACCACTCCAGTGGGGGGAAGCCTGGCAAATCATTTGGAAGAGTGGCAAAGCATCACAAAAGACAGATGGGTGTTGTCTACGCTTCAGAATGGGTACTGTCTTCGTTTCAATCATCTGCCTCCTCCGGTCCCCCGATGTCAACATCAAATAATCAGCTGCACCTACTGCAAAGAGAAGTCGCCACTCTAATCGAAAAGTCAGCTATCGAGGGAGTGCCGGTCTCTCAGAGGGGAAAAGGGGTGTACTCCCGTTATTTTCTGGTCAAGAAGATAAGGACAGAAGGCAGAATATAGACCCATTCTGGACTTGCGAACACTAAATCTGCACGTCAAAAAGGAAAGATTCCGCATGTTGGCGCTTCACCAAATATATCCACATCTCAGGAAGGGAGATTGGATGCGTTCGCTGGACCTTCAAGATGCTTATTTTCATGTTCCAATACACCCCAGTCACAGAAGATTTCTTCGGTTCAGGGTGGGGACCTCCCACTATCAGTTCAAAGTCCTACCGTTTGGGTTGAAGTCGGCCCCTCGGGTGTTCACGAAGTGTGTTGCAGTGGTGGCAGCTGCTCTACGCCGCAGAGGGGTCTTCGTGTACCCATACTTGGACGATTGGCTGGTGAAAGGTCCTTCCCCAGTCAGCGTAAGAAATCAGTTCCAGACTTGTATACAGCTCTGTCAGAGACTAGGGCTACATTTCAAGTTCGGAAAGTCAGTCATTCAGCCCACCCAGAGGATCCACTTCCTTGGAGCTCTGCTAGACTCCGAAGCAGGAAAAGTGTTTCCTTCGGAGGAGAGACAATCATCAATCACCCAGAAATGTCAACTGATTCTTCACGGCAAGGCTCAGAAAGTGCGCAGGATTGCCTCCCTGCTAGGGTCGATAGCGTCTTGCATCTTCCTGGTCCCGAATGCCAGACTTCGAATGCGTCCTCTTCAGCAGGATCTGGAGGACAAGTGGGATCAGCTATCGGCTCGCTGGGACGATCACATCACCATCTCAGACGCAGCTCGAGCTTCTGTTCCATGGTGGACAAAAGCTCAGAATATGCAGGTGGGAGTCCCGTTCCACCAACCTCCCCCTGTGCAAACACTGATCACGGACGCTTCCCTTCTGGGATGGGGAGCGCACATGGGCCCACTGCAGATGCAAGGTCAGTGGTCACACGAGGAAAGCACTTACCATATCAACATGCTGGAGCTGAGAGCAGTCCACCTAGCTCTCAAAGCGTTCCTCCCCTCAATCCAAGAGGCATCGGTGCTAGTACAGACTGACAACACCACCACGATGTACTACTTGAACAAGCAGGGGGGAACGCGCTCTCGGACGTTGTCGTTGGAAGCGCAGAGGACCTGGCATTGGCTTCTGGCTCGCAGGCTGTCTGTCACGGCGGTTCACCTTCCAGGAGAGCAAAACGTGAGGGCAGACGCTCTAAGCCGTCATTTCGATGACAAGGAAGACTGGGTTCTTCACGACGAAGTGGTAGAGGAACTTTTTCAATCCTGGGGTCGTCCCACCATAGACCTGTTCGCGGACGACGAAAACGCCAAATGCCGAAGCTTCGCCTCCAGGTTCCACCGGCCAGGCTCGAGAGGGAATGCTCTTTTGATCGACTGGTCAAACAAATTTGTGTACGCCTTTCCACCTCTCCCGTTGATTCCGAAGGTGGTGAGCAAGCTAACACACTTGTGCACAACAATGATTCTGACTGCTCCCGATTGGCCGAGGCAGTGGTGGTACACGGACCTGCTTCACCTGTCAGTGACTCCTCACAAGAGGCTACCATGCAGGCCGGACCTGTTGTCCAAGATGGACGGGAGGATCTACCATCCCAACCTTCCGTCACTGAGCTTGGCAGCATTGCTGCTGAGGTCATCCAATACGGCCATCTAGGTTTGCCAGAGGACTGCATGCTCATTCTGAAAGAGGCAAGGCGTCCTTCCACCAGACGTTCGTATGCATGCAAGTGGAAGAGATTCTATATGTGGTGTATACAGAATAGTCATGATCCGATCAAATGTCAAGAAGAAGCAGTTCTTCCTTATTTGTTGTATCTGGCTAAAGCAGGTTTAAAATTTAATTCCATCAAGGTGCATCTAGCGGCCATAACGGCTTATAGGCGGTCACCTTCCAAAACCTCTTTTTTCCAGCTAACATCTGTCAAGGACTTCCCGCAAGGGTTGAAAAAAGTATACCCTCCAGTGCGTCCTCCTTCTCCACCCTGGGAGTTGAACCTGGTGCTATCAAAGTTAATGGGTCCTCCTTTTGAACCCATTCACAAAGCTACTTTACAACATCTTTCATGGAAAGCGGCTTTTTTGGTGGCTATCACGTCAGCTCGCAGAGTGAGCGAGATTCAAGCCCTCTGTGCATCAGAACCCTATACGGTGTTCCATTTGAATAGGGTGGTGCTGCGGACTCATCCATTTTTCTGCCTTAAGTGGTGTCAGATTTTCATGTAAATCAGACCATTTCTCTGTCCACTTTTTTCCCCAACCCCTCTACTCCAGCTGAGAGGGCTCTGCATTCTTTAGACCTGAAAAGGGTTTTAAAATACTATCTTGACAGGTCTAAAGTGATTCGTCATTCTGATCATCTTTTCGTTAACTATGGATCGATCAGGACAGGCCATGCTGCCTCAAAGCGTTCCATTTCCAGATGGATCGTTTCATGTATTAAACTTGCTTACCAGCTAGCGCAAAAACCCCATGGGTTTTCTCCTAAGGCGCATTCCACCAGGGGAAGAGCTGCGACTGCGGCCTTTCTCAATAATGTGCCCATGTCTGAGATCTGTAAGGCGGCGACCTGGCGGTCCGTCCATACATTTACCAGACATTATTGCCTTGATTCTGACACGAGAGCAGATACCCAAGTAGGCCAAGCCTCCTTGCGAAATCTGTTTAACAGCCACTCTGGGCTGTGATGTTGGGTCTTTTAAGGTGGAAGATGTACTTCTCATTTACCTGCAGGTGGTTGTTGGGCTTGCTATTCTATTCAGTGCTTATGACTATTGATGAGGATCCCCTGGAAGAGAAGGATAAGTTACTTACCTGTAATCCTAGTTCTCTTCCAGGGGTATCCTCATCAAAGTCATAAGCAACCCACCCGCCTCCCCAGGTAAATGAGAGCTGTACGTTTCTAGATTTGTATTTAGCCCTGACATCAGGGTTATGCAAAGAACAACTGACCTAACTGTCACCCTTGAGGCATGATGGGAAGCCTGGGCTCAGGGCTGCCTTAAAGGCACAGTGCCAGTTTTTTGGTTCAAAATGCTTTCATTTCCTATGTTATTGCTTTTAAATGCAGCCTGAGGCTAACAATGTCTTTTTTATGAGCAATTTTAAGGAGTTATGAGTGGTTTTACTCATTAAAACACAAAATTCAAAGGATATTTGATTTAATGTGTTCTTTATTTCCTTTATAATTGTAGTAGATGTACAAGGTTTTACATGGTGTTAGCCTCTTTTTTGGGGCTGCATTGGTATGAGAAAAATAATATATGTACGTACATATATGTGGAGCTAGATATATGTGTTTTTACATATATATTTTTATATTGTTTCCGGGGTCCCGCACATGGGCGGGAATATTCAGTGCTTATGACTTTGATGAGGATACCCCTGGAAGAGAACTAGGATTACAGGTAAGTAACTTATCCTTTATTTACATAAGGGTCTCACAGCGATTATAGGCTATTTGCACAATTAACTAATGTGCAGATCTGGATCAAAATATGTTTTCACCAACTAACAAAGTGAATGTTTTTACTCCTATGTGTTGCAGGTATTTCCTGCTATGTTTACCATTAGACTTCATACCAGAGGTCCTCCTGCGCGTTCTTTATAGGAATCTACTTCTGGAATTGTTATATTTATTTAGACTGATATGTCCAACCACCAACTATGTAGGGGTGAGAGAACACAGTATTAGGCAGTAGATTTGAAGTGCGAGTTGTGTTGGGTTGCCTTGATGCCAGTGGCCTTGGCGCTATTCTAAAATAACACCCAGCCATGATTACTATTTGTATGAACTTGCACTCGGAGCCCAAAGGCTGTAGTCTGACCTGGAGCTCATACACCATTGTTCTGTACTGTTGCAAGTCAAGATGGGTGGTAGAACTGGATAATGGATGACCTTCCTAGCTTCTGGGCTATGTAGTATACCACAAGCAGCTACAGAGAGCCCCTACTCATTTGTCCTTCTTCACCAAGCTTAAATGCCAAATTCTATTGTAGCTGCAGTTGATACAGCAGTTCAGATTCTACACATCCATATTTAGTTTGAGATTGATAAGTATCAGGTGTTCTGAGCACCCAAACTTTACTTAGAACACACAAAAGTGTTCTAAAATCTTTCTTAAAAACATTGGGACAGCTTGATGTCTAGTGGCATGAAGTTCATTAAACGGATGCCTGCTACTGTTTAACCTCATAGTGCACCAAAAGGTATGAGGGGTAGTAAGTTTTTGATTTGAAAGGGGCCAATGAAAATGTTATACCATTGTTCTGAGTTGCCCTGACAAAGAGCCTTGAAGAACATCATTGGTGTTCAACATTGTATACTTCCTGCAGCAGATGTTAACTGTCTAAGTTGGGCTAATATGCCACCAGGGGCAATTGACTGCTACTTTTGTTCATGTTTCTGTTACATTTCAATTCTGAATACGATTTTCATTGAGGCCTATAAATAATGGAATTCCGGTAATCCACACAAGAGCCTGCAATAGCCGTTTTTCCAGGAATAGTCAATGTTCGAAAAGGGTCTTTTAAGTAAAAGTTCTGAATTGTGGTAGTTTTTGTTCGTTCATACTCCATTTTGAGTTAAATTAAACACCACCCAAGTGTTTTGACCGCTATATACCTTAATGTGTGCATCTCCATCCCACATATAACAAAGTTGCTTTTAATTTAGAGACTATATGCCATGAGCCTCCAATCAAACCTCAGATTTTTCCTTTATTCTAAGCCAACCATTTATTGGTCATCTATTTTTGTGCAAGACCAATGATTTAGTTTAGTTAAAGACCTTTGTCCTAAGCAACTGCAAAGCTGTCTAGTGTGTATATGTGCGAAAACCCACACTATTCAAATCAGAGTGTCACGTCAGACTATTACATATTTGTTGAAAGACCATGGAAGAGCAGGAAGCTACAAGGGCATTGTCATAAACTACTTCTCGTCTCTTCCCTACTGCTCAGCTGGAATGTGTGATTTCCTCATTGTGTGTGTGTGTGTGTGTGTGTGTGTTCGTTCTTTATCTTAATACCTTTTCCTACTCCTCTATCCTGGAACCAAGCCTCAATAAAGAATTCCTGTTTATACACCTGGCCTGTGTATCTGCCATTTGCGACAGGCATCTTTAGGACGCCTCTAAGGATGCATCATTGTTTCCTCAACATTTCTTCTGAGAAACCTGCTGTTTTAGAAACAGTGCACACCATCTCTCTGTCTCTCGACCGGCCTTGCTCATAATACACATTCTCTCCAAAAGAATGTAATCGTTTATAGAAATGAAGGCGGAGGATAGGTTCATAATCACTAATAGCACTGCCTTACCCTTTTCAACTACATCCAGTTGTTACTGCATCATACTAGAGCAGTCACTGTGCCTTGGCCCAGCTTAAAGGCAGATTGCATGTCTCTTGGTAATACATGTACCACAATATGACTAGATATATGATAAGCGATGATTTGCCAGGAATTGGCGACCGTCAAATGGACAAGAGCATGGACAGTTAATAGCGCAAAACTAAATTTCTTTAGTAGTGAGCTATTCGGGTTAGCTTAAGGCATTTTAAGACTTTCTATTCTGTAAATGACTAATTAAACACCATTGTGGTAGTTGAGACAAAGTGTACAAAATATGTTATCAGGCCCCCAACACTGAGTAATGTTCATACCTTTTATAACTCCACTTTAGCTTGAGCTGTTATTTTTAAGCTAAACATAGGACTGGCTGGTTGTTCGAGGTTATGAGGTTTAACATTTTGCAGACACCGAAGTTTAGTGATTTGTAGAAAGATTTTTGACTTATCAATCCCGATTTGGAAAAGAAAATCCTGTAAAAAGTTTTTTCTGAAGTCCATAAAGCTTTAGAGAAAGACAGGCTACTTGTTTTGCAGCTAAAGGAAAACTCCTCCAAAGAGGAATAGGAAGCAGAATCAAGCAAGTCTTGCTGAGATCAACCGCTAGACTTTGAACCTTGTTTTTGTGCCATTTTGTCTTTAAAAGTAAATCAGACCCCTCCTGGGCTCATGTAGTTTTTAAGCATGTTTTTATTAAAGATTGGAATCAGACAACAATCGGCGTTATTTATCATGACATGCGATAATCATGAAGTTTGTATTAAAAATTTTGTCCCTCAATGGAACCAGATACTTTTGATCCATTAAATTTCTTTGACATTTACGTCCAACATATCCCCCGCCTGCAGAGTCCATTTCCTTGTATCGAAGGAAAGGCGCTAATATGTCCCCTATAGCATTCCAATTTCCCCATATTCAGTCCCACTTCCGGGGGCATCCCCTGTGTACAAAGACCGCTTTTTCGGCCAGCATGCACCAGTCCATATCTTCCTTCCATTCCTAAACTGTTGGTTCTTTCTGTACCTACAGGCTGTATTTTGCTTCTCTTTTGCCATCTCCAGGGTTAAACATGTCTTTTCTGTGCATGTCAAGTCCGTTGCCTCCCATATGTCAAGGAGGAACAACCTAGGCTGGAGAGACATCTCCCTCCCACACAATTGTCGCAGCTGTGACGCTACCCCTTCCCAGTACTGTTGGATTATTGGACATTCCCATATTATATGGTAGTATGTGCCAACCAGTGTATAATTTCCGTTACATGTTGCAGTTTCCTTTTCCCCCATAGTTTTGCAGAAATAATACATTCTGTGCAGTACTTTGAGTTGTATCAGGCTAAGTCTAGATGTTATAGCTACTTCCCGTAGGGAGGAGAGCGCCTCTCTCCAATCATCATCCTCGAGGTCCCCTAAGTCTGTCTGCCACTGCGTGTAAACTCATGTAAATGGGTCGGTAGGTTGTTAACTATTTTTTTATACGTCATCGAGATAGCTCGTCATGTAGTCTGTTAACAGTCTATCTTCCAACAGGGAAGCCTCAGACAGGTCAGACGGCATGGTTGCTGTCAGTGCTTGTTTGATTTGTATGTACCGAAATGCCTCGGTTCCTGACATTTCATATTCTGTTTGTAATTCTGTGAATTATGTATTTCGCCCTTGAGCTAGAGATCGCCCACCAATAGTGTCCCACTTGTTGAATCACAAATAGGTGCTGAATTTACCCAGCCTTTCTGCCTCTCAGAGTGGAGTGGTCTGTGTCACTTTGTTATGCCACCCTAATATCTTTGTCCTCAATACCACAGGGAGACTGTCTGCTCTGTTGAGCCAGTTAGATGTTGATGATTTGTATTTTCTATAGGGTGACTCTGGAGCCCCCAGGGCACATAATCCATCTATCCATCCGATATGATGGGTCGTCATGTGGGCGGTGGACCCAATGATTAATAACCATTAACCGGGCTGCCCAGTAATATGCTCGCACATCAGGCAGTGCATTTCCACCATCATACCATCTCCGGGTCAACTTATGGACCGCAATCCGTGATGGCCGACCATCCCAAAGTAATGTCCTGATTTCCCCCTCCATCATGTTGAAATAGGTCTCTGGGATATTGTACGGGGCATTTTGTAGAATGTATA
The DNA here is from genome assembly GCF_964261635.1 of Lissotriton helveticus. Lineage (NCBI taxonomy): Eukaryota > Metazoa > Chordata > Amphibia > Caudata > Salamandridae > Lissotriton > Lissotriton helveticus. Next base: position 1,406,882,456 of record NC_136061.1, read on the forward strand.
GGAACTGAGGTAGTGCCATCATTTTGAAGAGGGCCGCACAGCCGAGCAGGGACCAAGGCAGGGACCTCCAGAGGCGTACATCGCTTTGCAGACGTGTGATCGGACCCATGAGATTGTGTGCATAGAAAAGGTTGGGGTCGGCCGTTACGAATATCCCTAAATATCGGAAGCCATCTTTCACTACTATTGCTTCGCAGTTTAAAGGCAGGGTCGAGGCAGGACCATTTAAGAGGTATATTGTGGATTTTGACCACCTTATGAAGTATACAGAATATATACTAAATTTGGTACAGATTTGGAGTATTCTATTGATTGACGCCTGTGGTGATGCCACATAGACAAGAGGTAAATACTGTCTTCCCATCCCTCCGTCCATTTCAGTCCACAGATCAATGGGTTCTCATGTATCCAGACTGCCAAGGGCTCCAAAACGATGCTAAACAATATGGGTGACAAGGGGCATCCCTGCCTCGTGCCGCGCCGGAGAGAAAACCTCTGGGATATATGTCCATTAACTACAACCTGCACCAGTGGATCCACATACAACAGGCTGATCCAAACCATGAACTGGGTCCCAATTCCTTTGCGTTATAGCACTGCAAACATATAGGGCCATTTGATTGTGTCGTAGGCCATGCGGGCATCCAAAGACAATAGTACACCGTCTTCTTTGATAGTGTCCCTTCGCCCCATCACCCCATGGAGTCTGCGCAGGTTGAAGGCTTGTTGCATCCAGGCATGAACCCCGACTTGTCAGGGTGTACCAGTCTGGTCACAATCTAGAGCATGGGTACTCACAAACTTTCTCTCGGGGGCCGAATTTACAGTGTGGTTTGTGGCCGAGGGCCGCACCGGTGGGGGCGGGGGTCATTTGGGGGCGGGGCTAGAAGGGGGTAGGGAGAAGGGTGCAAGGCAGAGTGGGAGAAGGGTGCAGGGCAGAGAGGGAGAAGGGTGCAGGGCAGAGAAGGGTGCAAGGCAGAGAGGGATAAGGGTGTAAGGCAGAGAGGGAGAAGGGCGCAGGGCAGGAAGGGAGAAGGGTGCAGGTCAGAGAGGGAGAAGGGTGCAGGTCAGAGAGGGAGAAGGGTGCAAGGCAGAGAGGGAGAAGGGTGCAAGGCAGAGAGGGAGAAGGATGCAAGGCAGAGAGGGAGAAGGGTGCAAGGCAGAGAGGAGAATCAGAAACCACCCTGGCAGCACTATCATTGGGATGTGAAACGTGTGATTGAGGCCAAGGTAAGACATCACAGTTTAAAACCCTTTTTTAAAGACTCTTCAAGTAAAGCCTTCTATCCTCTCGTACATCATCAATCAACATGGCCCATGTTTCCAGTTCAATTTGTGGGAGCCTTGAAACATTCCACACGTAGTACAGATCATTGCAAGTTTAAGGGCCCTCCAAACAATATTCAGAACTGCAAGATACTTAGTTCAATATTTTGAATTAGCCATGAACAAATAGGCTGCCACTTTTTAAAAAGTTTGTTTCGTAGAATAAGCAAAATTGCTAAATTCTCAACTTAAATGTGCTGCCACTTCTCAACAAAAATAATCCCCAAAAACGTACATGTAATGTAATGTAATGAAGACTTATATAGCGCTCCTATCACTCCAAGGAGTATCTTCTCTTACCCCTGCCCCCTGCAACAAACAGCGCAGCTGGGACTTTAACATAATTAGAGCTTGGGGCTCGGCTGCAGAAATTCGAGAAACAGCCGCAGCCCGGAGCCCTGAATTTCTGGGACAACAGAAGGAACTAGCGCCAAAACTGCAATTACAAAGGTTGGAGAACCAGAGTACAATGGACCCATGTTAATCCAATGAAAAGGATTAAAGAGTTACTCAAATAGATAAACAAAGTAATACCTAGGCTTATGGCTTTTGGCCATTGTAATATCAACAGCGTGTCCCATCTGGGAGACGCCCCCTAGTCACAGCTCCTTCGCCCGAATGGGTATCTCAGTTTATAATAAGTTCCAATTAATATCAACGTTGTTTAGTTAACATTCGTTTATTTTTTCCTTTTTTCAAGAATTACTTCATTCTCTTGAATGTGTCTCAATTTCAAATCCAAATGAGTTATGTTCAATAACATCCTTATAGCATATCCATCCTCCAATGCATTTCGGCTGCTAATGAGCCTTCATCAGGGATATATGTCTACAATCAAAAGAGTATAATACATGAGGTAACAGAAACTATCCATCCAAAATTAATAAAATGACAGAAAAAGGAAGTAGTGAATAGGCCAACGCCCCCAGAAATAGGTTACAAGATAGCCAAAACCTAAGTACCAAAAAGTAAACCGAATCACCCGTGACATAGTAAAAATCAGTAAATGAATGAATTCGTTAAAATCAAGCATGTTCACATATTCCTATACTATAGTATAGATGACAGTTTAGGTTGCATAGAGTTAAGTGGCAACTTAGAATGTCATAGAGTTCTAGCAGATCAATTACTCGCTCGTCATATAACCATGAAGTAAAGTGACTTAAGGAAGTCGATTACGCGTTATTGCTATTACCACAAGTGTTGAAAGTCCATAAAGCAATTAAAATGGCGTACACAATTTAAATAGGAACAAAATGTTCCTACAAACCTAGCGTTAAGTTGATAATCATGGACTTACATAAGAAGCAGCAAGGCTTCAAGTGTCCGCTCGATACACTGCTCGCATCTAAAGTGAATCACACGCTTAGCACCCCATTGAGATAAAAAAATAGTGTGCAAGTTGTGACAATTATTCCATTTTGGCCATTGTAGTCATGAATGGGTATCTATAAGGGTCATTAATGTATATTTAAGCCAGCACGAAGGACTCACGCCTGGGAAGAACATGGAAGCTAACATGCTGAAGGGGAATAGGGGTGTGTGAATTAGTAAATTCTGTGATGTAAAAGGGCGGGACGGCGGAAATGAACAGGAAATGAATCCCACAAAAAGTAGTCCCGAGGATGTTTTCCTTTGGCTTTTAAGTATTCTATTTTTCAGTAGGTGACTGGTTACCCAATGACTTGAACCAGTGAGTTTTGCAGAGATCCATGTGCAGCCAGCAGGTCCCAGGTCAAAGAAAAGTCTAGCCAGGTCAAATAAGCATTGACATTTTCGTTTAAAACTTAGAAGGACGCTAGATGCTCTGGCTGAATCACTAAATAAGTAAATCTGATACTAGGCACTATTGTCTCCCAAGAAACACCGTTTCCCAAGTGTTTCCACAGCTACCACTCCAAAAGAAAGTTATTTAAAATGAATTTTCACCAATTAAGATCACTTCAAAGAGACTCTGTCCATCAGAGACAGGCTCCTTTCCCACATTCAATAGCCTTTTGCGATATATGTGCACTAAGAACAAGTACTGTCCTCGCCACACACAGGGTTAACGGGGTTGTGTGGCAAAGCAGTCAACAGACAATAAGGTGCACTTCATAGTACTTGCAACCACAAACCCTCGAGGATGGCATCATACTCATTGTAAAAATGCTTATCGTAAATGCAAATGTCAGTAAATTGGGCAAAGGGCGTTTGCATGTTCTCAACATAAATAATCACCCACAAACGTACATCTCATACCCCTGACCCCTGCCCCCTACAACAAAACAGCACAGCTGGGATTTTAACACAATTACAGCTTGGGGCTCGGCTGCAGAATTCGAGAAGCAGCCGCAGCCCAGACAGAGAACACAAGGGGGAGAGAGGGGAGGCAGCTTCAGAGGAGGACAGCGCGGCACCCCAGCCAGGACCAGGGCACATAGATCACAAAAAGTAGCCAAAAATTACAAAAGGTATAAATGACATATACCCTCAGTTACACTTACCTGCTGGTAAACTGGAGGCTTTCCGGATGCAGCGAGGATTCTCCGGGGCTGCAAGGACATCAGTGAAGATTCTCCTGGGTTCCAAGGAAGTCGAAGATTCTCCGGGGCTGGGGCTGCGAGCTCCGAGGACGTCGTCGCCACGGACACAGGAAGCTTCTAAACAGATCCTTTAAAAGTCAGCGCTAGTTACAGCTGACTTTTAAAGGGCTTGTGCTTCGTGCCGGGTGCCGGGTGTGACATCACAGAGGCCTAATCCAATCCGAGGCAAGCACAATCAAAGAAGATGGCCGCAGGAGCAAATGTTGTGAATAGGTATTCAATATCTATTCACAACGTACGTGCCTGCGGCCATCTTCTCTGTTTAACTTTAAACTTACGGCTATGAGGTCCGTGGGCCGCCAATTAAGGCTTGGCGGGCCGCCAGCGGGCCGTACTATGAGTACCCCTGATCTAGAGCAACCGCGTTGCGAGTATTTTGACCAGGCTTTTTACCTCTGCGTTGAGCAGTGAGATGGAACGGTAGCAGCACATGTCTTCTACCGGCTTACCCTTTTTGTGTATGACTACTATAGATGCTAGTCTTTGGTCGCAAGGTAGAACGCTCCGTTGCTTACTTTCTAGATACATTTGTAGTAGGTGTGGGGTTATGTTGGTGACTGTTAGTTTATAAAATTCTATCGGTAAGCCATTCAGTCCCATTGCTTTCCCTGGTTGTGTACTTCCGATTGCGTTTTTGTCTTCAATGAGGTCGGCCTCTAGTTGCTGCCGCTCCTCCGGGGAGAGTGTCGGCATGGGGAGATCGACTAAAATCTATGGCCTCCTCGACTGTAGCTGGTGCGGTAGGAGAATATAAATTTGTGAAGTGGACTGCAACGGCCTCCACTATTTTCTGTGGATCTGACATTGTCGAGTTGCTTGTCTTTAGTGTGTGCACTCAGCGGCTTGTCCTTTCCCGCTAGTCCAGCCATGTGAGGAGTCTCCCTGCCCTATCTTCGTGTTCGTAAATATTGTGTCTCGTAGTTAGATACTGAGCTCTGGCCGTCTCAGTAACTAAGTTATTATATTCCTGTTGCTTGCTTGACCTTGAGTGCGTCTTTAGTTAAATCGTCTGGGGTGGTTGTAAAATTTCATTCACAGTTTAGTAGATCTCATTCAAGCGTTTCTAGCTGTTTCCTCTTTTCTTTTTTATGGCCCGTAATTAGTGAGAGTGCTTGCACATTTATTACTGTTTTAAAAGCCTCACAGAGTACCTGAGTAGAGTCTACTGATTCCACATTTTCTTTAAAATAATTGTCTGTGGATCTAGTGAGGCCGGTTCTGATATGCAGGATCTTGAGGTACCATGGGTTAAGCAAAATTATCTTATGCCTGGTGTTGCCCCCAGAGAGTTGCGTGCCAAGATCAGGAGATGGTCTGAGATACCCCTTGCTAAGTGAAGTACCTCTTTGAAGTTTTGCTGCTGGTCAGCCGGTGCAATAATGTGGTCTATTTGAGAGTGGCTATTATGGGCCCAAGAGTAGAATGTGTATTGCCATGTATTATTTTTGCGCCGTACAACCACAACTCCGAATACGTCCATAAAACCTGCCAGGTGAAGTCTGGGGTGAGGCGAGCTTCTAGGTGGGACTCAGTCTTTCTGGTCACAGAGCATCATATTGAAGTCCCATTCTATTACCATGTCTCCCTCTGGGAAATTAATTATCATTGTGCTCATGTCTGCAAGTGCGGTCTTATGGAGTGCTGGGGGCAGATACACTAAGCAGCACTGCGGTATACGAATGCACCCCCTGCATACGCAGGCAACATTCCACTGTTAGGTATCCCATTAGCAAGTGACACACTCACCAATCGCAAGTTAGCACCCTGGTCTGAAGCAGGTATCAACACGGTAGCAGACCTATTTGGTAATGAGACACTTCTCGATCACGACGCCTTCGTTAACGAGACGGGAGCCCCAGCACACCTGTACTTAACCACGCTGCACTGATTCAATACGTAAAAAATTATTGGGCACCACAGAGGAAGGAACATACAAGCAATGAGCTGGTCAAGATGGTACACTATATGGGCAGAGGTAGACACTTGATTCGCTGGATATACACTAGTATCAGCGCCCATACACGGGTCTTTCTGGATGCACTAAAGATTGTATGGACAGGGGATATAGGTAGAGACCTGACAGATAAGGAATGGACGGCAGTAATTGAGCATCCCAGAAAAGCAACAAGAAATTACAAATTCAAATTTATCCAAACTATGGTATTACATCGTGCTTATTTGACCCCGCGTAGGTTGGATAAAATGTTCCACAAACACAGCATTCATGCCCGAGGTGTAGGACAGAAGGGGCGGACTTGATACACATGCTGTGGGCGTGCCCGACAATAAGGAGATACTGGGACATGATTCGAAAGATAACCGGGACGGCAGCGCATCACAGGATTCACGACTCAGTGGAAGAATGCATTTTGGGTCTGCACAAACATTTGTCCAAACACAAGATACATTATCGATTCATAGACCTTGCATTAATACTGGCTATTAGAACCCTTACTATGCGCTGGAAGTCGAGTAAACCCCTTGCTGTGTCGAGCTGGCGCACGGAAATGACAAGCTGGAGTTGTGCGGAGGGTGCAGCACTGCGCAGGGAAGAAATAAGAACCTCCGGAAGACACCAATAGCTCTAGAATGGGAGAATATGTTGGAAGAGCTGAAATTAACTGATATAGATAACGATGGTTAAATGTTTTATGTAAAATGGTAACATGTGATGCCCATGCCTCGACCCACTGTGTACTAAAGAGAAGCTGTATGCCTAGGTACACACAATTCAAAATATGTCATAGTAACAAGGGTTCAAAAAACACTGAAGCTAAGGAACTGTGACCGGGGGTGATCGGGCGGGGGGAGTTGTGGGGATAGTTAGAAATCAAGAAGTCTTCATATTTCATGTACTGTCCAAACACGGGCGAAATATATGATCATAAATAATATTGACACTGTCAAAGATCTTTAGACCTAAAATTGCAGTAATGAATGCATAAATCTATGATATTGGAATACTGTTATACGAGACGAAAAAATATGAGAAATATGTATTGTATCGATATATGGCATACATCAAAAAACTTAATAAAATAGCTTTAAAAACAAATGAGTATACCTGTTCCTCTGAACCCAGAAGTAAAGCCAGAGTGAATGATTAATCCATACCTTTCATCTGTTAAGTGCATTGCATGGGTGACCAATTAAGTGAGTTTCCTGCAGGAGGACAACATTGGGTTGGTGTCTCTTGATATATTGGAGCACTATTCCCTTTTGATTTTGTCTCCCAGCCCATCAACGTTCCAGTAGAACAATTTAAGTGACTTCTCCCTCTTCCTATCATGTGTACACCAATTTGTTATGGTCGTAGTTGGGGTGAGTACAAGGTACCTGTAGGAGGGTGGATACCTGACTATGGTTACCCCAGATTTTTTGCCTTGTGTTTAGCTGGTTTTCGACTTAGTTGGCCTGGGATCCTGCTAATCAGGGTCCCAGGCTATCTGCTCTCTCTTTAAAATGGACTCCATGTACCCTAGGTGCATAACTAATTGGGTATTGGATCACCTTATCAGCCCCTATACAGAGTGCTATAGGTACCATGGGCATAGGTGCATCCAAGGCCTACCAGGGGCTGCAGCATATCTTTTTCCACCCCTGGCTGGCCATCCAAACAGACACAACTGGCTGATCACTCAGCTGGGGCAAGGTCGTGTAATCACCCCTCGCTTAGATATAGTATACCTATGTCTAAACCTATATCTGGACACATATACACCTATAAGTCTCTTCTATGGCAGGCCTTAACAATCCTGGAGGCAGAGTGCTTGGTTTGATGTGAGATGGTGCTCTAGCATGAGCTGTACCTGTCTGCAGCTTTCGGAACCATGTCCTTATAGCTGTTCCGGGGTATTGCCATACCATATACTCTTAAGTGCATTATAATCCTCGCGGTTATTGCTAACTTTGGTTTGGCTTTACCAAAACATGTCGTGTAAGGTGTCATACACTTTGGAATACTACCCCCTCGCCAGTTCTGGCGACGGGGGTAGCATTCCACCCTTCTAGAGGGAGAAGACATGTTACTTTACTTAAACGCGGTTAAATCTAACCAGAGCCTCAGCATCACAAAATGGATGCTGCTGCCAAAGACACGAGTCTGGCCTCCTGCTGCTGACCGAAACTCCGGCAGGGGAGGCCTGGACAAATGGTATCCTGTCACAGGGAGGTGTTACACCACCCCAGACAGGAGATAGTGGATTGAGGCAGGCAGGGTGAGTGAAACTAGACACTGCCTGGGGGCACAAGGCTCCCCATGCATAGCCCAGTTCAAACCGGTGCTGGGGCTCTCCAGCCCCAGCTCGGGCGCGAAACTGGACAAAGGGAAAGGGGTGTAACCACCCCCTTCCTGGGTCCCACCCATAGGAAGGACCTAGCAGGTAATCCAGCCCCTTGATTTGGAATAAATGTAGGAGCTGTGTCCATAGGCTTTAGATAATCCTGACTGAAACTTTGATACAGAACTCTGGACCCTTCGACATCCCACTCGACGTGGAAGACTGAAGAATCTCCCTTGTGGTCAAGGAGCGACCACCCTGTGCAAACAGGCACCATACAGCGCCCAACGGTTTGCTTTGTTGCAGCTCCCGCCGGAGCTCGAGCGACAGAGATCGACAAGAGCCGGATTCCCAGACATCCAACAGCCCGATCCTCAGCCACAGCAAAGCTGAGACCTGTGGAGGCGACGTGAGACGTGGGACCGGCCATATTGAAAAGACTGCGAAGTGCTTGCAGTGCAGCTCCCGAGGCACCCTTGAAGCTGTGCATTGGGGTTTGAGAAGCCCCAGCCCCGAGCAGCTCGTGCACCGCAGATCACCCCTCCACCGAGTGCTGCGTGGGGCCCTTTTGCATTTTCCTGCTCGACGCGTCTGTCCGGTCCCTGGCCCATTGGCTAGTGGTCACTATGACGCTGAATCTTTGAATTTACACTGCTGGTCTGGTTGCTCAAGACTGGCCCTCGCTCCCCTGAAAAGGAGCAGCCTCTCTGACCTTGCTGGTCCGAGTAAGAAGCGATCTTCAAATCCTGCGTGGGTTGCCTTTGCCAAGGCCTGTTGACTCCGATCCGGAAGCCGACACCGCCAACAGCCTTTGTGGGACAGCTCGTGATCCACTCCTGGTCATCGTTGATGCCCCCGAGTCCACGTGGCAGCGGAGACCAGCTTCTCGACAACCACCTGATTGCGCCCGACATCGCCTGGTTCCTTCCTGGTTCCATCCTGGTCACTGGCTAGTGACCCAGACTCTGTCCCCTCTGCTTTCAGGTACTCTACATCTTCGATCCACCCTTGGATCTAACCAGACTCTTCTCTCCTGGCCGCCTGCAGCATCTTCATCTCCAGGCTCCATAGAACTCCACGACGAAACCCGACACACTTTGGCACCTATGCACCCGCTTCCTGTGGGTGAGGTAACGATCAAACACTGGTGCTCCTGTAGTGGTTTACACCTCTAGTGTCCTAGTTTTAAGTGGCTAAGTTCTAGTCCAGTCGGAAGACTTCTAAAACAATAATTTTGTAACTTTTATGCACCATTGACTTTGCATTGGTGCATGCGTGTGGTTTTAGCGCTGCACCCGAGTCCCGCGGGCCTCCCCCGTCCTAACTGCTGTTAGTCCAGAGTAGCCCCAGCGATTCCCAAGACCCTAGGCCTTACCATTGTTCGTGAAGTAGTTCTTATACCACTTATTTAGTATATGGTTTAAGTGGCCACAGGCCCTATCCATAATTGTGCAACTTTTGTATCTTTAACTGTGCTTTTGTTTAAATGCTTGTGCCTCTGTTCTCATAAAGAGTACAGAGGATTATTCTAGTAATACATACATATATTTTTATTATATATAACTTGTGTGGTGTCCTTTCATTTGATATAAAAAGGATTGCATATGGTAAAACAGCTGGCTTCACATGCCCTCTTGAGTTAAGCCTAAGACTGCTTAGGTCCATGCTACCCCTAGGATAGCTTGTCTATAAGGTTGACTTACAACCACCACCATAACCATAAGGGTTGTTTGGACTGATACAAGGTGCTCACTAGAATAGTGAACATCATACATCAGGCCAACTTCTCACAGTACCGTTGCCTGTTGGGGCTGTGTTTGCTGCCTAACTGCGGAGATTGTTTGGTCAGATTGTTTCCGCCGGCTTGTGGGAAATGGGGAATTAGGGTTTGAGTGCAGTTCTGCCTGTGATTTTTTTTATTTTATTTTTTTAAATTATTTTATTTCTGGAACTTTCTGAGGCAAGTTATACACAAATTCAACGTACCCCCCCTCCCCGCCCCCATCCATCATTTGTATAGCACCTCAGTATGGCGTCAGACACCAATCCGCACATTTTCCAATGATTACACAGCCATTTAGCCAACAACCCTGTCAGTAGGGCAGGCGGCGGTAAAAGATCTTATTCATGCATATACACGCAAAGCGAACATCGCAAGGAGGCAGCCGTATCGCAGCTCGTGACCCAGGCACGCAAGTTAGGAGATCACTCAATGTCCCATGTGTTCCAATCACTGCATTTTCCTTTTTTTAGATACTATCGTGGCTGCTCCAGAAGAAGGCGCTGGTTCGCCGAAACGCGCGTAGAGATTAATTTAGCCACACTTTTCTCTTAAAAATTGTGTTCATTTTATGTAACCTCCATTTCGTTGAATTATTTGCTTCTTTTTACCAGTGTTGTTGTGTATTCTCAATTTATTGAGTTACATGTGTTTAATGTAAATTGTAAATGTGTATTATTATTTCAATGTGTTTTAATAATTTGTGAATAAAATTGAACCCCCCCTTTTTTACAAAAAACCAATGTTTTAGCTCAGTTCATTTCGACCACTCGTTACGCTCTGTTGCCTAGATTGATACATATCAAATTATTTCCAATCACTGCACCCCATCCATCTAGGCCTCCTGTGGTTCAGCATCCATGTCGGTGTCTGCGCTAGCCGCCACGTAGGTTTGGTAAACCCCCCAGAAGTTCTTGGGTCTGCTGGTAGGAGAGAGGAGTTCGCTATATATCTCTGACTGTGTGCAGCAATGCAGCATGTCATGTGCCCATCTCTTAGGTGTTGGCTTCGGGCCTCTCATCCAGCAGCATGCCACTACTCTGCGCGCAATTAAAACCCCAATGTCAGCCAGCCTATGGACTGCTCTAGGCAACTTTTTGGTGTACCCTATCAGAGCTATCATAGGGTCGAGGGGAATGACAACCTTGGTAATGGTGCTGAGTTCAGCGAAAATCTTGACCCAATAGTCCTGTATCCCCGGGCATTGCCACGCAAGGTGTAGGAAATCAGCGTTGGGAGAATGACACCTCTCGCACTCTGCAGAGGTTCTAAGGCAATACCTGAAAAGCCTAGCAGGCGTATAATATATCCGATTGAGGAATTTAAAGTGGACGAGCCTGTGCCGTCCGTTCAGAGAGATCTTCCTAGTGCTGGTGCAGCAGTATGTCCAAGTGTCATCATCCAGCACCGTTTGTAAATCTAACTGCCAAGCCAGTCGCGCTTTGGTATATGTGTTTTCCCTGTGGGACTGTGATAGGGCGTACAAATGAGATATCAATTTTTGTGGGGTAGTGGCCATAATGACATGCGTGAGTTCCTTCACCTCGGGCAGTTCTGCCATATCCCCCCCCAATAGATCAGTAAGAGCGTGGCGCACTCTAAAGTATTGGAATCTCATCAGTGGCTTCTGCCTGTGATTTGTAAAGAGAAGTACCTAGTTGTGATTCCTTATCAACCCAACTGTAACTATAACTATTTTGCAGAACATAACAACCCTCCCGGACCCCAACCCTGCCTCCATGTATTACGGTATTTGAACTCCCCCCCCCCCCCCCCCGACTCCCCCCAACATTGCAGAATGCTTGTGGCCCCCCCCTTGCTGGTTGGAGTGTGGAACTAGTAAATCCACCACGCAACCCCCTGCCTCCCCCCCAATGCATAATGATAAGGCACAATTTTATTTTATTTTATTTAAAGAGTTTTATATAGCGCTGGCTAGACCCGGAGGTATCAGAGCGCTTTACATGAGGTTCAACAGAATTACAAGATTACATCCGTTTCAATATACAACAGTTGCTAGAAAAACAATTACAAGATCATAGAGAACGAGATAAGTGGAGTATAGAGGGGAAGGGGGTAAGGGGAGATACAGCAGAAAGACGAAGGAAGGTCTGCCCAAAGTCCGGCTGGGTAGGTGAAGGTCGAGGGGGAGTCCCAAAACCCATCTCCTCTATAGCTATCAGGTAGCTCCACTGGGCTTTGGCCAAATAGCTAGGTCTCAAGGGAAACATAAAACGAGCATGGAGAAGGAGCAGGAGAGACATAGAGGGAGGATGGGGGAAGAGATGACAGGAGAGATGAAAGGAAGTCTGGCTGAAGACCGACTGGGTAGGTGACGTCCAAGGATGGAATCCCCGACCTTTCTCCCCTATAGCTAAACCAGGTAGCTCCATTGGGCATCAGGCAAAATAGATAGATCTCACATGCCAAGGGATAATTCACGGGTAAGCAGGGTGGGGACTAGGGCCAGGACAAGGTGAGGGCAAAGGTCAGTAGCAGGTAAGTGTAGAGGAGATACAGCAGAGAGACGGGGGAAGGTCTGCCCAAAGTCCAGCTGGGTAGGTGAAGGTCGAGGGGGAGTTCCAAAACCCATCTCCTCTATAGCTATCAGGTAGCTCCACTGGGCTTTGGCCAAATAGCTACGTCTCAAGGGAAACATAAAACGAGCATGGAGAAGGAGAAGGAGAGACATAGAGGGAGGATGCAGGAAGAGATGACAGGAGAGATGAAAGGAAGTCTGGCTGAAGACCGACTGGGTAGGTGACGTCCAAGGATGGAATCCCCGACCTTTCTCCCCTATAGCTAAACCAGGTAGCTCCATCGGGCATCAGGCAAAATAGCTAGATCTCACACGCCAAGGAACAATTCACGGGTAAGCAGGGTGGGGACTAGGGCCAGGGCCAGGACAAGGTGAGGGCAGAGGTCAGTAGCAGGTAAGTGGAGAGGAGTAGAGCGGGGAGGAAAGAAAGAATTGCAGATGTTCGCATAAGGGTAGGCGCAGTCCTGGACGGGAAGAGTAAGTCAAAGATCAGCGGGGGGGGGGCTGGGTAGGGGGGAAGAAGTCATCATCATTTTCGGCCATGATGGGGTCGCTCTGGTCACCTCAGTGTTTTACTCTTGCCAATTTGTCGTCCCGGGGGGAGGCGGGTGCTGTGGAGTGTGCTGTGGCACAGTTTGTGGGCCGTGCAGACTTTGGGGAGACCCAAAGTCTGGTGAATGGAGGCTCGATTCCGTGTCTGCGAGCCGCCGCCATGACGGGCTCCTCAGCAGCAAACAGGGGCGCGTGGTTAAAGTCGCGCTGCCACTCCCAGGGCTCTCCACACTCCATGATGCCCCAGGAGTCCACACGGTGAGCAGTGAGAATTAGCAGCACTGCTGGGTCACGGGCGCCGCAATTGCAGAGTCAGGCAACCAAATGGCCCAGTTGGGTAGGGTCTCCGCTATTCAAGACAACTCTTCTAGATAAAGAGCCCCGGTGCCTCCTAACAGCAATTGACTCTGCTCCAGATCTTCCGGACTTTTAAAGGCACCGGATTGTCAGGAAAGGCCCCACTCTGTTATTACTGAAATGCTATACACAATGCTATACATTACAGTTTTCATTCCACTGTCTTAATTTTGTTAGACCTTCTTCATGTTGATCAAATTTGTGGAAGGGTGACCACCTAGCACAGGTCGGCAGTCAGGAGCATCCAGCACTGCAGACCATGGGCTTCTCAGATGTGGTTTGACAAGACTGGCCCAGGCTTATATTCTCTTGAAGGAAGATCTACAGGACACTGTTAACTTAGAACTTATATACTCTTCGGGCTGTCAGGGGTTCTGCCGTTTGCAGGTTGTGCCTCTTCCAGCTGAGGGTCTATTTTTTCTGTGGCTTCCACGTTTGCCGCCTGCGTCTGTCATTTGCTCCTTTGCCTCCGACTCTCCCCTCTCCGTCCAGCCACTCCCACGCCTCCTCTGGTGCATCAAAAAAACATGTTTTGCCCTCTATTTCTACCTTTAGCTAAGCCGGGAACAGCATGGCATATTTCAAGTCCTTGTCTATGAGGGCCTTTTTTTAACTTCGAGGAAGCTGCGTCTTTGTTTTGTTACTCGCAGGGTGAAATCTGGGAGGGAGGTAATTGTGTTGTTTTCATATTTAACTGGCGGGGCACCGCGGGAAGTCTGTAGTATAATATCGCTGTCTATGAAGTTAAAAACCCGGGCCAGTATTGGTCTCGGCGGCGCACCCGTTTTGGGTATGCCCCCGCGAACTCGGTGCGCTCTTTCAAATGAGTAGTAATTGGAGAGTTACAGCGGTTTTAAATAGTTTGAAATCAAGTCTTCAACAAATAGGTCTGCTGCCAGTCCCTCCGCCCTTTCCAGAACTTCAAGAATTCGGATGTTATTCTGCCTCAACCTGCCCTCCTAGTCATCCAGTTGTGCGACAAGTTGCTTGCTAGTAGCCTGCAGTTCAAGGACTTGTTTCTGAAATGTGGAAGTGCTTGTTTCGAGCGAATGAGTTGTACCTTCGTCTTTGTTGACTCTAGTGTCCATATTTCGCAGGTCTATTATAAGGGAAACCTCTGTTGAGACAAAGTACATTCATGATTCTAGAAAGGTACGCACAGTGGGGATGGCTGCCATGATATTGTGCAGAGTGAGGTCTCCATGTTCCGTCACCGATTGAGGCGGAGGTTGTGTAGTTTCCATTTGGCCATCGACCCCCTCCTGGTTCTTCTGCCACGAGAATTTATCTAGCTTGGGCAGGTGGGATAGGCGCAATCCTCTATCGCCCGTCATTGTGCCAGAGAATGAGCTGTTGTCCCCGGTTCAGTTTGCTTCGGGCCACCGGGAACTCGCCGCCGCCTGCCTAAGGCTAATTTCCCCTATTGGTCCGGCTGATTCCTCTGGTGTACCTTTCTGTTGAGTTGGTGGACATTCGCTCCTTATTCCACGCCGCCTATGCGTCCTTGCTCTCCGCGGAGGAAAAGGGGGCTCCAAGTGTCGCAACGTAGAATGTCTGAGTGTCGTGGAACCTATTGTTTATCTAAGGCACGCTCCCCCGGGATGCTGACCGGCTCTGCTATCCTTATAGTCTCTGTGATGCCCTGTCCGGTTATGTGGTACTCGGGCCCACTTTGAGGTACCTTATTATATGGGCTGCCCTACACGTTCCGCCCAATCAATGGCGCCATCTCACATCCTATTGCTGTATTGCCGATCAGTGTCGTTTCTTGGCTCCCATGCAGTTCACAAGAGGTTCATCGGTATCATAGTTGGCCTGGGCCCTTCTCCTTCATGCTTGCCATCCTTGCCCTGGCCAACACCGGCTCTGTATCGGCTGCGGGGGAAGCGGCCGGAAATATTTTGCCTCCTGTCTGTGCTCCAGGCCCCCAGACTGCAACACTCAGTGGGGGTGGCTCCCTGCAGGGCGCACCTCGGCTACAGGATCACTCAGGCTCAGCAGGAGCGGCTCCACCCCCCTCAGGCTCACCTCGGGTAAACGGCACGTGCCCGCCCGTGAAAGGCCCTCTCTTCGCTTCTTCACGTCTGCCGGTCCCTGCTAATCTGGGACCGCGTCCCGCGGATGCCACTCTGCCTTTTCAGGGGGTGTGAGGTGGGGGGGGGGGGTATTCCCTGCAGTGCCCAATGCCAGTCTCCTCCTCATGCCGCTAGAACCCCTCCACTCGCCAGCGTGGAGTCAGCGCTTCCCCAGGCCCTTCTCCTCTTTCGGGCTGGACCCTGTCGGCTGCGCCGCTGGTCTGGGGGTAGGTGGAAGAGTCTGGTTTTGGTAGTCGCAGCCCAGATCGGAGCTGGACGCGGCAGTGCTCCGTTATTCTCCAGTGCCTATGGATGATTTGACAGATTTAATGGGGATTTTATGGCGTGGGCCGTCAAATCCGTGTTACAGTGCAGCCATCTTCCTTGGCTGCTAGCCACGCCCTCCCTTGCTCATATTGTGATGCCTTCCTTCCATCCCTGGATGGATGGCCTGCTGTGGTGGACGGCTGAATTGATGATCAGAGAATTATTTCAGTCAGATGTGCAGGCATTTTGTTGGCGACATTATACATATTCAGATTCTCATGTACCCCACAAAACTATTGAGCATCGTGCAGGCTATGGCCATGGACGTTTTTATGATGTGTCCTGACCTGCCAGAGATATTGTAAGTGCTTGTTTCCTTTCTGATATGTTTTCAGTTAGGCTTTACCCACACTACAAAATTGGTTTTCCAGACTCTTTCACGCAATATTGAAATTACAGTTGCTCACAAGATTGCAGGAGAGACAAAGAGGTTCTCTTCAGTGGCACAGCCTTTAAATTAGACCCTTCTTGAGGTGCAATACTTGTTCTGTGACTTTACACCTCCCTACTCAAAATGTATTTCTACTCTTTATTACTGCCCCGATTTTGTTGAAATAATGCGCACCTTCTCTGTCATTCTAGGAGTAGTACGATGGTGGAAGTAAAGTTCTTATCTCTTATATTATTTAATCACTTTAGGAATATCCTAATCTCAACCCGTAACCCTTCTTGTCTACTTCGTATAACTGAGCATTCCCTTGGAGAATGTCTGGAGGACTTTACTGTTTTATTTTCCACACATTGGTTCTTTGCATTTAATCTTAATGCCTGAGATGTGTCTTATACAAAATAGCCTACAACTCCAAATGAGAGCGAACTAGAACATTAAATTGTAATGCACTAGCAATGTCTCTGCTGCTCATACCTTTCTCTGCATTGCAGCATTCCGCTGGCCATGGCCGGTGATGTTACGTGTACACTGCAAAGTCATTTTATTTGACAATCACAACATCTGTGTTTTAAGTCAAATCACCTGCTACTTCGTATTGTCTGAGGCTTTCTATTTCTGTAGAACTTGACATTGATTTTGTCTGACTAAAGAAATCACAGTTCATTTTTCCTCCCTCTCCGAGTTATAAACCCTAAGACAGACTTTTGTGCTCTCTGAAAATTGACTTCCTTTACTCGGCAGGTCCTCAATAATGTTGCTTTGTGTATACTCTGAAGAGTCCTAAGCTGAGAACCAGTGCCCCACTTTTTAGCTCCATTAGTTCTTCATAATTGATTTTGTTCAGCAGTTGGCTTTTAACACCGATTTTATGGCCAAAATGGGTAAGATTTTGATTGAGGGCTATGCTCTGCAGACGGGTCTGTCTGTGACTCTGAGACTCAGCTTAGTATTACTGTTTACTTTGCACCAGACATTGCGTTTCCAGGAAGCTTCAGTAGATGATAGCCATTGAGACTGGATGTCTCTTGGTTGTTCATTTTAAGTGATATTTTGATGCATATCACTGGGACTTTAGAATCATTGTTTGTTATTGCAGATAATGCTAAACAGAGCGCTCCTCTTGATATTAATAGCTGGACCTTTGCAGTAAGAGGCGCTTGAAGCACCCGATCCCTTAGGCTGGGAATAACTGGAGGGGCATTGACAGTGTAATAAGAGTAAGCATAGTTATCTTCACTTTCCTGGTTTTGCACCTCATAGGAGGGTGGAAGTCCAATTGTTGGATCTACTGCATTTTGATGACACACCTGGTGGGCTTTCTGGCAGCTGCCAATTTGCTGCTGTTCTCGTGGTTAGTAGTGGTTTGCTTGGTTGCACATTTCACAAAGTGATGATGTCTTCTCCTCTTTAAGGGTTGAGGTGCACAACAGACCTAAGGCAGTTAGGGTTCAACTAGGTTGAGATGTGCAGGGATTAGGGGAAAGGCCACCAGCGGTATGCTGTTTTTTTGTGAGATGTTCAGGATCGAATTGCTCTTTTCTGGTGAAAGACGCATAAGTAGATGGCACAGGCTCCTGTTCATCAGCCGTTGCACACAGTTACCTTTGCTGCTGGATCTTGGGTGTAGTTGATTTGAGAAAGGAACACTTTTTAAAGTTTCTTAACATGGTGATGTTAATACCTGTGCCATGGTTGGAAAAAAAGCTTATTGAATATTATTGCCACCATGCCGCAACTCGTATGCAATCAACTGTTTCGGATAAATTGGAAAAGCAGCAAGAACCTTTAGTTTTTTTCTCTTGTCCTGATGAAATTTAACAGTTGTGAAGTATAGCACTTTGTCGCCCGTCTGTGTTGGTGGTAAACTTTTCACAAACTTATGAGCAATCAGTCGGCATGTGAGATGGCCGTTTGTCTGGAGTTACGTTCAGTGAAGCCGGGGTACTGCTCTTCCTGGGATTGCCAGATGAAAACGATCAAGTAAACACTTCAAACTCTGGTGATATGATTTTATGGCCACGAGAGCCCAGCGCGTGCTTGAGTACTGCCCTCCTTTGCTCCAGACCGGCGCATTTAGTTTCCAACATGATAGACATTCTGATACAACAGCTTTAAATGTTGAAGGAAAGCCGAAACTCTTAAGCTTCCATCTCTCATCTTTCACAAATGCCAAATCCATACCTTTGTTTCACTCAAACACCTAGCAGCCGTTCCATACCTAATGTGCCCAGTACAGAAGTCAATGATTCACGATCAAGGTGTGGATTACGCACTCCTCCTTTTGGGTTTGAAGGTAAATAAGTTGGGGTGTGCTTCAAGGAAATCACTCCCCGACAGGTTAAGTGTAGCAATCAATATGTGGTTTGTGACACTTGAGATAAATGTCAACTCCCTGAGCACAACCTTTTAAGAAAATAATTCCTGTTTTATTTCATAGTTAAGTTCCAAAAAATGTAAACCACAACTGTGTAGAATTCTTTCTTCATTTATTTCATGTTGTTGTCACATGATCGTTCATTCTTTTTTTCATTTGAATTAAATCCATAAACAAGTACACTTGTTGTTTACAACACATCAAGGTACGTCATCACCCAATGCATTTCGGACGATTCGACGTCCTTCATCAGGGGTGGTCTGAAAACAAAATATATATGCAGTTTGTACATGAGCCTCCGAATAATGTCTAATGGCTTTGTCTAAATCCTGTTTACCGTAAATTAACCGGGTGATTAAATCGGGTGAACAACGTTCTAAAAATAAAGAGCGTGGAGCCCCGTGTTTGTCCTTATCGTGCATGGTTTTAAGAAAACCAACGTGCTTGAAAAGTAAAACCAATGGCTGAAACCCCATTATCATTAATAAGAAAGTTCTCAAAACTGTGCTTTAAAACGGACTTTCAGTGCAAACAATGTACGTATTTAAGTGCAATTCCTGTGTCAGACCCACTGAACCCATAAAGAAGTTAAAAAACAAACAATATAGGCGAACGAATATAACGTTGTTTAAACTTACTCGTAAGGAGAATGTAGACTAGCGTGTCTATCTCATACGCCCTTCGCTAACTGTTGCTAATCACCCGTGCCGTTTATACGGAAGTGAAAAAGTATGACGCCGTGAACGTGGAAAGCCATGAACATAGAGAGAGGACATTGAAAATGGTGGCCATCTTATAATGGTGTTTGTAGTTAACCAAAAAAAATTATAATAATACATATAGTAGCTGTGATTGATCAATGATAAACAATGATTATAACATACAGAACATTATCAATGGTAGTGCTTTTAAAGATAACATAAAAATTCCATTCGGTCATTTAGGCCAAGAGGTTTGGAAGATTGCAAAAATTTGATCCAATGATTTTCACGTTTTAAAAGAAAATTGTTATTGTCTCTGTCGTCGCGCTTTGCCACAACTTCCACGGCAGCAAATCTCAATTGGCTGATGTTATGCTTGTTCTCTTTGAAATGTACTGCTAGAGTAGATTTGACATTTTCAGTCCTTATATTACTTTTGTGTTCATTGATTCTTGTCTTCAATTTGCGTGAAGTCTTTCCCGTGTAAACTAAACCACAAGGACATTTTACAATGTAAATGACATTTTCCGTGTCACATGTCGCATTCAGTTTTAAATTGATGTTGGTACCTTTCATCGGGTGTTTGATGACCGATCCTCTTATTAAGTTGTTACACTTTTTGCAATTAAAGCATGGTTGGTTACCTTTGAATACATCAGTAGAATCTTGTCTGGGCCTCTTTATGATCTCTTTTAGGTTGTTTGCCCTCTTGTATGCAAAAAGTGGTTGGTCGTTGAAAATTTGTTTAAACTCATGTTCAGTGCTAATAATGGGCCAATGCTTTAATATTGAAGTTTTGTACGCTTTCGACACTGTTGAGTATTTTGAGACAACCACTGGTCTCTTTACTTCAATTTTGGGTTTTTCTATCAAGGTCTCTTGACGGTCAAGCTTGTCACATCGTTCTTTTTGAACAAAGGGGTTATCCTCAAACCATCCTGAAAAATGCTAAAGAACGATGTGACAAGCTTGACCGTCAAGAGGCCTTGATAGAAAAACCCAAAATTGAAGTAAAGAGTTCATTAGCACTGAACATGAGTTTAAACAAATTTTCAACGACCAACCACTTTTTGCATACAAGAGGGCAAACAACCTAAAAGAGATCATAAAGAGGCCCAGACAAGATTCTACTGATGTATTCAAAGGTAACCAACCATGCTTTAATTGCAAAAATTGTAACAACTTAATAAGAGGATCGGTCATCAAACACCCGATGAAAGGTACCAACATTAATTTAAAACTGAATGCGACATGTGACACGGAAAATGTCATTTACATTGTAAAATGTCCTTGTGGTTTAGTTTACACGGGAAAGACTTCACGCAAATTGAAGACGAGAATCAATGAACACAAAAGTAATATAAGGACTGAAAATGTCAAATCTACTCTAGCAGTACATTTCAAAGAGAACAAGCATAACATCAGCCAATTGAGATTTGCTGCCGTGGAAGTTGTGGCAAAGCGCGACGACAGAGACAATAACAATTTTCTTTTAAAACGTGAAAATCATTGGATCAAATTTTTGCAATCTTCCAAACCTCTTGGCCTAAATGACCGAATGGAATTTTTATGTTATCTTTAAAAGCACTACCATTGATAATGTTCTGTATGTTATAATCATTGTTTATCATTGATCAATCACAGCTACTATATGTATTATTATAATTTTTTTTGGTTAACTACAAATACCATTATAAGATGGCCACCATTTTCAATGTCCTCTCTCTATGTTCATGGCTTTCCACGTTCACGGCGTCATACTTTTTCACTTCCGTATAAACGGCACGGGTGATTAGCAACAGTTAGCGAAGGGCGTATGAGATAGACACGCTAGTCTACATTCTCCTTACGAGTAAGTTTAAACAACGTTAAATTCGTTCGCCTATATTGTTTGTTTTTTAACTTCTTTATGGGTTCAGTGGGTCTGACACAGGAATTGCACTTAAATACGTACATTGTTTGCACTGAAAGCCCGTTTTACAGCACAGTTTTGAGAACTTTCTTATTAATGATAATGGGGTTTCAGCCATTGGTTTTACTTTTCAAGCACGTTGGTTTTCTTAAAACCATGCACGATAAGGACAACCACGGGGCTCCACGCTCTTTATTTTTAGAACGTTGTTCACCCGATTTAATCACCCGGTTAATTTACGGTAAACAGGATTTAGACAATGCCATTAGACATTATTCGGAGGCTCATGTACAAACTGCATATATATTTTGTTTTCAGACCACCCCTGATGAAGGACGTCGAATCGTCCGAAATGCATTGGGTGATGACGTACCTTGATGTGTTGTAAACAACAAGTGAACTTGTTTATGGATTTAATTCAAATGAAAAAAAGAATGAACGATCATGTGACAACAACATGAAATAAATGAAGAAAGAATTCTACACAGTTTTGGTTTACATTTTTTGGAACTTAACTATGAAATAAAACAGGAATTATTTTCTTAAAAGGTTGTGCTCAGGGAGTTGACATTTATCTCAAGTGTCACAAACCCAGTACAGAAGTATCATTTGCAGTTGAAGTACAAAGGCTACCAACAAAATCAAAGATTATAGGCATTATGGCCCTTTTCAGCTGGATCGGAATCCTGACTGTCCTACCCTGTGCACGTGACTCAGGAAATTTGCATTTTTGACCAACAGCAATCCTTCCCATTCAGATGGCTTCCTTGCCAGATGTTGAAACTACAGTCCACTCTGAAGCTAATGTCACTGTGGTGATTTAGTCCTTGCCTACATTGTTCTAGAAGAGTGAAGGATCGTTCTAGAACTTTGGTTGCCAGGCTGTCACAGTAGAACTTGTACATTTATAGTGTAAAGGTGTCCTAATAGCCTGACACACTTAGAAAGAGCAGTGGATGGCTGGCTGAGTGAGGACAGTGTTTGTAGGATGACCACCTTAGAAAGCAGGTCAGATATCTACGTTAAAAGTACTTACCGCTGCTTCAACATTTAAAATAAGAAAGAGAACGTTGTACGGGTATAAAAATTCCAACTTTGCATTTGGGCATTTTAATTCATAATTTTTGGTGGCAGGCCTGAAGCCACTTTTGCTTGTTACATACAAATACACAAAGTAAAATACGAGTCAGAACAGGGAGATCTGTTGCAGTGGGTAGAAATGCATACAGTTTGTATGCAGGTATTTTCTGTGCATGAAATTTAAATACACTAAGTCTGGGACATGACTATGCGAGTTTCATGCAAGGTACACACGTATGTGGCACATCTGCTACTGATTTGGAGTTTTTATACTGCTTACTTTTATGGAGGATTTGAACGATTCTACAAGTACTTAGAGCCTGACTTGTGCAGTACTTCATAGATTGTTGCGCCCACTATAAAATGCATTAATTATGGACTGGAGTATAGCTCCAGATTGCCAGAAGTATAGTTTTGTAGGCTGTTAAAATAAGCATTTTTAGGTATGTTGTTAGACTAGATATTTTGATTGTATTAAATTTGTGTGTATCGAGGTGAGGCAAAGGGGATGGTGTGGGACCCTGACACAAACAACCCCCTTGTGGCAGGGCACATACTTGCGCCCCGTGACGGCCTTGCAGTGATTCCGACAATTGGACTTGGTGGGAATATCTGCACTAGGAGATGTGATGCAGAGCACTACGCTGAAATCCTTTCAACAGCTGCAAGAGGAATTTCACCTACACAAGACACAATTCTATAAATACCTTCAACTACGTCATGCATTAGACCCCCTGATAGGTACTCTGGAAACCCTTCCAGAATTTCATCCACTTGAGGGCTGTCTCCTGATGGGCGACCTGGGGCTTCATAAAATCAGGCAAACATATCAAACACTGACTACGCACACACAAACCACTCTTAATAACACTAGGAGAGCATGGCAAGTCTGATTTGACGAATGATGACTGGGCTGAAGCCATAGCCAGCCCCGGTGCCGCGGTGTCTACACTCTACCACCTCATTCAATTTAAGCACATACACCGGGCCTATGACACCCGATTCAAACTTTGGAAAATTGTGGTAATTCAGTCCCCTACCTGTTTGACATGTGAGAGGGAAGAGGGCTCCTTTTTTCACACTTTTCACACTTTTTTCACACGGTCTGGAGCTGGTCTGTGTTGCAGCCGTTCTGGAGGAGGGTGGCTTCTTGCCTTGGTGAAATACTTTCCTGGGAACTTCCGCTAGATCGGAGGCTTTTACACAGCACTGACTGAATCGGGGGTAACAAATACAAACAGAATCTTTTTTTGGCCCTTACCAATGCCAAACGTGATGTAGCCCAACTGTGTAAGGGGGTCTCCCCAATGGAAGGCTGAACTGGACATGTGTGTGGGTGCGGAGATCACTGTGTTTCTGGCCCGAGGATGCCCCCCGAAGTATAGAAAGATATGGACTCATTGGATGACATACCGAGGGATAGATCACCCCCCTCCCATCTTTAGACCCCTGATTGAACATATCACTCTCACTAATGCTTGATACATGTTACATCTTTTATCATGTGACTGTCTGCCTTAACCCATATGTAATTTTTACACAATCACGGGAATCTAGGATTGTCTGCACTGTATTGTTTTATCTGCAGTTTCTGCAGGAGTTATAATTGCATAAATACCATGGTCCTCCTGATCCCTCTTGTTTTTACAGGTACCTGTAGGGCTATGGCGCATATCAGGAAAAGCAAATAAAATTTGTTAAAAAAATAATAATTGTGGGTATATATAATATACTTATATATAGGGCTTTCCCTCAGTCCCTCTTCATCCATAAGCCTCTTTTTAT
The DNA here is from genome assembly GCF_964261635.1 of Lissotriton helveticus. Classification (NCBI taxonomy): domain Eukaryota; kingdom Metazoa; phylum Chordata; class Amphibia; order Caudata; family Salamandridae; genus Lissotriton; species Lissotriton helveticus. The sequence goes on from NC_136061.1 coordinate 1,406,906,520, forward strand.
GTCATTCACATTTTAATTCCACCCACTGCTGCATAAAGCACAGGGCAGTGAGTCGGCCCACTCCAGCCACTGGTCAACGTAACTGTGAATGGCAGCATCCCATCCTGTTCTTTCACAGGGAGCAGATCCTCCAACAAAGTAGGTCCCTACAGTACCATGGAAAAAAACGTGTGCTTTTGAGTCCCCAAAAATGTTTTTCCAGTATTGAATATCCTAGATTCACATGCTTGAATCGTCTGCTTTATCTTTATAAGGGTCACCAATCAATGTTCTCTTTTTACCACAAAAGTCACAATATCTAAAAAGGCTTTGTTCGGTGGAAACAGCTATTCTGAAGTTCTCTAGGATGTAAAGGAATCTAAAATCCTCTATAAAACTTGTCTCATAAGTATGAAAGTATTTTGAAAATAACTTATCTTATTGGGGCCAATTATCTCAGACTTGTTTGTGGTGTAACAATCTATCTGTAGAATCGATCAGGGGTTTTCCCTGGGTGTATGTTTGCCTATAATTAATGGGGGATCCCACCTGTGACCTGTTACTCCAGAAGCGTGGGGATGGGTCGCAGGACATGTTCGATCACGTATCTCTGACTCAGGGTTGTTGGAGAGGACACCTTGGATGAATTTGAAATCAATGAGATGAATTCATTGGAACTCCTAAAAGTAACATGACTGCCACCGGTGTCATGTTTACCGACATTTCATCACTACGCCTACAGTTGTCATTTTGTACATAAAAATAGTTTATACTGGTGTTAATGAGATTAGATTTGCTCTAGTCTGAACACACTTTGACATGGTTCTTATTCGAAACAATATTATCATCTGGCCATGGATCACTGAATACATTGGTATTATTGCTGATGTGAGTGCTGCTGTGCGGGCACAAATTACCGTATACATTGACATTGCATTGAGGACATTGTATGGTACAAGCCACGGCATACTTTCACATTGCATTTACTGACATTGCCGTTGTCTGACCTGCACATATCATGACACTCATTGACCTCTCATTCACCCATCCCAACAAACTTACTGGCCAGCATGATGCCAAGATTGCGGTGTAGTTGGTGGGAGTGGGTGAGGATCCTAGTTCGAGAGACCACCAAGCATCATTCCATGGGAAGGTGGTGTTCCTGAAGATCAGGACTTCTGTCTTAACTGTGTTGAGTTGTAGGCAGGTGTCTCATCTAGTCAGTGATGCTTAGCATGCACCGGCAGAGGTTAGCCAGCGTGGCGATGGGGTCTTCTGCTAGAGAGAGGATGAGCTTGATATCATTGGTTAGGAAAAGATGTTTAGCCCACATGTGATCTGACGAGGTTGGCCTGTTATGTGGTCGCTTAGGCCCAGGCACAAAAAACACAGTTTTACATGCTCACATTAAAAGTTGACACCTTTCTTGAAGGTTGACACTGGACACAAATTTGCTTGCGTGCTTTTATGGGTTAATATTCTCTATAGCATATTTGCTTACATTTACATTTCTTTGTAAGCATATTATCAGAGCCTTGAGCATTCTGTACTAGAGCTAAGTTCACTCCGCAAAATTTTGATATTTGTTATTGTCTGCTGGGGGAAAGCCCTGTAGAGCTAGAATCCATAATAAAGGCCTGACCTGGCCTTCGACATGGTAACATGGTTGAGTTTATTAAAAACAACATCACTCCTTTGTTTAGACAGAGAGCATTTAGCTAACACTGTTGAGGTCGCCCCATGCCGGAATCCGAGCCGAATCCGGTTTACCTCCTGAGAAGGATGGTGCTCAGTTCTACATCAAGGTCCCTTAGATGAGACATACCCACAGGTAACCAGGGAGTTAGATCACTCTACATGATTCTGACAGCTTCACCCACCCTAGACTATACATGTATGCTTATAATCAATGTAACAGCACAATGGTTGAATTGTTAATCTTTTTTAGAATTCTAGTAATGCTGGTTACTCTGCTCTGGTTCCTGCTATTGATCATTGCAGCACACATATTTTACACAATAAGCATAATGCTCAATAAATTATTGAAAGCCAATTTGAGTGTTTCTTGTGTCTCCCTTTGGGCATGCCTAAGTTATTATTGAAAGGGACTGATCTGTTTCCACGATTTCCTTGGGGAGTCAGAGGTAGGGAATACCTTCCCTTACATTTTAGGTTTAGAGGTCAAGAGGGTGCACTGTGAACTAGCCAGGAGTAAGGACAGCATATCCTGATGATGTGTGTGGCATTCGTCTCTCACAGTATTGATGTCCGTACTGTCCAAACGCACAGTCTTACTGATAAATTATGAACCATACGACATGACACCACCAACGCTCTAGCTTGGGTACCTATTTAATGGATCTCCCAAGCTGTTTTCTTTTGTGTGCCCAAAGACCCTATGTGCCCATTTACCAGAGACTTCCGTGGTGTTAGGGAAAAATCTTCCTCTGCCAAGTAGGAAACACCTATTTCTGGCTGTAGGTTTGTGGCAAGGGGAGAAAAGAATTCAGGTCGGAAACGATAGGTGAACGCAGGAAAGATTTATTCTTCAATCATTGGACCCACAACCATGAACACGTCTGGATGCTTCCAAGAACACAGCAAAACTCCCCGAACAGAGCTGACGTTCCTAGAACCATACAGGCGGTTACAAAGAACATGGAACACATATCAAAGAAATACAACTATTACAGTAACAGCATACCACATCACCCTTCCCCATAACAAACCCCAAAGAATAACACATTAATACATTGTATTGTATTGTAATTGCATTTATATAGCACTTAGTACCCCTGACGAGGCGTCAAAGCGCTTTTTCGGCGGGTAGCACGCTACTCCGGGACCCATAGAGGATTAGTGTTGAATTAGTATAGTGAAACATGCAAGTACATTTTAAGTGGTGGATAGGTTAGTCAGTTATTTGGATTTGGAATGATAGCAGAAGGATAGTGGAGGACAACGTTTTGTATTTATTTATCGCTTGTTGACGCACGCTATTCAGGAAGCCTCTAAAGGATTAGTGGTGAATTAATATGGTGAAATATGAGGTAATTTCAGTGGTAGATATTAGTCTGTTACTTGGAGTGAGAAGGATAGCGGAGGGATAAAAAGGGAAGAAAGATTTGCATTCATATAGCACTAGTTACCCCTGATGGGTGTTGAAGCGCTTTTCTGGCGAGTAGCACGCCACTCCGGAACCCATAAAGGATTAGTGTTGAAAATTAGTATAGGATAAATATGAAGTAATTTGAGTAGTAGATATGTTATTCAGTTATTTGGGCACTATATTAGTATAGTTGAATATGGAATTTGAGAAGTGAACATGTTAGTCTGTTAATTTTGATTGAAAAAGATAGTGGAGGGATAAAAGAGTGACTTTTTTTATAGGTCTTAGCAGTAGGTAGGAAGAGGCTTTTGGATGAGTAAAAAGGAGTTTTGGAGGAGAGGAGTCAGAGGGGAGAGTTTAGAAAGGTTTGTTTTAGGGGATTGGTGTAGTAAAAAGAGGTGTCAGATGATGGAAGGAGGGGTAGAGCAGGAGAGAGTCTAGAAAGGGTTATTTTGCCGATCATAGTAGTGGTATGGAGTTTGGGATAAATGAGAGAGTGGATGTAGAGGGTATATTGATAGATGTATAGGATGAGAGATAGGGTAGTGCATTTCGAAGGAGTAGTAGAAAGAAGTTTGAGATGAGTCAGAAGGTTGGGCTAGAAGATATATTGAGCGAAGTATAGGCTGAGAAATACGCTAGTGCATTGGATATGCAATATTTGGAAAAAAGTGATAAATATATAGATCCATAAGTAGATTGAAAGTATATACATACATAAAGGAAGTAAGTATATTTAGATTAAATATATTGATAGATCGACAGGATGAGAAATAGGGTACTGCATTGGGTATGCTTTTTCAGGCGAAAAGTAAGACATACAGATCCAAGTACATGGAAGGTACATAGATGCACAATGGAAGAATGTACATGTAGACCAAAAATGTTTTTTATTTATTGATTATTATTATTATTTATTTTTCTTTTCTCTTAACAACATAATTATTTTACATGTTTTATAAAGTAATACACAAAGATAGGTACATATCTATAGTGAAAACAAATGCTTATATACAGAGGGATATGCTGTAAATTTCTGTTTCCGTATGGTGCTTATGTGAGGAAGAGCTAAATCTTGAGTAGTTTTCTGAAGATAAGGTGGTTGTCGGTGGATCTTATGTTGGGGGGGTAAGGAGTTCCATAGTTTGGCTGCTTTAACAGAGAAGATGTGCCGCCCATGTTTTTTTTCTTGTATGGTCGGATTTTGAGGCGAGATGCTCTTTTAGAGCGGAGGTTCCTTTGTTGAATGTGTTTGGTGATTTTATTCCTGAAGAAGAGTGGTCCTATTCCATGTATTGCTTTGTGGGTAATACAATGCAGCTTGAACGTGGATCTTCTGGCAACCGGTAACCAATGCAGGGCTTTTAAGGCAGGGGAGATGTGGTCTCGTGGTTTGATATGCAAGAGTAGTCTGGCAGCAGAGTTCTGAATCCGTTGTAGTCTTTTCATGGTCGTTACAGGTGATCCGTGGTAGAGGCTATTGGCGTAATTGAGTTTTGATAGAACAAGGTAGATGGTAGCTTGGACCTTGTGTGGAAATCCCAAATAAGGGAAAATTCGTCGCAGCGTTTTTATAGTAGCAAAGCTTGATCTTGCTAGTTTATCCACTTAGGTATTCATCAACAGCTTGGAGCCCATGGTCATTGTTACTATACCAAACAAGGAGGGCTGGGGTTATGAGCCCTATGCCAGGAGGCCGTGGGCCTCTGAAAGTAGCTGAACCACAAAGTAATTTTCCTGGTGGTGAACCATCTGGCAGGATCGTTAAATGCCAGAGCGGACGAGCTCAGCCGTCGGCTCCTGGCGGATCACAAATCGCAGCTGCACCTGAAGGTGACGCAACACTTCCGCAAATGGGGACAATCTTGGCTTGACCTGGTACCCACTATAGAGAATGTGCAATTTCACCAATTCTGCTTGTTGGGAGTTTCCAAGGCGTCCCTCACTCAAGAAATGCGTTCTACCTCGAGTGGAAAACAGGACTCCTGTATGGCTTTCAGCCATACCACTCCTGCCCCCAAGATCAGGACCGCCAGGGACCAAGTCATCCTAGTAGCTCCGGATCGCGCACACAGAGTATGGTATCCAGAACCCCAGGGAATGAGCACCTGTCCTCCGCTCAGGCTGCCCTTGTACTTGCTTGGGATTCTTACAGTTCTAGAACTCCGAGTTGACCCAGTACTCTGAGCATTGTATAATGGAGAAGAATCTGAATATGATGGACTGGGAATATCATGCCTATGTTGGATGCCAGAACCATGTAACATTACATCTGTTGACAACATTGAATCAGAATCATCATTGGCAGTACAGGTTTGATTGTGTATTTCAGCTTGATTTCTAGAGATGGGAATAAGACTGTTCTTAGTCCACCACCCCTTCCCTGAAGAAGAACAGAAGCAGCACCAGGTTTAATGACCTTAACTGGCAGGGTGTATTTAGACTCTCTTTAACCACTCTTTGTGGTTTCTTTATTAAAGCAGTCATTTTCGTTAATAACAATAGGACGAGTTCTATATTTATTGTCATACCAAGTTTTTGTTTCTTTTGTTTATTTAAAACTCTTTGATTAATATCAGAAAGAGAGACCTTAGGTTGATTAGCCTCTTGACCCAGAAATTAACTTGAGCCACCCAGGAATCAATTTGGATTTAGCTTCTCTGCCTCTCAAGCATGTAAAAGGTGTCAACCCAGTAGTGGAATGTGGGGTGGTCAAGTAACTCCAAATGTTATCTTGCAAAAACTCAGAAACATTTAACTTAGCTAAAAGAGCTGTTTGAATACCTTCTTGAGGATACAATTGGCTCTCTCAACTAAACCATTTGAAGATGGACTGTAAAGGGCCACCTTTAAATGAGAAATGTCTAAGCTGGCTGCTGAAATTTCTTGTTCAGGTCGCATTTGTATGCGTGGTTGTATTTTTATTCCTCCTGCTGGATTGCGTGAGCGCATTATTTGCACAGCTCACAGTGGTCATCTAGGTATTTCCTCTAATTGTAAAAAACTCAAGCAATTTTTCTGGTGGCCTGGAATTCACAAAAGGATTTCTAATTTTGTAGATAAGTGTCCTCAGTGTTTAGTCTCTGACAAACATGGTGTTTCTTCTGTTAAGCCTCTCCATCCTGTTCCGTTACCTTCAGGTCCCTGGGTTAAGGTGGCTTTGGATTTTTCTGGCACCAGTAGCTGTGATGTAGTTCTCAAAGATCCTCAACCAGTCTTTCCATTTAACATCAGGTCTTGCTGGTTTTTGTAGAAAGGAAGGTGGTTGCACTGTGCCTTGAAGCGAGGCCATATGGGCCCTTTTAAAACACACCAGGAGAAATATTAATAGAGAATGAAAGGAATGTCTCACCTGGGTAAAATAAAATTAAGTTTGTGGCAATCGGAAAACGATATCATAATGCAGCTATCAGCTGTGGAGAAGAAACTGAAGGAAACAAAGATGGCCGCTAGCGTACGGGACGTACGCGATGAAATCAGACGCAGAAGCACGCCTGTTGATGAGCGCTGCGCTTCAGCTTCAACATTCTGGAAAGGAGCGAGCCCAGGAAGAAGTCTTGTATAATGCCGGGAGGAGGTTTGAATGATGCCAGAGGGCACGAGACAAAGTCTGAGACCAAACTGCAGCAATGTAAAGTAAGTAAAGTTTGGACTTACATCAGTGATTCGCCTGCCCAATAGAAGTCAAATTCCGTTCAAGCAGGCAATAAATTTGCAGAAAAAGATGTCGTTGCGTCGAGCGTCTTGGCTGTCACAAAGTAGAAGAAACTTTCCGTTTTGAAACCAACCTTTTCTCAATCCCACTTCTGGTGCCAAAATGTGGCAAGGGGAGGAAATAATTCAGGTCGGAAACGATAGGTGAACGCAGGAAAGCTTTATTCTTCAATCGTTGGGACCCACGACCATGAACACGTCTGGATGCTTCCAAGAACACAGCAAAACTGCCCGAGCAGAGCTGACATTCCTAGAACCATACAGGCAGTTCCAAAGATCATGGAACACATCTAAGGAATACAACTATTACAGTAATAGCATACCACAAGGTTGTTCAAGCCTGAACCGTTAAAAAGGATCACTCCACAGAGGTACCCACTCTGAATTCCAAATACCTAAATGGAGAATCCAGGTCGGGTGGTTTTACTACTTAATTGCAGATATGCATTAACTCAAGTGTTGTTATAACATGGGCTCTCCCAGATGGGTGGGGACGTTACCTTTGTGGTAGAGGCCCATGAAGCGTACAGAGCAGAGGTATTCTATTCATTGACCATATTTCTGGCAGCAAATGCCAACACAGGACACTTTAAAGCATACACTGAAGTAGCATCACCAAACCAATATAGAGCACATGTGGATTTAAAAATCCCATTGACTTATCAGGAACAACTGATTGATTCTGAGGCGCCCTAACACATATAGTAGAAAATGTCAGATTAGGTCCCCTCAGTAATGACAGAGCATCGTGGCCAGTCTTAGCCGGTTATACACCTTATCTAGACATTGGAAACATTACATACGTAAAGCTTGTTATACTATACACTGATCTAGTTGCGCTCTATAGATGTCTATTTCATTTTGTTATGAAAACCATGACCGTGATCCCACATCGGTTTGTTCAAGCTGCAAAACCACAATTTGCTATACCTGGAATTAGTCCAGTGACCATTAAACCAATAATGAGTGAGGTTTCCACGCGGAATGAGATTCCGTTCTGGATTGCACAATAAACAAATCTGCTTTAAGTAGTGTTTTCCCATACGGGACCCCAAGAAAAACAGAGAATTCTCAATATGCCTGTCAATGGGGATGGCTTCCTGGTAAATGACTGTGCTATTAGGGCACAGCCTTTGATGCCGTACATATACCTATATACATGGTACACCGTCATTATCTGTTTTAACAGAAATGCTTAAACTGAACCAAAAAGAAAACGGGGCTGCCCTGCCCTGGATTTGGGGGTGCAACTAAGGGGCAACAGAAGAATACGTGAAACCGAAAAAGGACTATCTTGCTCCTAAGCTGGACTCTACAGACGTTATGTACTCGTCTCATTCCATGGAAGCACTTAAACACAACTAGCTTGTTTTTTATCATACAACTCCACAAAAGAAAAGGCCACCATGGCTAGAAAAGACACAACATACACAATGTTACACATGGAAAAGTTAGAAATGTTATCATTTACTGTTGCAGATGTTCCATCAGCAGATGGAATAATACACAGGTTTATTTCTCTGCCAATTTCAACTTCTCATTTCAAATACGGACTACTAATTAGCGTTACACACTATGGGAAAACGTTTGACCATTCTTTTCAGGGATGTCACCCTCCACGGCACATGTAATGCTTCCAAGGTGAACTTGTCCTGATATCTGAAACGTTCCCCAGCAGTGGTGGTTCGTATGGCATTCAGATTACTTTTGAATCCAAGTTATTTGATGTTGAATGTTCAAGGTTGCTGTTGAATGATACCAGTCATATCTGTTACTGTTTCTGCGGTCGTGACCTGTTTCACAGAAGTGCTTTTTCCCCCTGCCCTTATAGTTAGGGATGCAACAATTTGTGGCATTCACATGGGAGATGTTTGAGCTTCAAGTTGCAAGGTCCTCTCCTGAGCTACAGTTGTTACTCCGCAACAATCTCCCACACCATTTTGAGGAGCCTGCACTTCACATTTTAATGTTCCAAACACTTTTTAAAAACAATTTGCTCCTGATTGGTTAGCACCTTCAAGATTGTCTTATGAGTTTTTCCATCTTTCATACAGTCCGTACTTGGAAGAGTTTTTTGAAGGCATACCACTTGTCCTTTTCCTTATTGTCGGGATATTTACTTTATTTTATTTGGTCCGCAATGGATGTTCCGTCACCAGTAAAATGGGGATGACACTTCCACAGGTGCTGTTGTGTCTTGCGAGAATGATAGTCCTTTGGTGCATCCTTGATTTAGGAACTATATGATAACGGGTTCTTGTCTTTTCGGCCTGTCTGGCTATAGTGTGTGCAGCCCGCATTCCGCTGTCAATTGTGCAGTTTTGAGTGTGCCCTGGAAATATGTTCGGGAAAGCAACGGGTCCAATCAAGGGACAAATAACTGCTGGTGGGTCCCTTAAAAACTCACTTGCACGGATGTCCTGCGGCACCTTCAGCTCCAGGAGTTCTGGATCCTCTGCCGATGCACCACTGGCCTTCACACCTTCAGTGGCTGCTGAGGGGAGGTGGATTTGAGCATGTTTATTTATTGAAGCAATTTTTTTTTATTTCTTTATTAACTTTTGCTCAGTTGACCATACATATCAGCAATTACCGTACTTTGTACACAGTTGATGTTGAAACATCACAACATTTGTCTTCCAGGGAGAAATGAGGGCACTGTTCATGTCTAGTTCAGAAGACCCAAACATATGGCAGTTCGTACATACAATTAGCAACAAAGCCATTTCAGTAAATCAAAGCCCTGCATACTCCTGATCATGCATATTATTTATTGAAACTATTGAGATGGGTGCCCACAGAAACATTGTCTGCGGTATCTGAGAACTGCAATATTTTGTGTGCTTCTTGAAATAATTAATCAATCTGGCAATTTCGAGCAGTAAAGTTTTTTTTATTTCTGCCATGTTTCTACTTGCTAAATAGTTTTTAAATGCAATCCTTTTTATTCACCTTTTATATAGTGACTTTTAAATGCGATTTGGCTTTCTATATGCTTTTATGAAGAGTACACTGCTTTTAAGATTTTAGATTTTACCTCATGTTTAAATCTATATTTTTTGCATCATTTTAGGAGGCTGAATCAGGAACATTGGCATGTATAGCGCCCTCCAAAGCTCTGTAGCATCTAACAAACCACGTCAAAAACGGAGCTCTGGTTTGCACGTCTTTATTCTTCAGCATGCACATGTTAACTGAATGCACTGCGTCACAACTCTATTTCACCACACCCATGAGATTTTATAATAGTAAGGAGTCTGGCATGGACCACTGGAGGCCTCATACAAATAAACACAAGACTCAGTATTTCCCCCTTTGTTAAATAAAAAGTATGAACAAATGTATATACACAAACACATTATAACTCTTCGATGAGTTGTCGAGGTGCTTGCACAAGTCTTCCAGATCTAGTTGTACTAGATAGGAGGGTTTCCTTCATCTATTATCTCTGAGGATAGTTGGATGGATCTTCGTTCCAAGAGCTCTCTCGAACAGCAAGGTGGCAGAACTTTCTCCTGTTGTGGTAATGAGGAGTAGATTTTTAGGCACGAAGGGCTGAGCCTAAAGTAGACTTGAGGTCAATGTCTTCCAGCGCAGCACGCGGAGCCACCCTTTTCAAAGTACTCCTAAATCGTTCAATAACGCCATTTACTTTTTGCCAGAGAGGTGTACTTTTCTGATATTTCATGTTTAAACGATTAATAAAGTCTTTGAACTATTGATGGTTGGACCATTATCAAATTTGAGATTGGAGGGAACAACCCAGATTGTGAAAATGTCATCTATCCTTTCGATGACTCAGTCGTTTGTGGATCATAATAGTTCTTCCATTAAAGGAAAGCATGAGTATCCATCGACAACTACCAGGAGATGATGTCCACTATTGAGGGGTCCAAAGAAGTAAGCCGCAGTCCTCTCCCAAACTTGATTAGGTAGATCATACATGTTCTGCGGGCACCCGGTCGTTTTGAGAGCCAGGCAGTTACACAGTGGACAAGCTTTAAGCTCCCTTTCAACTCGTTTGTCAAAACGCGGAAATCACACTTGATCCCTGAGGGCTCTTTTGGTTGCTGCAATGCTACAATGTCCTTTATGTGCACGGATGTGCAGTGGGCATGCGCAGTGGGCACAGCAAATAAAGCCCATCTGTGCCTGGCTGGGATCAGGGGCTAGGACCCTTGCCCCTTTGGCCACATATAGGATAAGCTACTCTCTGATTTACTTGAAACTCCTTAACTGCGTGGCCAACGAACCCTGTTGCCACTTCTGGATCCTTTACATCTCCCTAGTAAGCGTGCAACATTTCAATTCACTTTGAAACCAAAAGAACTTCAGCGGCAAGTCAAGCTATGTAGTGCACAAAGGAAACCAAGTCAGCAATGGTACATGTCTTTAATCAATTGCAGATCCCTCCCAAAACACAAATCCAAATTATTCATCTTTTTAGATGACCCTCTTTCTGACTGAAAACTGGCTTAAAGATGACTGCGGTCCAGACATGGCTGTATCACTTCCCCCTGGCAGCTCAGTCACTAGGAATTACCAGGCTGATACGATTGGAGGAGGGGTTGCAAACTTATTTTAAAATGAGCTTGAATGTAGGTACGCCCAAGTCCAAATCCCAGGATGCGAAAGTCTCTCATTCTCAATCAAGCTCTTACTTACCCACACTTTCTTGGGGCTGATTGTCTACCGCCCCCAGGGCCTGCCTTAGAGTTTGTATCAGCCATTCCTGATATTCTTGTCTCCTACAGTCTTCAAACAGCCAACCTCACACTTTTAGGTGATCTAAACATACATATTGAAGACAAAACTCGCACACCTGCTGATAATCTACAACTGGATTTATCAGCACTTTAATTGATCACGTCCCCTACACACAATAAGGGCCATATACTGGACCCAATTTTTACCAACATCTCACATGTGACAACAGACGTCCCTCTGCCAGTCTGTTGGTCTGACCACTTTATAATTACTAACTACATTCCACAAATAGAAATAAAACCCCTTGAGAAACTTCAGACAAAGATTACCCACAGTAGTCCAAACTGGACATGAGTAGCTGGGAAATGGCCTTCCTTAACTCAGCCCCAGTGCTAGCTGGAGATGTCTCCACATCCTATACAGCATTTAAGGATTGGGTTAACACTACCTTAGACGCAGTAATCCCCTTAAAATCAAGTAAGAAACCCCAATCTCGAAATAAAGTCCAGCGGTTTTCTGCAGAGCTAAGGGATTTAAAGAAAGCATGCAAAAGGTGCAAAAAAAGTTGAGGGCTAGCTACAGTGATACCTTCAAACAGTCCTATAGACAAGCTCTGAGAACATACCATCAAGCCATCCGGAGAGCTTAGGTGGATGACTTTGCAGGCAGGATTAGTCAGTCCTCAAATACCTCCAAGGAAATCTGTCCTATTGTTAACTCATCATAACATGGCTCTTTACCCTGTAGGTAGCAGTTTTACTTTCTAGTTAGGCTCTCTGTTTATCTTTTCTGCTCTGTTTTTCCCAGCTATGTTGTGATTTCAGTTACAATAAAGCGCCGGGACACTCTATGAGTAGCCGTGCGCTTTACAAGATTCAAATAACATAACATAACAACATAAAACCCAAGTCCTCTTGAGGCGTGTTGTGCGTCACTTGCGAATCACTTTTTAGGTAAAGTCAGACTCCTTTATGACGCTATGTCAGGACCCCGAGATCACAATAACAAGACTAATGAAAAGTCCACAGTTAAAACCAATGCAGAGCTCTTCACGTTCCCCCTTATGGGGAAAAAATGATATATCACGCATGGTCTAATCAGACTCACTGCTCGACCCCGATACCTTAGACATCCTCCTAAAAGGAGGAGATGCCATTCATACTGCTCTGGCAGATATATACAATTTTTCCTTAGATAGCTGCATTGTCCCAGATGCATGGGAACATGCTATCATATGCCACTTACTAATATAGTTATTGTTTGATTCCTAGCTGCTTAAACACTACAGAGCCCTCTTGTTGCTTCCAGGTTTCACCAAAATCCTAGAGAAGGCGATAAATACCCATCTTTAACCTATTGCACCCTACTCAAACAGATTTTTGATGAGTCTACTGTACCGAAACTGCTCTGCTGATGGTCACGGAGGACCTTAAAAAACTCATGGATCAGGGTGGGTCAGCTGAACGTATCTTTCTCGGTCTAAGCACAGCCTTAGACACAGTATCCTACTCCACTCTTCTCTGCAGCTTCGTTCCTAAACAATATGAGCTTCCAAATCAGCGAAGCACTTTTTCGCTGTAAAAACAATCAGCTAAAATGTGGAGTGCCTTAGGGCTCTTCCCTTAGCCCCACACTTTTTAACCTGTATGTCTGCCCTTTATCCAACATTATATGCTCCCTAGGTTTTACTATTGTATAGTATGCAGATGGTATGCAGATTGCCTCCTTCTCATTTAATGCTAGCTCCACATCTCAAAAATTAAACAAATGTCTAGAGCAAGTCACTAACTGGGTGGCAGCTAGCTGCCTAAAGTTAAACGGGGAAAAACTGAAGTCCTGGTAGTTGGCAACAGTCCATCACTATGCGCTGAATTTATCTGGCCCCTATCCCTAGGTGATCGCCCACCCCCAAACCAGAAGTGAAAAGTCTAAGTGTAACATTGGACAGCCACCCCGCAGCCAGTTGCTTCTGCCTCATCAGAGCTTTGAGAACACTCTTAAATGGCTCCCCATGAAGTGCCCAGAATAGTAGTTCAGGGCCTTATACTTTTGTGCCTTGATTATGGCGACTTCCTTTACGTATGCGACTTCCTTTACGTGTATTCAGCCCACTGTCCATCACTAACAAACTGCAGACCATCCTAAATGCTGCTGACTGAATAGTACTAGGCATTCCTAAGCCTCAATCAGCCCTCCCAGCGCTCACCATGCTTCACTGGCTGCGGATAAACAAAAGGATTCAGTTCAAGGTACTCTGCATCACTCATCATACCAAACACAAAGTATGACGATGTATCCTCCTCCACCTTATCAACTTCTACCAGGCCAATCAAGAACTTAGGTCAAACAAATTAGGTCTTCTTGCCGTCCCAAGAATGAAGAGAACCAGGAGTGGTGGCTGTTCGTTCACCTACCGCGCTCCTAAACTATGGAACACCTTACCTACCAGCCTCAGACTCAATGACAATCTGTTAAGCTTCAGAAAGTAACTTAAAACCTATCCGTACGCCTAAACGCTCTTACTCAAGCAAAGGCTTTTAGCGCTGGAAAGCCCGTCTTGGGTAGTCATGCGCTCAACAAAAACCTAGGAATAACCAAGAATATTCATGAATTTCTGGTACTCCTCTTCATCTGTAAGAGGTCGTGTATGCTTCCTCCATGATTGATTTGCAATGATTTCTTTGTGTTTAGCGGTACAAAAGGGGGTGGTGATGGACGGAGCATTTGAACCAATAAAACACTCACACCCAGTCAACAGATCTGGGTTTAATCCATCACCGTTCTTTAGCCCACTCTGCCACCCCAGTTCAGACAGGGCCATATGCAAATCAGTCTCACCCTGTGCCTCATGGGAACAGTCCAGCCCGAACTGCCCAGCCATGCCTTCCCTGGACCGGAAACAAACTACCTAGGACCTGTTTCTGGCATGTCCGCCGTCTTCAGCCAGGCTTGCTTGAATCCAGTGGCAAAGTGAGCAAGGGACTCAGGTTTGAGCATACCCTGCCAACTTATGGCGAACAAAGGGGTACAAAAGGGGGTGGTGAGCAAGCCTGGCTGAATACGGCTGAAATGCCAGAAACCGGTCCTAGGAAGCTTGTTTCTTTGTGTTTGAGCATATTTTTGTCAGTATTAGTAGCTGTCAGAATCTGTTCTACAGAAAGTGCTGCAGACGCACTTGACTTTACTATGAAATTGGTGTAGGCCTCAGCCGTTTTGGACATTGTACTATGATGCTGTAGCGGCACTTGTGAAAAGTAGTCTGCTGGATTTTGATCTTTCCCTGGTTTGTGCGCAGTAATGTAATCCTACTCCTGCAGAAGCAGCTCTCATTTCTTGATGTGAGGGGGTATCTTGGATTTCGGATTTCCGGAAACGGTGAGCAACGCCTGATGATCCACGACAAGGGTGAAAGGCTTTCCGTACCGAAACTCATGGAAGTGTTTACACATCCACACTACAGCAAAGCTTTCTTTCTCCAGTTGAGAATAATTATGTTCAGTATGAGATAGACTCTGGCTAGCATAGGCCACCGGATTGGCTTGCTACACTACACTACACTACCACTACAACCTCTATATTCGATTTCAGATTAAAATAAGCCATTTCAGTTGCATTTTCAATCACGTTTTATTTTCTTCAAATGTCAGTCACATTCAGACGACCATTCAAATGGAACATCTCACTTTGTCAGTTCTCTTAGAGGGGCACTCACAGTGGCAAAATCGTGATTGCACCTGAAGCAGTAGCTGGCCATCTCTGGGAAGGATCTCAGCATAGTCACATTTTCTGAGGGCCAGTAGATGACAATGCTTGTACGTTTTCGGGGTCATTCCCTTTTCAGAGAAAATATGGCTTAAGAATTTGTCTTGCTTTTGTGAAATTCACACTTATCAGCATTTAGTGTGAGACCTGTATCAGCAAGCAGATGGCATACTTGTGTGAGTGCTTTGTCATGTTCCTTTTGTGTAGCCCCAAACACCAGCATATCATCGCTGTTGTTAAAAGCATCTGTGAGAATCTGAATTAATCAATGAATGACACCTTGAAAGATTTCTGCAGCTAACAACGTACCAAAACGGAGTCTTTTATATCTGAACAAATCAACATGTGTTGAAAAAGTAGTAATGTACCTAAGAATCTACAGTTTTCTTCCAATTCAAGGTGATGGTAACCTTTGTTCAGATCAAGGCAGGAGAAAACTGTGGCACCATTCAGCTGTGTGATCATGTTCACAATGTGCGGACCTGGATGTCTTTCTCTTTCGTTTGCTTTGTTGGCCTGTCACATATCAACACAAGCACATGGAAACTCCACTCTCCGTTTTTGGCAATATCAATAATGGGTGAAGCCCACGATGTTGAACCAGTAGAGTGCTTGATGATGTCATGCTTTAAGTGTTTCAATTTCTTTTTTTAATGGCTTCCTGTGTGTGAAAAGCAATTTGACAGTGTCACTGCAACTGGGGGAATATATTTATTAATGTGTAGTTGTACCTTCATTGACTTAAGTTTCCTAAGTCCATGAAACAATGTCTGGAATTGATTACCTACTTCAAAATGAGCATTCAAGTTGTAATTAATAGAGATCAGTCCATTGTAAGCTTTATTATCGAAATTTAATAAGCTTGCACTCTACGAAGTACCTGGGAGGACATGAATTGGCGGATGCACAGTTGTCTTGTGCCACATGGTCGCCACACAAGATCATTTGCTCTGTAAGGGTGTAGAAGCTGCCCAGGCGTACGCCTTTGTTCTCAATGGTGTGAAACATGGTATTGAAGACAGTTAATTGTACTTTTCTGCTGGCATGTTTGACGCACTACTGTCTATAATGAAAGTTGTAGGGCAATCATTCACCTTGAGCGTGATTTTAGAAACAATACCCAAATGAACTTTGTTGCTTCATGTGGCA
Source organism: Lissotriton helveticus (assembly GCF_964261635.1). Classification (NCBI taxonomy): domain Eukaryota; kingdom Metazoa; phylum Chordata; class Amphibia; order Caudata; family Salamandridae; genus Lissotriton; species Lissotriton helveticus. Next base: position 1,406,922,940 of record NC_136061.1, read on the forward strand.
TTTTTTTTTAAGATTTGTGTTTTTCCTTGCAAGTGGGCAATCCGACACGTTGGTCTGCGACTAACATCACCATCGCACCTCCATTTTCCTCACTGTCACTCGATGATGACGTCAACAAACCATTGGAAGATGTCTTTGATAACAATCAACTTAGTTTTCTTTCCACTTGCCTTAGTCGATGTTGCCTTTTGGCTTTGTGGGAGGCGCTAGAGTACTTCTGGGCCTTTCTGGTGTCCATCTTCTCATCTCTTGATGACACACTTTGTTTCTCTTTCGCTTTGCAAACTGTTATGAAATGGTTTTCTTCTTGCAGCCTTTGCATATTTGTCCGCTGGCAGGACATTTATCTTCAAGTGGAACGTAGAACCTACAGTGGAAACACAATTTCTTTTTCTTCTGAGACATCACTCGGTGGGCCTCTGACTTGTGTTTCTGCTTAATTTTCATGCTCAACACTGATTCATTTTGGGTTGTTCCAACTTCCATATCAGCAGCTTGTTGATGGGCATGTAAAGCCATGCAGCCATGAGCACTTTTTTCCAAACTGAGGGTTTCTCTCAGCATGAGTGGTTGGAAGGAATTGGAGAGGCAACCATCCATAGCTCTAAGACGCACAGCTTCTTCATCTTTTAATTAATTACACTTGCAGTGCTTACAAATCTGTCAGCAAACTCATCCATCATCTCACCAGGTTGCTGTCTTGCTCGGTTGAAAGAGTACCTTTCCTATTCTACATTCAGCATTGGATTGAACTTGGCCTCCAATGATGGTATGATACTTCATCAGCTTGTGATATCTTCTTTATCACTTCTTTTACTCCGCCACCTGCAAGGTTCTTCAAATAAATGTTGATCTTTTCATTCATCTGCTTCTTCTATAGCATCTATGAAGTCATTGAACGTTTCAATCCAGGTAGCCCATTTGGCACCAATATTCTATTTTTTTACGGTATCGAAAAGAGGTGGTGGTTTCAGGAGCACGACTGTGCTGTATTGGATGCTTTTCAGGTCTCCATTTGGTCTAGTTTGTGCTGTTCAGACAACGTTTGTCCTTCAGCGTCTCTAGACCCTGTGACACCTCTGCAAGCATCAGCCTGCTTGCACACTGGTGCTGAGGTCGTCGCACCCAAGCTGAGGGCGGGGTACGCCATCTTCCTTATTCAGGGTGAGTTATGATTTCGCTTCTTGCATGTGCTCTTGATCCCTCTTGGCTTTGTGCATTATACCTGGATGTCGCTGCCTTTAGCGTTTCTTTTCACCTGGTCGTCTCTGCCTCTAGCACTTTCTTACACCTGGCTGTTGTTGCTTATAGCGCCTTTTTAGGTCTTGGCCTGGCAAAAGCAGCGCATGCGCTGTACTGCTATGCAGGGAGCGTCTTGGAATCAATGCGGATTCCTAAGCTCTCGGAGGCGGAGTTGAAACCCCGCCCATCTTTTTAATTTGGGAGCGTCATCTTCCATGCAAAACGCTGGCTTCTCATTGTAAAGGAGGCTTCTTAGACCCGCCTTGTTGCCGGCATGTCTCCTTTTAGCCCCACCCACCGGGATTGGATCGTTTACTGGCTGCGTAACACTCTGTCATTCATTAGTCCCTATGCTTTTTTTTTTTCATTCTGCTTTGGCAAAGGCAGCCATGTGTTTACTTTCGCATCGCGCTTTCACTTTAAGTGAAAGCGTGATGCGAAAGTAAACACGCAGCTGCCTTTGCGGTACAGCGCTTGTTTGATTGGTTCTCACTGCATATAGGTTCGAGGTTGGCCCTCGGACTCTTAGAAACATGTAGAGTGAAGGTGATTTGAAGTGCCGTTAGTGTCTTGGTTAAGACGACGTTTAATTGGAAAGGAGATAGCGGATGACTTATTTTTATTTCAACATATCAGACTTGAGTATATTCGGCCTGTGTCTTGTACCGGCAGCCCGCCAGTGTTGGGTTGGTTTTCCGTTTCACCCACCATGGTGGCATGTGTGCCAGCATACTAGCACGGTCTCTGACTTCAGGGCCCGGCACTGACGTGTCCACACGGCCAGGACACCTGCAAGACCTGTCTCCAGCCTTCACCTTAAAAGCCTGGCCTGCAGTTTCTGGGACCTATCCTACCTGTGCACCGCCAGACCAGGACCGTGGTGACGGCGTCCTGTTTACGGGCCCCCTCGGTGCCTGCAGGCAGCAGCGGGGATGTGCTGGGCTGGTACGAGAGCGTGGCATCGGTCTTCCATCTCACCCACCATGGTGGCATGTGTGCCACCATACTAGCACAGTCTCTGACTTCAGGGCCCGCCAGCTTGCTAACACCCTCACAATATCAGTGGTGAATTATATATATATATATATATATATATATATATATATATATATATAGTCTGTGTATATAATATATGCGTTTGTTGGTGATCTAAGAGGAAACCAGTTGTCTGTGCTGTGTCCATTTGGGGACCAAAATATGCTGCCTCACTACTGTGTTTGCCACCCATTCTTGTGGCTCTGAGACAGTGAAGCCTGTCCTCTAGCGGGAGGGCTGCTTCATTGATGAGTGGGGAACAACACACACAACATGGCACAGTCATTTGTTTTATTTTGTTTTATTGTCGTGTGCACAGATGTGCCGTTTCATTATAGTTTAATATGAACAACAAATGGTCCCAGACGTATTTAAAAAAACACATAGGAAAATGATTTTTAGTATATGAGGTACTTTGCTGGTCAAATATTCAGCAAATAGTAATTAATGCATAACAAAAACATTCATCAAAACGCACCAAGAACAGAAAAGAAAAAACCCACAGTTTTTTAGTAGAAATCTTCGTTTTTTAAATATATTTTCAAAAAATGCACAAGGAATTGTGCATGCAGGTCGCTCCCCACGCCGTGTAGCTCCACCGGTCTGCGCCCGTGCTTCCACCTAGCTGCTGCCGAGATCGAGGCCCGCCTGGTAGGCCCCGAGCTGCTCTGACCCTCACTGTTATTTGTATCTTGTGCCCGTAAATAGTGTTTAATTCTCTCTTCTTATTTACTGTACTTTGTGCCTTGTGCCCCTGTCCCGATCTGCTCTGTCCCTCACTGTTATTTGTATCTTGTGCCCGTAAATAGTTTTTAATTCTCTCTTCTTATTTACTGTACTTTGTGCCTTGTGCCCCGGCCTGTGCTTTGCCTTTCTCCCGTGCCCGCTCACCCCCTGCCCCCTCGCCGGTCCCGCTTCCTGCCGCTGCATCCCCTGCGGCCCCGCCCCCGCTCCCATTCGCCCGTCTCCCCCACCCATCTGCTCCTCCCTCCCACCTCCACTTCTTATGGTGGCCGTGCAGCGGGCGCGCCGAAGGTGCGCCAAAAGCAAGCCCGTCAGCGCCCTTCCGTGCCTGGACCGCGCATAGCGGCTGTACACCAGAGACGCCACGACACCCGACTGCACTATGACGCCAGCACCCTCCACGCACTCAACCCCGGTTGAGAACACTCCTTCCACCAGGCAACCCCGAAGCGCACCCAAGGACCCTTCACCTGCCGGAACTGCAACTTCACAAGCATCCGGCCAGCCAAACCGCCCACCAAAGAACCCAACTACCTCAGATGCATCCTCCTCGACACCCGCTCCCTCCCGCAAACACGCCGTCGAGCTCTGGGACCTCCTCGACTCAGCCTCCCCGGACGTCGCCTTCCTGACAGAGACCTGGTTGAACCCTGCCTCAGCACCCGACATCGCCATTGCCATCCCGGAAGGATACAAGATCACACGCAGGGACCACACCAACGGAACAGGAGGAGGAATCGCCATCGTCCACAGGAACACCCTCAGAGTATCGACCAACACCGACGGCACCCTCAGCACCGCTGAACACATGCACTTCCAGATCCACACCGACCCCAACACCACCCTCAGAGGAACCCTTATCTACAGACCCCCCCGGACCCTGACCACAGTTCAACGACTCCATCGCCAACTTCGTCAGCACGCACGCCCTCGCCTCAATGGACTACACCCTCCTAGGAGACCTGAACTTTCATCTCAAAAACAACGACAACACCAACTCCACCACCCTGCTCAACAACCTTGCCAACCTCGGACTCAGACAGCTCGTGACAACACCCACCCACATCGCCTGCCACACGCTCGACCCCATCTTCACTGCAAGTCCCCATGTCTCCTTCAACCGCACCACCGAACCCCACTGGACCGACCACCACTGCATCCACTTCACCTTCAGGAAACCCACCACGCACCACTGCACCCAACTGCTGCCTCGACGATGCTGCAGCAAGTCACCGATGACCAGCTAACCACCACCCTCGCCCAGAACCCACCCGCCGACTCCTCCGACCCAGACACCACCGCCTGCAACCTCAGACAATGGATCAACAACTGCGCCAAACACCCTCGCCCCGCTCAAGACACCCGCCAACAGCCACACCAGCAAGAAAGCCACTTGGTTCAACGAAGACCTCCAGGCCTCCAAAAGAAAATGCCGAAAACTGGAGAAGAACTAGTGATAGAGCGCGCGAGGCCACCCGACCAACAGTTTTCGCCGTTTCCGGCTTCAGGGCCCATATACTTTTCAAATCACCATATACATCGATCAGGTGACTTCACGAGCTCTATCAAGTTGGTGTGTGTGTGTTCCCTGCTACCAATTTTCGGTGCACCCGACTTACCAACCACCGATGCGGGTGCCTAATGACCACAATGAATCAGGGGCCTAGCTGTAAAAGGAAAGGCAGCAAAATGCAATTTTCAAATGACATTCAATATTGTTTAAATGACCACGGACAACTGGAAGTTTTAAAATGTTTATCTAAAGTTCAATATTTTTTTGCATGAGGTACAGTAAAATAAGGCAATCAATAACCAAGATAACGTAAACCACATATGCATAAAGAAATAATGACAGAGTAGTCATCAAAGTACTAATAAAATGTAACGAGAAAAGATACTATATAAGTCAGTATTATCTAGACAGTGATAGACTAAGTGTGTGTGACTATAGAAGAGCTTATAATGAATAACACGCTTCACTTAAGGTGAAAGGGCCTTTGAACAACCTAGGCAACGAAGTTCTAGACCATATCAGAAAATGACACACTGCTATGCAAAATATAATTTCTAACAATTGAGAAGACATAGGAATAACTTTGCAAAATTATAAATGACTGTTCAATAGTTGCGGAAAGGCATGGAAAATATAACATATGCAAGGTTTAACTTTATTAAAGCAAAAGTTAGAAATTCAGAAGGTGCAAGAATTTTCAAGAGGTTCAGAGTAATATTTACCTAGAAAAAGGTGTGGAAACCAAACCCTGGCCACGGGTCAGTTAAAGACAGGAAACCCTCAAGGAAGGATACCCCTCAAAGGACAGCAGGTGCAGAATGGACACCCAGGACAGGACAGGATACCCTCGGAATAGGAATCAGGACAGGACCCTCGGGACAGGACAGCAAACCCTCAGGACAGGACCCTCTTCAGGACAGGACCGGAACCCACAGTTCGGAAGCAACGCCTGCGCTCCACCCGCTCTGCAGTTATCGATCAAGACCCCGATTGGGTCAGCGAACTCCCAGCTAAGTGCCTTGCCAGCACTTTAAGGTTCAGTAAAACCTTAGTCTATGGTCAAATTCGGACAGAGTGCTCCGCAGCGCTCTGTATCTTCAGTCACCTATTGAGTGCGTTGGGTCAGTGACAGGTCAGCTAAACCAGACAAGTCGGACGGTTCACTAGGTGAACCCAGGGTAGATATACAGTTTGGGGACAGTGTACCACCCCCCAATGTTGCAAAGTGTCAGAATCCCTCAATTTCGATTGGTCCTAAGGTAGGATTTGGGTAACACACCAATCACAATACACGATTTGAAGCCTTCATTAACATATTTGGGTACCGCCTAACGGGTTTGGGGTTCCCATGAGCTAACAGTAGCGCAACATTACAATGTATCATATAAGGAGCCACATTCGCTGTTCTCGCAGGGCAGAGGTGACTTTCTCAGGAGCATCTCGCCCATCACTGCCAGCTGGCTATGTTCCATCTGCCAAGGTCCCTCGTGCTGCCGAATGTCGCACAGGCGCAGAAGGGACCTCCAATATGGCTCTCCTCTCACTCAGACCCCCATTTCCCGCGGTACATGAAAAGTAAGCGAAAACAAATTAATACATAATAATGTCATTATGAAAACACACCACAGGGTTTGTACTTTTAACTCATCATCAAGAAATAAACTTATGCATTTAAATGTTAGCTACATTTAGACGAGACACAAGAGCAGTGGCACGAGTAGTACCACATGATAAGCACAGCTATGAATTACGCATGCGCATAACTTTCCCTCCACTTCTGCAGACGCGTCAGGACACGTGAGTGTGGCTGACGCATGCGCAGTAACTAAAATACAAGCGGCGGCCATTTTAGGGGACACGAGTAATTATTTTAGTAAAACACATGTGCAAGCTTCACGGTCTTTCTCCAAACTAAATATAAATGTTAGTAAAACATACACGGGTTACCTTGTTACACATAAACGAGGTTCTTGATTTCGGCAAGCCGCAAAATATGCGAAGCTTTGCTTCATCAATCCCCTCTTTGATGATATTTACTATCATCACAAATTATAATGGAACCAGATGCCAACTTCCTTTCACACTTTATAAAGTTCTATTTCTTCCAGCAACCGTTCTAACTTTTCTCTCTCAGTTTTAGTAGGGTGAGAAGTCTTCACCTTTTTGTATATCTGATCATTCACTTCCTCTAATTCAATCTCATCCACACTTCGTTTCACTCCTCTTGCATTTATCTCGTGCTTTTTAGTGCGCTTGCGGTATTTACAGCATAAGAAAATGGAAAGTATAATAAGACCTATAATACCAATTGGCATCAGAATTTTGAATAATAAGCTTTTACCTATGCTAGCAAGCCAATGACCTACATTTGAGAGACCATCTACCAGTCTCTTCCAGGCACTATCAACCTCGAGTGGTTTGAGTTCCTTTGCCAAATTAGTAATGTTTTTCACATATCTTTTGATCTGCACACTTTTGTCCGGAATATAAGTGCAACAATGTTGCGCCTTCAACATCCGGCAGACTCCGCCCTCTTTCGCTAATAAGGTGTCAAGAGCAAGTCGATTTTGTAAAACCATTGATCTGATCGCAACCATTTCGGTATTAACCAGCAGAAATCCATGAGCTGTTTCAGTAGACAGCACATCTACTATAGTAGACAATTTGCAAATTCTGTGAGTGTTCAGAACCACTCCCACTCCAGGTATCAGTGCACTGAAAATACTACCCATAATTTCACCTATACTTTCTCTTTTACTACGCACTAAGCCGTTAGTATCTTCATTGCTTCCAGCTTTTCCATTCACATGGTATATTTTCGGGAAAACAATGCCAAAGTAGCAGCTTCCATACCAGTGATCCGGCAATTTGAAATAAGCCTTGTCCCCACAAATATAATAAATTCCAGGAAACACAGGCTCTGACCCATTTTTGAAACCCCAACCTCCAATTACCTTGTAATTATGTTCGCATTCACTGGAACCAATGAAAACATTATTATAATAGCTAGTCTTCTCGCGGTGAAGACATAGCTTGCCTTTCTTTTCAAAATCCAGCAACAGAGCAGGACCCGCTCCACCAGATGAGGTGCCTTCCATGTTTTCTGCCCACTTTGGCCTTTTCTGACTTTCGTCATTAGCCTTCTTCTGAATTTTAATTCTCCTTTTCTCTGCCATGTTCAGGAACATCTTTTCCTGCTCACGCAAAGAACAAGTCAAGTTGTCTCTGTGTGCGTCTGCTATGTCAATGTTCCCTATAGTCAGAAAGTAGTCTCCCATATATCTTATGGTGTCAGTTTTGGTATGTACAGGATTCAGGTTCCCACGTATAGGAAGTTCAGAAAAGATCACGTCATTGTTAGAGTAATAATATTGTAACGGTCCCCTTTTGTAAAATAAACTAGCTAAAATGCTACAGGAAATTCCATATGTCAATGGCAGATGATGGTATGTCACGCCTTCAGCCACAGAAGTAGGTAGCTTCATGCAGACATAGCAATCTTCAATTTCCATAGTCTCTACATAATGTATTAACAAGTTTGCGAAAACATTTAAATGTGTCCTGTTCTTCATGCCATGATAATGTAGTCCTTTCTCATCTGATGCTTCTAAGTCTCGTTTAGTTTGTCTCAATGCTCTCTCATGTCTTTCTACACTCTGTGTTGTCAGCTCCTCATTGTCAGTATTTACAACTTCAGTAGGGACAATGTTAGTATCTTTACTTACAGCAAAGGGAATGAAAATTGTTAATCCTATCCAGATAACTATCAGTACTACTACACTACATATACACACCTTGCAACACGTCTTAAAACGGCTGCAACTAGGTCTACCATTCACTGTTGAATCAGACATTTTAGCTCAGTAGGAGTGTTCTCACCCCTCTTTTTTACTTTTTACACAACTAGCTTACTTTGTGCAAATTCACGGTGGTTCGTCTTCCTCTTCAGCTGAGTACTCTGGGACAGGTTCTCCGTCGCTCACGTCAGTTATATCAAGATCTTCAAGTTCCTCCAAAACCAGTGTCCATTCAGGAGATTTGTACTTTTTGTTTTGTCTTTTTATTCGCTCACTTCTTCTTTTGGAAGATTCTTCTTCTTGCTCTGCTATTCGAGCACTTCTTCTTGCTTCTGCACGTTTTTCTTCCACTGTCTTTATCCTTAGTCTCAGTCTTTTTACAAACCTAGGCTCAAGGTTGTTTCTTTTCTTTAGTCTCTTAGTCGGTACTTGGACTTCACTTTCTTTTCTTATTCTCTTGTTCTCTTTACCTTGTGGTAATTCTTCTCCACTTTCTTCTTCTACTTCCCTTATCTGACTAGTTCCAGGGCTAGCATCAAATTCTTCTGCCTGGTTGCTAATCTGGCCTTGTTCAGGAATATTTTGTTTTTGGCTTTCAATTGTCTCTGTTTCTGTTTCTGTTTCCTGAACCCGTTTTTCTAACCCTATCTGATCCTGTTCAAGCACTTCGATCTCTTGATTTTCTTCTGCTCGAACTATTACTCTATGTCTAGTCTGTCCCTTATCCACATCAGGAGTTAGTGGAGGAGTATCGAACACTTGCTCTGTATCCTGCACTTGTTCAGTATCGGGTACTTGTTCAGTATCGGGTATTTGTTCAGTCTTATTCACTGGATCTGTATCAATCACGGGCTCTGTCCCTGTCTGACCTTCTCCTTCCTCAGTTTTGATTTTAATCTCAAGTGGCTGAGGTTCTTCGCCTGTGCCTTGCTTTTCCTGACTAGTCCACTCTCTACCTTCACTAAGTCGTTCTCTTGTTCTGATAGGATCTTCGGTCAGATCAATCATCGGTATCCATTCTTCTGGCCATATGCTTGGCAGCTCGTCTTCAGCTACTCCTGGCTCAGTTTCCTGGACCTCTTCAGCAGGCTGGTTTCTTGGCAGTTCGCAGTCAACTACTCCTGGGCCAACGTCTGCTGTTCCTGCAACCTGACTGATGCTGGGCTGCTCGTTGTCAGTTGCTACTGGTCTGGCTCCTTCAGGGTCCTCTGCTGGTTGCCCTGGTTCTTCAAATCCTTTGTCTGGCAATACCTTCTGAGTGTGTCCGGCGTGGATCCACTGGGGAACACCTGCGACTTTCACTGCAGTGGTTGTCACCAGGATTACTTGGCGTTTCTTTCCCCACCTTGGTGCCAGACAGCTTGATCGAGTGTGCTTCTTTATTTTGACCCAGTCTCCTGGAACCAAGTTGTGGAGAGGAGTCGTTGGATTAAGGATGCCGTCGTCTCCAATCTGGCGAGAGATAGAACGCACTTGGTCACCCAATCTTCTGCAGTATTCAAGCACCAAATCATCAGTAATGCTCAACAATTTGCTTCCTGGCACCCATGCTTGTCTCATCACTCTTCCCATAATGATTTCATGGGGACTTAGGCCTGTCTTGCGGTCTGGAACACTTCTTAGTCCCATCAGGACCAGGGGCAGGGCTTTCACCCAGTTCATGCCAGTAGCATCTGTCAGCTTTGCTAGTCTGTTTTTGATAGTTCCATTTACTTGTTCCACTATTCCAGAAGCCTCTGGGTGGTATGCACAATGGAGTTTCTGCCTTATTCCAAAGGCCTTACAGAGTTCAGCCAGTATGTCATTCTGGAAATGTCCACCCTTATCTGATTCAATAATGCATGGTATTCCGAACCTAGGTATCAGTTCTTTTAGTAAACACTTCGCTACTGTCAGTGCGTCACTTTTGGGAGTAGGGTAAGCTTCTACCCATTTCGAAAATACGCACACAATGACAAGGACATATCGCTTTCCTTCACAATGGGGCATGGTGATGAAATCAATCTGTATTTTTATAAAGGGACCCCCTGACCTCCCAATCTTGCTCAGTTCAACCATTGTCCTCTTGCCTGGGTTCATCTGTTGACATGACAGGCACCTCTGGCAGAGGGACTCTGCTACCTTCCTGAATTTCTTGCTGTACCAAGTCTGTTGAAATACCAGAATCATGGCATCCCTACCAATGTGTGATCCTTCATGTATTAATCTTGCCATTGTGCCAAGCAAGTGTCGGGGTAACACAGGCATACCAGTTGGGCCCAAAATCACACCATCCACACGTCTCGGTCTACAGCCATCCTCCTTCCATTTCTCTCTTTCTTGCCAAGGAGCCGACTCCTGCCACTCTCTCACCTCATCCCATGTAGGCACTTCCTCAAACACCTGAAGCTGGCAGCTGGTTCCTGGCCCCCCTCGTTTTGGATTTACACTATACCGATCTTTGGCACACCATTGGGCCACTCGATCAGCATAATCGTTTCCCAGTGATACTCTGTCCATGCTCCTTTGATGAGCAGCACATTTTACCACTGCCAGTTCTTTGGGCAACTGGATGGCCTCTAAAAGGTCATGAACAACCTTTGCATTCCGAATGGGAGTACCTGAGGAAGTCATGAATTCCCTCTGCAGCCATAACTGGCCAAAGTCATGCACAACGCCATAACAGTACTGACTGTCAGTATACACTGTTATGCGTAAGTCCTTCCCAATTTTGCAAGCCATTATCATGGCTATCAATTCGGCTACTTGTGCAGACTTGATGTTATATAGGTAACCTGCTTGTTCAATTTTTGTGAAAGACACTACTGCATAAGCAGCACTCAAGCCTCCTAATTCATGTCTTAGGCAGGAACCATCCACAAATAGTTCTTTATCATGCTCAGGCAATGGTACTTCTTTTATGTCTGGGCGTGGCTTGGTACTGAACTCTGTCAGATCAATACAATCATGTTCATCATCATCCCCACCTTCCATTTCCAAGGGGTCGGGGAGTAAGGTGGCAGGGTTCAGAATACCGCACCTAACAATGCTTACATTTGCTGCACCCACAAGAATCCTCTCGTATTTAGTCAGCCGACTAGGGGTGAGATACTGTGTTTTAGTTCTGGTCAATAGAATTACCACTCCATGTGAAACATACACAGTCACAGGATGTCCCATGACAATGGACTCACTCTGTTCCAAACTTGCACAGGTAGCAGCTACTGCTTTTAGACAGCCTGGTAACCCAGCAGCTACTGGGTCCAGTGTGGCAGAGAAATAAGCCACAGGCCTTCTGGTCGTGCCATGTTCTTGAGTCAGGACTGACAATGCGCAATTATCGCGAGTGTCACAGAAAAGGGCAAACTCCTTGGAATAATCTGGCATTCCCAACGCAGGGGCTGTACACAGACAGTTTTTCAATCTTGTGAAAGCCATTAGACTTTCATCGTCCCACTGTACAACATCTGGCATTCCTCTCGTGGTCATTTTTATCAAGGGCCTGGCTAAGGCTGCAAATCCCAGAATCCACTGCCTGCAGTACCCTAATACACCCAGGAACATTCTGACTTCTTTTTGAGTACGGGGCAACTGCATTTTTTGAATTATTCTCACTCTTTCTGAAGTGACTTTTCTGACACCCTTTTCTATCTGGTGTCCTAGATATTTCACTGATTTTGCACAGAACTGTAGTTTGTCAGGGGCCACTTTATGCCCTTTTTCACACAGGTGATTTAGGAGGGCAATGGTGTCAACTACACAGTCCCTGTGACTTTTAGACGCCACTAGAAGGTCGTCTATGTACTGCACTAATACAGAGTTCCCAGGTAAGATCAAAGTCTCTAGACATTTTTTCAAGATCTGATTAAAGATAGAGGGACTCTCTGTATACCCTTGAGGGACCCTGTTCCAACAATACACGTGACCCTCGAAAGCAAATGAGAAAAGAAATTTGCTGTCGGGGTGCAGGGGTATCGAAAAGAATGCATGACACAAATCAATCACAGTGAACCACTCAGCATCCCAAGGAATCTGGTACAGAATTACTGCAGGGTTCGGGACAATAGGGCAGCAAGGAACTACAATTTTGTTAACCTTTCTCAGGTCCTGCACTACCCTATACTTGCCACTAGGCTTTTTGATGCCCATAATCGGTGAGTTGCACGGGCTGCTCATCACTTCCTGTATAATGTTTCCTTCCAATAATTTTTGTATTTCCAGAGTGACACCTGCTTTCACTTCAGCATTCATTCGGTAGGGCCTAGTGTTAGGATATACTGCATTGTCCTTGATGGCTATTTGTATGGGGTCCACATCTTTCATCAACCCCACATCCTTTCCAGTGAAATCCCACACCTCTGGTTTTACGGCTTCCTGTAGTTCTTGGGGCAAGTCCTGCAGGGTCAATCTTTTAATTTCTGAGTCAGGTCTAAGCAACAATAATTTATAAATGCCGTCTTCATCTGGGGTCTGTATTTCAACACCTTTTGGCGTGCAAAAGATGGTACAGTTCATTTTGCACAGCAAATCACGTCCCAGTAAATTTACTGGACTGGTGTCACAGACGACAAATCTATGCATCTGTTTAAAATTTCCAATTGAAATCTCCATTGGTTCGGTAACAGGAGTACTAATCAATTGATTAGATACACCTACTACTTGGATATTTTCTCCCGAGAGGGGTAGGTTTGGAACGTCCACTGTTCTTACAGTAGAACGGGTAGCGCCAGTGTCCAACAGGAAGGTGACATCATTTCCGTCAACCTTTCCTTCAATATATGGTCCAGACTGGTCTACCGGCAAGGAAGCGCCAAGTACGCACTCCTCGTCCTCCCCTCTCAGGCCCCGTCAGTCCTGATCATTACAAAGGAAGGTATCATTCAGCAGATACTGCGAAGTTGCTGTATTTCTGTTCTCCCCGCTTTCCCAAACCTCTATCTCTTCGTTTTCTGCCTGTCTTCCCCTGTATACCTGCTTGGGTGCTCGAGGCACCTGAACTGTTTTTACCTGGGGTTGAGTCTTTCTTGGTCTTTCTTTCTGCGTCTGTGGAATTAAATCAGGAGTTTTCTCATTAACATCGACTAATTGGGGACACTCGTTTCGCCAGTGTCCAATTTCGCCGCACTGATGGCAGGGAAATTTTTTCATAGCCTCTTCCCTGCTAAATTTGGGCCGGGGCTTTCCTCCACCCCCTCCCCCAGGACTTTTGTTCTCAGCATTTTTAACCATGTTACTCAATTGTTTTTCCTGCTGTTCTGCGAGCTTCACCTGAGCCCACATAACCTTCTCCTTAAGGGCCTTTTTCTTTTCTGCCATCTCATCCTCGCAGTACTTAGCGTACCGCAGGGCCTCATCCATTTTCTTAGTATGCCAACAGATTTTATTGTCTTTTATCCACTGACAAATTTCAGGTCTTAAACCATTTACAAACCTGTAAATAAAGTGCGTCATATCCTTCAGGTCGATGTTGTCAATACCACTGTATGTTTTAAATACCTGCAATAACCTCTCATAGAAGGAGTGCACTGTCTCGTCCCTTTCCTGTGTTGTTCTATCTATTTTTGTCCAATCAGTTTCCTTTGCGGGCACCTTTTCTTTCAAGTGCTGAATTACCTGCTCATATTTTCGCATGACATCCTTTGATGGCTCCCCTGTTTCCTTGTTTCTGGGATACTCTTCACTGGGCCAATCTATGGCTATTTTACACTGGGTCCATAAATCTACTGGAACCACAATGTCGAAAAACCCATCCAGGTCTTTCCACAGACATTTCTGTACCTTCACGAACCTCTCCACTTGCCGGTACCAGTCAACTGGTTTCTCTCGTAATTTTGGAAAATCGTTCGTGAAGGACACAATATCCTGCCTAGACCAGGGGACATGCACATATTTCCCTCCTGGAACTTCGCGCATGGGGCATAACTGCTCAGGTTTTTCTACCTCTCTTAAAGCAAACTCGGGAGTCACTTGTCGGGAGCGAACCTCTTCCCTCTTTTTCGCCCACCTGCTTCTCCATTTTTCCACATCTCCCCATTTCTGCAGTACCCCCATTAATTCTTTAATCTGCAACTTCTTCCCTGCCACATTCAGGTGTTCTATATCTTTGTCTGAGAAGTCTGCTCTGTACGGTTTCTGTAAGGGCTTGGATTTTGAGATATCTACCCCCATACTAACTGCTGTTTCGGTCAGTTTTTCATGGAGCACTCTGGTGTTCCTTGTAAAGCTTTTACATATGAACGACAATTCTTCCTCAGAGTAGGTATTCAATCGATCCAACCCCACATTTCCTGCCATTAATTCTTCTATTTCGACCCTCAGCTTGTAGAGATCTAAAGGCTTTGTTTGCGGAGTCTGCTTCTCTAATTCACGACTCCAACTCTCAATTTCATCCGGGGTTACCAGAGAGACATTCCTAGTACCTGTTGCTGTCTCTAATTTAATTTCTTTTGTATTAAAAGGGTTATACCTCTGCTGTATTCCCTTTCCAGTCTGTTTGTTTGGCAATTCTAAGAATGCAACTTCAGACTCACACTCACTGGACTGATCATCTATGATGATTGGTTCCTGTCTCGGGGTTGCTATGACTGGGGTCATGACTGGAGTAATCGGATTTCCCTGACCATTTCCGTATAACGGGACCACCGGTCCAATAGTTACTGGAATAGTCAATGCCTCAGGACTGGTATTTATCTGAGAAATTTTCTGAATTATTTCTGTTCTTTGTCTAGCTAGAGCCTCTTGCTCCTTTTCCACTAGTACCCTTCTTAGAGTGGTGTCATGTAATATCTGTGGGGTCAATGGAGGAGTAAAACTCGGGGCAGTAGGATGCGTTTCACTTGGTCCTCCCCCATAATTTGGTTTCGGGAATAAAGTTCCAGTATTAAAGGACCTGCGCTCTTCCCTATATGGAGGTTGAACAAAAGGCAGTCCTGAATTCGAGGGTTTCTCTTCGCTTTCATACAAGGGTCTGGGAAAAAAAGTTTTCGTACATGAATATTTTTCTTCCTGACTTGCGGGCACTTTGGGATATATGTCCCTTGTTTCCGTCAGTTCGGGTTTTTCGGGATAGGGCAATACTTGACCACCCCCTCCCAGTCCCAGGGACCTGTCTTCTTCCTTTAGGAAGTGGCGTCGGGGAACATCTCCTACACTGGAAGGTCGGGTTCCCTCATTGTAAGGTGGCGGACTTCTGGTACAGATGTCATCTATTAGTTCATCATCTGAATCCCCCAGGGCCCCCCAATGCTTACATTTTTCAGTACTTTTCTCACTCGCTCCAACGTTATGACATGCCGGCATCATGGGAAACAGACCCTCAACAATCATGCTCTGCCTCCACTGCTTCATCCTTTTATCCCTGGACTCCTGTTTCAGCCTGGGGTACCACTTGGTCAAACCCTTGTCCATTCGGGGTCTTTCTCTTTCAAAAGCCTCAATCTCCCATTCCTCTAATGCCTCATACTGCGTTAGTCTTGGTCTGGGATGCAGTTCATTCATTCGGGTTCTTAAATTAAATAAGATCCTACCATTGAAAGTGCCATCTAACGGAAAAGCCAATACTCCGTCATCTTTTGTATACTTCACCCAATTCTCCAGCCACACACAGGTATTGTACCCTCGGTCAAACATCATGAATGAGGCAGGAGTATTAGGTGCTGGGACAAGAACACCTTCCCTAGATTTAATCGGTTTGTCCGTTTTAAAATAATTTTTCACCTTATTTACAAGGGACATTTTTCTCTTGGTTCCGTACATAATATCGTATCTGTTAGCCTTCCACTGATCCCTTTCAAACCCTAGATGCCTTGGATCAGGTCGCGTCTCTGTAGTCCGCGAGTGCCACATACGACTTCTGCGCTAACTTTGTTTACAAACTACCTCCAATCAGAATACGCTTCAGAAAATTCGTGCAACCAATGGGTGCGCGACACAAAATAAGCTCCGCCAATGGGTGCGCGGCCCCTTCGTGAGACAGTTCCCACGCTCCGGCGCTCACCCCTCCTTTACAATTTCAGCTCCGCTACCCGCCCGCTGCTTCTACCAATCCCAGCGCGGCACAGAGTGACGTCAGAGGCGCTTCGCGACTGACTCCCTCCCTTCACAAGGTAACGGAAACTTTCTTTCTTTTAAAGTGCTCAGTGCTTGGTTATTTTACAACAAATACACATTCGCCACAGTGCTCAAGTGTCTAGACAGAGAAAGATTTCTTTTACTGCAAGTAAACTACTTCCATTTACTTTTCACTCGCTGCGGGCAGATCTCTTCCGCCTACCCTTCACTCTAGCATCGGTGAACCTGTTATTCCCCTAAACTCATCCACTTCTTTCCGGGATATGTTCCGAGTTTAAGGTTTCTCAGCGGACCCCTCTGCTTTCACGCTAGCTCCGAGGAACCTGCTACTCTTCCGATGTGACCCTTACTAGGTTACGCCACTATGGGAATTTTGCCAATGAACCCCGTTACTGTCATTTATTCACACATGTATTCAGAAAACCCTAGTTAGTGCTTCCCGGTTATCCTAACCTGCACCTAACTTTCCTCGAACCTGTGACCTCAGGACAATGGATTCTATTCACCACTTGCCCTTTCAATTCCCCGGGGAGTTCGGACAACAAGAAACAAGACGGTTGACAATTGTATGGATTAGTACATATAACAATATAAGAACAAGAATAATAACAATACAGTAATTCATAAATTTCAGCAGCGTATTCACAAGAGAGTGATCAGTTCCCTCAGAACAGCCGCTCTTTTAGCAGCATTAATATAATAGCAGCTTCCGACTTAACTAGTCTAACTGGTCCTACTTAACCTTTAGCTAGTCCCTAACCATCCTCTGATCTACCAGAAAACTGATAGAGCGCGCGAGGCCACCCGACCAACAGTTTTCGCCGTTTCCGGCTTCAGGGCCCATATACTTTTCAAATCACCATATACATCGATCAGGTGACTTCACGAGCTCTATCAAGTTGGTGTGTGTGTGTTCCCTGCTACCAATTTTCGGTGCACCCGACTTACCAACCACCGATGCGGGTGCCTAATGACCACAATGAATCAGGGGCCTAGCTGTAAAAGGAAAGGCAGCAAAATGCAATTTTCAAATGACATTCAATATTGTTTAAATGACCACGGACAACTGGAAGTTTTAAAATGTTTATCTAAAGTTCAATATTTTCTTGCATGAGGTACAGTAAAATAAGGCAATCAATAACCAAGATAACGTAAACCACATATGCATAAAGAAATAATGACAGAGTAGTCATCAAAGTACTAATAAAATGTAACGAGAAAAGATACTATATAAGTCAGTATTATCTAGACAGTGATAGACTAAGTGTGTGTGACTATAGAAGAGCTTATAATGAATAACACGCTTCACTTAAGGTGAAAGGGCCTTTGAACAACCTAGGCAACGAAGTTCTAGACCATATCAGAAAATGACACACTGCTATGCAAAATATAATTTCTAACAATTGAGAAGACATAGGAATAACTTTGCAAAATTATAAATGACTGTTCAATAGTTGCGGAAAGGCATGGAAAATATAACATATGCAAGGTTTAACTTTATTAAAGCAAAAGTTAGAAATTCAGAAGGTGCAAGAATTTTCAAGAGGTTCAGAGTAATATTTACCTAGAAAAAGGTGTGGAAACCAAACCCTGGCCACGGGTCAGTTAAAGACAGGAAACCCTCAAGGAAGGATACCCCTCAAAGGACAGCAGGTGCAGAATGGACACCCAGGACAGGACAGGATACCCTCGGAATAGGAATCAGGACAGGACCCTCGGGACAGGACAGCAAACCCTCAGGACAGGACCCTCTTCAGGACAGGACCGGAACCCACAGTTCGGAAGCAACGCCTGCGCTCCACCCGCTCTGCAGTTATCGATCAAGACCCCGATTGGGTCAGCGAACTCCCAGCTAAGTGCCTTGCCAGCACTTTAAGGTTCAGTAAAACCTTAGTCTATGGTCAAATTCGGACAGAGTGCTCCGCAGCGCTCTGTATCTTCAGTCACCTATTGAGTGCGTTGGGTCAGTGACAGGTCAGCTAAACCAGACAAGTCGGACGGTTCACTAGGTGAACCCAGGGTAGATATACAGTTTGGGGACAGTGTACCACCCCCCAATGTTGCAAAGTGTCAGAATCCCTCAATTTCGATTGGTCCTAAGGTAGGATTTGGGTAACACACCAATCACAATACACGATTTGAAGCCTTCATTAACATATTTGGGTACCGCCTAACGGGTTTGGGGTTCCCATGAGCTAACAGTAGCGCAACATTACAATGTATCATATAAGGAGCCACATTCGCTGTTCTCGCAGGGCAGAGGTGACTTTCTCAGGAGCATCTCGCCCATCACTGCCAGCTGGCTATGTTCCATCTGCCAAGGTCCCTCGTGCTGCCGAATGTCGCACAGGCGCAGAAGGGACCTCCAATATGGCTCTCCTCTCACTCAGACCCCCATTTCCCGCGGTACATGAAAAGTAAGCGAAAACAAATTAATACATAATAATGTCATTATGAAAACACACCACAGGGTTTGTACTTTTAACTCATCATCAAGAAATAAACTTATGCATTTAAATGTTAGCTACATTTAGACGAGACACAAGAGCAGTGGCACGAGTAGTACCACATGATAAGCACAGCTATGAATTACGCATGCGCATAACTTTCCCTCCACTTCTGCAGACGCGTCAGGACACGTGAGTGTGGCTGACGCATGCGCAGTAACTAAAATACAAGCGGCGGCCATTTTAGGGGACACGAGTAATTATTTTAGTAAAACACATGTGCAAGCTTCACGGTCTTTCTCCAAACTAAATATAAATGTTAGTAAAACATACACGGGTTACCTTGTTACACATAAACGAGGTTCTTGATTTCGGCAAGCCGCAAAATATGCGAAGCTTTGCTTCATCACTAGCTCCTTGAACGATCACCGGAAAGCTACACAGTCCACAAGAACGCCACCCGCAGACACCACCAACTCATCAGAGCCGCCAAGAGGGCCTCATTCAAGGACCGCCTAGATAACAACGCACAAAATAGCAAGGAGCTCTTCAACATCGTGAAGGAACTCTCCAACGCCAACGACATCCTGCCTTCACAAGACCTATGCGACTCACTGGCCACCTTTTTCCACCGCAAGATCACCGACATCCACGACAGCTTCAACGCCACGACCGCCCTGACGACCACCACCCCCACCACACACACCAACCATCTACTCGCCTGGACAAATGTCAACGCCAAGGACACCACCGAGATCAAAAAGACCATCCACTCCGGCTCACCACTTGACCCATGCCCCCACCACATCTTCAACAAAGCCAGCGTATCCATCGCACCCCATCTCCGCAAGATCATCAACATCTCCTTTGAGACCGCAACCTTCCCAGAAAGCTGGAAACACGCCGAGATCAACACCTTACTCAAGAAACCAAAGACGGACCCCAAGGACCTCAAGAACTTCTGGCCCATCCCCCTGCTCCCATTCTCGGCGAAGGTCACAGAGAAAATCGTCAACAAACAGCTGACCCGCTACCTCGAAGACAACGACATCCTGGACCCATCTCAGTCCGGTTTTCGCAGCAACCACAGCACCGAGACCGCCCTCATCGCCGCCACAGATGACATCAGGACTCTGCTAGACAACGGAGAAATATGTTGCAGCCCTCATCCTCCTGGACCTGCAGCCTCCTTCGACACAGTCTGCCACCGCACCCTACGGACACGCCTACACGATGCCGTAATCCAAGGAAAGGCCTTTTACTGGACCACATCCTTCCTCTCTGGCAGAACTCAAAGCGTCCGCCTCCCCCCTTCCACTCCCATTCCACCGAGATCATCTGCAGCGTACCCCAGGGCTCGTCCCTCAGCCCGACGCTGTTCAATATCTACATGGCACCCCTCGCCGCCCGTCAACACGACATCAACATCATCTCCTACGCCGACGACACCCAGCTGATCATCTCCCTCACCAAGGACCCTCACACAGCCAAAACCAACCTTCACGAATGAATGAAGGCTGTCGCCGACTGGATGAGGAACAGCCGACTGAAGCTGAACTCTGACAAGACGAAGGTCCTCATCCTTGGTGCCACCCCTTCGGCCTGGGACGACTCCTGGTGGCCGACCACACTGGGAACTGCACCGACACCCACAGAGCATGCACGCAACCTAGGGTCATCCTCGACTCCACCCTCACCATGACTAAGCAGGTCAACGCCGTCTTCTCCTCCTGCTTCAACACCCTCCGGATGCTGCGTAGGATCCACACTGAAACAAGAAAACCAGTCACCCAGGCCCTCGTCACCAGCAGGCTGGACTACGGTAACACCATCTACGCAGGAGCATTGCCAAGCTCCTAAGATGGCTGCAAGGCATCCAGAACGCCTCTGCACGTCTGATCCTCGACATCCCTCGCCGCAGCCACATAACTCCACACCTGAGAGACCTACACTGGCTCCCCGTGCACAAGAGGATAACTTTCAAGCTCCTCATCCACGCCCACAAAGCCCTCCAGGACACCGGCTCACCGTACCTCAACAGACGACTCAGCTTCTACACCCCAACCCTCAAGCTCAAGCTCCACTCTGACAACCTCTCCCTCGCCGCTGTCCCCAGAATCCGAAGAACGACTACCGGAGGTAGATCCTTCACCCACCTCGCCGCCAAGATCTGGATCTTAGCTGTTTACTTGTGCGTGCGAGAAGGGGACTAGCTATCGATGGTAAAGTAGCACCGGGGCACAGTGGTCTGAGAGGCACTCGACCGCTGTGGTGTTTGTCATTTACTGCCTAGTATGTGAGCAATGGGCTTTACTCTCATTAGGGCCCATCTCAAGCCGGCTGGTAGTGACCTCCAACCATAGTCTCATGATATAGGACTAGGATATTTCTTAGCTGTTCACTTGTGCGTTTTTTTCTGGACAAAATTCTATAGAGACGTTTAATACACTCTTGACGTCAACATATCAAAGAAGTTTGATTTTGCAAAATGTGTTCTTTATGTGCCCTAAAAGTAGATTACAGACAATCGTACACTTGAAAATTATAGCTGTATTGTAAGTTCTTTACCTACTTATCATATTTTTTACCATGATCAAGTGGTTTCTGTGATATCTTCATTAGTTACCCGCCATCTACTTCGTCTGATACCAGTTGCGCCACCTTGTGGTCAAAATCAGAAACCGCGATTCAAAGCTATATGTACTGAGGTCAAACAGCTCCTGTCTAGCATTCCTGTGCTGCTTTGAGGCCGACCCTCTTCTACAAAACGACCTACCTATGTGTTCGCTTATAGAGCTAGCTGTAAATTAGGAATACAAAAGGTCTACCAAACACCGTAATCGAAGGGCCGTGTTTTTAGCTTCACTCGAAACTTCGACAGGTTTTATTTGCCTTTGTGGGGTTAAGGAAGTGTCTTTTAATGGGCGCTGACTTGGACTCTGAAATACTTGCTGCCCCAAGCAGCTAACTTAATCTTGTGAGCAATTAACAGTCTGCGAAAAGCAGAGTGCAACTTTCGAGCAGGGATGGTAAGGAGAGAAATTTGAGGCGAGACTGCTGGGTTATTAATATTTTATGTGTCCAACAAAGAGTTCTAAAAGAAGTCCTCTTTTTAATGGGAATACAATGTATTAGTCCAGGTTTTCCAGAATGGTTTGCTCACATTTGTGCAGGTCAAAGGTGAGCATAGCTGCAGTGTTTCTAGTTTACTGAAGTGTGGTCGAATTATTCGCTGAATAAAATCAGCGTTCTTATAATCAGTGTGAGGGATGTATAATCCACGAATGACAGTTGTAGGAAGTTGCATTATTATGTGGCGTGGTTGTGAGACCTCCCATGTAATAATATCACAATCTTTATCAGGCCCAGTAAGGTTTTTTTAAGAAAAGTCTTAGCTCGGCCCTGGGTGGCTGTGACATATGTCAGTCAGGCTTAAACAAAGGAACAAGTGTAAGGTATTTAGGAGTACCAAAACAACAGGCAAGTAAGAAATACGAGACAATAAAAATCCAACTACAATTCATAAATCTAGAGTATTTTTACCTTCACATGGACACTAAAATAACACACATCTATTGAATGGAACCAAAGATGTGATCTAAAAGAATGTAACTTTAATATTTTAGATACAATAACTTATTTCAAGCGTTTAGTAGCCTAAAACGCAGATTAGAGTCCTCTTGGACTAACCACACCAGGATGAGTCAAGTCACAGGGACCACTCCGATTCAGTTGCACTGTTTACCAGTCGTAAGCGGCATCTTAGGGTCCTCAGTGTAATTTTCTCTTTTAACGCATTCCAGCTAAGAAGTGGTACTGTTGCTGGGGATGAAGAATGCTGAAGGGATGTTGAAGACATGCAATGAGTTTTTTTGGGCCAGTGTGGGGACCATCAACTTTAGGGGTCATCTCTGGCCTCAGGAGTTGATGTCCACTTTGCAGCTCGGGAGTCCACTGCAGGTCCAGTTGCCACTGCTCAGCTGGTCTCCTGGTTACAGGTTCAGTGATTGCTTACAGGTAAGCAGGTCCTTTTCTTTAGGGGACCAGACCCCTTTCACTTTGGCTACGGATCTTATGTGCATAGAGGACACCTCTGGAAGGTCTGGACTCAGTCGCCAGTTGGCACTTCGCCATCGAGCAGTTGGCAGGCAATCTAGGCAGCTTGGCTTTCGATGGGTTCAGGCTACTTTAGATTTTTATGACCCTGAAGCTTAATAGTAGGCTAACCACCATGTCCTTGGAGTTTATTGTTCCGTTCTGGCACAACAGAAGCTCTTTCGCATGAGTGGCACAGTCCTCATTGTGGGTTTGTTGTGTGCAGCAGGGACAGTCCAGTCTTTGATGCAGCCTTTCTTTGCTGGGTCCTTTGAGCAGCAGGGCAGTCTTTCTTCTGTCTTCTTTTAGTCCAGTAGTGATCTATGGACTGTGGGTCTGGTGTGCCACTTTTATACGATCTTCTCATTTGTGGGAGGAAAGGACTCGCTAGCCAATTGGTCAATAGTTCCTATGAAGCTACCTTTCCCACATTACATCACTTCTTGGGGGTTTTGCCATCAAACAATCTCAGGAGACCCCCAGTGCAGTACACTAAACCAAGGCGCCAGCCTTCTTTCCCTGGGCACATACCCAGCATAAGGAGCCACTCTGGGATAACTATTTCTGCCACAAAATGTACTCCCCTGGAGGAGAGGCCAGGCTGTAAGCTAACACAAAGGAGTGAGCAGGAGAAGGTGTGATTGTCATTTGCTTTACTTAGGCAGCTGCCTCTTTGAAATTCTGCCATCTGTGGCAACCACCTGGTACTTATCCTGCTGGAGGAGGTCACACCTCTGCCCTTAAGCAATTCTCTTTGTTCCTGGAAGCGCGTCACACTTCCAAGCAAGGAGGCAGCATGTTGTCTCCAATGACAAGTGCTGCAGACCGGAAGTAAAGGCTACTGAAGGTTTGGGCAACAAAGTGGTAACTTTCTAAAGTCACCTTCCTGTTAAGTTACTTTAAATCTGATCTCAGCAGTAAGCTTGTTTTATTGCAATGATTAATTTGATACCTTGGAGAGTGTTATCTTTGTGCTCCCAAATGGAAGTTAGCACTAAGTGCAGTGGCTAGTGAAACTCCATGTCAGCCAATTTGACCTCTGTCTTTGCTGCAGTGAAAATGGCTTTTGAAATGGAAACGTCCTCTGCATGGTAATGGATGTTTACCCCTGCTCTTAGTGCCCAACTATACAGTTGTCTGGATCCCCAGTGCTGATTTTTATCATCATAGCCAAACAAGGATCTACGTTGCGCAGGGCAACGGTGCCAGATATGGAGAATTATTATCTGGCGGGTCGGCTCCCACGCTTCACACAGTGGGTGGCAGGAAGTCTAGATCCGGGCAGGAGGACGCCCCCGTTCACCCCGAGTAGAGCAGCTGTCCTGAGTACATTCATGGGTACTATTAAACAGCGCACACTAACCACTTCAGAGCATAGGGTAATAAGAAATTGCTCGATCAGGTGTCTTCTGAAAACCAAAACCAAAAGATCTTTCTACCCGGAGATGCCTGTGGCATTATTGGAGGCACTCCCGCATGGGGGTCAGTGGAGTGGGTTGGAGGAGTGGGCACACGCCGGGGTCACCCAGGTAGGAGATTTATACGGCGATGGGGAACTTCTCACATTTGAGGCCTTTCAAGCTAGTTGGGATATCCCACAGGGGCATATTCTACTATATGGGGCAGTCACTGGGGCCATGCGTAGACATTGGGGTCGGGGGACACTAGAACCACCTACACATTCTTCATGCAAATACATAAGTCTAGCAGGCGGTGTCATTAAGGCGGTCTCATGTCCTTATAGAGCCATTAGATGGGATTCCACAGGGCCGCTGGGGAGCCTGAGAGATAAATGGAAGGTGGACATTGGAAGCCCCATAGCAGAGAAGGATTGGGACAATACACTGCTCCGAGCCACCAAGGTCTCCCGCGATGCGCGATTCCAATTAATTAGTTTTTATACTCTGCATAGAGCGTATATTACCCCTGACAGGATTAACCAATATTTTGGTCTGGAGGATGCGAGTTGCCCCCGATGCCAGGAGATAGGGGCTAGCTATCTTCACATGTTGTGGAGTTGCCCGAGGATAGAGGGATATTGGCAAGAGGTGGTTCGAGAGATAGCGCGCGTCACAGAGAAGGAGATCCCATGCACCCCTGGTCATGTACTGCTCAACCTATTTCCCCACTCTGCTAAAACCAAGGTCACAGCCAGGTTCCAAGACCTGGCATACATTCTGGCGAAACGTGAACTCACCAGCAAGTGAAGGGCCCGGCAGGTCAGGGGGTCAGCAATTGGAAAAGGGAACTAGTGAAGTGGGCAAGCTGTGAACATACAATCTTGCTTTGAAACGCAAAAAGAAGTATAGGACGATTGGAGCGGGCACAGGCCTGGGGGAGGTGTTGGTAGATGATCTGCAGAATGAGGACCAAGAGTCAACACCTAGCACGCCACGGGTGGGACCCCGACTGGCTAGCCCTGGGGAGCTGGATCAAGACAGAGCTGAGGGGGAGACATAACTGGGCTATGGTACCCTAACATCCACCCACATGGCAAGCTCTTTGAACAAGGCACAAGGATGCGGCGAGTATGAGTGGGATCCAGACCATATACGCAGCAAGAGTTAACGTGGCAAGGAGGTCGGCAGCAGCAGGGGAGGGGGGAGAGGGGGAGTAGTAGGAGGGGTACTGTTAGGTTGTTAACATTGCTGAGAATCCAGTATAGCACGCACTGCATAATGCAGTCGACAGTCATAGGATAAGCAGAGGCTGGGAGGGGGGACGTACGAACTCACTGGGACGGATCCCAAGTTGGGATTTGTGGATATTTCCTGGCTGGATGAAAATGTACCTGTATCTTGCTGCATGATAAATGCCAAAATCTGTTTAAAAAAAAAATCATAGCCAAACAAGGATCATGTGTGTGCACCGGTCTCGTGGATTGTGGTTTTGTTGGACCAGGAGGGATGCCCAAAGCGCTACCATCATATAGGTGTGGAAGGCTACTGCCTTCATCTGGAGCCAAGCAGAAGGGGCTCTTTGGTGGCTCACAGTGATAAGTCGGAGTGAACAGGTCCTCTTAACCTGTCCCTGGAGTGAGACCGACTGGTCCACTAACCCTTTTAAAGTTTCTTTGCTGTGTGCTTAACTCGCCCCTTGGCCTACATTAGTCAGCTGTGAAGTGCTGTGCAGTGTGGGAGTCATGACTCTGCACTGGTTGTTCCTGGGAATTGTTGAGTACAGGGATAGAGTAGTGCTGTGCAGTGTGTGCATGGTGAGTGTATGTACTGGGTGTATGTATTCCTATGAGAAGTCCAATACATGAAGGGTGTAGTGGAGAGCGAACGAGGGAGAGCGAACGCGAGAGAAAAAGAGAGAGAGAGAGAACGAGAGAGAGAACAAGAGAGAGAGAGAGAACAAGGGAGAAAGAACGGAGTGCAGGTATGCGTACTGAGTACAGGTGTCCCTGTAATGGTCCATTACATGGAGTGTTCCATTTTGGGAAGCTTAGGCCTGCCTGGTGAGTACATGAGGGAGTAGAGGAATCCCTACAGACAGATTAGTCTATTGCTGCATTCCTGTGAGATCGGTGGGACACACTGGAAGAGGAAGAGGGGGAGGGAGGGAGGGAGGGGGGGAAGAGGGGGGGGAGAGAGAGAGAAGGGGAGAAAGAGAGAGAGAGAGAGAGAGATCAGGAGAGAGAGAGAGAGAGAGATCAGGAGAGAGAGAGAGAGAGATAGAGAGAGAGAGAGAGAGAGAGAGAGAGAGAGAGAGAGAGAGATAGATATAGATATAGATCAGGGAATCCTAAAGAGTTGGGATCCCGGGATTAAGCTTTGGATGCACGTATCACTATGGCTGACACCCAAGTGTGAACTCTTGTCACCCCTATGGCCTGGGATGTGGGAATATCAACTTTGGAGTCTCTCCTGCTGTGACAGGCTTCCTTTCAAGAGGGTAAGGAGGAATGTGCACTTCAAATGAAGCAGAAGCCAAACGTAAAATACCCAGACCCTTAATCACATTTGCTGTCTGGAAATGGACTATAAGAAGGGGAGGTTGAGACCCCAAAAATTGTCAAGCATCCACAGTGGTAGCTCTACAAGATTTGTGCCTGTGACCAGGACTGGGGGTCAAAGCCTGCTAGTTTCCCTGCTGGTTTAGGGGATATCACCCAGGGATGCCACCAGAGTCTGCCAGATTACCAAGATCAGTGTGCCCCTGTGAGGAAGAGGAGAACGTTGAAGGGAGCCAGTGGAAAGCCCTGTCGAAAGGACTCCCAGTGCGAGTTGTGAGGAAACAGCTGCTGCCCTGATGGGTCGTTGCCCGTGTGCAGATCGAGTGTTGGCCACACTCATATGCTAGGAGAGGGCCGCTGTGAAGAAAGCCATGAGAAAGGCCGCCGTGATACAGTCTGCTGTACAGTGTGGGCTGGCGCCTCATTTGGAAGTGTTTTGGCAATCCCGTATGCCAGAAGGGGCTGCCAGAATTGAATATGCAGTGAGGATTGAGTCACCACCCGACAACTGTTAAGGTGTGTGACCCGTGGGCCAGAGGAAGCATCAAGGATTGCCCCGACCTGCCCCTGTGTACTGCAGATAATGTTGTGGGTCCATCGCCAAATTGCTGGGACGCAGATCAGGAGCATTGAAATCCTCGCTCTCCCCCTTTTTTCGGAGTGCAAAACTTACTATGCAGGAGGAGCACCGGAGTGCCTCTGATCTCTGCTGGAGCTGGCCGCATAACTTCAAGAAGGGTCTGTGCTTGTCTGGTGCTGCCGTGCATCGGTGTAACGACCGACACACCAAGCAGGACTTAAACCTTCCAAGTGCCCGCTGACCGTGCACCCCATGAACCGCTGCACAATTTGTCACTGCTGGAGCAGGTAAGACCCTGCACCTTGGAGGGCCGGGGGCAGGGGGTGAGGATTGGGTGGAGGGTACTCTCAGCTAAAGGCGTTGCAGTGCCAAAGACACTTTTCAATATTTTCGATTTTCTAAGAGCCAGAGTGGACTGTTAAGTTGAGACCTACTTGTAGGTATTCCCTGGATGCGGTCACCAGTGAATGGGGAATAACCCTGGCCCACATTCCAAGGAGTGGGTGGGGCAGAAATGTGCCAGTGAAACATGAGTGCCCCGACCGCAAGGAAACTTGAGTTATTGCTTATGAATAATGTCATCTTTCTCTGAATGCATAGTTAAAATTAAAATATTTCTTTTTATCATAATCCAAAGGAAGACTTTGACTGCTCATCCACAGCTACTACTGAGAGTCAGGTGCAGAAGGGGTACTTGGCCCAGTTGCTCAGGAGCCATAGTAAGGTGGGCACTGGGACATCAGGAAGAAAAGGCCTCAACCACCATGGTTGGGCTTAGTAACCCCTGCATGCCCCGTTGCCCTTTGAAAGGGGTGCAGCAACTTCAATTTCAGGCTTTAACTGTCCGGGTATGTTAAAAACAAAAGACACATACCCTTCTTTTTAATTTCAAGTACCTTACCTGGTGGGTTACAAGGTCTTTCCTAGAGATGGCTTATTAATGTCGAAAAGGATGGTTTTGATCTGGCAAAAAGTTTTATTTTGCCATGTTGAGTTGCCCGGTTTAAAAGTGCTGCAGGCGACCAGAGGAAAAGTGTCCAGGTGGATCCAAGGGTAGATCGAAGATCTGAAGAACCTGAAAGCAGAGGTGACAGAGTCTGGCCCACTAGCCAGTGACCAGGGCGGCGATAGGAAGATGCCACCAGATGTCGGGTGATTTGAGGTGAAAAGGTGAAGTTTGTCTCTTAAGCCACGAGGTCCAGGAGGCATTGACGACGACCAGGAGCTGGAGTCGAGCTGTCCCATGAAGGATCTAGTTGACTGCGGTGTCGGTATCCGAATTGGACCCAACAAGCCTTGGCAAACGCAACCCACGCAGGATGTTGAGATTGGCTTTGTTGCAGACCAGCAAGGTCTGGGGCGCTTCTCCTTTGCAGGGAAGCTGGTGCAAGCCTGGAGGAACCAGGAAAGCAAAGTAGTTTCAAGAGTGGTCTTCCTGGGGGCTCACTAGCCAACGGTCTAGGAACCGTGAAGACTCGTCGAGCTGAAATGCACAAAGCGGGCCCACGGGACACTCGTGGAGTGTGGGCCTCTGAGCTTCGTTGCAAATGGGGCTGGGGCTTCAAGCACCCCAATGCACAACTTCGGGATACCTCGGGGAGTAGGTGCAGCGTGCAAAATGCAGGATGTCCAGGAGTTCCGGTCCCACGTCTCTCGTTTCCACCACGCATCTCAGCTTTGCTATGAGCGGAGGTCGGGGTCATAGATGTCTGGAAGTCCGTGTCCTGTGTCGCTAATTCTTCGGGATCTGGCGGGAGCCTCGAAAATGCAGACCGGCAAAGTTGCTGTTGGTGCCTGTTTGAACAGGGTGGACACTCCTTGACCAC
This sequence comes from Lissotriton helveticus, assembly GCF_964261635.1. NCBI lineage: Eukaryota > Metazoa > Chordata > Amphibia > Caudata > Salamandridae > Lissotriton > Lissotriton helveticus. The sequence goes on from NC_136061.1 coordinate 1,406,952,226, forward strand.
AAGGAGATATCTTCCGTCTTCCAGTCGAAATGGAATGTCGAAGGTCCAGGATATATGTTGCAGAGTTTCATCCAGGGTAATCTAAAGTCCTAGGGACTGGGGTTCTATACTTATAGTAAGTTATGGGGTTGGACTAACTCTAAGGTCCCTCCTATGGGTGGACCTGGGGAGGGGGTGGTTACACCCCTTCCCCTTTGTCCAGTTTCGCGCCATAGCCGGGGCTGAGTGCCCCAGTAACCGGTTTGAGCTGGGAAATGCATAGAGCACCGTGTGTGCCCCAGGCAGTGTCTGAAAAGCATTCACTGAATGCAACCCACCCTGCCCCAATACACTAAAGCCTGTCTGGGGAGGTGCTAGCACCTCCCTGGGCAGGAAACCTATTGTCTAGGCCTCCCCTGCCAGAGTTTCGTCCAGCAACAGGAGGGCAGACTCGTGTCTGTGGCAGCAGCATCCATTTTGTGATGCTGGGGCTCTGTTTAACTTTAACCGGGTAAACCAGTAACTACATGTCATCTCCCTCTAGAAGGGTGGAATGCTACCCCCACCGCCAGGACTGGCGGGGGGTAGTATTCCAAAGTGTTTGACACCTTACACAACATGTTTTGATAAAGCCAAACCAAAGTTAGCATTAACCGCGAGGATTATAATGCACTTATGGTATGGCTATATCCTAGAACAGCGATAAGGAGATGGTTCCGAAAGCTGCAGAAGGGCTCTGCTCATGCCAGGGCACCCTCGCACACAAAACCAAGCACTCTGCCTCCAGGATTGTCCAGGCCTGCCATAGGAGTGACCTATAGGTTACTATGTGTCTATATATAAGGTAGATATAGATATACTATATCTAAGTAAGGGGTGATTACACCACCTTACCCAGGCTGTAAGAACAGACCTGTGGTGTCAGTTTGGAAGGCTAACCAGGGGTGGCACAATACAAGCTGCAGCCCCTGGTAGGCCTAGGGTGCAGCTATGCCCTGGGTACCTAGGATATATATACACAGGGGCTCACAAGGGTGACCCAGTAACCAATCTGGTATGTACCTAAAGTACATGGTGTCAATTTAGCGAGAGAACAGCTAGGCTGTGGGCCTGATTAGCAGGGCCACAGTCATACTAAAGTCGAAAAACAAGAGAATCACAGCAAAAAGTGGGGGTAACCATAGGAAGCAGACCCTACTCTCCTACACTTCCTTCCTCCAGGGCCAATGAAGCACTTGCTGCACCACATCAGAGTTTTCCTCTATTTCAGGCAATCCATTGGCTCGTAACAAGATGAGACGGGAGTTTGCAAGTTGTTCTACTGACCATGCACAGGTGGAGGCCTTATGTGTACTGATTCAGGATGTCTCCACATCTCTTTGGCATACCAGTGGGTCTGTTCCCTTGGACTTGTTGGTTTAGACTCCAAGCCCATTGGTGACATCTCTCATTTGCTTGGGGCCTTCCTTGGCGCCTATGGCGACACCATAAAAGGAGCAGACTTTGGCACCAGCCAAGGAGGTCGATAGTAGAAGTATTATCCGTGTGGCAAAGGAGAAGGTTGGGGCTAATTTTAATGATGGACTCTCTTGCGACCATATCCACACGTCCCAAGGTTTCACCCGTTTGGAGGAGATTTTCAATTCAGGTCTCGATGCCTTAGCTATGAGAGGGTAAATAGTAGAGTGTTGACTCAAAAGACAGATCAACTCTAGTCACCTTACAGTACTGACACTCATCTCAACTTGGTCTTTAGAAAATGCCAGGGCCATGGAAATTCACCAGACGGTGGCATTTCCTACTACTATGGACTCACTTTGAAGGAGGTTTCATATTTTATGGCAGTTATTTGGCAGGCTGCAGAAACTTTGCAAATAACTAACTTCTGAGTAAGTATAATATATCATTCTTTGAGAAATCTTGCAACCTGCAGCAACGGTGGAGCTCTTGCTTCCATTTAATTAAGTATTCTTGGATCATATCATGGTTGCATAGTGAAACCTTTTCTTTAGGTTTGTCCGTCCACAGATTACGGGTGCCACTATTTTCTTTTTGTCCTCCCACCTGTCACTGGAGAGTCTGGTCGTTCAGATAAGCTCAAAATCCCAGTGCATTTTGTTATGGCTTCCCCAGACATGAAATCCAAGAAACTTGGTCACACTGATTTTGATTCTGGCACTTTGGCCCTTCATGCAGCTAGTGCTACCTGCCTTTTAGGCCAATATGTACTTGTCTTATGGGAAGTGTGAACAATTGGTTATTTGCTTACTAGATCATTGTGAGAAGCTGGCCTGGTTTATGATGTCCACTTATGAAAGGGGGCACCCTGCACCAGTCCAGACACCCCTTATGGTGATTTAAGAGGTCTTAAACAACCTTGGAAAGCTCTTTAAGTGGTAGCTGTGGAGAGCGGCCTTAAGGCGTAGTCCAGAAGGAGTATAAAGCAGCTTGTTTTACCAGAATGCAATCTTATAGTATAGATTAAGTAAAAAAGATCCACAGAAAGTATTTATGAAAATATGTATTTCTCATATAATACTCTCTAACATATACAAATGTCGCCTACCTGGATATATGCTCAACGCACACAGTACTTTACGAAGAAATTCAGTAAATAGCACAGAATACAGAGTGCACCACAGGGGGGGGGGGGGTGAAGCATTTACTAAGAAAGTGGTATAAGAACCACAACTGTAAGCGGGACGATGTCAAGAGGATGTAGAAGTGCCAGTGATCCACGGAACCACCCAAGGTGAGAGACTAGGAGCCCCACAGAGGTCGGTGCAGTGTGGGAACACAACTGCGTTCTCCGTACAAGTTTATGTGTAAGTCGTGGTTGGATTTGTAAAGATTAGGGACTGTTCCCAGTGGACCCTGAAGAAACCCTGTGGAAGACAGAGGGTTGGAGAGCTACCCCACCTGTGTTTACCTTTGTACCCACTTTACCTACACCAGGGAAGCCGGGTGAATACGTGTGAAGTGGTGACGGAAACCGCCGTCGATCACAATGGAGGACTTCAGGAAAGTGCCACTGCTGAAGAAGGAGAAAGTGTCTGGTGGACTCCGGAGGTGGATTCTAGTTGAAAGGTACCTCCAAGCAGAGAGGACAGAGTCTGTCACTCAGGGGTGACTAGGAGACTTGGAAGATGAATGCCCTCCAATGCCTGGTGTTGCAGGAGAGTTGACGATTAACTTGACTCTGCAGCTGTGAGGACCTGGCGATGCTAAGGAAGACCAGGAGCCGTGCACCAGCTGTCCCACAAAGGATGTTGAGTGCTGAGGGGTTGGTGTCCGGCGGTAGCACCAACAAGCCTTGGCAAATTCAACCAATGCTGGAATTGAAGAAGGAGCAACGTCTTGACCAGCAAGGTCCAGGGGAATCACCATAAACAGGGGAGTCAGGGCAGGCGCCGAGCAATCAGGGTAGCCCAAAAGAAACAAAGGTGACCCTCAACAGGACCCACAGGCGGGAGGAACTGAAGTCGCAGGAGGACCTTGAGCAGCTCACCAAAAGATGCAAGCCACGGTGCACACGATGCGGTGCGGCTGAAGATTCTGGTCACTGGAGGTGCTTGAGGTTGGGGCTACTTTGAGCCCGAAGATCTTGGTGGAAGGAAGCCAATAAGCCTTTGCACTTTGCAACTGCTAGTTGACGTAGTGCACAGGGGTTCGGTTAATGCAGCCCCCAGGAAGGATACTGTCGGCAAACTTGTTAAGAGGGCAGGGTAGGCCTCGAGCTGTGGAAAACCACCACCTGTGTTGCAGAACCTTTTGGACTCCGGTGGAGCTCAGGATCAGCAGACCGTTCGACTTAGTTTCGGTGCCTGCGAATGCAGGGAAGTGACTCCTTCACTTCAATAGAGATTCCTTCAGGTGTCTTTGATTCCCACAGGCTTCTGAAGGTTCCTGTATGGTGCACAGATGATGCAGCAGACTGGAAGGGAGTCGAAGGCGAGCCTAAACGAAGTCCAGAGTGCCCAGACGGTAGAAGAAGTGGTGCTGTATCTGAATCTTGTCCCACAACGAATCTAGGGACCCACCCACAGGTAAGCCCTTAAGTATCCTAAGGAAAGGATTGGGATGATTCAGGGGACCCTCCCAGGGGAGGGTCTGGATAGGGGAAGGTTACTCCAATGTCCTTTGTCCAGTTTCGCGCAAGAGCGGACTGGTTTGAACTGGACTATGCACGGGGCACCAAATGTGCCCCTCATGCTGACTTAGTGGCTCTGGCAAGCACATCTACCCGGTCGCAATTCACTAAATCCTGTCTGGGAGGTGGTTACACCTCCCTGTGACAGGATGCCTATTGTTCTGCCTTCCCATGCTCGAACTTGGCACAGCAGCAGGAGGGCAGAAATGTGTCTCTGGTTAGCAGAAACCATTTTGTGCTCTCCGGGTCTAGTAGGTTGGCAGCGGGAACACTGAGAGCGTAACGGAGGGCTCTTCCAGTGCTTGGAATCATAAACGGTGTGGGGGTATGATTCCAATATGGTTGATACCAAACATGATAGGATCCGTTGCACTTATAGGTTTTAAGTGCAGTGACCCTAGATATAGGAAACATACCTTTAGTAAGTGTTGCTAGCTCCAGCTTACACAGGCTGCTGTGGCAGGCCTGTAGTTCCATTTTGAATTATCTCCCATGGGTGGCATAATGAATGCTTCAGCCCATGGTGAACCTCCGGGGTACCTATGCCCTGGGTACCTCAGTACCATATGCTCGGGACTTATAAGGATACCCCAGTATCCAATCTGGGATGTACCTAAGTACTGAACATAACAATTTAGGCAGAAAGCAGATAGACTGGGGTTCTTATTAGGGGTTCTTATTAGCAGGAGCCCAGTCAGACTAACCAATAACAGCTTAGCACCAGGCAAAAAGTGGGGGCAATCATAGAAGCAGATCCTACTATCCTACAACCATGTGAAAACATTGTTCTCTAATCTGATTAGTAACGGCCTGCATGCTTTGCTGTGTCTATAGAGTCAATCTGACCTTGACTCTGTAGACACAGTTGGTTTGTCTTTGGCCATGGTTATCAAGCTTTATCTGTACCTGGTGGACCAATAAAGATTTCTCATATGCGTTCTTCAGTATCTTCTGAAAATTTCAATCAAAGTGCTGTGTTCCCACTTCCAAATTCTCAACACCTACCTCTCATGTTGTTGTTGATCTAGCATGCAAATTACTTCTACCTGAGGATGGTTCCTCGGTGTTCCAGGAAATATATACATAGTATGTATGATCTTGGGATGGGTCATAATCAAACTATTCACACCTGCAGTGTGTTGCCATGAACAATAGGAGGATAGCATGACCACAGCCTTTGTACTTTATCATTCTAAAATGACTTACTGATTTCTTATACCCTGAGTGGTAGCCAACATAAAGAGTTTGGTAGATGGTTTGTTGTTTAGGAAGACATCTGTGGAAGTGTTCAGAACAAGGCTAAGAGTCCAGCAGTTAACATCAACAAGAATATTAAGAAATTGCTTTTGTAATAGGTTTCTCCTACAACAAGATGTTAAGAAAGTACACTGGCGGCTTTTGGAACTGAATTTGACATTAAATAACCTCAGTGCTTGAGAAGAACATTTTAAAACTGCAGTGATAGCCTTAATATTATGGAAGTTTCTTTATCACTGTATGTTTTTCAGCGCTGTATATCCACTTACAGATCAAAAATGTATCTTTGTCAGGAAATAAACCTTGGCTTTTGTGCTACAATGGTTGCTTTACTAAATGTTTGTTTATCCAACAGGCTGAATGTCATTTTCTTAAAATTCGACGAAGCTCAGAAATCAGGAACTATGATGCTGACAGCAGCTGGTGAGTAGTTGGTCTCAATTTCTTCCTCCTGTTTGAAGTGTTAGTAATTTCATAACTAGCTTCTAACATCAGATGTTTGGTTACACCATCCACCGATTTAAAACTATGGCTCACAAGATTGACTCAAATTTGCAGCTGTTTTTTTCTGATTCTGCAGTCTGCCGGTTTCTAAGATTCATCCTTGTTTTAGCATATTTGAGTTGGGTACTGATAGACACTTTTCACATTTGGGGTAGAAGATACGTTTGAAGTTTCTTCAACATTTTCAAGTAGTAAGAGTTCCTTACTAATATGCTGCTGCTATGTAAAAACATGAAGACATTCAACAAAAAATGTGATGCACACTGATAGGTGCTAATCAATTGTTCTGTAATACTGTTTAATGAAATATGAATATTATTTTGGTCTTCAGAGCATCTTAGCACAAAGCGGGACAAGTGCTTTGACAGGTTTTCGACTGAGTGGCTGCAAAGTGGAATTCTAGTCAACTGCTTTGGTTATCTCTAGCATTTTTAGCTATTATGACACATCCTTATTTACTATACCTTCCTATGATTTCAATAAAGACTGTTGTCTCTACAAGAATTCCCTGATTAAGAAATGTCTAAGCTATCGTGAAACTTGGCATGTTTTATATAATTTGAATGGTAGTCATTTCTCGATTTAGATCCTTCATAGAAAAATACATTTTGAAATAATTTTTCATAAACAGACACAAGTGAATAGAACACTTAGTTGATGTTTTAACCACTTCCATGCTAATGACAAGGTCAGCTTGTCATGCAGTTTACTGTACCTGTGCTTATGACGAGCTGACCTTGTCATGAACAATGCATTTCTAGAGATTGCAGCACCCAGCGGGAATTGCCTTAGCAGGCAAGGTGTAATGAGGAATAGATTTGTATTGAACTCTAAATGATGAGTCATATGTATATCACAGAATCGTATATTACTGTTTCAGGCTTTGTAGTGATTCGTATTTTTTTATTTGTGCAAAAGACACAGTGGAAAGGTGTTCAGGAAAGTGATAAAATGTTACTCAGCACTCCAGATTAGGTGACCAATGCAATGTTATCGCATAGGTAATGTAGCTCAATTGTCCGTGTTTCAATGTAACAAAGAAAAAGTCCTATATGCAGTTTGTATTCAATTCTTTCTTTTCCATTCTCTCATATTATTTTGATTGTAGCCAAAGCCAATATGTTTTGTCTCACTTAAGACTTCTTCTTTAGCAGTGATTTTTTAAATTTTTTATTTAAAGTCGCAGAAATTGAGAATGTCAAGGTATTATAATCAAAACCAACCATAACTTAACTTTAGCCTTGTTTTTTTTCTCATTGAATTTGTGTTTTGCTTTTTATCATATAACATACCTAATAGTTCCTTGTAATAGTTTCTTGCACTTGGACATAGCATTATGTCCAAATAGTATTTGATGATGTCAAAACAATGTTTCCTATCCTCCAATGAGGTGAGTTAGTAATCTGGTATTGCCCCCTGATTAGGTCTGTTTCAAAAATGGTGTCTTATGCAACAAGTCCTTAGCGTAAAAGGAGTGCTGAGTAACATTTTATCATGTTCAAGAGCAAAGATGATTGCCTAATAGAGGGTATGTGCTCTATTGCCTGCCACAACCCTCACCTGTAAGTCATTTGTTGGGTTCAGAAAAGTGTTCATTTCCTAAGAAGTGTGGCATTATTTGACAAATCGTGTAATATATCAGGGACCCCCTGGAAAGGATAAAAATCCTGGGACAGGGAAATTGTTCAGTGCGAAACTATATACCCAGGCCTACAATTGTAAGGACAACCAAGGCTATTTCAACAACAAACTTAAAAAAGGGGTGAACACACAAAAAGAGTTTTTTTCTGATATTTAAGAATTTAATTCTAGTGATAAAACAATTGATCAATAACATATAACAAAACAGATATATTCAATACACTTAATACAATATTTTCATTAATAAATTTCTTAAAAACGATATATGTTCTGGTTAATGTGCAGGTTTACGGATAAGGTCTTCCCAGATATTGTTGGGGGGCTGTTTATTTCAACGCGTTTCGACACGTGGTTGTGTCTTCATCAGGAAATTATTTATACAGCCAATTTTCTAGACTTTCTTTTTCCGCTTTTTAAAAAAATTTCAGAACGATGAGGGCGAAGAGTGAGGCACCTTTCTTTACCTTTGCAATCGAAATTGGTATGTGAAACCTGGGTTTAGCGGTTTCACTGCATACATCCCACTCTTCTGTTCGGACAATTAAAACATACTATGCTCTTTAAAAACAAGTATTCTTCTTTGATTATTATGTCAGCGTTATGGATCCTTAGCGTTATAGATCCTTAGCGTCATAGATGTTTAGCCAACTAAAAGCGCCAACATGGGACGTCGTGTGCAAGATAAAATCGTCTCTTTGGGTAGCAGTAATTCTTTTTTTTTTTAAATGGGATTTAATCAATCCTGTCTGTTCAATTTCATGAGCAGATAGATGAATGAAGCAGCATTTTCATGTTCTTTTATTTCCAAATTCTTCTAAAAACTCCTGATAGATAAGCGTGTTCTTATTAGAGTAGAAGTTTTTAGCGGTTAGGATGATGACAGACTTCTGTCTCACGACGCCTCGCCTGGTGCAGAAGAAAGGGCCCTTTCTTCATTCATCTATCTGCTCATGAAATTGAACAGACAGGATTGATTAAATCCCATTTTAAAAAAAAAAGAATTACTGCTACCCAAAGAGACGATTTTATCTTGCACACGACGTCCCATGTTGGCGCTTTTAGTTGGCTAAACATCTATGACGCTAAGGATCTATAACGCTAAGGATCCATAACGCTGACATAATAATCAAAGAAGAATACTTGTTTTTAAAGAGCATAGTATGTTTTAATTGTCCGAACAGAAGAGTGGGATGTATGCAGTGAAACCGCTAAACCCAGGTTTCACATACCAATTTCGATTGCAAAGGTAAAGAAAGGTGCCTCACTCTTCGCCCTCATCGTTCTGAAATTTTTAAAAAAGCGGAAAAAGAAAGTCTAGAAAATTGGCTGTATAAATAATTTCCTGATGAAGACACAACCACGTGTCGAAACGCGTTGAAATAAACAGCCCCCCAACAATATCTGTGAAGACCTTATCCGTAAACCTGCACATTAACCAGAACATATATCGTTTTTAAGAAATTTATTAATGAAAATATTGTATTAAGTGTATTGAATATTTGTTATATGTTATTGATCAATTGTTTTATCACTAGAATTAAATTCTTACATATCAGAAAAAAACTCTTTTTGTGTGTTCACCCCTTTTTTAAGTTTGTTGTTGAAATAGCCTTGGTTGTCCTTACAATTGTAGGCCTGGGTATATACTTTCGCACTGGATTATTTGACAAATCTGCATGAAATTAGGGTGACATTTAGTGTATTTATCCTTACATGGGTATGCCAAGATTCTTGCAGGTCATCGAGGATGCCCAAAAAGTTTTTATCTGCTTATAACCTTGACGCGCTTTAATGAATCTGCAAGAATTTTGGGAGGCTTTATGGAATGTCAGCCAAGTGCAGAAATCTTGGGTTTCATGCAGAGTTGACAAGGGAGAAATCAAAAGTAAATGGAATGTCAAACAATTTATTTTCTAATAACTTTGGTGCTGTTTTATGGATCTGCACATCACTCAATCATGTTCAAGAGCAAAGATGATTGCCTAATAGAGGGTATGTGCTCTATTGCCTGCCACAACCCTCACCTGTAAGTCATTTGTTGGGTTCAGAAAAGTGTTCATTTCCTAAGAAGTGTGGCATTATTTGACAAATCTGCATGAAATTAGGGTGACATTTAGTGTATTTATCCTTACATGGGTATGCCAAGATTCTTGCAGGTCATCGAGGATGCCCAAAAAGTTTTTATCTGCTAATAACCTTGACGCGCTTTAATGAATCTGCAAGAATTTTGGGAGGCTTTATGGAATGTCAGCCAAGTGCAGAAATCTTGGGTTTCATGCAGAGTTGACAAGGGAGAAATCAAAAGTAAATGGAATGTCAAACAATTTATTTTCTAATAACTTTGGTGCTGTTTTATGGATCTGCACATAACTCAACATACACTTACCGTATTTAGCTTAATCTTGATATTTGGAATTTCATGCATATCCTTTAAGGGGAACAACTATTAATGTAGTAATTTAAAAGGCAGCATTTTCCAATTTAACTCCCAAAGAAATCTTTGCTCTTCACTACAGAAAGCAAACATGGAATTGCACTATATCTGGCATAAATGTAGAAGTTTTCTCCTGGTAATGTCTTTGCTTGGTTTGGTGTAAATGTGTAAAGTAGTTTTCGAGAATTTGGCATTACAAAGATGGGTCATGGTCTTGACAGGGTTAAAAGTGAGAAATAGCTTGACCTTTATCCAGTGGGTCCTCGAACCCAAGTTCCCTTAAGAAAAAAAAATGTATATCTATATATAGATTATTCTCTCTCTCTCTCTCTCTCTCTCTCTCTCTCTCTCTGTCTCTCTCTCTCTCTCTCTCTATATATATATATATATATATATTAAGACATGTCTAACGTTGAACAAACTTCCACTTTGACAATAATATGTATTTTCTAGTAACCCTTTCGAGACTAGACAAACAGTAACAGGACAATTTGAGCTTGGTGGTAGGGAAATCAAGATTGCGAGGCAGGATATTACATTGCTTTGATTATCCACTCCTCTTGATATACCCACCTCGTTTTGCACTATTCTAGAAAAATCAATGTAAATATATAGTTGTATGAAATTTTGGATTTATCCTTGTAAATATAACTTATATAATTGGTTTTATTGTGTAAAAATGTTTTTTAGCATTTTTCTATTTATGTATTTTTATATATATTTTTTCTTAACATTTGAGAAGGATATATTTAGATTACTTTGGGCACTATGCCCTGAATATGCTGCTTGCTGCTATGACATTTGGGCAGTATTTTTTCCATGTTTACTGTTTGTATATTACATACAGCTGTTGTTTGAGTGGATTCCATTATATATACCCTCATTTATGTTGTTGACGCATCATGTGATCAAGCCTCTTCGAGAGGTGAAATGCGTCATGACAGATTGCTGGCAGAATTCGACACGAATAAAACACTGAAGAAATGAGCACTTAACTGTGGTTTCGCTCTGGCGTTATTTTGGTTTCCACTGCTGAACGGGAACATGATGAATGGCGTCTTACTACACACACATATATATATATATATATATATATATATATCTATATCTATATATCTATATCTATATCTATCCAGGCCATGCCCTACAGCCAGCAACCGGTACCCATTACTAAAGACTGTGCAACAGGGCGTGACCCTCATGGAGAGTATGGGCATGGGCCAGACCCCAGATGCCGCCCTCGCTTGAGTAGTGGTGGTTGGCAGTCTGTAACTGATTGTGTTCAGGGCTTGGCCTATGGCCTGATGCTGCTATGCACTGCCTTCATACCCACAGGAACTGGACAACACCCACTGCAAATAGCCCCTGTAAATTTTTCCCCATTGCCAAATTTTGATGAAACCTGAGATCTGTGGAATAGGCTTGACTTTACTTTAATACCACTTGTCAAATACAATAAAGCTTCATGAACCAATGCCACAGTTATTAATTAGCAAATTAACACTTTCTTTCCCACCCATGCTACCCATTTAACCGGGCCCCCCTAATGGATTTGCATTAAGTTCAGTTCATCAAAGGGAAGGCTGTGTACAGTGGGGGGAAAGGATGTAAATAGGCAGTCAAGTGCAAGGAACTATTAGATATTTTATATGATAACAAGGAAAACACAGAAATTCAATGAGAAAAAAACAAGGCTAAAGTGAAGTTATGGTTGGTTTTGATTATAATACCTTGATATTCTCAATTTCTGTGACTTAAAATAAAAAGCTCACTGAAAAAGTTAAAGAGAAGTTATTGTTTCAAAACAAAATGTTAAAATCACTAAAATTCGCCCGTTAGTAATATCCATTGATATAATACTTTGCTCAACATAATTGTTACCTCTGCTTCTGAAACGTAACTCTATTTCAAAGATTAACCCACTATAATCTAACCAAAGAAACTTGGTTTCAAAACACATGCTGCAATATTAAGACATTTTGTAGCTGTCATAAATTGCCATAAAAAGCCAACATAGACAGATGCCCTTAACTCTCTACCACACATGCCCTCTCACAGTATCAAGCAAATACCATGATATATACTGTACAACTGCTGGAACAATTAAACTATCAATATCACGGTGCAGTACACCGTCCATGATTTAGACACCAACTCCAATTTAAAATAAACGTTGCACCAGTTTCGTTCGATCACATAACCATTGATAACTACAAACACAAAGAAAAACATGCAGTTGGTGTGACTGCAGCAAAATGCATCCATACATTGTTACACACTTTAGCTCCAAGTAACATACAATAACAGATACATCACCACACTAACACAAAAGTAGCTACGCAACCCTATACCCCAACCTAAGTCTATAATCACACACAGTGCCACCTGTTTAACTAACAAACACTCAACTATTGTCACAGAACAAGAGCACACAATTATATTAAAAAATAATATAAATATGATCATTTAAAAAAACTATTCTGTTCTTTTAAAAAATAGTGCCACATAAACAGTGCACCATTAAGTATAATGGGGTTGCCCTGTGTCCCTCAAAACCTAGGTATGTAAGTATAAACTACAAGTGGTCCTATCGGGTGTCACAATTTCAGCAGAAATTGTGAGAAATGCTTTATATTAAGCATGGAAATGAAGGGTCCAATGATGATCCGTATCAGGTTGTGCGTGAGAGCTACTATTAGTGATCCCTTACTTGCCTCCGCACATCGAAATTCTTAATGCCCACAAATCACGACAGTGAAGAGTGATTCATAAATAACATGTATTATTCTGGCTGTCCAGAACACACCAATTACATATAATACCCTCAATTAAACTAGCCGCTCCTCCTCATGGATTAATGGCTTCCATTAATCCATGAGGAGGAGCGGCGGAGAACGGAGACCATATCAGAGGTACCGTTTCGTAATAACGCGAATACAACCACTATACACGCCGGTTATCTTCCCGAGCGCGCGGACCCCCCTCCGCCTTGCAGTTCCCTTAAGGGGTCCAGGATCAATATACACCTTGACTCTCCAAAGTTGTACATCTCAGCTAACTCTGGGAACTCGAACCACCATTCCATTTGGAATTGAGTGTCAAGCCTTTTCAGGAATACGTCGTGGTCTACTGTGATCATTCTCCTACACCAGCTTTCTAGGAGCAACCTCATCTAGGACTACCGTATCGACCTGACTATTTAGTATATGCCCTGATGAAATTCCCTAGGCACGAATGGGAATGAAACGCGTTGGCTGTGCCGTTGTATGTGAAAGAAAATAAAGAATATATTTAAGAAAGGAACAGAAGATCTACATATTTAATGGACTCTTTGTATTACTGACTTCATTGAGTGCGCCTCTCTACTCTTTTATTCTATTGCTTTGATATACATCCTTGGCAGCGGATGGTGAGAGTAGCAGCACCACTAAATATCTTTGAAACAGACAAAGTTGATGTGCGAAACCTTGGTCAGCTGCTGCGTGCTTTGGTTTATAATGTGGAAAATCTAAATTCTTTATACTATGTTCACATATACAGACATGAAAACATAAAAGCCACACTTAGTCAAATTTCCACACTTGTGAAGCTCAAGGTATCCTTGTATTGTTTCCTTTATATAGTTGTAGGATAAAGCTAGTCGTCTCATTCATAGTTGAGAGGAAGGTCCGGGCACCACTCTAGGAGCTCTAAGTCTTCGTTCTCCCACTCAGTCTTTGGGTTGGTCAGATAAGAAGCATTAAAAACACAGTGAATTCGCCCCTTTGGTCGGCTGATGCGACGGAGGAGCCTCTGTGTTCTACTCCTTGTTTGGTTGAACCTGTGCCTGGTTTGACTCTGTGCTTTCCCTTCTTCCCGGGGCCGGAGCGACACCTGCTCAGCTCAAAGAATGTTGCTCCTCCTGGTGCCCCTTTGGGCCCTGAAGACTCAGTGGGCTCCATCGGGTTCTGCGCCGGTGGGTCCGGCACTGATGAACACTCTCCCTCACCCACCCCCCACCCCATGGATACGGTTATGGATCCGGACCGACGCCAGTCATGCCACTAAAAACGTCCCTGGCCACCGGGCCCTACTCTGAGACTCCCAGCGCTGCTGGGCCCACCTGCGGCGCCAGCCCTATTCTCGTCCTTGACAACCTGGATCAGCACCTGCCGATTCCGACACTGACAGAAGACTTTGGTCCTAGGTCGGTTCCGCAACCATATTCTACAGGGCTAGGAATGGAGGAAGATTGGGAGGGGTCTCTGGACCACTAGACCAGCCAGAGCACTAAAAGGACTAGTACTAGGAATTGGGCGAGGCTACTGGTCTGGACACCTCTCCAGATTCTGGCTTGCTTTCTCCCCCTACAGTGGCTGCGGAGGAGGGAGCTTCATACGCAATGGTGGTGCGAAGGGCAGCTGAGGTTGTGGACCTTCTGTGACAGATTAGACTAACATCTTGACGGAGGTCCTGCAGCCAGGAGTGTACTCTTCAGAACCCCTCCTGCCTTTCAATCAGGCCTTGACTAATGTCCTGCTGGGAACTTGGTTCAAGCCCTGCACAGGGGCTCCTGTGAATAAGACAATAACCCACCACCATTGCCCTGAACCGGGCGACCCAACTTTCCTCACCAAGCACCCTACTCCCGAGAGCTTGGTGGTCCAAGCCTTTACATCTCCGGGTGCGTTCCCTTCTGCACCCCGGACATGGAATCCAAGACGCTGGGCAGTTGGAGCAAGAAAAGGTTTTTTCCACCAGCCTTGCATTATGGTCAGTAAACACTGCATGCCTATTGACCCGTTGCCACTCCTTGTGGTAAACTGTTGTGCAAGTGCTGCCACAAGTCCCAGAGGAGACCCAGCCCATCTCTCAAGCAGTATCAGATGGGAGAGATGTGACAAAGTTTTCCATTCATTGTGGGCTTGACACGACTGACTCGCTGGGCAGAGTGATGTCATCGACGGTGGCTGTTCGACGCCTAGCCTGGCTGAGAACTTCTGGCTTTTGCCTAGGCTTCCCTCATTGACATGCCCTTTAATGGCACACGTTTCTTCTGGGGCAAATCAGACATGGCCCTAGAGTGCTTTAATGACTTGTGGGCTACTGCCAAGTCCTTGGGCCGCTCAGTGGCCACACGTCCCCAGTCTGCTTTTCGCTCCTTTCGTGGCTACGGAAGGGGCTTTCAGCCACGCCAGTCATACCCCAGCCACAAGGCCACACAAGTGCAGCAACCTCTGCACCGCATGTTCTGACTTTGTGGGTTTGGGTGGCCAGAGGTCGAATCCGTCTACCACCACCTCTGTCCCCTCAGCCTCTAAGCCCTTCTAGTCCAGCCCTTCAAGATCATGGGCCACCAGTTGGTGGCAGGATCAGCAATCGCCTCCTCCACTGGCAAAACATCAGTTCGGACAGGTGGGTTCTTTGGATTGTCCGAAGGGGCTACTCCCTCCCCTTCAAGACTACCTCTCCCTTAATGCCTCCAGCTTATGACCAGCTAACAAAGCATCACCTCGCTTTGCTTCAAGAGGGAGTCCTGACTCTCTTGGCCAAGGGAACCTTAGAGAGGCACCAGAAGTAGGCTGTGGTTGCTATTCCCACTACTTTCTGGTCATGAAGGAGAAAAAGGACCTGCGCCCTATCCAAGATCTGTGATCCCTGAACTACTTTCTCAAAAGAGAAAAGTTCAATCTGATCATTCTAGTTCAGGTCTTGTCTGCCCTGGATCCAGGAGTCTGGAGGGTAGCGTTGGAATTGCAGGACGCCTATTTTCATATTCCCGCCCTACCTGCCCATCGGCGCTACCAACACTTTACGGTAGGCCACAAGCACTTTCAGTTCACTGTGCTCCCCTTTGGCCTTACTAGCTCTCCCTCGGGTGTTCACCGAGGTGATGGCTGTGGTCGCAGCTCATCTGCTCAGATCAGGAGTGCCAGTCTTCCCCAATCTCGACGACTGGCTGTTGAAGGTGAGTTCGCCCCAGGGTGTCGTCTCCCACCTCAGACTACGGCAAACTGTCTCTACTCGCTGGAGTTCTGTGTCAACTTACCGAAGTCACACCTGACCCCCTCTCAGATGCTCCTCTTCATCGGAGCTTTTCTGGATACAGTGCAGTTTCGGACCTATCCTCCAAAATGGCACGTCCAGGATATTCATGCTATGATTCCGATGTTTCAATCTCTATCCTGGATTTTGGTGAGAATGACTCTGAGGTTACTGGGGCTCATGGCCTCTTGCATCCTGCTAGTCACACATGCCAGATGGCATATGTGGGTCCTGCAGTGGGACTTGAAGTTCCAGTGGGCGCAGCATCAGGGGAATCTGTCAGACATGGTACCTATCTCGGAGAGAACTGCACAGGACCTGCAGTGGTGGCTAACAGACCGCCATTGGGTCAGAGGCAGACCCCTCTCCCTTCCCTAACCAGAACACACAGTAGTGACAGACGCGTCACTCCTGGGATGTAACGGCCATCTGGGAGAGGTGGTGATCAGAACCCTCTGGTCTCAGTCGGTATCTGGACTCCACATCAACTTGTTGGAGCTACGAGCGATTGACTAGGTATTGAAAGCCTTTTTTCCTTCAAACAAGGGAAAGCTGGTTCAACTGTTCACAGACACCCCCACCACCATGTGGTAATGCAACAAACAGAGCAGGTGGGATTGTGGACCCTTTGTCAAGAGGCCCTGCGTCTCATGACATGGCTGGAAAGCAGGGTGTTTCCCTGTTGGTTCAACACCTGGCAGGTTCTCTTAGTTCCATGGTGTACCAACTCAGCCATTGATGCCTAGCGGATCACGAATGGCATCTCCATCCAGGGGTGGCGCAAGGACTCTTACAGCAGTGGGGAGATCCTTCGTTAGATCTGTTCACCTCTGCCGAGAACGCGCAATACCAGCAGTTTTGCGCGCTGGAGTTTCCAAGGCAGCACTCGCTCAGTGACTCTTTTCGTCTCGAGTGGAGCTCAGGCCTCCTATTTGCCTTTCCGCTAATATCACTTCTGCCTAGAGTGCTCAAGAAGATCAGGAGCGACTGAGCCCAAGTAATTCTTGTTGTTCCAGACAGGGCACGGAGAGTCTGGTATGCCGAGCTTCCACAGATTCTCCGATCAGGCTGCCCCTTCAGGAGGATCTTCTTTCACAGCAGCACAGGAGGGTCTGCCACCTGAACCTGTCAACTCTGCGCCTACTTGGGTGGAGATTGAACGGCAGCAGTTGACAGCATTCGACCTTCCTCCCGAAGTCTGTAATGTTGTTTTGGCAGCCAGGCTTCCCTCTACCAAGACTGTGTATACCTGCCAGAGGCACACATTTTAAAAATATTGTACAGAAAGATCTATTGATCCTCTTTCTGCTTTTCTCTCTCAAGTCTTTCTCTCAATTTTTACCCTTGCCTAGCAGGGCTCTGCTCCGGGCACTCTCAAAGGATACCTTTCGGCCTAGTCTGCTTTCTTGAGGCTTTCAGACCAACCGTCTTTATTTAAATCCCCTATGGTAAATAGATGTCTTAAGGTGCTTGTACATGTGTTTCCACCTACCCCTTTAATCATGCCTCAGTGGGACCTTAATTTGCATCTGACCTTTCTGATGTGTGCTCCATTTTAACCTCTGCCAACTGCCCCCTCCGGCTGCTTACCATCAAAGCAGCCTTTCTGGTGGCAATTACTTCTGCCAGGAGGGTGAGCGAATTGCAGGCTCTGTCATCCAAGCCCCCTTAACTGTCCATCTTCCCTGATAAGTTGGTGCTTCGCACTAGGGCCTCTTCCTTACCCAAAGTGGTAACACCATTCCACATGGGGCAGTTGGTCACCTTGCCCACTTTCTACACTCCTCCCCACCTCTCTAAAATTGAGGAGCGTCTCCAACCTCTAGACTCAAAAAGAGTGTTATTGTTCTGCCTTGACCACACTAAAGTGTTCCAGGGGAACGACCAACTCTTTGTGGGTACGTTGGATCTAAGAAAGGTTGTGCGATGCAGAAGAGGACGATCTCACGATGGGTTGTTCCTCTGCATCAGAATTTGCCATGCTCTGGCCAAGAAGCAGCCTCCTGAAGGCTTAAGGGCTCATTCTGCCAGAGCTTTGGCTGTTACCACAGCGTTACACGTGGTGTTCCAGTCCTTGACATTTGTAAGGCATTATGTGGGCATCCCTGCGCACAATTACCAAACACTACTGCCTAGACACTCAAAAAAGAAGAGAAGAGATTGCCTTTTTGGCAACTCTGTCCTGCAAGACTTCCTGGTCTAAATTTGTCTGTTAGCCGTCCGGGGATGGTTTTGCTTGGGTATCTATTTAAAAGTAAGAGATTTGTGGCTTGATGTCTCCATCAGCTGGACAAGTTACTTAACTTCTGTAATACCTTATCTGGTAGAGACATGATGTAGCCACAGATTACTTACAGATCCACCTATCCTCCTGGCAGTGTGGACAGGTTTTTATGGTCAGGGCTGTTCCCTTTCAGGGCCCTAGTTGTTCAAAAGCACACCAGTGTCAGTACACTTGATGGCTCTGGGCTCCTGGTGTGGAAAGCCATGAAAAGTAACTGACGTCAACGCATAGAGGTGGCTCTAATATATAGGTGCAGCAGACATCACAATGGCAGAGACGACGCTAACAACGTCAAGTGGAGCCCACTGACCGGTAGGAAGAGGTGTGGCGCCGCGGCCAGGGCGACTGACGCTGGAATCTGGGGACCACGGTTCGATCCCCGGCTCCGGCGGCAGGTCAGCCCAGCACCATGTGACTCTGGGCAATAGCTCGCTTAATCTTCCCGACGGCCCCCCAGCGCCTAGAGACCCTTACGGGTGATTGTGCGCTTTACAAATGTGGACTTTACTTTACTTTACCTACTGGCGCGCAGGGGTCTTGCTTGAAAAAAATCTTCCAGATACAGTCTGACACCTGGGAAATTCGAAGGTAAGGAATCTGTGGCTAGATCATGCCTCTACCAGATAAAGTGTTACTGAAGGTAATTAACTTGTCCTTTGAAATTGCTACTGTCACATAACAAAGGTTATTGGAACCTCACGTCCCTTGGTGGTTCATAGAGTCACTGGAAATGAAAATTCAGAACAGATTTATGAAGCTGGTTGTCACAGAATATCTTTCCGGCACCTAACAAGTCTCCAATTTCCTGAAAAGTGAGATTTGGTCACAGAAAGTTTGAATCAAAGTCGTTTTATGAATTATCCTCCACAAGTAGACAAAACAGAATGAAAAGTGGATTATGTTGAAATTATTATTCAAGGCCTAAAGCGTTATTGATTATGATCAACTGGTTCGCAACTAAATTCTGCAAAAGAAGACCTATTTCGCTAACTGTGGGTTTGAAATTTTCAAATAAGATTTAATTTCTTGCAATATGTTCTAGTGTTCTGAGAAATACTGGTTATTGACTCTGTTTATATTGTTTCAGTAGTATGGAGTTTTTTTATACCCGAAGGTCAGTCAAAAATTCTTGATCAGTGCTTTGATTCATAGAAATGGAATGGGAACTACAGTCATTTTTCTAGAAAGGCACATTTTCTGTGAAATAGGTGTTGCATTTTATTCTGGTCTCCGTCTTTTGCCTTCATTCTATTAAAGATATTTTGGCTTTTTGCTAATATGGTTGCCATTTTGAACAGAAATGCTATACGGAGGGTTGGTAGTGCTTAGAAACTTTGCTATAAACAGTACCAGAAAACCAGTCATTAGTAGGAAGGGTGGTGAATTTAGCAATACTAAACTACTCAACATCTTTGTGAAGCCTTAAATAATAGTAAATGTTCATGATCTACTCTGCACAAAAAATGTTGGTCGTAGGAGAGGAGAGGTTCATTGGAGAAAATTACTTTTCTAGTGAAAGGAAGCAGGGTTTGAAAGCTTTAAACTGATGAAGGTGACATAAGGCAATGATTTGAATCTAGAGGAATGGGCCATGTGTGTTGATGGGTGGTGAGGAGATGTTGGGTTTATAACAGACAAGTATGGCCGGAGATGGTTCATGGCAAGGGGGAATTTGAAGAGACCTGTGTACAGGTATTGAGCGGTAAGCTAGTGACAATGTAGAGGGCTTATCGAAGCCGTTGAACAAGAAGTAGAATAGTCTAAGTAGTAGTAATCTGGTTGATGGAGCAGATAGTAAGGCCATTTTTAAGTGTCCTGATTAAACAGGAAATCAGATGTTTGTAGATTCAAGTTGATTGGTGAGCCTCTTATCACTGTTAAAAAAAGCCCTGGAGTTTTTGATTCAACTGGGACAGTAGCCTGGTGTTTGATGGGGAAAAGGATGGTAGATGCAATAGTTTGGGTGCAGTGACTATGGAAAAGTGATAGGTGTAGCCTTCAAGCACCAGATGAGAGATGCTAAAACTTTGGTCATGTCTGTAAAACAAATAAATTTGTCATATGAGTGTCTTCAGAGAAGTCATACAAGGTGATGTCTCCCTTTGAATCACTGTATAGCGAGAAGTAGAGGAGGGTTATGGTAATTGTCCTAGCCTGGTAGGAATGTAGTAAGAGAATCAGCAGGAAACTGCGTAGGAGTCAGCAAGGTAGCATCAAAGCCAAGTGTAGAAATGTGATCTAGGTGTTAAGAATGTGTATCACATTCTATTTGAAATGTATATGAACCTGAGTTTCCTAGGAGTTTCAGACAATTGTATCCTAGGAGCTGTGGTGAACAAACCAGTTGCTTGCTCTACTAGTTATATTTTTGTGTACTTGAAAACCATAATTTCTGCAGTCCACTGACAACGAAGTTCTGCCCGGAGTGGGACCTCCGGCAGAACACCATCGCTGCGCCAAGAGCTCTCTGATAGCTCTCCGAGCACGTTCCTTTTGTGGCTGGGGCAGCAGCGAGATTCCTGCTTTGGGAAACTGGGCGGGGTCGCACTCTGCTTGAGCCGGTTGCCAGGCAAACTCCTGATTACTTCATGGCTGTTATGGGCAGGGAGAGGGAGAGCGCAGATTCCACTCGGCTCTCCCCTCCCCTTTCCTCAGGACCCTTGGGGTAAGGCAGTGCTGCTCTTACTTCCAAATTACTTGAGAGCCTTTCTCTGCACGCTTTCCCCACAGTAAAGGGAAAGTCACAGCTCTCGTCCTGCGATCTCTGCGGCCACAACAGCGCTCAGCCTGTTTCCACCCTGGAGACACAACACAGAGACCTGGCAGCGCGTTACTCGCACCGGACGTGCTTTCTAGAACAAGGGCACTCGGTTTTCTGAAGGCAGGGTAAAAATCCAGCGCTCACCACGCGCTGAGTCCAAGATTACCGAGGGCAGAGCTGGGCACAGGCAGGCCAGTTCACAGGGTCCTCCAGCAAAGGGGAATTCCTTAGTGGCTGTTTCTCCTGGTGCCCAACAGTCCTCTTCTTCCAGTTCCCAAGTAAACACATTTTAACTGGGGTCACAGCCCCAGTACTTATAGTGCCTATGTCTTTGTTCTGTTATGGCCCAGGGCTCTGATCCCAGTCCAAAACAGTTCTTGGGGGAACTTTGCAACTGCACAACAACCCCCATTGAAAGCATAAGGCTTGGCTCCAAACACACCACAGGGGGGGAGGCATCATTGTGGAAGGCAGGCACAGCCCTATTTAGGGGCAGGTGCTATCCCTCTCACCACTGCAAATGCAGACCAGGCCTATTCAGCCTAGCACTGATTCATCCAGACTCTTCTGGAGCCAGTGCACCTCCCCAGCCCCTGTCACTCCAAGGCCAGACAGTCAATACACAACAGGCCGGCACAAAGACATGTAGCACACAGAAATGCCCACTTCTAAAAGTGGCATTTCTAAAATAGTGATATTAAATCCGTGAGAAACCAAATAGACGTGCCACACCGTTAAGGCACATGTTGTACCTGTTACCTTCATTGCACACTTCCCATATGGCTACCTAGGTCTACCATAGGGGTCACTGCTATGTAGTAAAAGGGGAGTCGTAGTCTGGCAACCACTTTGTGCCACGTCGCAGAGGCAGTACCCTGCACGCGCAGGCCCTGCAGTGGCAGAGGCCTGAGGCAGGTCTGAAATGATACTTTGGTAGGTGGCGCAAGCAGCGCTGCAAGCCCACCAGTAACATTTAATTTACTGGCCCGGGGTATATGAATGAGTTACCACTGTACAAGGGGCTTATAGGTAAATTAAATATGCCAAACAGGTGTAGATCAATCTTACCAGGTTTACCATATAGAAGACTGAACCGAGCTCTTAAGGCGGAAGCCGAGAGCGTTTTTACTTCTTTTAAAAAATGTACGAATAATTTGATTGTCACTTTAACTTGTTGCACGTGTCACTTACTCTGCTCAGGTTGTACTCCGCGCAGTGCATCTAGCGCTGCCGAGGCCCCCAGAGCAAACAATCTTCTCCTGCCGCCATCTCGGCAAGGCCGCAGGCCATGCCCCCTTCAGAGGCCACGCCCCCGCCCATAAAGAGACGATGAATGCTAGCGCCTGTCATTAAGACTGAACCGAGCTCTTGAGGCGGAAGCCGAAAGCGTTTTTACTTCTTTTTTAAAAAATTACGAATAATTTGATTGTCACTTTAACTTGTTGCACGTGTCACTTACCCTGCTCAGGTTGTACTCCGCGCAGTGGATCTAGCGCTGCCGAGGCCCCCAGAGCAAACAATCTTCTCCTGCCGCCATCTCGGCAAGGCCACAGGCCACGCCCCCTTCAGAGGCCACGCCCCCGCCACCACTCTTCCAGACCTATAAATCATGTGTATCTTTCGGACGCGCAGCGGACGAGCGCAGCGGGCGCGACGTTTGCGCGCCAAAGGCGCGCCAAAGGAAAGCCCGTCTGCGCCCGTCCGCGCCAGGCTGGGCCTTAGGGCAAGCCATGCTGACCTTCCCATCTCATACTCAGCACAATCTCTCAAAGACCTACAGCATCTTGCCCCTCCGGTGTCTCCTAATTCCCGCAGCCGTATACACACAGCTGGCCTTTTGCGCCCCGCTCTACTCTCTCCATTTGGACGCACTCCTACAGTTAAACCGACCAGGAACGCCACTTCCATCAGGGTGTCATACCTGAACACCCGCTCTTTAGTAAAACACCGCGAGGACATTTTCATCCTGTTGTCTAATAACAACCCTGACATACTCCTGCTTACGGAAACTTGGTTAACTCCAGAATCCCTCCCAGATATTCTGGCGGCCCTTCCCCCTGACTACTACATCCTCCATGCCGATCGCCCTGGCGACCGGCCCGGGGGTGGGGTGGCAGCCATCATATCTAAGCGCCTGAGCTCCACTTCCTCTTACTCCCTCCCCCTTCCAGAGGTGGACAACTTGCTGGTTAGCCTGGAAACTGACGCCGGTGCCCTCACCATTCTTCTTTTATATCGGCCCCCTCATCCTATGCCATCTTTTTCTAACATCATGAGTGAACAGTTATCCAATCTGCTAACGCAACACTCCAGTTTCGCCCTCTTCGGCGACCTGAACTACTGGTTCAACGATACCAACGCCGGCCCCCATGCTATTGAGCTCTTTGAGTCTCTCAACAGCTTAAACCTTATCCAACAGGTCACCTGACCCACTCACATCAAGGGCCACATCCTGGACCAGATCTGGACCTGCAATCTGGCTCTGTCTCAGCCAGCAATATCCCCTTGCGTCTGGTCAGATCATTATTTAGTTGGCACTTCCATCACTGTCGTCGGCCGGATTCCTGCTCCTCTGATGGCTGGTG
Source organism: Lissotriton helveticus (assembly GCF_964261635.1). Taxonomy (NCBI): domain Eukaryota; kingdom Metazoa; phylum Chordata; class Amphibia; order Caudata; family Salamandridae; genus Lissotriton; species Lissotriton helveticus. The sequence continues at coordinate 1,406,975,845 of NC_136061.1, forward strand.
GTTCCTCACGGAAATGGAGCACATATGATTCCCAGGGCTTTTTCACTACCCTGGCCGACACCCGCCCAGTCTTTAATCCCACTGACAACATCGACGTTATAGTAAATGACATCGGTTCCTGGCTGAGGTCAGCCAGCGATCAGTTTGCCCCCCTTACCAAATCCCCCCGCACTAGGCACCATAACTCCCATAGGTGGTTCTCTGATGACCTCAAGCATCACAAACTAAAAACGCGCCAGCTGGAACGATTCTGGAGACGCGATTATTCTAACTCAGCCAGGTTGTCTTACATGGCGGCACGCAAAGAATACAAAACTGCTATTACCCTAGCAAAATCGGAACATTTTTCCAATAGGATCTCGACTGCAGTTAATAAATCAAAGGAGGTGTTCAAAGTCATGAATGAACTCACCACAGACAACAGAACTCTCCCAGCCCAGACCCCTACTCAAGAAACATGTGACACTCTCAACCTCTTCTTTGTGGAAAAAATCATAAAAATGTAAAACTCTATCCCTCTCCCATCCCAGCTATACTCTTCGGACACCTCCTCGAACAACCCCCTGACTCTCACAACCTTCCCGGCTCTGAACCCTATCTCATTAGCGGAACTCGCTACTCGCGTCAATTCTGGCTCCCCTAACGACTGCTGTCCTCCATCTGTCTTCCAGAATGTTTGCCTCAATCTACCTGATTGTATTCTAACCCTGCTAAACGGTTCACTCAGCAGCGGCATCGTTCCCAGCTCTCTCAAGGAGGCCATCCTAGTGCCCCTCCTCAAAAAACCTGGCGCCGACCCCGCGGAACCATCCAATTATCGTCCCATCTCCCTTCTTCCCTACTTTTCCAAATTAATGGAGGCCCACGTCACCCGATGCCTGTCTAATTTTATTGAATCTTCTTGCCACCTTGAGCCCAACCAAGCTGGCTTCAGACCGGCCCACTCTACCGAGGCCGTCATTCTGGCAGTCCTGGACACGCTTAGGAGTAACGCGGACGCAGGAATCCCTCAAGCCCTTGTACTCCTGGACCTGTCGGCCGCGTTCGACACGGTGGACCAGAACATCCTTCTCCACCGTGTCGGACAGGCAGGCATCCAGGGTACTGCCCTTAAGTGGGTCGAGTCCTTCCTGACCGGAAGAACACAGGCTGTCCGCATGGGCCCCTATACCGCAACAAAAACCCCCACGACCTGTGGAGTCCCTCAGGGCTCCTCCCTTTCACCACTCCTGTTCAACCTATACCTCCGGCCCTTGATCCATTCACTTCAGAAATGGGACGTTACTTTTTACAACTATGCCGATGATTTACAGATTGTCCTCCCTCTAAACTCACCTCATGCCATCAATACGTTTCAAACTGTTATGATCCACATCCAACACTGGATGAACTCGAATCAGCTAAAACTGAATCCCGGGAAAACCGAGCTCCTTCTCCCCGGACTGAGCCATGCTCACTGGGGTTCTCAGTTCTGGCCCCCTGAGCTAGGTCCCCCCCCCAGCCCCGGTCAAATCAGTGAAGAGCCTGGGTGTGATTATCGACACCGAACTGTCTCTCAAAGCTCAAGTGGGTGCGGTCATCTCATCTTGTATGTACCAGCTTCGGAAGATCCGCAAAGTTCGCCACCTACTTCCGCCCGCCGCACTCACCCAGGTTGTCATCTCGCTAGTACTTTCTCGTCTGGACTTCTCCAACTCCCTCTACCATGGTCTCCCACAATCTTTGCTGCACCGCCTTCAGGTTGTTCAGAACCAAGCGGCCCGCCTCATCCATAAAACTCCTAGATGGCAATCGGCAAAACCTCTACTTCACAGCCTGCATTGGCTACCAATTAGCCAAAGGGCAGCTTTCAAGGTGGCCTGCCTCACCTTCAAGGCCCTCTGTTGTATCTTGCTATTGTGTTTTGATCCCTGTCCCTTTAATGCTCGCATTCCTTTTAGATCTTTATTTCTTCTGGTGTTCTCTCTCTCTGCTGAGACTGGCAGTTGCTTGCTAGTCAGGAGAGGGGCACCAGCTCTAGTTAGTAGCTTATAATAAATGTGCATATTCTACTCCTACCCTTTGTGGACATTGAATCTTTCATCAATACGACATTTTGGCGATAAGAAGACTAGCAGATGCTGAAGAAGGGGCTACCATGAAGTTCTAGCAGCTGGTGAGAGAACTGCGCGTGCAACAAAAAAAAAAGTGAGAATAATTGTTGTGCCAAGGAAGAAGTGAAACAAAAGGAAGAAAAAAAAACCCAAAAAAAAGAGACTGGTAAAGAATAAGCTCGGAAAAAAAACGAAACGAAAAGAAAGAAAGGAGACTGAACTGAAAACAAAAAGAAAGAAAGGATACTGATCTGAACAACGCTGTGAGTACTGTTTGGATTTGCTGCGATAGTATGCACCACTGCTCCAGGAAGCAGTAGAGGATACTCGGTGAGTCGCTTGAGAAAAGAAATAATAATTTAAAGGGCCTCAGCCCGTGATTCTTACCGAGTGCACGAGAGAGTGGATGCGACATTTAAAAAAAGCGGCAAACTATCCTGCAGAGAACGTGGCTGGAAGGAAGCCTGCCATTGTTGTTGCTGCTGCGCGCTTGGGTGGAATCGCGAGAACGTCACGTCGTACAGCGTGTGCTGACGCCGCGTTGTGACGTGCAAGCTGCGAGTTTCCGCTTCCAGCGCAACCAACGGTTGCTAAGCAACAAAGCTGAGCGCAACGAAGGTAAAGGCGCCGACGAAGAAAAGAAAGGCTATTCAACAGTTTGAAGGAGATTAAAATCAAAACGGAGGAACGTGAGTAGTGAGGAATACCAGTTCAAGTTGTCAAGTGAGAATTGTGCAGAAAATTTACGAGAGAAGAGTAATTTTGGTAGAACTTTATAAAAAGAGCTTCTTGGGTTAATGAACACTGGTTGGTGTTCAATGAGTAGTTCGTGTAATTAAAGCACCACGAGTGTGCAGTGAAGAAGAAGGAAGACTCACTGTTAAAAAAAAACTTGTGTGTTTAGGGTGTTAAGACCAGTTTCAAGACAGGTGTTGGTACAGCGATGGAGGGAAATAGTGTAGTTATGCCACCATTATTTTTACAACAGAGTGGAGACCCTCCCATTGAATGGGAGGAGTGGATTGAGGTTTTCGAAAACTATATTGAGGCGATTGATGGGAAAGACTTCAGTGCTGCAAGGAAAAAAGCGCTACTATTGAGTACTTTGGGGAAAGAAGGTCAGCATGCCTTCAAATTTTTGTCTCCGGGGACAAATGCAGAAGGAAGGGCTATCACCAATGTGTATTTGGAGGCAAAAGCTCGCTTAAAGAAGAGGTACTCAAAGGAAGTGAACATAGTGATGGCTAGGCACAAGTTCTACACGCAGCCACAGCTTCAAGGGGAGAGTGTGGATCAGTTTGTGACTCGCCTTCGTGAACTATCTTTGAAATGTAACTTTGGAAACATAAGGGATGAGATGATCAGAGACCAGCTCATCGTCCAGTGTGGGAATAAGAAGATGCAGGAGAAGCTGTGGGCGGCGAAGAATCCCAGTTTACAAAATGCAATTGAAATTGCTAAGATTGTCGAAGAATCGGGGGCATGTATGAAGGAGATGGAACGGAAGGATGCTGGAAAAGAGTGTGTCGTGTGTAGAGGTAGTTGAGGAAGTGGGAGCAGTTGGGGGAAAGAAATCCTATAAGAAGGGGGAAAAGTCACTTGGAAGAAAACCATTTAATGTTAGTAATAATAGTGACTCGTATAGGAGTAGAGACAAGATGTGCTCAAGGTGTGGCAGCACTTATCACACTTCAGAATATAAAAAATGTTTTGCCATAGATAAGGATTGTTTGAAGTGTGGGAAGCGTGGACACTTTTCTAGAATGTGCAAGTCTGTGAGCAAAGGGAGGGTTGCTGTCGTACAATGGGAACAAACTGAAGTAGCGACTGTTGATAATGTGGAAGGTGCAAACAAGATTTTGGTAGTGAGCGATGAAGAGCTTGACATGAACCCTAGAAGGAGGGTGAGGCCGAAGGCAGTGTTTGAGATTGATGGTGTGAATGTTGAATTGATGGTAGATTCAGGGTCGTTTTGGACTATCATCCCCATGTGCTTGTTCAGTGTGAATTGGCCAAAGGTTGTGCTAGAGGCAAAAGATATCAATCCTGGCGGGTTCCAGGGCGAAAGAATAGTGATCTTGGGGTTCATGTTTGCTGTCATTTCGTTCAGAGGGAGATCTGTAAGAGGAAAGGTATATGTGGCGCAGTCGGGTCCAGCAATATTGGGGTGGGGACACCAGTATGATCTCCATATTGTGTTGAACCCGAGGGCTGCGGATCAAGTAATGGTGGTGAATGAGGTGACAACTCTTTCAATTGTTGATGGGATGCCTGAGTTGTTTAAAGAAACGATTGGTGAATTGAAAGGATATGTGCATAGGATAATGTTGAAGCCTGATGCTGTTCCCTTACAACACAAGGTCAGGAAAGTACCAATCATAGCTAGAGCTGAGGTTAAGAAGATGCTGGGTGACATGTTGGAACAAGGTGTAATTGAGCAAATTGAGACCTCATCGTGGATTTCGCCAGTCGTGATCACGACCAAATCCGACGGCAAATACAGGTTCTGTGTGGATTTACGCACACTTAATCGAAACATAGTTGTGGATGGGTTTCCTCTACCCAATATAAATGAGTTGGTACTATTGTTGAAAGGTCGAAGGTTCTTTTCAAAGCTGGACCTACGTAGTGCCTACCACCAGATCAGACTACACGAGGAGTCTAAGCACTTGATGGCATTTATCACATCTGAGGGTATCTTCCAATTTACCAGGATGCCGTTTGGGTTGGCGTCGGCGGCTGGAGTATTCCAGCGTATGATGGGTTCGGTGCTGAGTGGTGTGGAAAATGTTGTGCATTTTCAAGATGACGTTTTGTTGTTTGGAAAGACTAAGGAAGAGCATGATGTTATCTTGAAGACAGTCCTCAATAAGATGGAGATGTTGACCTTGAGGAAGGATAAATGTAAGTTCGCAGTAGAAGAGGTGGAGTACCTTGGTTATACCTTGTCGGCTGATGGAGTGAGACCGAAGCGTGACCTCTTAGAGTCAATACGGAAGGCACCAGCACCTGGTGATAGAGATCAGTTGAGATCGTTTCTCGGTCTCATAGAGTATTACGCAAAATTTGTGAGGAATTTTGCGGATAAGACGGAGAAAATAAGGTTGTTACTTAGGAAAGGTTGCAAGTTTAACTGGGGAGAAGAACAAGAGTGTGCTTTCGAAGGAATAAAAAAAAGAGATTTGTGAAGCTGGTATTTTAACACCGTTTGATACGAAGAAAGAGTCTGTCTTGACTGTGGATGCGAGCGGTGTTGGCCTGGGTGCTGTGCTTGCGCAGGTTCATCCTTCAGGTATTAAGACGGTTGCGTTCGCGTCCAGGTCTCTCACGGTCTCTGAGAGAAATTACTCAATAATTGAGAAGGAGGCCCTTGCTGCAGCCTGGGGGTGTGCTTATTTCAGGATGTATTTGTGGGGTTCTCTTTTCAGACTTCAGACCTATGTTGTATCTTGCTATTGTGTTTTGATCCCTGTCCCTTTTAATGCTCGCATTCCTTTTAGATCTTTATTTCTTCTGGTGTTCTCTCTCTCTGCTGAGACTGGCAGTTGCTTGCTAGTCAGGAGAGGGGCACCAGCTCTAGTTAGTAGCTTATAATAAATGTGCATATTCTACTCCTACCCTTTGTGGACATTGAATCTTTCATCAATACGACACCCTCCATTGCACCGGCCCCGCATTTCTCAAATCCCTAATCACTCCCCATCGACCAAGCGCAACCTCCGATCAGCTCACCTCCATCTGCTAGTCACCCCCAAAGCTAAAACCAAGAAATTCGGTGGCCGTCGCTTCTCCCGCCTAGCCCCCGGATTTTGGAATCTTCTCCCTCTTTCCATCAAATCCTGCCCCTCCTTCCTGAATTTCAGAAAATCACACAAAACTCTGCTCTTCCCACCCCTTGGTTAAAAACACCGCCACTCACGCTTCCCCCTCACTCACTCTGTCTTAAAGCGCCATGAAGCCTTTTTGGTGTTCGCGCGCTCTATAAGTTGCACTTAACATAACATAACATAAAGCACATGCACTTTCGCACTGATCAGCAGTGATAAAGTATTTAGAGTCCTAAAACCACAAACAACAAGTCAGAAAAAATACCGGAGCAAGGCAAAATGTTCTGGGATGACCCTGCAAAAAGGGCATAGTCCAACAGAATGCATATCCAATATTTGAGGACTGGGGGTGGGGGATTATTGCCCTGAATGTAAATTATATTTTGTTGCACACAGTTTAGGTTTTGTGGGACTGGCTATATTTGAACACAGCTCCTATATTGGATGAAGATGAGGCAAATGAATTTCAAGATGTTGTCCCTAAGTTAGAAAAATAATTTGATGAGTAATCATGCTTAATAGTTATAAGACACAAGTTCTTTACTAGGGAGCAGCGCCAGGATGAGCCCTCAGATAAATATGTAACTGAATTACTCATTTTAGCTGTGGATTGTGAGTTTGAAAGTTTTAAGCCAGAATTGATTAGGGATCAAATGGTAGTTTAAAGTAGAGAAAAGATGTCTCAGGAAAAGTTTCTTACGTTGAAGTATTCATTCTTCGTGGGATACAATAGGTACAGTGAAGAGTATAGAAATCCCACAAGATTCATCTAAAGGGTTAGTGTAAGAAGTTAGTGTATGAGCTATCCAGGAACAACTGATAAATCAAGCATTTGATAGAATTGGTTGCAAATGTTTTGGTCATGGAAGCAAAGAAGGAAAAGAAGATATGAGCAATTTTTTTTAAGAAGAAGAATATTTGTTTTAGATGTGGTTTTTCATCCCACTGTCCGAGGGGCGTGTTTGTCCAGCCACATTTGCTTCATACCAGAGATCCAGTAAAATAGGACATTTTGCTATAGTTTATCAAGGTAGAAATTCAATAATTAATTGTGTATGAACAGTATCAATGATCAAGAAGATTTTCACTTATTAGAATGCACACCAAAAGATGTATTAGAAAAGGTTCTAATACACGTCTTGATCCATACATTGAAGTGATTGGAGATTTTTTAAAACTCTCAATTTATTGGTGGATTCAGGAGCAAGAATAACGGACCATGGAGAAATAATTTGAGAAACATAGGGGTTCTTAAATGTTGAAACCACCACACGGGTTTACAGTTTAATGTGAAGGAAATACATTTTAACTGCCTGGGTTTTTCAAATCTGTTCTCAAATTTAAAGATCAAAGCATATTTAGGACAGTAAGCAAAGCCAAGAAAGGGTTCATATATCAGAGGATTGCTTGGGATGACATTGAAATCTCGGACCAAAGGTCACACCTCTAGTTGCTGAATCTAATAAAGCTGAAGTAGTACACAGGCTTCATTATTTTAAGAGAGTATTTTCTGGTAAATTGGAATGAATAAAATGATTTATAATCAAAACAAGAGTTAAAGAGGGAGTGACACCCATCAAACTTAAACTGAGAAATGTCCTGTTCGGTAATAGGGAGGGTCTTTGATATGAAATGAAGAAAATGTATGAAGAGGAGTAATCAAACCGGTTAAAGCTTTGGTGGTTTCCCCATTAGTAATCTCACACAAGAAAAGTGGAACATTGAGAGTGTGGATCTTAGAAGTTTGAATAAAGAAATATGGTAGATTCATTTTCTCTTCTACGACTCAATGTCATTCTGACTATTTGCTGATGCCTTTGCCGATGGCACGTTGTTCGGTAAGATATATCTGACACCAGCCTATCATCTAGTTCAATTAGAACATTCTTCAAGAATCTCACTTTGTGCTTCACTTGTAGGCATGCTTCAGTTCAAGAGGATGACATTCAGTTTAGCATCAGCTGCTTCGGTTTTTCAAAGGATTATGGAAAGTGTTTTATCTGGCATCAGTGGCATGGTGGTCTTTCAAGATGTCATTCTGGTGCCTGGATGCAATACAGTTGAACAAGACAGAATATATTACAAAGTTCTTTCCAGATTAGGAAAATGTAGAACTGTTGCACAAGGATAAATGTCAATTTGCTAAAGACTCCATTGAATATTTGAGCCACGTATTTCCCAGAAAGATTTGGAACTTCTATCTAGTCTAGTTAAAACCATTATACATGCCCCCTCCTCCCCGAAGACAAAGAATAAGTTGCATTGTTTTGGGTGAATGTAAATCCACTCAAAACTAATCTAAAATGTTGCTGCTAAATTGGGCGAATCTGTGTGAATTGTGCAAGAAGAAGAATAGTTTTGTGTGGAATGAAAGTTGTGAAGCTGAAGTTATCTTGTGGAAACAAGAGATTGTATCACAAAATGTTTTATTCTAATGTAATCCAGATAAAGAGGGCATGTTGACTGTAAGCGTTGGTTGGGTGGATTGATTTTCCAAAACATTCTGATATTGAACATACATACATACATACATAGGAGTTGGTTCTAGAGCTTTGGGACCTTGTGAAAAAAATTAATCGGGTATCGAAAGAGAACAATTGGTGTGTTGTTGGGCTATCAAAATTTTTTTTTTAAACTACTGATCATGGTGTTGAATGAATATCAAAGAAAATTACTGATTTTTGTCAAACATTAGTCATCATAGAATTACATTATATCACATTCACGCCAATAGTTGTGTAGAACAGCACATTAGTTGTGTATCCAGTGGCAGACAGAAATAAGATTGAAGTGTGAGAAGCTGTTAACAGTATGTTGCAGTCTTAATGTACCTCTCGTAGGTGTGCTACCAGAAAAAGTTCATTTGAAATATTGAGAGGCAGATCTGTCTCTTTTAACATGTGTCAAGCTTGGAAAAATTGAGTTTTTGGTAAAATTGTGTGACGTGGTTAAGAGTAAAGCGATACCAAAGGGGATGATGGACGGAGCGCTTGAGCAAATCAAACACTCACCCCAGTCAACTGATCTGGGTTTAATCCATCATTATTCTTTAGCTCACTCTACCTCCCCAGTTCAGACATGGCCATATGCAAATCAGTCTGACCCTGTGCCTCATGGGAACAGTCCAGCCCGAACTGCCAAGCAATGTCTTCCCTGGATAAGAAACAAGCATCCTGGGACCGGTTTCTGGCTAATCAGCCATCATCAGCTAGGCTAGCTTGAATCCAGTGGCAAAGTGAGCAAGGAACCCACATCTAGGCATACCCTGCCAACTTAGGGGGCGTGGCTTGGCCACCAACAGGAATGGACGCGTGAGCACGAAGCTCCGCGCCCAACTCCACTGTTATCCTGAATATCCTTGCCCTGATGTCCCCGGAGGGTTGGCCATCACTGTCTTTCCCTGCGGGGACCCTGAGGATCTGTCCGGTGGGGTGAGAGGCGACCCGGGGCAGAGATACGCCGGAGCTCCGGAGGGCTTGTAGTGCTGGCGCGGCCATTTTCTTGCGGCCTGCACGACCGGGCTCATCACCGGCCTCGAGTGGGCTGACGGCCGTGCCGGAGCGAGGGCAAGCCGGCCTCAAATTCTGGCAGGAGTCGGGGTTCCGACGGCGAGCTCGGGCTGTGGGAGCCGACGGCGAGAGGAGCCTTGGTGTGCCCAGAGGTCTGGACAGTGTCCTGCCTTGCTCCTGGCGAGCTGGAGCCGAGCTGCACCCCCTATAGCGCTGGAGAAGTTGGTTGGGCGGCCTGCGGCCTCCCGGTGATTGTGGGACTCCCGACCAGTGGGACCGAAGTGCACAGTGCAGAGGTGGTGACCAGCTGGGCTGCAGGGGACCCCCCGGATACCACCGCGGAGCGGAGCCGCACACCTCTGAGGTCTGGTGTATTTGACCTGGTCTGGAGTGCGTGGGTGATCGGCTGTGGGAGCCGACGGCGAGAGGAGCCTTGGTGTGCCCGGAGGTCCGGCGGTGTCCTGCCTTGCTCCTGGCGAGCTGGAGCCGCGCTGAACCCCCAATAGCGCTGGAGAAGTTGGTTGGGCGGCCTGCGGCCTCCCGGTGATTGCGGGACTCCCGACCAGTGGGACCGAAGCGCACAGTGCGGAGGCGGTGACCAGCTGGGCTGCAGGGGACCCCCCCGGATACCACCGCGGAGCGGAGCTGCACGCCTATGAGGTCCGGTGTATTTGACCTGGTCTAGAGTGCGTGGGTGATCGGCTAGCGAGGATGGTGGGCTGAGCCCAACTAAACGCGGACGTCGAAGTACCGGCTGACCCGGGGTACCGGTGGATACTGAGTGCAGGAACACGGTCGGCGGGGCTCACTGGCGGAGTTCCTCCCCACGGGAGTGGAGTGGCCAAAGAGCACAGGGCTCATGATTTGGCACATTTTATGCGGCGAATGCAGCTCACCCTGGTGCCCCGATAGTGCTCCCTGAGGCTTTTTGGGGAATGTGAGAGGCTGATAGACCATCTTGGTGACCCTAGAACCAACAACAAAGGGCCCACACGCGTTGACGAAGTTCCGCCTCCTCGCCCGGGGACGGCAACGACAAGGAGACTGCTTCTGGGCCCTGCGGCCAGGAGGATGCTGGCATTGCAGACATTGGCCCCACCAGAAGGACCATCGTTTGTACGGCGGAGACTACGAGCTGCCGACTTCAGTGAGTACCCCTAGTGGGCCTCCGTTGGGGGACGCCTCGCGGACACGGGGACTGTGGGCTGGGAGACGGCCGCCACCATGGGAAAGCCGTGCCAGAAACCGCCTCCTGACCCCGCAGAGGACTTGCCGGGCGCCCGGGACCTTGATTTAGCCAGTGGCTCCACGGCGGGCCTCCAGGAGTGCCAGCTGGATCAGGTACTGAAAGCCATAGCCGACACGAGGGAGGCCCTACATCACGACATCACTCCGGTATCCACGAGTCTGGGATTACTGAGGGCAGACCACGGAAAGTTGGTAGACCGTGTCAAGCAGACTGAGGCTCGGCTGGATGTGCTGAAACCTGCCCACAAAGCGACGGAGACCACCCTGGGAGATTTGCAGAGGAGGGTACAGGTGTTGGAAAAAAGGCCTGAGGATGCGGAGGTACGCAACCGGTGTAACAACATACGCGTGGTGGGCCTGCCCAAAAACGTTGAAGGCACTGACATGGTGAGCTACCTTGAGACCTGGCTACGAGAGGTGGTTGTTCCTGAAGGGCTGACGCAATTTTACACGCTGGAGCGAGCTCACCGCGTCCCGGCCTACCCCCCTGCACCTGGTCGGCCCCCTCGGCCGGTTGTTGCGCGCCTTCTACATTTCAGGGACAGGGACACTTTCTTACAGAGAGCGCCGACGATGGGACCTTGCCAGGTGGACAATGCCCGAGTTTCCATCTACCCCGACTATTCCTTCGAGGTCCAACGACAGCGCTCCTCGTTCCTAGCAGTCAAGAAAGCTCTCCGGGATGAAGGTATCCGTTACTCCCTTTTGTTTCCAGCCCGACTACGGATCATGATGGAGGGCGCCTCCTCCTTCTACAGTACCCCTGAGGAAGTATGGGACTGGTTGGAGTCCTATAAGGCCGGGACAGACGCTCGTCCGAGGACCGGGGAGAAGCAGGACATTTCACCGAAACCTAGACAGAGCAGGGGGGAGCAGGAGAAAACCGGTGACTAGTCGAGTGCCCTTCGTATCGCAGACTGAATTGGAACGCAAAGAGGCCCTAAGAGCGGTCTCTACTATTTCCAGGGCAGTGGCGTCAACGTCAGCAGCGGACTCGGGCTCTCATAGGGGGTCGGACGAAGTGACATCTGAGGGTTCGAGAGGTGGTGGTCCGACTCTGCCTCATGTCACACCAGGGACTGCAGATGGCCTTCTTGATGAGTGATCCCATTACCTTTCTCACTGTGGTATAGTAAATAACTGTGTGCTTTATACTGTGGGACGGGGGGAGGAATGTTCACTCCGTGGTAACCGAGATTTGATGGGCCGATGGTGACTGTGCTTAGTAGGTCTTAACGTTGGCTGCCTGGGGGTGTGGGACATCAGGGGAGTTATGTGGGAGGTCGGGTTACCAACTCAAATGAGACTCGCTGTCCACGTTGTTGCGGTGCTGACCCCCCCGATCTCACACTTGCTGTGAAACTCTGGTAGTTGCCAGAGACTTTCTTCACTTGGGACTTTGAATTTGGATGGGTTTCTACAGTTCAGTGCCTGTTCTTGGGAAGAGGGATTGTTGGGCTGTTTTGGGGTTGGGGCTCCGGGGGAATGTCAGTGCGCCTGGGGTTTTACCAATGACTCGAACTGTATGTGTAACTTTGAATGGGGACCCTACCTGAACTAAAGTGTGTAACTTGGAATGTACGGGGACTGAATTCCATGCTGAAATGACACAAAGTGCATGCCTATCTTGTTCGCAGAGGGATCCAAGTGGCTTTCATGCAAGAAACACATCTTGACCAATCAGAGTGGCGGGCCTTGCAACGCAGGTGGCGGGGTCAGCTGTTTTACGCTACCTACTCGGCCTTTGCACGGGGAGTTTTAATCTGTTTAAGAGCACGGGTTCAGTTTCAGGCCTTGGTGACATTGGTGGATCCTGATGGGAGGTTTGTGGCTGTGCAGGGCCGGCTTGACAGAAGGGATTTGACGCTTTGTAGTATTTACGCCCCGAATGTAGAGCAATCTGCCTTCTTTGCATGACCATCTGGAAGCTGGCGACAGTTTTAGCGGGCACGGTCCTACTTGGAGGGGATTTTAACTCAGTGATAGATGTGGAGTTGGACAGATCGCACCCACCACTAGCGCAGTCTGCAGTTCATTGGATAGCGAAGGGGAGACTGGATTGGCAATGTATGTGGGGATTGGTTGACGCATGGCGAATGCAACACCCTACCGAGAGGGATTATTCCTTTTATTCCCCCCCCACATGATCTGCATGTCCGGCTTGACGGAATTCTATGCTCACCTGATGTTCAGTGTTTGGTCCGCCACAGCGAGTATTTGGCAAGAACGGTCTCTGACCACAATCCTTGCTTGGTGGTGGTCCGGTGGACCCGGCAACGTCAGGCTATTCCCACGTGGCGGTTGAACCCACTGGCATTGGAAGACTCGGCCTTTAAGGCCTTGGTACGAGACAGCGTGGAGGGCTATTTTACTGCGAATGAGGGCACGGCATCGAGTAGGGCCCTTGAGTGGGACGCCTTTAAGGCGATGATTAGAGGGGTTTGTATCTCTGCCACGGCGGGGGCCCGCAAGACCCTCCTACAGGATCTCGCACAGAGTGAGGATCGGTTGCGTTCCGCGGAGCGGACTAGCCATGGGGATCCCGAGGCACCCGGGGCTGTTTCGGCTGCTCGTGAGGAGGTCGCGACACAGATGGAAAGGCTCCGCTGCTTCGACCATAAGGAATTTCTTGTTCGGGCTCACGCTGAGCACGACAAGGTGGGATCCCTACTGGCTTGGTTGGCCAATCCCGCGGCTCGTGACACCCCGATCTTGACATTATCCACGGCGGAGGGGCGCTTGGTCTATACCCAGACTGAGATCAACACCCAGTTCTTCGAGTATTATGAGCGCCTGTACAGGAGCACGATGCCAAGTGCGCCTGAAGAACTTGATGACTTCCTACTTGCGGCACAGCTGCCGCGTCTTGATCCGGACCAAGTGGACCGGTTAGGTGGGGAGATTTCCGTGGGGGAGATACGCACGGCCATTAAACACATGGCTCGCCGCGAAACCCCTGGCATGGATGACCTGTCGATTGAGTTTTACGCGGCCTATGTGGATGTATTGACCCCGTGGTTGCATGCTGTTTTTAGGGAGGCCTGGGATACCGGGGTTCTACCCGCGACCGCCCGGGAGGCCATCATAATACCCTTATTGAAGCGAGGAGGGGACGCCAGCTCTCTCTCGGCCTATCGCCCGCTATCTATGCTCACGACTGACTAGAAAATCCTGAGTAAGATCCTTGCGACGCGACGTCTTGCTCATATGCGAGCTTTGGTACACCCAGATCAGGCGGGCTTCATTCCCCAACGCACCACTGCCACTTGTGTACGCCGACTGTGGGGGGGTGATTTCGGAGAGCTCCCAGAGGCCACTGTACTCTCGATTGACATCGAAAAGGCCTTCGACAGTGTGGAGTGGTCATACATGTTCCGGGTATTGGAGGCGTTTGGGTTGGGAGTGCGGTTTGTGCAATGGACTGCCTTGCTCTATAATGCAGCCACGGCTAGAGTAAAAACGGGAGCCACAATATCGGCTGCATACCAGGTTGGTCGTGGGACGCGCCAGGGGTGTTCGCTATCCCCCCTGTTGTTCGCGCTGGCCATTGAGCCGCTGGCAGCTCACTCTCCGATGGGACGGACTTATGAGGGCCTGGCGCTGAGGGGCGAATCCCATTACATCTCTTTATACGCTGATGATTTGCTGATGTTTTTGGCAAATACCGGCGGCTCGCTTCATGGAGCCAAACGCCTCCTTCTTGACTTTGGCAGCCTCTCGGGACTGCGGGTCAATTGGGGGAAGTCCTGCCTTTTCCCAGTGACCCCGAGGGAGAGAGAACCCCAGATGGAGGGGAACCTTCGCTGGGAACACCGTTGCCTCCCCTATTTGGGCACTCATGTCTATCATTCTCAATTAGACTTGTTGGAGGGCAACGTAAATAGAGCGATCAGGAACTTACAGAGTTCCATGGGATTCTGGCGTGCCCTGCCTCTATTGGTAGTGGGACGGGTGGCATTGCTGAAAATAGTTGCTCTTCCTCGTTTATTGTACTTGTTCCGCACCCTACCAGTATGGATACCGGTGTCGATCTTTCGCAAACTCCGATCCTTAACCACGGGGTTCATCTGGGGATGTCGTGTCGCTCTGACCACTTTGATGCGCCCCAGGGCTGATGGGGGGTTGGCAGTCCCGGATTTCAAATGGTACTACCTGGCGGCGCAGCTACAATGGCTTACTCAGGCAGTAGCGCGAGAGTTTCGTGGGCCGGAGGGGCCGCAGGGTAGACTGTTTCCTAGACACGTCCTCTCCTTCATAATATTGGGCCAGAAGATTGATTCAGCTCAACTCACTCTTGAGGAGCGCACTCTCCGTCTTTGTTGGCTTCGAAGTCACAAGCGCTCAGGTACCGTTCGCCCATATGCCCCGAAGATTCCTTTGGGGATGTGCACGGCCCTTCCGCATGGTGGTGATTGGTCGGCGATGGCAACCTGGGAGGAGCTGGGGCTGCATATGATTGGGGACCTCTATGGCGATGGGGCGCTGCTGACTTTCCAGAAGTTGCAAGGCACCTATGGCCTCCAGAGGGGGGATTACTTGCTGAATGCCGCCCTGGTGGCCAGTATTCAGAAACACTGGAGTGGAGGGTTCACCGAGCCGCCGACTTCCCTGGGTTGCCAATATGTGGTTATGGCGGCTGGTACTTTCAAGGCCGTTACTTGCCTTTACCGGAAGCTCTCGGCAGGAGCCGTGTTGCCCCTGGATGGGCTGCGAGTCAGATGGGAATTGGATATTGGGAGACCGATCCCAGACACGACGTGGCCTCAGTTGGTTCGGCGAGCCTGGAAGGGTACGCGGAACGCCAGGTTCCAATTAGTCCAGTTTTTCACGCTTCATCGAGCGTATTTGACATCTGTTAAGATTTCGCAATACTTTGGGGGCTCCTCGTCACTCTGTCCGAGATGCAGGACGGATGGGGCTGACTTCGCTCATATGTTTTGGTCTTGCACGGGGCTGACTGGTTACTGGAATGCGGTGGTGGCTTGTCTGAATGCTGTCACGGACCGGCAGATATAGGTGGACATGGGCGCCTGCTTGTTGCTCTGGTTTCCTCACACCCCCCGAACGAAAGTCACTAGCAGGTTCTATGACCTGGGCTTGATTTTGGCTAAGAGGGAACTCACCATGCACTGGAAATCGAGCCGGGCCCCTAGTTATCTGCGATTGAAAACTACTTTTCTGCGCTGGGCAGGGGCTGAGAGCACACTCCGACTGCAACAAGCCAGGCTCTTAGATAATGACAAAGCCTTAGATGTAGCCAGAGCATGGGAGGCATTGGTGATAGCGCTTCAGCGACCGGAGGATAGTTCAAGCGAAGAAGAGAAGGAGGATCTGGCATAGGGCTGGCAATCGGGTGGGTAGACCACTACCAAAGAAGACACAATGATGGCGCACGGACAGAGTGGACATTGGGAAAGCTGTCCCCCTACTACTAACTGGCATGATGGGAGACACTAATGGATGGAGGGTACCTACTGACACTGTATTTGTCAAAGCTGGTTGCAGGCGCACTGACCAGGGTGGAGGGACCGAAAAGGGGAGGGGGCAGGGGGGTTTATTCCATAAAAAGGCATGAGTACCATTGACTGTGATACAATCTGGAATTGACACATACTGCGGTATTATGTTAAATGATGCCAACTTAGGGCGAACAAAGCAAAACCAAAGGGGATGATGGACGAAGTGTTGATCATTGCAAGCACTCACCCCCAGTCAACTGATCTGGGTTTTATCCATCATTATTCTTTAGCTCACTCTGCCATACCAGTTCAGACATGGCTATATGCAAATCAGTCTGACCCTTTGCCTCATGAAACACTGGGGTGGCTGAGTGAACTAAAGAATGGTGCTGGATTAAACCCAGATCAGTTGACTGGGGGTGAGTGTTTGATTTGTTCAAACGCTCCGTCCATCATCCCCTTTTGTATCGCTATGTTCGCCCTAAGTGTGGCAGGGTATGCTCAGACGTGAGTCCCTTGTTCACTTGGCCACTGGATTCAAGATAGCCTGGCTGATGAGGATTATGAATCCGAAACCGGTCCCAGGATGCTTGTTTCCGGTCCAGGGAAGACATGGCTTGGCAGTTCGGGCTGGACTGTTCCCATGGGGCACAGGGTCAGACTGATTTGCATATAGCCATGTCTGAACTGGGGTGGCTGAGTGAACTAAAGAATGGTGATGGATTAAACCCAGATCAGTTGACTGGGGGTGAGTGTTTGATTTGTTCAAACGCTCCGTCCATCATCCCCTTTTGTATCGCTTTGTTCGCCCTAAGTGTGGCAGGGTATGCTCAGACGTGAGTCCCTTGTTCATTTGGCCACTGGATTCAAGATAGCCTGGCTGATAAGGATTATGAATCCGAAACCGGTCCCAGGATGCTTGTTTCTGGTCCAGGGAAGACATGGCTTGGCAGTTCGGGCTGGACTGTTCCCATGGGGCACAGGGTCAGACTGATTTGCATATAGCCATGTCTGAACTGGGGTGGCTGAGTAAACTAAAGAATGGTGATGGATTAAACCCAGATCAGTTGACTGGGGGTGAGTGTTTGATTTGTTCAAACGCTCCGTCCATCATCCCCTTTTGTATCGCTTTGTTCGCCCTAAGTGTGGCAGTGTATGCTCAGACGTGAGTCCCTTGTTCACTTGGCCACTGGATTCAAGATAGCCTGGCTGATGAGGATTATGAATCCGAAACCGGTCCCAGGATGCTTGTTTCCGGTCCAGGGAAGACATGGCTTGGCAGTTCGGGCTGGACTGTTCCCATGGGGCACAGGGTCAGACTGATTTGCATATAGCCATGTCTGAACTGGGGTGGCTGAGTGAACTAAAGAATGGTGATGGATTAAACCCAGATCAGTTGACTGGGGGTGAGTGTTTGATTTGTTCAAACGCTCCGTCCATCATCCCCTTTTGTATCCCTTTGCCTCATGGGAACAGTCCAGCCTGAACTGCCAAGCCATGTCTTCCCTGGAACGGAAACAAGCATCCTGGGATCGGTTTCTGGTTCATAACCCTCATCAGCCAGGCTATCTTTAATCCAGTGGCAAAGTGAACAAGGGACCCACATTTGGGCATACCCTGCCAACTTAGGGCGAGCAAAGCGATAAATGTGGTTAAGAGTAAAGCATTCTTGCTTGCTTCAATGTGTTTTTTCATTTTTTTTTTAAGAAATCAGCCAGGAACGCTGCAGGGATTCATAAGAACAATATCCAACAGGCTGGGCCAATCACCATGCCACCACATGCCTATTTTAAAAGCTGACTAACAGTTTTGGCCACATCTTAATCGTTAAGAGTTTATCAACTAGCTGCTGGCTTGAAAGACACTAAATTGCTTCTAAATCAAGGATTATTTTTTGACGCGGTTCTCAACTTGAAACCTGAGAATGGGTGGGAAACCTTGTGAGGTGGATATGTTTAAATAAACGTGGAGGATCCCTGGCACTTAACAAACTTTGCCCATCGGGCAAGTCACCCATCAACAACAATTGCATTTGCTATGACTCATTGCAGCAAGTTTACAGGTGTTTTATTGTACGTTATTGTTCTTTGTTTTAATATTCACATCTATTATCATTTATAATCAAGTACGTTTTTACGCTTAAGAGTTTGAATCGTGGTTTCAATGGGTTCAATTTGAGTGCTGCAAATAAATAATGTTATCTTTCCGACTAATCCTGCTGTTTGGTACTCGAAAAGGCCCTACGCAGCATACAGGGGAACAAAAACAAAACCTCTGATTTTACTCGGTGTGATCTTTCCCATATAATTAGTGAAGCTCCTGAATTGAAAGTGATAGTTTGCTTTTCCAAGTCCCCAAGCCAGCCAATTATTGTGTTAATGTTTTCCACTTTATGAACATGTTTTTGTCTTAGAGGGAGACATCAATGTTCAGGAATAAAAAGACGGTAATTGTAGACTAGTCTGTTTTATCCGGAGCCTCTCTTCCTTTACTTAGCATTGGAAATGGGCCAGTGGTAATAATTATATGGTTTGAATAGACCATGTCCCATCTCTAGCAGACAAAGTTCAAATTTGTTGGGAAATTATTTGTGCTGTTTTGTTCCTGGCACAAACCTCAAACCCTTGAAGTAAAATGACTGAGTTACATAACGTTGTGGATAACCATTTTCTTTGGTAACGTAAAACACTCCTGTGAGCAGGAATGATAGGCCTGTGTTTCCGACGTATCAGAGAAAAGATTAAAGAACCTCTGCAGTAATTAATAATAAAAGTGGGCACCCTCTCTTTCTCGTTGGGCCAGGCTTTCACTTGAATATATCTAGAACTACATAATATTCAGTGATTAAAGATGACATGACTACCCATGTTCACGAATATTATTCCATTGTTCAAATGCAATTTCTTCACTTGTCCTGATGTAAACGCCAGTTTAATCCAGAGTATAAATTGGGGGCAAACAACTAGGAACTAGATTGAAACTCGGTTTTCAAGCATACTGTAGTATTGGCTCAGTCAGTGCAGGAAATTAATGGGAATCCAAGTCCAGATCAGACAGCAGTTCAGTGGCGGCTCCTCCGCTAAGGCGCAGGAGCATTGCCTCACTGCTTTTCAGCAGTGAAATAAAAGAAACATAAAATGATAATAACTCGAGGTTACTCTCATTTTATGTTTTCCTGCTGCGGCAGGTTTGCGGGCAGGCAGCTCTGATGACAGGGGAGCAGAGGGAGTGGTTTGCCCACTCCAAGTACACATGAATGTTTGGCTGGCCCTCTTGGGCCGGCCAAACCATCACACCCACTTTACATGTTCTTCACGCAGGCTGCATCACAGCCTGCGTGGAGAACAGGCCCATGCTCCCTTTCCCTGGCTGAGCACCGAACCACAGCGCTTAGACCAATCACAGCGCTGCCATGCAACATTGTGATTGTCTCAGGGATGCCTGGGTGCTTCCTGTTCTGGCCCCAGGGGAGAGACGAAGGTGAGACGTGGCGATCAGGTTTTTAGGTTTTGCCTCGGCAATGCGTACGAAGTACGCATGCGCTAGCAAAATCTTATGTTTTGCTCTGTGGGGTCGGGTATCCGCCCCCTCCTCGCCCCCTCCTCCCATTGGCTAGCTCCATAAATGGAGGCTAGCCATTGGGAGCCGGATCTGTCCGTCAATCCCGGACCAGATTCGGGGGCGTTCCCGAGATTTTTTCCCCCTCCGCCTCTGCGATGTCGTCATCGCGGCGGTGGGCGGAGTTACGTTTTTAAAAAAATTTGTTTGTTTTTCCCATTACGCGGCCGACCGCCGCTGGAGGAAGTCGAGGTGAGTGCTGCCGTTCCCTCCCCCCTCCCGCTGTCCGTGAGCCCCCCCCGCCCACCTCCCGCGTCTCATGTCGTCTGTGCCGTTCCCTCCCCGTGTGTCCGTTCCGCCCCCCTCCCCGTGTGAAAGTGATTAGTTTCTGGAGCTCGGCTCGGGTCCATTCCCGCCCCCCTCCCGCTTCCCCCCTCCCGCTCGGAAGTGCATGTGCAGTTGCCGACTGTCAACCCGGACCTGCAGAGGAGACCCGGCTACTGCCACGCTGCCTATGCCCTGAAGCAGATCTCCAAGGTAAGAGGGTGCCGGGGGTACCCGCTGAGAGGTGGGGGGTGCCAGTGTGGCGAGAGTGACCCGCGTCTTCAAGGTGCTGGAAGTTGTCTTTCAAGGGATCCGGAGCTCTGCATCCTCGAAGGGAAGCGAGGGGGAGAGAGTGTCCCGTCTCCTTGCATTAAAAGAGGCGCTCCTTTAAATAAAAGAGTCGAGGACGTGAGGGGCGCAGGGTCAGCCGTGGGTGACAGCCCGGGGCTTGGTCCTGCGATAGAAGATGGTGTGAGTGAATGGGAGGTGCAGGGCTGGCCTCTGCGGGAGTAAAATGGATGTTAGGGATTTAAAGAGCCAATAAAGACGCCGGGAGCGGAGCCGGGTGTGGGGACCACTGGCGGTGTGGAGAAGGCTCGCCAGGCGGCGTCGCATCACAGTGGGCAGCAGGGGCAGGGGGCCTCTTGTGTGGCAGCAAAAAGGGGTGCCCGGCTTGAGCTTGCACTTTGTGGGAGGGGGCGCGGCATGGGTCCGGGGCCAAAACGGAAGTGGGTGCACAGAGACGGCCGGGGCAGACCCCCCTCTGTGCACACACGGAGTTGGCTGAGATGAGCGAGTTTGCCGAGGTTGATGTCACTGTTCGGGTGGGGAATGCAAATGTAAGAATACAACACACCTCATTTGACCTCACACCCGAGCCTCGGAGGATAGGTGGTAAAGTCAGCCCCGGGGGCCCGTCGCTGCCACCCCCACCGTCTGCTCCGAGTGTAGAGAGAAAGAAGGCCAGCTGGACCACGGGAAGGAAACACAAACACGGCGCGGATGAAGGGAAGTCAAACCGAGGACAAGGGCCCCTTGGGATAATCCCTCGCCCCCCCGGCGGTGGGATCCAGCGGCCTCTGTCTGCAGTGGAAGAGAGTGTTGTGTGTCTCGCAGGAGACGTGCCAGGGATCCCAGCGGCCTCTGTCTGCAGTGGAAGAGAGTGTTGTGTGTCTCACAGGAGACGTGCCAGGGATCCCAGGGGCCTCTGTCTACAGAGGAAGAGAGTGTTGTGTGTCTCGCAGGAGACGTGCCAGGGATCCCAGCGACGTCTGTCTGCAGTGGACGTTGTGTGTCTCACAGGAGACGTGACTGCTAACTCCTCACCTCCGAGAGCAGCCCCCAAAGCCTGCCTGTGGGTGGGTGACAGGAGGAGAGCCATGCTTGCAGCAGAAACCCTCCAGCGCCTCGGATCCCAGCTGGTGGTCGCAGGGGACACCGGCCCCCGTTCGTGGTGCTCTCCCTTGAGCACTGTCTGCAGCTGGGGGCTGTGGGGGTCTTCCTTCGCTCTCTCTTGCATGTTTTGTTTAGAGGGCGAGGTGGGCTTTATTTTCTCCGGGCTTGAAAGTGCTTGGTTCGTGTTTTTTCCTTCGTGACTCAGGCCAGTCAGTGAAATGTGGCTGGCTAAGGTGGAGGGTGAGGAGGAAAGTGGTAAGGAACAAGAGAGTCTACACTTGGGCAACATAGGCAGGCACCCAGGGCAATGGTAACTTAGTGTAGCATTCCTGCTTCGAGCCGCTGTAAATGACAGTTGTTAATCTACCTGAGCCCAGCTCAGTGTAGTCATGTTATGGACCAAAGAACGGAATAAAACAACTGATGTTGACAGTATTTTAGCATGCATAAATGTGACTGCTGTAACTCGTTTCCAAGTGCACCCCGTTTTACCAGGACAACTGGTGTGCAGAGCCGTAAATCTGTTTGGTCCAAATCACACAACTTGCTCAACTGGGGAAGCCGAGACTACGCTCTCCAGGGCCTCAAAAAGTGCAAGTCCTCTTCGTAAATAATGTACATTTTACATGGTTGAGGGAGAGAAAGTGATACGCTTTGTTTTTCCTCATAAGAAGGAGCGCGTGGCTTCTGCGAGTTTATGTACATGGAAGATTCCAGAGGTGAGGGGGTGTAAACTAGAACATAAAGTTCTCCAGACAAAAGTGAGGGAGGTTTGAGGGTTTCAAATCCTGCCCAGTGATGAGCAGTGCTCAGGTGTGAAAAGAGTAATGGTGCACTCGTGTGAGGGCCATCCCTAGTGATTAGCACTGCTCTCAAGCGTGAGAAGCGCGCCCAATGAGTGACTCATGTGAGTTTCACGCCTAGTAACTGATTGCTTCTAAGAGTTGATGACATGAGGGGTCTAGGTGGAGATGGGGTAGAGATGGACATCTTCTCAGCCTTTCTTCGTGTCATTGCCCGGTAGTCACTAGTGTCTGGTAGGCCTGCTCGGCTCTGGTCGATGGTGGTTTTCCCTTGAGCGTAGCACATGCCAGGGGTGTCCCGAAGGTGTCCCTTGGCTGTCAAGCAGATACCTGCTTCATGTATGTGACTGTGGCTCACATGTTCTGTGAGAACAAGCCGAGCTGCAGAGGTGATGGTGCAGGTCTCTGGGTCGACGCGAGAGTTCTTGTGTGTGCTTAAAACCCCCTGATTTGAATCAGTAGCTGGTAGTTGCCAGTGGGAGCCCAATGGGTGAAAGAGGAAGGCGGATGTATGGGTGTGGTAACTTCAGTAGAAAAGGTAGTCCAGATTCCTCTAAAGCAAGTGGGGTGTACATGGCCATTAAGTTCTACTGACATACAGAATACACTTTAATTGGGCATGACGTGTAGTGGCACTTCTATCATTCATGCTGAACATATATTCTATACATACTCCCTATGGCTTTGGTTCAGCCTCTTTCTGCTTGTGGCTTCTTTGGTTCAAGAACCTTCAGACATTGGCTTGAAATATTGTCAGTCACATCTTGGATCAGCCACAGGAGTATTTTTGTTTCATCTTCTGTATGAGGGACTATTAGATTAAGCTATTGACATTGTAAATGACAATGCCATTTATTTATCTGTTTTCAAAACCAACACATAAATAAACAATTTGTCATTTACAATGCTAATAGCTCTAACTTTGGCAAAGGCAAAACCGTTGCATTGTAAATGCTTGTTTTTCTTTCTTTTTTGAAACTCCCTAAACATACCACCACCACAAACCCAATGTGCAGGGATTGAAGGGACTTTATTATTTTCAATTCCAGCTTGACCCAAACCATAGATCGAATTTAAGGGGCCATCAGCTAGTTCACGATTTTTAGCATAATTATATGTTAGCAGTTCTTCTTAAGGCAACAAAGTATGCGCTTTAAAATCTCACCATACACACACTGTTTGATAAGACAGCAAGTACTGGTTTGGGGGTGAAAACTGGCATGTACAATGCTCGATTTTGCACAGTGATTTTTTTTTCTTCAAAATTGAGGACTGCGGACAGGCCCACTGTGTTCGTTTGCTGCAACCTGTCTCTACACATTTTCAATGCGTGCAGTGGGCAAAGTCAGCGTGGCTAAGTGGGTAGTGCCAGTGGGAAAGAAGGCAGTGCTCGTGGAGAAGGTGGCTGACAGCCTCCTAAAAACAAAATTGGTAACCTTTTTTTCTTAACAAATTAAGCACTGGTGGTCACTTTAACGGGAAACTTGGAGAGATCAGTGGCAGTGGGCTGTCTGTGACATCACAGTCTGAGAGGGCAAGACTGTCTAGTGCAGTGCTGTAATGTGGTTTATGAATGTCAGCTCTTCACGTGTTAAGGAAATACACTTTCTTGAGTTTTGAAGTGCTTAAGTGATGTTTCTTGTGTGATTTACATAGCAAGCACTGTCTGGGCTCGGCTCGTTCACGGACGCAAACATAGCCCACCTCTACCCACAGAACTAAGCAGAGTCGGCATCCATAATGTACATTTACATTAATCCGGGGCTCTGTAGGCAGCCAGGAGACTCTTTTACTTTACACCGTTGAAGGGCATTCATGCCAGAGAGAGAAAATGGCTGGACAGGTTGAAGTTTCACAGCGAGGTTCCGATGAGTTAGGATTGCCCAGCACTAATGCTCATTTTATTGTTTTCTGTCAAATGAAAGGGTATGAATCATTCTCAAATATTTTGGAAGGCTAATGCGGCTACTACTGCAGAACACAGCGCCTAAACTGAAATTCGCACGGTGTTTTTGTAGGGTTACTTTTGTATCTTGTAGGTCCCTGTTTCCTTTATCGGTACATGTCACAGTGGCTCTTGAGGAGACGAAGACCCGCGTTTTGCTATTCTTGTTGTTGAAGTTTGTTTACGTTTCCGATGTTCTCTCTGAAAATCGCACATTCTCTGGAGTAGTATATACACAAGCAAAGCCAAGCTTTCTTAACATATAGCAAGTGCGCCTCGTCGAAATACCACATCTGAGCCGAAAGCTCTGGGCTGGAGTGTGACGGCCGTTGGTACCAGGGCTGCGGCTCCGATGAGCCTGCTGTGCGTGGACTTTTATTTTGGCGGAGGGCGGCGGCACTTGTCGCCGGTGCCGCGAGCCGAGTCATCTTTTAGAGGAGGAGCGGGCTGACTCTGCAGGCATTTGCTGCGTTTGACCGACGCTGCCGCTTGCACATCCTGAAAGCTGCCCACCATGACTGTCGGCAAAGGTAGGAGTGTGTACGCAGCACCGCAGGGCCACGGGGGGGCTTGTTCTGAGTGACAGTTGACGGGCAGGAGCTAATTGCGGACGCTCTCCTCGTTGTCTCTGCATTCCCAACTTCGGAAGCGTATTTAAATGATTAGCAAAGTGATTTGAGGGAAATAAATTCTCTGTGGCTGCGTGAATGCAGCACACCTTGCGTAAGGGGTGAGCGCGCGATGCACAGTGCACCATGTTGGGGATTTGTTATGTGTCACAGTGTTTCATGAGAGGGCTGAGTTAATATGTGTTCGAAGGGCTCGTGTTTGGCTTCCATGCCGATGAAAGATGCCGCTTGTGTCGTTTTGTTTATCTGTTGAAAAAATAGTTGTGAATGGAAGTGAAGACGTTGGGTTATGCTGGCGAGGTGCTTATAATGGAATGCATGACATTTATGCAAGTGTCCAGAGTATTTCTCTTAATAGCGTGCCATATGGAAAAGGCCCTGCGATTGGCGGGAGGCGATCGCAGGGTATCTGCGTACTGATACAATTTGCAGCCCCACCACATATACGTGTGTAGACGGGGGCAGGGGTATGTTTTTTTAGTGCTTGGAATTGCATGGGCTTCGTAATTGAGCCCTATGCCCAATAATGTTTACATGCTGCCTTATTGTCGTTTCTAAAAAAAAATCACATTGTAACCCCACATTCCTAAGTCAAAAAGGAATTTCTTTGCTCAAAATCATACATGCAACAGGGTATATATAATGGGACTCCTTTAACGCACACGATGTGGAACCCTGCACATTAGATAGGAACGTCACCAATTCGACGACCACTTTCAATTTGTACGTACATTATCTGAAAACCTACCTGTGTAAGACTGCTGTAGAGGCGCAGCCTGAAGCTCGTTGCTTTTGTTTTCGGCTGTGATGTTACACCGATGGTACTGCATTGTTGGCAAGGTCAGAGCTAGTCATTCAGACTCTCTTTTCCCTAGCCAGCTGTAACCCAAACGAGCTGGAGGTGATTGAGTTCCTCAAACATAGTTGGCGATGGCCAGTGGACCCGAAGTAGCATCAGTAGAGTACCAACTGTGCATCATGGGGCCCAATTAAGGTGGTCACAGTTTTTCAATTTCTTCTTGATCTGATTACATCCGATTTGGACACGATTAATGCTGAACTGAAAATAATAATCGAAGTATACTGCAAATCACCATTGTAATAGGCAGAGCATTCGGTAATAACAGCTGGTGCCAAGTTCTGTCCATTGGCTCGGATTGTGTTTAGCTGTGGGTGGGAACCAAAACTTCCACGTCCAGGATGCACATGAAGGTAGATTTGCATTCATAGTCAAATTTGGTAGTTGGCTGCAAGCTGGTGACAATGACCTCAGAGCACCTATATATTCAGTTATTAATGTTTTGAGATCTACTTTGGAGTAAGTGGGAAGCACTCTAGCCTGGCAAGCAACAGGACTGTCAAGACCACTTGTCCTCTCCAAGTACTGCATTGTTGCTTTATGCCCAGCTGATAAAACTGCCCTCTTCCGGAGACAGAAACAATGCCACCTTCCTTCCTTTACCTGATATGCAGCAGTTTGGCTGTGGACATCTGCTATTTGTGGACACCGAAAAACGCACTCCATCTTTCTACACGGCCTGCACATCCCCAAGCTGGCATCCCAAACAGTAGGTGGCAGGGAGTTAAGACAAGTCTGTCAGTTGAGTTCCTATGAGAAATGTTGAAGAATGGGGTGCGAGTGGCTGCTTTCATTGATGGCACTGAAAAGGGAAAGTGTAGACAATACCTTAAGGGGTCTATAGCATTTTATGACAATGACACACAGTAATGTTCTATAAAAGGTATTCATCCAAAGTACACAGACATTGTAATTTCTTATTCTGGTACATCTGGAGGACTTGCCCTAAAGTCAACAATAGTTGTATGATGTCCTTATATTATGGAGGTAGACCGCACAATTCACTAAATGTAATTATTTGATGTCCTTTATTCAGTCATAGAGTATCACCTGTGTCATGGTGTCTTATTCAGAATACTTTACCACATTTATGTCAAAATGGGTACTCCGATTTCCAGAATCTTGTTAGGTTTCACATTCTTTTTAGCTTAACTCTGTTTAGGTTTAGAAAAGCTTGACTATCTTTGCAAATTGAAAGTGAAAAAGACACTAACGTCTCTATTTTCTAGGGGTTCAGGTGAAGGGAATTCTCCTCTGGCAAAATAGTTTCCATATGGCGGAAAAAAAGAAAACTGAACATATTTTTCGTATTGTATCATCTGTATACTGCTTACTCCCCTATGTGCTGGGCTGTAACACCCATCTCTGTGTAACATGCTACAGCTACACTGTATAGGGTATGTGTTTTGAAGAATGTTTTGTTTGTTTTGAACCTAAAAGCCAGGGTAGTGTTTCCATGTATGGAGTCTCCAGATCGAAAATAGTTTCTAGATCAAGGGAATAAAGTCGGATCGTTTACATCTTAACTCACCTTAAACCATTTTGTTTTTGGAAGCAGAATATCGGTAGGTATAGAGTTCGACATTTTCATAGAAGTTAAGAGCTTTGCATATGCGTATGTATTGACTGGTAGTTTTGGGAGTTTCATTAAAGTGATAATAGTACATAAATAATTGAATTAACCATTGACTGGGGTCACTAGAATTGTGTCTGGGCAGGACAGTGCTTTTTTGGTTAAAAAAAAAAAGTGCTAGGGCCCTTCTCAGAAAGCCACTGCAGCTTGCACCGTCCATTGCCACTATAAAGCTCTGCCAGTTCCAATATAACTACAAACCATCACACTCTTCCAGGAGTGACAGTGTGTACTATCCCATGCCACCCAAAGCTAAGAAAATGGCCTGGGCTAGTGGTGATATAATTTTTTTTAATGTATATTGAATTATAAAATCCTGTTGATGTGCTCACCGTAGAAACAGCTAAACAGTGCCACTACGTGGTTTACTGTCATGTGTGCCATTATTGAGGTTTAAGTGCCATTGTCACGCACCAGTGAACACCTGCTCAAATTAAGCACTGCTTGGAAGATCAAATTATGTGCAGAACTGACTAAATTATGTCGCAGATAAGACAAATTATGCAGTGCAATGCTGCACAACTTGTGGCAGCATTCCTTTATGATTGTGTCCTTTTTACAAGTTAACGTGGTCTGGGCAAAGGTTTGATATAATTAGTGTCAGTTTAGCATGTAAATATAGCAATTAGCAACTGAAAGGTGACCCGGTAAGATTAAGAGGCTTGCCACTGCACAGAAACCCTCATGGCAGTGTTTTTAGGTACTTTTGAATCTCTAGCTGAAAAGGGCACTCTCTCAGTATAATTTTAGGTTTATGAATAGGGGAAAAACAAACCTTCAAACAAATATATACATTCATGCTTAACCTATCTATTTAATGAAGGTAGTCAATCCACAACAAGCAGTGACCCAACTATAGCATTTTATTTGCTTATTAATAAATCCTTTTCAAGTTCGTACATTTTATAGTTTCCTTCTTTTTTTATACATTGTGCTTTAAAAACAATCCAAGTTTACTTATCTATGCACCCCAAAACTGGGTCATTTAGATAACACAAATGCGATCATAAATACAGAATGAATCAACAACCACCCCATTTTCACTGACCCTCATTCATACAGGTCACCTCCTCTTATGCTCCCTCAAAACAAACATAACCTAAATGGATGGAATTTAATTGGCAATCCAGCATGGGGATCACTGCTTCAACGTCTCCAATGTTGTGTCCAAGTCGGGGGACTCCCTACAACCTCCGCCAATGCACATTTCAGTGGAAATAGAGATTTCTTAACCACCTTCTTCAAGAGCTGTACCTATATAGCAATTCCGCCAAACACAGGTAGGGGTACATTATAATGGAAATAAAAAACCTTACAACGAGGGTCAGGATTCAACAATACATTTTTACACCTCATTTTATAAAACCTGTCTTATACTAAGAAAGCCCAGACTCCACAAAGTCATCACTATCATACCACAAA
Source organism: Lissotriton helveticus (assembly GCF_964261635.1). Lineage (NCBI taxonomy): Eukaryota > Metazoa > Chordata > Amphibia > Caudata > Salamandridae > Lissotriton > Lissotriton helveticus. The sequence goes on from NC_136061.1 coordinate 1,407,004,549, forward strand.
TATCTGAGTAACACCAAGATTGTACCATAAAAGTAACAATGGATAACCACTGTCGCTAGCAATCCCATGACCAGTAGATCTTCACAGGAACATTAACAAAAAGATTTGCCATCACCAGGGTAGCATCCAGTGGTTAACACTGTTATATTTGTTTGATGATTCAATTCATTTTGTTAAAATCTTAAGATTATTGAGCAGATGTAGAATATTATGTGGTAAGGTTGGCAAATTGATAAAAATGCGGAAAATGTAGTTATTGCAGAATCTCATAATTCCAGTGGCCCTACCTCCGACTGATAAAGTTGCATCTTTATGTGAATAATACTCTAGTATTAATACTGGTTTGGTTGTCAAGCTAACTTGTATGTTATGGACTTGCCTTTCTGGAAGTCTCATACTGCAGATTGGCCAACTTGAAAGGGGCAATGTTTGGGCAGTTTTTGAAATCCTGTTGGCCATGATTGGATTAAAAAAATAACTTCTCACAGTGGTTATTTAAAGGGGGCTTGTCTGACTGTGCCAGACTGCAAAACATGCCCAACACTTATGTTATGTTGTGGTGTAGTTTATGGTTCGTTGTATCAGTGCTGTGGCAGAGTTGGCCTAATGATATTGTGAGCCTGGTGAACTCTATGTTTTCAAAGCATGTGGTCAAGGAGGAGTGAACTCATACTGATGGGAATCATTTCACAGAGGGTGGTTTGTGTCCTCCGAGTAAAAGCACAGAACAAGTTAAAGTTGGAGTGCTGTATGTGATAATAAGCATAAGTAACTAGGCAACAGAGAACATCTTCAGAGAACATCAAAAGATGCATTTCTAATGATACAAAAAGCAGACAAGCAATACATATGAATGAAGAATATAACATAACTCTATTGTCATAGCCATCTTTCTGATGCCCATGCTGTGAGGCAGCATTCTTGGAAAACTTAACATCTCCTGTTGAAAATTTATATAGTTTTCCGTTAGTCTTCTAAGGCATGCATTTTGTCTCTAATCTTGTCTCAATAATGGAAATGCATATAATACAATTTTTTTTAATTAAAGGCATTTTTTATACTGCGGAGAAGTTACGAATATCTTGCTCGCGCATTTGTTGTCTTGGTGAGGCTCGCGTGTAAGAAGAGACCTGGTGTCAACCCTCATTAACTTAGATCTGATATTATTTGCATGGTTTGTTCGATAGAAGATTTCGTAAATTTAATCTGCATATTTTGTGCTCTGTAGTGCAGTTGTATTGTTGGTTAACAGTGTAAACGCGGTTGTTTTTGCTTGTCCTCGTTACGGTCTGTGCTCCAGAATGTTTCATACACCTTAATATCAAAACAAATCTATGCCTTTAAGTCATACATCATATCTAATCTACATTGCTCGAGGGAATCTGTTCCTTCTATTCTTTTTTCTAGGAAAGAATTAGGGCCACCTTCGAGTTGTGAAGTAAAGGGAGGGGGTTAAAGGCCTTACAACAGCATAACTCGACTGTTGTTTCGTCTGACTGCTGTTTCGTCCGACTGCTGCTGCACCTCTCCCCCGACTCGACTTCCATATCCATCGCCAATCTTTTAATAGTTCTGATCAGAGTGATACAGTACCAGCTTGAAAAACACTGTAATCATTTTTTTTAAATTAGTGTTTTAACAACTGTGTAGAAGGCATTTGAAAGTGCTTACATTGTCTATATATCATTGCCTCACAATACCACTACAAATCCCGGAACTTAAATAGGTAAAGACCAAACATGTAAAGGCAGCACAGATTCTTTTCCCTCATGTAATGCAGATTTCTTGAATCTCTTAGATTTGCAGACCTTTAAGTTTTTCTGTAGATTTTCAGTCTTTATCTGAATTATTGGTCAGTCAAAACCTGATGCTGGCGGAGGAATCAGAAATGGACGCAAGATAAAGTCCAAGAAGGTGGGCCTAGCAGCCTCTTTCAAGGTAGGTGAGATGCACTGCTGGCACCAACTAAGGTATTCTTTTATTTTAAGGGCACCTTAGGTGAGTTGAACAGTATATTGCACAGTCAGCACTGGTGTAGTGAACCTTGCATATAAACCTGAATAGCCAGTCACTCACTCTTCATGGTGGAGGTTCACTCCTACCATGTCTGACAAGATATGTCAAGTTAGGGTTATAGATACACAGAGCGCGCATGAGGGAAGGTGAGGGTGGTTTCAGAGTCGATGGCATCAAAATGCACCCTTTGGTGATATGATGCTTTTGGGGGGGTCAGATCTTGATATCAAGGTGAAATGGAGCTCTGATTAGAAATGCGTGTCAATTGAGTTTCCCATCCTCCACAGTTCAATAATATAGCTTTATAAATATTCAGCAATATTCAAAATATATAAACACAGTGAGTTTAGTTTGATTTTGTTTGCATATTTATGGCTTAAAATGAAAACAATTGTTTCCATAGATTTCTAATATTTACCTGCAGAATTGATCTGTTTCAAGTAGGTGGGTCCTTGGTCATGGAGGGCTTTGTAGGCGTGGGTTAGGAGCTTAAAGTTGCACCTTTTATTAACTGGGAGCCAGTGGAGGTCCTTCAGGTGCTAGGTGATGTGGGTTGTCTTGGGCAGGTTAAGGATCAGTCTGTCTGCTCCGTTCTGGCTCGACTGGAGACATTTCTTGAGTTTGGCAGTGGTGCCTGCATAGTGAGTTGCTGTAGTCCATTCGGCAGGTGATGAGGGCTTGCGTCACCATTTTCCTGGGGCTGATGGGCTACGCAGGTGAAAGCAGGCTAGGAGACTGCTTTGACTTGACGTTTCATGGATAGTTTATAGTTGAGGATGCTACCGAGGTTGCGGGCGTGATCTTTTGGCATGGGGTGGGTCCGAGTTCCGCCGGCCACCAAAAGTCATTTTTATAGGGCAGTGTGCTTGCCAACTTCCATCTTGTCCGTGTTGAGCTTGAGGCAGTTGTCCCTCATCCAGGCTGAGACGTTCTTCATACAGCTGTGGAAGTTAGTCTTTGATGATGTGGGGTCGGCTGAGAGCGATAGGACGAGCTGAAAGTTGTTGGCAGAGGAGATGATGATGATGTGCGATCTGCTGATGTCCGCGAGTGGTGTTGTGTAGATGTTGAAGAGGTTTGGGCTGAGGTATGATCTTTTAGGAATGCTGCAAATGTTGTCCTCTGCCTGAGATGTGAAAGGAGGGAGTCGTTTTTTCCAGGCGCGTCCAACGAGGAAGGATTCCATTCATCTGAGCGCATCATTTGTGATGCCAATGTGGCTTAGGTGATTGAGGGTATGGTGGGAGGCAGTGTCGGAAACTGCGGAGAGGTCGAGCAGGATCAGGGCGCTGATTCTCCTCTATCCAGTGGGTTGCGAATTTCATCTGTTGCAGCGATCAGAGCTGCCTCGGTGCTGTGGTTGCTTCTGAAGCCTGATTGTGAAGTATTAAGTAGGTTGTTTCTCTCCAGGTGTTCAGTAAGTTGGAGGTTGATGGCCTTCTCCAAAACTTTAGCGGGGAAGCGGAGCAGCGAGATGGATTGGTACTTCTGAAGCTCACTGGGGTCTGCTCAGGGTTTCTGGAGGAGTGGTGTGACCTTGGTGTGTTTCCAGGCATCTGGGAAGATGGCAGTGGCTATCGAGGCGTTGAGGACGGTGGTGAGTTGGTGGCTCATCTTGTCTCTTCCGAAGTTAAAGAGTCGATGGGTGCTCCTGAGTAGAGGATGTTCATCTGAGTAGTTGTGTTCGATGTGATGAGTTGTTTGCATGCGTAGAGCTGGTGGTCGGCGATGGTGGTTGATCGGTTGCTGAAGAGGTTGTCTGGTTGGGGGTTGAAGTTTTTTATAGATTGTTGCTATCTTGTTATGGAAGTGGTTGGCGAGAGTGTCACAGAATTCCTGGGATACAGGGATAGCGTTTTCGGTGGCTGATGGGCAGGTGAACTCTCGGACGATAGTGAAGAGAACCTTGGCTTGGTTGGAGCTGGTGTCAATCCTGCGGGTGAGGGCATCCTTATTTCCTGCTTTGATCCATCAGTGGTAGTTCTTGAGGGCTGTGTTGATGGTGGCTCTGTCGATGTGGTTCCTGCTTGCGCACCAAATTCTTTCAAGTTGTTTGCACCTGTGTTTTGACGTACAAAGTTCCAGCGTGAACCAGCTGGCTTGTTTGTAGGGTCTGAGTATTTTGGCTGGTTTGATGGGGGAGACTTGGTTGGCAGTGTTGATGATCCAGTCATTGAAGTTCTGTATTGCCTGATCCAGGTTGATGGTGTCTTTGGACTGTGTCGTGCCTAGGACGTTGGTCCATTGTTGCTGAGCGATCTTGGACCAGCTGTGGAAGGAGCCCTTTGATGATGAAGCGTACTATGGATTGGTCCAACCAGGTGAGTTCCGAGGTGTGACTCATCTGATTCTGTTGCTGGACATGAAGATAGGGTCCAGTGTGTGTCCTGCTTTGTGCGAGGGGTCTGTTACTAATTGCTTGAGGCCGAAGTTGCCCAGTGTTTCCAGGAGGTCGGTGGAGCTCATGTCCGTTTTGTCTTCCTGGTGGAAGTTGAGGTCCCCAGGAAGACTTAGTGTTCGGATTGAAAGGCGAGCAGGGTGATGAATTCAGTGATGGTGTCGCTGAGGCTGGTTTTTGTTCCTGACGGTCTGTATGCAAAGGTGCCTCTGATGGTGGTATTGCAGTTGGTGCAGAGCTGAAAATTCATATGTTTCATGATTGACGTTGTTTCATCGTTAGATTTGGTACAGGTGATTGATTCCTTATATACAATGGCAATGCTGCCTCTGTGTATGTTGCTGCGGTCTCGGTGCTTCATTTTGTAGCCGATGGGTGTTGCTGCAGCGATGTCTGGGGTCGATGCGGGGGTGAGCCAGGTTTCTGTGATGAGGTATGAGGTTGGGATTAGAAGCACACACCAAGATATGCTTTTGAAGTGTTAGTACCTTTCTTAGGTTATAATTTTGAATAAACTTTTCTTTTAAGAGATATTTAAAACATTAAAGAAAAAGATAAAGGGCAATTTTATTGCGTCACCTTGTTGGCTATGATTCTGAATCATGCTGCATTTCCTTCAGTGCAGATTGTTGCTGAGGCTGCTGTTGCAATGAAGATGGATCTTCGTTAGTTATGAATATAGGTTTATTTAACTTGAATACATGTTACAGGTAAAGCCCCACCAGGAGCATCATCCTTGCTGCTCAGCCCATCCACTCCAACTGAACTCATCCAAACATAAACATTCTCAACATTCTAATGACCTCACACGCTGGCTGAGCAGCAGGGAAGGGAATATCAAGGAACATAAATGAACATCAATGGGGAAGATGCATTATACTTAGCAGTAGATTACAATAGCTGCCCATCTACCAATCACCAAATACCTGAACAACAGTATGTCTTGCTAGACATTCTGCAACTATACAGAGACGCTTTAGACTTCTAAAATAACATATGCTACAAGATACTGTTTGGGTAGTGATGTGCCCTGTAAAAAGCATCAAGATAGCCTATGGCGAATCTATCTAATGGCACCACTGTCAGTGTCTGAATTCAATGTGCTTATGATTCGTAGAGGCTACAGCTGATCCTTTGAATGTTGTGAACACTGGTTCCTGATTTCAAAACTCTCCCCTATGTGTGTTGTGTAAGCCTCTTTGTATGTCTGCATGTGCAAATGCTTTGGCTTCTGAGTATGTCTGTGTGGTTTTTAGGTCTCGCCTGTCAATGCGCATGCGCATTGAGCAGAGCGAGACTATGGGGGCTTAAACAGAGCTTACCTACACTGGCGATTCACTGGCGATTTGATGAAGTGCATGTGCACTTTTAACTCAATGCGCAAGCGCAATTAGTTAAAATGCGCGTGCACAGCATCAAATCGCCAGCTTAGTGCCGCCAGCAGCTCTTCCCGCTCCGCCCCCTGCTGCATCAAAGGCTTGGCGCTCTGCCTCAGCCCAGCCATTCTCCTCCCCTAATTACCCCCTGCTGCATCAAAGGCTTTTTCACGGCCGGCCGGCCGGCCGTGCTTTCAGTTTCACGGCTGGCCGGCCGTGTCTCCTTTTCTTTTTTTTTTTTTAATCCGCTGCATGTTGATAATAACGATATCTGCTTGCTTTGCTTTATAACACTTCTTATCATAGTTTTGCCGTTTCTAAGTTCTATCAATCACAGGCTTTATAACACTTCTTATCATAGTTTTGCCGTTTCTAAGTTCTATCAATCACAGGTTCTACTGTTATCATTCTCCTCCCCCCTCCCCACATTAATGCCCTCCGTCTTGTTTGTTGCAGTCTGTCTTCCTTTTGTCTCTCCCTATCCCTCTTACTTCACCTTTTTCTCTCCCCTTCCCTCTGCTTCGCCATCTCTTCTTTCCCTCTCGATTCCCCGTGTTTCCTCCTTTCCCCCGCCTCACTCTCTTCACTATATGTCTCACTCCTTTCTTTCTCCACTTTATATATTTTTTCCGTTCTCTACTTCTCTCTGTCCCTTACCTCTGCACACCCCTTCCCTCCCTCCACTCGTCTGTTCTCTCCCTGCCCCCTTGTTTTTTTTTCCTCGCACAAATGGGAAAAATGGCACCCATCTGTGAACCTGGCAACCCTGGGAGCTGCTTTCCTTCTTAAATGACATTACGTCAGCAGCTATTCCGGGTCCCTGCCACTCCGGGTCCCAGTTCAGGCTTTTCTTTTGCACGTCATTGTTTTCGGGCAAATTGGTCCAATTTTGAAAAGGGTAGGTGGTGCGGGGGCACACTGCAGGTCAGCATTACATACCGCAAATCATTATGGCAGATGCAGTTCCTGTTAGATGTGTTTTAACATATGTGTTTGCACAGCCAATGCTTGATGCATTCCTGGACATGTGTTTCTGAGTTATTTCGCTCCTTCAACAGAAAGTTGCAGTCGTATTGAGATCAATTACAGTTCCTTCTTCCACGTGTATCTGCTGCTGTACATTTAAATGTGTATCAGTTCTCCTGCAAGAAGTGTTGTCTTCCATACTATGCTCTCCAGATGACACCATATCATCAACGATTCCAGAGCTTTGCCCTGGGCTTGCCTTTACCTTTTAGGGTGCATTAGTACATCTGTTATAGTTGAAATGAAACAGGACGACAACTCCCAGAATGCATTCGGCTGTTAAAAGGAAAGCTGAGCACTATTCTGTGTAGCTGGTATTGTGCTCTTACTTGTACATCCGTTCCTGTGCTATGAGCTGCTCCTGGGCTTTTAAAAATGCAGCAGTCCTACTGAGAATGTATATGGAGTCCCTGCTAATAATTGTTGCATCTGTGGCATTAAACAAGTCAGACCCCTCACCCTCAACCCCTCACCCTCAACCCCTCTCCCTCACACCCCCTCACCCTCACACCCCCTCACTCACCCTCACACCCCCTCACACCCCTCACTCACCCTCACACACCCTCACACACCCTCACACACCCTCACACACCCACTCACCCTCATACACCCTCACATCCTCTCACCCTCACCCACCCACCCTCACCCACCCTCACCCTCACACCCTCACACACCCTCACCCTCACCCCCTCACCCTCAACCCCTCACCCTCAACCCCTCACCCCCTCACCCTCAACCCCTCACCCTCAACCCCTCACCCTCAACCCCTCACCCTCAACCCCTCACCCTCAACCCCTCACCCTCAACCCCTCACCCTCACACCCCCTCACCCTCACACCCCCTCACACCCCCTCACACCCCCTCACTCACCCTCACTCACCCTCACACACCCTCACACACCCTCACACACCCACTCACCCTCATACACCCTCACCCACCCACCCTCACCCACCCTCACACCCTCACTCATCCTCACCCCCACCCACCCTAACACCCTCACTCATCCTCACCCCCTCATCCTCACACACCCTCACTCACCCTCCCTCACCCTCACTCACCCTCACTCACCCTCACACCCTCACTCAGCCTCACCCTCACACACCCTCACACACCCTCACACACCCTCACACACCCTCACCCTCTCACCATCACCCCCTCACCCTCACACACCCTTACCCTCATCCCCTCACCCACCCTCAGTCACCCTCACACCCTCACCCTCACACCCCCTAACCCTCACACCCTCACCCTCACTCCCTCACACACCCTCACTCACCCTCCCTCACACACCCTCACACACCCTCACCCTCACACCCCCTCACACCCCCTCACACACACCCACTCACCCTCACACCCCCTCACCCTCCTCACCCTCACACCCCTCACCCTCACACCCCTCACCCTCACACCCCTCACCCTCACACCACTCAGTGCTACAACACATATTGTGTTACAATAGGTGTCACATTTGCGAAAGATAAAACTATTGGCATTGTAAATAACAAAGCTATTAATTTCGCTATTTTCAAAACAAGCACATAAATAAAAAATGTGTCCTTTACAATACCAATAGCTCAAACGTTCCTAATGCGAGACCTATTGCATTGCTGTGCTTCTCTCCCCTGCTGCACTCTCCTGCTCTCTAGAGATGTGGCCTAACGACCAGAGCTGCCATCTAAGTCACGTAAATACAAAACATGTTGCATTCCAAATGCTATAGGTGTCACATTCGCGAAAGTTATAACTATTGGCATTGTAAATGACAAAGCTATCAATTTAGCTATTTTAAAAACCAACAAATAAATAAAATATTTGTCATTTACAAGACCAATAGCTCCAACTTTTCTAATGCGAGACCTATTGCATTTCCAATGCTTGTTTCTCTTTTTTTACCTTACTATTTTTTTTATTTTTATTTTTTTATTTTTTTATTGATGACATGAGGACATAGTAGCAAAGAAAAAAAGGAAAAAAAGAAAATCACCATAAAAAATAAAGATCAGCTACCAAATGGGCAAGTGTCACTGACAATGAAAAGTAATATCTATTAAAAAGAAGATGAGGAGAGAAAAATAACATTTCATATAACATTTTAGGCAGGAATAATTTCCTATTTGCAATTACACAAATTCTCCCCAAATTTTTCCTACTTTATGTAACGATCTTACTCCCCTAATTTTAGCTAGTGCACATTCCATAATGTATGTGTCTTTTACTATAGCCCACCATTCTGCCGTCCATGGAGGATCCAGTGCGATCCATGCTCGAGCAATAGCTAGCCTAGCACAAGCCAGAAAAATACTAATGAGTTCTCTCTGGGTATGATCATATGGTAGTTGACCCAGTAGTATATCTGTGACCGTAAATTAAATAGATCTATTACGTTTATAAGATACCATTTTTCCACTCTACCCCAAAATATTACAAGTGACGGGCATAAACAAAACATATGTGCTAAGTCAGCTGCAAATAAATCACATTTTGGACATCTGGTCCGATCACTACTTGTGTTATTTACAGCCCATTTTGCAATCTGTGCAGGGGTGTAATATAGAAAACAGAGGGTTCTTTATGATTGTAGCCTTAAACTAGAAGAGTGTACTGATTTACGAATAGTATCCAGCGCGAGGGATATAGAGTTAGTAGTAATAGTAGACCCCAGTTTCTTACTCCATCGTATAGCTAATTTCCCACAGAAGCCTACTTTTTGAGAGTTAAATCCTTTGTATGCAGAGCTAATCAGTGATCTATCGTTTGCTGAATGAATACAATCCCATATGCTAGAATCTGCCAATTCAATAAGTTTCAGACTACGTATAAGATAGTCTCTAACTTGATAATATTTTAATCGCATACTCTCCGTAACACTGTAGAGAAGTTGAAGTCTCTCAAACGTTAAGAACCCAGTATTGTCATATAAATCCCCTAAGCTTTTAATACCAAGATGTGCCCATTGTCTCCCAACCCCATCGTGAAAAATTCCTGGAAGAGCTGGGTTGTCCCATAAGGGGAATACGGATGGTACAATGGTTCTTGACATTTATTAACAATAGCCCGCCACATATATAATAGGTCTTGTGCAGTTTTGAATTTAACCCGCTTGAAATAATTCGGATCTTTTATACGATATAGGAACATTTTAAACTCTGCTCCCAACATAAATGCATAATAAATAAAAGGTTCATTGTTAGGGTGCAGCAAACTACGAATACGTCTTAGAAAAGCCGACCACAAATATATTTTAAAATCAGGAAAATCAAGGCCACCTTTTCCATAAGGTAATTTCAGTATTTCAATTGCACGGCGTGCTTTTTTATAACCCCAAATAAAACTACTGAATACGCCATCTAGGCGCTTAAAAATAATATTGTGAACACGTAAGGGGATCGATCGAAATAGCTAAATACATTTTGGTCGAATCTTCATTTTGATTAGATTGATTTTGCCACTTAAACTAAGGGGGACCTTGTGCCATTTTATTAGCGTAACAGTCGTCTCTTTTAACAATAGTTCATAATTTAATTTAGCAATCTTTTCAGGGTTGGCAGAAATTTAAATTCCCAAATAGGTAGCGGTTTTACACGCTCCCTGTATTGGATCCATTGGTTTATAGTTCATTATTATTTGAGTCTTGTTGGTGTTCAATCTGTAACCGGAGACAGCACCAAAGCTCCTAGCCTCCGTGATAATCCCCGTAATTGCCTTCACTACATCCGTTGAATAAATCACAATGTCATCTGCATCAAACCAGATGAGAACGGTACTGTACATGAGTTATTTTGTAGTGCCCCTAAAAAAGGTTCGATAGACAAAGCAAATAATAGGGCCGACAGTGGGCACCCTTGACGGGTACCACGTGAAATAGGAAATGTTACCGACTGTATCCCAGCATAGCAAACTTTTGCCCGGGAGTTATCATAAAGAGCCTTTATCCAATGCGTATATGAGCCATTAATGCCAAATCTGTTCAGCACGGCCCAGAGATAGCCCCACCTCACTCGGTCAAATGCTTTCTCAGCATCTAAAAGTATCATACCAAGTGGGGTGGATCTAGTCCTGGCAACATCAAAAGCTGCAAAAGCCATATTTATATGAGTCATAGTGTCCCTGCCATGTACAAACCCATGCTGTTGTGGGGATACCAAAGCAGAAATTATCGGAGCCACCCGATTTGCCAGTATTTTGGCGAACATCTTCGCGTCAGAGTTTATAAGAGAAACCGGTCGATATGACCCGCATTTGTCCGCGATCTTATTCTTCTTTAAAAAAAATATGATTTGCGTAATATTCCATGACTCGGGGGGCCTTACCACCGTGTCCCATAAGTCTGATAACTTGACTGAGCAATGGGGCTAATTCCTCCATGCAGTGTTTATAAAGTTCTAGCGGGATTGAATCTTCCCCGGATGCTTTGTCAGAGGGCAGAGCGATACAAAAGGGGATGATGGAGGGATCGTTTGAGCAAATCAAACACTCACTGGGGTGGTGTGGAGTGCAAAAAAACGATGGATTTAGGCCCAGATCTCTGTACTGGGGTGAATGTATGACATTGTTCTGCATTCTGTCCATCAACTGTGGTTTTTGCATTTGTCAGAGGGCAGAGCAGAGATTGCCAATCTGATCTCGGCTAATGTAACTTCATTGTTCAGTATATCTGCTTGCTCCTTGTCAATGCAGTTCACCCGGTTATTTTGTAAATATATACGAATATCATCATACGCCGGTCGGTTTTCAGGAGTGTATAAATCCATATAATATTTAACAAACTGCTCGAGTATTTGAGGAGGGTTATTATATGTTACATTATCAGGGCCTTTAATAGTCCTAACTAACGTTTTGGCCTTACTTTCTGCCACCTTATAAGCGAATACTTTACCTATTGTTTCCCCACCCTCATACTGAGAGAGATGATATTTATACAATTTAATGAGCCTTTTTTCCCTCATAGTCTGCTTTAAGGCGGACATTAGATCAATTAAAATATAGCCCAGTTCTTCTACTGAGTTGAAACCTTGTACGAGTGCTGCAGCCAGCTGTCTTTCTGCATGTCGTATTTTAGCAACAGTATCATCTCTATTCTTTTTACTTTCATAATTCTGCCTAAATATATACTGCTGATTAAAACCCCTAATGCCAGCCTTACAGGAGTCCCATACCACATTGTGTGAGGCTGAGCCAATATTAAATTCAAGAAAATCTTTTATATGAGCCTTAAGTTTAAGTATGAAATCTGCGTTAAGCAGAAGATGTCTTGGAAATGACAAAGGGCGAGGATTTGGTTTCTTAGTTAGTATTTTAAAAGAAAGGCGGATCGGATTGTGGTCTGATGTGACCCGCAGGCAAATCTCCATTTTGCTTGTCTCCAGAATACTGTCTGACGCCCAGGCCATATCTATGCAAGGGAATACTTTATGTGCTGTTGAGTAATGGGTATAACCGGCTACGTCGGGGTATAATACCCTCCAAGCATCGTTTAGATCATGTATTCGCCCTATTTCTCTGATTGCGGCTCGTGTTTTACGCATCCTCCTAAATGCCCCCCGTCTGGTAGTATCGATGTCGTAATTCATAATACAATTAAAATCGCCCAATACCAGACGCTCACCCTCCCAATCAAGCAGTTCCATGTTCACTTTATCCATCACAGTGGGATCATCTATATTTAAGTCGTACACCACACAAAACGTATATTTCTTAGCCGCTATAATAAATTGAGCAATAGCCCATCCGCCATTTTTATCTGTCGAGGTTCTAGAAGTCTCAGCTTTGAATAATTTATGTTGTAGGATAGCAACCCCTCAAATTGACACATTTAATTCAGAACTTATAATAACATTGTAACCTAGTTCTTTAAGTAAGTTGCGGTCCTTATAAGGTATTTGTGTCTCTGAAAGTAAAGCTATATGCGGGTTATACATCCTTAACTCCTCAAAAACTAAACGCCGTTTGTTCCTACTATTTAATCCTGCCACATTCCAGGCTAAGCACCTTATACTATCCATACCAAAAGATTTCTCACCTCCCCCGCCCCATATGCACCAAGAAAAAAAAAAACGATAACCAAAAGACCTTGCCACTTATTGTTTCACTACAAACTCGCCTTATGTCAATTTTTCTGATTTTACCCTGCCCCGAAGCCTCCCCCTCCCTGAGCACTCTGCTCAACCCATCCCTTACCATCCCCACCCACCCCACACACCCCGCCCCCTTCTCCATTGAGGAGGATAACTCTCTTTAAACAGCTGCCGTTGGTTTAGGCAGCCAGAAGAGACGCAACAATGACAACCTGAGGTACTGGGTTTTTCAGAACCGGTACCAAACCGGTAACCCAGCGGTGCCAGGGTACACCCAGAGACCTCGGGTTCTTTCCTGATTCAGACCACAGAAACTCAGAGTCTTCTAGGTGAAGTCAAGGATCGATTTTATTGGCTGCAACCAAGAAACAAGCGTCCTAGAAGTACAACACACGGGATGTATATTCTCAGGAGACTGCTCAAATTCACAAAGTCAGGCTTCTCTTTTTATACAAAATATTGTGCTTTAGGCAAACATTCTTCGAATTTACAGTACACTATTCACATTCTTTGTTATAAAGGAAAAGCAGAGTCATGATGACATGTCTATATTTCAGTTCGTCCAGCCCACAACAAATCACCCGGCAAGGCCCAACATTTCATCAGATATCGGTGGACCCCCAATAAAAATGGGCACCTCCCCATCATAAAGCAAGTGAGAGTGAAAAGAGCAGGGACAGGTGTGAGCAAGATTCGGCAGGGTGTGTGTGTGCTGAAAAGGTTTTATGGCCTGTTGAGCCTTGATGCTATCTCATTCGGCCACTGGGAGAGGAACTGACCAAACAGGTTCGGCCTGGGGCAATGGTTTCAGCTTGCCCAGCCTGCCTAGGTCAGAGAAAAGTCAATCAAGGGGTACCTGTCCTTTGGAATCGAATTTAGCTGTATTATAAGCCTATGTAAAGGGCAACTCATAAAATGGCTGCCGTATACAAAATGGAAGCCAAGGGTTCAGAATGAAAATGACGATTTCGAGGTGAAATCGTCACTCGAGTAAGACGAAAATGCTTGTACATAGTGTACTCGTCATTTTCGGTCTTTTGATACTAAATTCGTCATGCTAGGATGAAGTTTAATTCTCGAGTCCAGAACTACTTCACGAGTCCAGAATTCTTCAGAACCACAAACCCCTCTCTCCCATAACCACACCAGTATCTTAAATATCACCATGTACAATAAAGAAGAATATATAATTGATCCTGAAACCAAAATTTTACAATAGCAACGATGAGGGAAAAAAGTGGGAAAAAGGGTAAAAAAGTAACAAACAAAAAATTCAAAAGCAGATCCCTCTTAAAAAAACATTTGAGTTAGAGTATCACCTATTCCTACAACTCTTTCTACACCATTTAACCCTTTATCATTTTTAATTCATTGTACATAATCAGGCGTTTTGTGTTACTATTATTCTACAGGTTTCTCAATGGTTTCTCTCCGCCATTTAATCAGCTTCTTTTCCACTTATTGGTCATCAAAAAGAAGAAATGTTTGTCCATTCTTGAGTACTTTTAATCGCGCTGGTTCTTGCAAGTAAGCTTGACCACCCACAGCCTTAATAGGGTCAATATACTGACGTAACTTCCAGCGTTTCTCCATGGTGATTTTGCTTAGGTCAGACCTAACAAAAAAGGTTATTGACTCTGTTGTAACTGGCTTATTAGGTCGAGCTTTCAGCGACACCACCTGCCTTAACAAACAAGCACTGGCGTTGCCAATAGGTTTCGCATTTGGAAAGTTGGAGCTATTGGTTTTGTTACAGCTGATTGCTGGTTGAACACTGTACTTTCTCGCTCCTGCTGTGAGTCTCGAACATTAAAGGGGCAGTGGTGCAAAGTTCATTATTCTGAAAAATGTATCTTAAAATACCAGCATTGGCAAACAAAACTTTCAATCTTGTGAACAGCATAAAACCATATTTTTTGCATGTTTAAATATCTCCCGTAGGTCTTCATAACAGGGCGGGGGTTCTTACTTTAAGGCTTGCTCGTATGTCCAGATAGTTATGCACATTACATATTTATTCCGCTTCAAAATGCCTTGGGAATTGATGCCTTTGAATATCAAGTTGGTGGAAGGCATTTGCACGACTGTGTAAGTTTTGTATATCATAAATAAAATATTTAACTTTTTGTGTACTTTTGTATCTCATAAATAAAATATTTCACTATTTGTCTACATATTACTTTCAGGTAGGCTCCGAATTGCCATTTGTCTGTAAAGTAATATTTTTAATCTTCATTATTTTAAATGTAAATACAGAAGTGCTGGTACTCACTGTTCAGAGTACCTATTCACTCCTGAGAAGTGCAGTTCCTTTAACTAAATGTACTGCAGCAGTGCTGAGAGGCGAAGGTACTCCGTACCTGCCCATTTAAAGTACTGCTTCACCTTATAACTGGCAGATAGCCAGTCTGTCATTTGCTTTTGGTGGGACGCTGGTTGTTGGTATGGCAGGTGATGCAGAGTTAATTGGCTGCAAAGTTGAACTATGCTGTCACAGGGCAGGTGTACTCTCCGAGACCCACATTGAGGCTGTTACAGTAGTCATGAGCATGCTGGATTATTGTATTATGTAGAGTGCAGTAAATTGCCATGGTTTGTACAACCTTAAAGTGCTTATGGAATCCAAGCCTACTATACAGTTGTAGGGTATTTGCGGAGCAGAAGGACCGCGATCTCTTAATATTCTATGTGGTTTGGATTCACATTGGGTAGGTGTAAGTCATGTTGTAATGTGGCAGGCAGATGCGCGGAGGGAAGCCGGATGGGGGCGGGAGAGCCTGGTGGGGGGGCGGGAATGCAGGCGGATTGCGCTGTGTGCGAGCTTGAAGAAAAGAAACGCACGGCAGACCCAGCAGGGTGGCTGTTTTCACCGAGGTGTTTCAGTGACATTAAAGGCACTGAGAGCGAAGCAGCAGCCGTCTCTGATACCGACTGTGTCCCGAGGTGGCAAACATCCCCCTTGTTGACAGCTACCAATCGCCATTGTAAGTATGGCAGGCAGATGCGCGGAGGGAAGCCGGATGGGGGCGTGAGAGCCTGGTGGGGGGGCGGGAATGCAGGCGGATTAGGGAGATGCGCGTGCTTTTGTGGTCACGTGACTCACATGCACTTGGAAGAAACCGCAGTGGTTTCACTAGTCGATTGAGCCCTTGAATTTTCGCCTATTACATTCGCAAGCGAATGATAATAGGCGAAACCTAAATATGACCCGTGTAGATTAAAAAAGGACGTGGATACTGGTTATCCTTATTCCACTGGAGTAATGGTAATCTATGGACCTTTTACAATTGCGAGTCCCAGTCCCAGTCAGATAAATCCGGGAATGCCTTTTGAAAAAGTTGAACCATGAATGCTCTCGGATCTCCACCTCCGACCCCTTCTGGGAAGACTTGAAGATTTTGTGGTCTTTGTCGATTTTCCATGTCTTCAACTTTGGTTTGAAGGCTTTCAATCTGGATCTCGTATTTGCTGACACGTACCTCTGTGCGAGTGGAGAGTTCCTCTGTATCTGCCACCCTTTGTTGTAGCTCTGTCATTTCTAACGTAATACCTCCTAGTTTGCTTTCCAATGTATTTAAAGACCTCTGCATTTTATCGTTCTCTGCACGCATTTGCGTGTAGTGTTGCTGGGATTCACATCTCTGCTCACTAAGAAGTTGAACAATCAGGTTAAGTGAAACATCCTCTTTACTGGGCTCATTCTCACTCTGTGGCTGAGCAATAGCTTGGTTCAAACCCATGTTGTTGTTGTCCGTATGAGTCGTATAGTGGGTGCTAAGTGTATCCGGGGGTGGATTTTGGCCAAACGGGCGGATATAGAATTATCAGATACATTTATGTTTTTTGTCTGCTTATCTGTAGGAGCACCCTCTACTGGGCTGTTCCCTGATAGTCGAAGTGCCATCGTCTTTACCCCGCCTTTAGCTTGCACCCATTTTCATAAAGGGCTATTATCAGCAATAGTTTTAGCTTTAACCCCATTTTGCGCATAAGTTGTTTTTTTACTTTTGTTTCTGGTTTTCCTCTAGCCTTTTTTGCAGCAAAGCCTTTACTCATAACATGACCGTTTCTGGATATAACTTCTTCCATTTCTTCAAATTCGTCATTAGATCCTGAGTCAATGTGAGAGTCTTCTCCTTCCATCATATTATCTATAGCTGTGCACACCTTTTCTCCCAGCACTAATATTGGATTTAATCCAGTGTTGTTCGGCGAGAGCCGCTCAAAGTTAGTGCAGCCAGGTACTACTGGTGAGTCCAGTTGATAAAGCATGGCATCCATACAAGAAGAACCGAGGGAGCTTATATACTCCTTATCTGTTATTACAGTTTTACTTTTAGTTTTTGTAGCCATTACCAGCCCTTCATTATTGGTAGTTCCGCCTGCACCTGAATCTACCTCCGAGCCCTCTGTCTGTGTGCTGGTTGATTCTTCACTCACTCCCATGGCCTCTTTAGCATCCTTGGCAGAAATTTGACTTGGAGCTGAAACAGCTAAAACAGGTACCCCACTGTGGGATGAATCTTTAGACACCACATTATTGCCCTGTTGTACTGTTCGATTTGCAACATTGTTATGGTTAGGTGTCTGCTGTTCAGTCTCCTTTCCATTTTTGCTGACTAAATGTTCAGGTGCTTTTGGAGTCTGTAATATTGGGGGTTTAATTAAGGGTAGACCTGCTCTTTCCTATGCAGCCCCATCACTCCCAGAATTATTACTTCCTTCATTTAGCATATTCTTACCGGCACGAGTGGACCTTAGGCGCCATCTCCCGATATTCTGAAGCCTGTGACTGTGTCTGTGCACTCAGCTCCACAGGGCTCAGGGGTGAGTAGATAAGTAGAGAAGCCAACAAACGTAGCTCCAATCTGCCCAAAGTTTTTGTCAAAGACGGGCACTTCATTTGTGCTTTGCTATTTGCAATTTTGCCTCTTGCTTTTGAGGTTCCATTTTGCACTGCCTCATTGCTTTTAGAGGTGCTTGTTGATCGTGGCTTTGCTTACCCTGTCTTCATTTGTCCCGCTGTGGTTCTCGCCTGCCCCTACTCCCCGTTCCGCCGCGGGTGTTCCCGTTTGTGCGGAGGGAGACCTGGGCTGCACCGCTGGTCAGCGTGGACACCATCTTGGGGGTGAGGGTCAGCGTTCTAGTCGCTCGCCCCACTCAGGAGTGCATAAAAGATTGTAGACCCGGACGCGACACTGTCAGTCAGAGGTGCGCGCTGAGGGTACCGCAGTCATTATCATTTGTACTTTGCTATTTGCACTTTTACCTCTTGCTTTTAAAATTCCATTTGCACTGCCTCATTGCTTTTAAAAATACTTATTGCTCGTAACTTTACTTACCCTGTCTTCTTTGCCCGCTGTAATTCTCGCCTGCCCCTACTCCCCGTTCCGCCGCGGGTTTTCCCGTTTGTGCGGAGGGAGACCCGGGCTACACCGCTAGTCGGCGTAGACGCCATCTTGGGGGTGAGGGTCAGCGTTATAGTCGCTCGCCCCACTCAGGAGAGTGCATAAAAAGCTATGATTACCCGTCCGTGCCGCTGGCGCCCCTAAGGCGCGCCAAAGGCAAGCCCGTCCGCGGCCGGCCGGGGCTTGGTGCCACAGACCCTGCCCCCCGTGCTAGCCTATGTCTTCGCTATAGTCCAGATGATCTGCGCCGCATAGAGTCCCCATTGACGGGAGCCTGCAAACATGCCATCTTACCTCACAACCCACTCCTCCTATGCCCACATTGTAGCCTCCGGCTAGGGAACAACCTGCCCCCCCTCCCACTAACCACTTGAGGTTTAAGATGTTCCTAATAAATTGCAGAACCCTGCCCTGTCACGCCGCCGAAATCTCCATCCTTCTTGAAGAAGCAGCGCCGGAGGCGCTTTTTCTCACGGAAACCT
The DNA here is from genome assembly GCF_964261635.1 of Lissotriton helveticus. Lineage (NCBI taxonomy): Eukaryota > Metazoa > Chordata > Amphibia > Caudata > Salamandridae > Lissotriton > Lissotriton helveticus. The sequence goes on from NC_136061.1 coordinate 1,407,023,329, forward strand.
GGCTTCCTCCCAACTCCGAGCCTGACCTTGTCCAGACTTTGCCTACAGGCTATGCCATCACGAGGATGGACCGCTCGGTAGGGAAAGGGGGCGGGATTGCAATTATTTATAAACACGAACTAACCTGCCGAATACTGGGCAACCCTGCCACAGATTGCGAGAATGCTGCATTCTCCATCGAATTCAGCCCTGCTCACTCTCTCAGGCATATTTAATTTACAGACCACCTGGGCCCTCTCTTAACTTATGTAAATCCCTTCCTGACCTGGTTGCTAATTTAGCTAGCTCCTCCGCTAATTTTTCTATATTGGGGGACTTCAACCTCCACTTTGATGACCCCCTACAGACCCCCGCGGTAGAACTTACTAAAGACCTAGCGGCCTTCCAAATCTCACAAAAAGTCAGTAAACCTACTCGTATAAAGGGCCACTCACTAGATGCAATCTTCTCGAACCTGAGCACTCTGGTCGGGGAAAACCCTATACCGGTCCCATGGTCAGACCATTTTCTTATACCATTCACATGGTCGCCACCTGGCACAGCTATGGATAGAGCCCCCTTTTTCGTGAGAACTATGCCCTGGTCCAAACTTTCAGTTTAGCAATGGGCCACAACGCTGAAAGCCACTAAACCAGAACCGTCTGCAGACGTAGCCACTACTAACGAAAACTTTAACTGCTGGCTTAAAAAATCTCTGGACACCCTCATTCCCGAAAATGACATAAAAGTTAAGACCAAAAACACCAAAAAGCCTTGGTATACAGCTGCTCTCCGAGGCTTAAAACAGAATTGTAAAAAAATGGAGAGAGCCTGGAGGAAAAACTTCTCCCTAGAATCAAAGGAAAAATACAGAAGTACTATTAACCTCTACAAACCGGAAATTCAATCCGCACAGGCTATCTTCTTCGAAGGAAAAATCTTAGCTGCATCTAACTCCCCGCGTGAGATCTTCAACGTTGTGAAAATCCTCTCAAAACTTCCCCCCAATCCCGTCCACCCCGATTCATCAGGAGCTGTGTGTGACAAACTTGCTGAATTCTTTTTCACCAAAATCGATGCCATTTTCTCTTCTTTCCCCCCAATAACTAAAGATCTCACACACCATCCCACCGGTAGAAATCAGCCTGGCCTTGACTCCATACCGCTCTTGGAAATGCCAGAGTTAGAAAAACTGTTTTCCAAAGTCAAAAGTGGCTCCCCCAAAGACCCCGTCCCCCTACGACTGCTCGCCCAGGTAGCAAAGGTAGTCTTTCCGGTGATCTTAGACCTAGTTAACACCTCCCTCGCATCAGGAGTGGTCCTCCCGGCCTGGAAGGAAGCCATGGTGTAGGCCCTGCTGAAGAAACCTTCCCTAGACCCGTCAAATCTAGGAAACTACCGCCCCATCTCCCTTCTACCCAGGATTAGCAAAATCACTAAAAAACACTTCAATACGATACTTTCTTCCTTTCTAGAGACCCACAATCTTCTCCACCAGACACAGACGGGTTTCCGCCCACTCCAGGGAACAGAAACAGCTTTGATCTCGGTAGTGGAAGAAGCCAGAAAGATAGCCGATTCGGGCGGTACAGCGGTAGTACTGCTCCTTGATCTCAGCGCGGCTTTTGATACCGTTAACCATCACATCTTAATTCATAGGCTTAGTAACATAGGTATCTCGGGAACCGCACTGGCTTGGCTCCAGTCGTTTCTTGATAATAGATCCTTCCAAGGGTTTCACAATGAGGTAACTTCCCAAAAAACTCCACTCCACTGCGGAGTGCCTCAGGGCTCCTCCCTAAGCCCTGCTCTTTTTAACATATATACCTGCACCCTCGCAGAAGCCGTTCTTTTTTTCGGAGTCCACATAATCACCTATGCGGATGACATTCCGCTAGTGATCGGACTCAACAAAAAGGACAGTAACCTCCCAGGCTTATACACTTGTCTTCAAGTGATAGCCTCCTGGATGAGGGACTCCTTTTTAAAACTAAATGGTGACAAGAGCGAGATCATGGTCTTGGGAAATCGCTCCCCAAATCTGGCCTACTGTCCTGGGCCCGGCCCCCACTCCTAAAACCCAGCTAAAGAGTCTGGGCGTTTGGTTGGACCAGGACCTGTCCTTCAAGTGTCAGGCATGGAAGACCGCCGCTATATGCTACGGCCTTCTCCAAGTCTCTCGCAAAATCCTTCCCATCTTGCCGTTCGGGGCCATAAAGATCATGGTACAGGCCCTCGTCCTGTCTCGGCTGGACTACGCAAACGCGCTGTATTTGGAATCCCAGATAGCCACTATCTCCAGGCTACAGATCACCCAGAATCGGGCCGTTCAACATTCCCAGAATGCAATCTGCCAGACCAGCCCTGAAATCCCTCCACTGGCTTTCCGTTTGGGAAAGAATCAAATTCAAATCACTATGCATTGCCCACAAATCACTCCACAATTTAGGCCCCCCCATTCTCAACAACATCATTCAGCGGTATGAGCCCAACAGAGTCCTCCGATCCAAATCCCTAAACCTGGCATCCATCCCTAAAATCAAAAAAGCCAGAAGTGGAGGCTGTCAATTTTCCCTGCACACTGCCAAACTCTGGAACTCGCTCCCGCCCGACCTTCGAGCTGAACCCAATCATCTCTCTTTCCGCAGATCGCTAAAGACATTGCTGTTCCCCTAACTCGCTCTGTTTCATCTGCCTCTGTAAATCGCTGATGCGTCCGGGTAGCCATGCGCTATATAAATACCACTCAATTTCAATTTCAACTTCAAACGCAGCAGCCACCAGACGCGGGCCCCGCTCAACCCTAGCATCCGCCAACTCTCTCCGACTCTGCTGCCCAGTGCGGTCTCCTCCCGTGGCTCCTCCAGCCAGATCCAGAAACCCGCCTCCACAACCTCGACAGACTCCGAGCTGCTGCAAGCAGCCCCAAGCTGCTCCCGCTATACTGCTGTGCTACTATGCCTAGCAGTCCGCGTAGAGGATTACAGATCGCATCACCCGCTGGCCCGCGGCTCCCACCGAGCAGCTCGTGTTGCCGTGCAGCAGTCAACAACAGCGTGTCAGCATCTCACCTCGGCAATTCTCAGCGGGCAAAAATAGGCATTTTAATATTGAAAAATTGTGTAAATTAGCGGAAAAGTGCTAATCCATGATCAGCGCCCTATCGGCGAGAGAGGGGTCTCTACTGCTGCTCTCCGTGGCGGGTTCAGTCCGCCATCTTGCTCCTCCCGTGAAGTGTTTGGAAACACCGCCCTGTGTGGTTTTTCTCTCTCTTTTTGCAAACTGCATAGCTACATTTTTTGCATGTTTATCCTTTCTATTATATAATGTGCAATACATTGGAGACGTACAAGTGGTGCAGAGTTTCTGCTAACGACATGTTATGCAGAATTGCCGAATAGATCTCCATTCCGCTCAGATTTCCATTCCTTTCTTGTCTGCATTCACTTGCAAACATTGGTCACAGTTGGATCTAAGCACTAATATATTCAAGGAAGGCAACCCATGTGGTCTCTGCAAATTGAAATTACTAATGTGGATATTTGATTTTATTAGATATAAAAGGTAAACAAATTGATCATTGCAGATTTGTTTGAGGTATGTAAAAATACAAAAACTCTATACTTGAAAATAATCGACAGTAGCTACCAAAGCTTTTAGTGGTTTCAGCTGTCCATAAGTGCCCAGGCAATAAATATCAAAACTCATCAATATAAAAAGTTAATCTAGTCAATGCAGAAAATGTAAACAACATATAGTTTTAATTCCTAAACAACACATTTTAAACAATGAAAAAAAATATTTCAAACGTATGCTCTGAAAAAGAAAATACCAAGAACCTCATCTTAAAAGAAAACTTAAAAGAGAAAATCCCAGAAATAGTCCAGAGCGTAAAAACAAGGTCCTAGTGGCAGAATTTTAATCTTCCAACGTAATCAGGAGACAGTCATTCAGGACTTCACTTCTTGTAAAGCCAATCCACTACGGACAATAAAAACATTGACTGTTTTTTTTTTTTTTTGCATGCAGCGTAGTACAAGACCAACAAGGTATCAAGAAGGAACAGTCATAGAGGGGAAACACCCATTACAACTCAACCGTTTCCATGCACTACCTTTGCTAAGGGTTGTTAAAATGCAACTACCGTTACCACGCACAACCTTACCATGCACAACCTTACCACACAGGATTTTACAATGTATATGCCCTTTACCAAGCATACCTTTACATTAAAAAGGCAAAGTTGGTAAAGGTATATGTATGCATGTTAAAAGTAAATGGAAGTATTTAAGGGTAAGTATTGAGTGTTTTTTTTAATAATCTGCTCCACTCAAGGAAAAGAGCACGCACACGAGGGCCATTTGGATTAAGGCTTCTTTAATACATAGAGCCTCCTCCAACCCAGCACAGAGAGACTCGTTTTGGCTCACGCAGCAGCCTTCCTCAAAAAAGAAAACAAAAAGAAAAAAAATATATATATACACACACACATATGCAAAGGTTTAGGGCTTAGGGAGATTATACGGTTTTTGGTGGCAAGGTAATTTGTAGGGTTTAGGGCATGGGTGTTTGGCTGGCAAGGGGAATTTTAGGGTTTTGGAGGGGAGGTCGGGTTTTTGGGTGGCCCCAAGACCCGTTTTAAAAATAAAACGGTAATAACCCCTTGTTATTATTGTTTTATTTTTTGAGTGAGTTTTGCAGCTGCTGGCAGGGGTGTGACGCTCCTCCGCCATAGCGGGGGGCCACCACTGTTCAGGAAGGTAGACATCACAAGCCAAATTTTAAATAGAGACCTTTGTTACCAGTCGGTGGGATGGCAGGAAGATGGCATGTGATATACCACAGTTACTAAGATTAGCCTAAGAAAAGCAGAGATGTGGAGCTTGACATTTAGCCTTCACAAAGCATGATGGAATGAGTGACTTTTCAGTAAGGACAAAACTGAATGTTGTCCTGATCCTCTGGCAAATAGAGTGAAGGAGGTTCAGAGGATCAGGACTGAATAGTACATCTTTAGCCTCCAGTTCGTTGCTTGTAGATTATAACAATAGAAAGGGACACAGAGTACTCATGACCTCCTGGTGGAACACAAAGAATAGTTCTGCCTTCCAGTTAGCACAGTGATTTGTGTTGATTTAATCCAGCTGGGATTGTGTGGGGTGTCACCAAGCCGTATGTCAGAATAGCTGCTAATGACAATGGTGGTTGTCAATGCCCCTCGTTCTCACTTTAAATGAGCAGATTTCAACTTTACTTTTTATATCCATAGTGTGGGACATTAGCAATGTAGTTTCTGGAGTAGGAGTCTAGAACATAGACTCCGCCTTCTCAGGCATAATAATCTGAAAGAACACTTCTTTTCTGGCCTGAATTTGCCTCCTTTACTCCCATTTACAGCTTAAGTCACTTTGTCTAGTCAACAATGCTTTTTAGGTCGAGCCTAGCGCAGCGCAGGAGATGACCTCTTGGAATTGGTCTGTACTTTTTGGAAAACTTGTGCATGTACTGCATTGTTTCCATTGAGTACTCGTGCATGTACAGCATCCACCTTGCGAGAGCAAGCAGCTGTGCCCTCTGTTTTCAATTATCGCGTCTGCGCTTGTTTACATTTGCCTGTCTTACGGTCGCGTTAATTGGAAACAGATGGCGGTCGCGTTCACTTTTGCAGCTGCTTGTTTCCTGATGATTCTGACCGGGGCCATGTTTTTTCTCTCCCCTGCCTCGCCTTTGTGCCCACTTTCGAAGTTTGGAAGGACGGGTCGTTCTGTAAGTTTTGCACATAAATCGGGGAAATCTTTGGGGTTGGCTGTGATTGCCAGTTCTGTTTTCCGGAGAGTGTGATAGATTTCTCCTATAGTTTCATTTCTGAATCCCGTACCATTGTGGACAGCAGGCGATGCGATGAGTGGGACGGCACTTGGAGGGCTGCTGGCGGTCCTGCCTGTTTCTTACAGGTATGTTGCTACTAAAACTGCAACCTGCTCTTAGGCCTATATATTGTCTTTTTAGTATCTCACAGGTGAGATTGGGAATGTCGGGTAATGCGCGCCGGTTAGGATTACTGCATAATACAAGTTCACAGAATGCGTTGTTAAGCAGCCCGGGCGTTCTTAACAACAAAAAAGCTGTCTTTCCAGCACAACATAAACTATTGTGTCTTTCTGGGCTTCATAACTGTTATTTGATAATAGTCTTTGTTCTTCTTTGGACTGTCTGAGGGTTACGACTAATTGACAAAGTCCATACTAGTCGCATACAAAAAAGGCTTTTCATTCCTCTGCTGTACACATATTTATTGCAACAACATAGTACCTGCCCTAGAGAGAGAAATCCGACCTACGACCCCCCCAAAAGTTATATATATCTGCACCAATCTCCTTGCTTCCGGGCATACCTGTTAAACAATGAAGAAAAAATAGTTAATTAAGAAATTGCTTTAATAACTTTTGCCATGTTATCATCCATATTGGGAAACGTTCTATGACCACAAAGGTATAATTTTTCAATTTTTAATTGTACTGTTTAGACTAATAATGACATCAGTGATACAAATATTCTCATGACCTTCGGCCTTATGATGACGTTATAGAACATCGCATCAATAGAGACCCCATTTAGAGGAAAGTGGCTTTTGGCCCAGGTGGCATGGTGAGGGATACATTAAATGTTATGAGTGCTGTCACCATCCTTAAGCTCACGCTTGTGGTCGTCACAAATACAGCGCACTGGCACCAGAGTTTGCATACCGCTCTTACCCCTTGTGTGATCCTAGACAAATCAACGCATCTGATAATTCTTATACATGTCTCCAGCAACAATTGATTCTAGAGAAAGCAGGCGGAATTCCTTGGGGAAATAAAGTTTAAACAACATTTCCTCCAAATACGTTAGTGACTCTTCCCCAGCCCTACCTTTTACCGGCTTGTCCCACGCACCATGCTATACGTCTCCAAATACGTTAGTGACTCTGCCCCAGCCCTATCTTTTCCTGGCTTGTCTCACACACCACGCACCGTGCTATACCTCTCAAAATACGTTAGTGACTCTGCCCCAGCCCTACCTTTTACTGGCTTGTGTCACGCACCACGGACTGTGTTATACGTCTCTAAATATGTTAGTGACTGTGCCCCAGCCCTACCTTTTACTGGCTTGTTTTACACACCATGCACCTTGCTATACGTCTCCAAATATGTTAGTGACTTTGCCCCAGCCCTGCCTTTTACTAGCTTGTGTCACACACCACGAACCGTGCTATACGTCTCCGAATATGTTACTGACTCTGCACCAGCCCTACCTTATACTGGCTTGTCTCAAGCATTAATATGCCTAATAAATATATTAGCTTTCACCCACGATAATGTAACGCACAACTAAAATATTATAAGGTCCCAAAGGCGAAACCTATTGGCTATGCCAATGCTTGTTTAATTTGTAGTCCCCACAATGTCTTTGATAATATGTGAATCTAAATGCTGCTTTTTGTTTTTTATAACATACTTTATCGACTGCAGAAATGATAACGTCACAGACATATTAAGCCGTACAGCCTTTTCCATTTTTACCCCTCCATCGTATAGAAAAACGGATAATAGACATAATCAAAACATATTCATAAAGCAATATATCTTGCCAGAGGGTAACCCATACATTGCTGTCAAGATCCGACATATCATATGTAAAGTATGTGCAGTACGGTTACAATATCAACACAATAACTTTTCATTTTTTAGGTAAACCTGAACCTTACAAAACTTTCTATCTAAACCAACCCCTCCCCACCCCCTCCTGGTCTAATTACTCCAAATAGTGTCACCACCCTCAAGGGAATTCCATTATGTCACAATCTGTAAGGTATGGAGAACAGATCTAATTACTCGTGTTCATTGGGGGGCATATATCCTAGAAAATGTATGGGAAGGTAGGCGTCTTTCTGGGATCCTGCCGTTCGTGATGGGGCTAAGTCAAGTGCTTCCAATGCGATCAGGATAGTTTCCCATTCCAGAGATATAGGGTGTTTTCGTAACCCTTTCTCTTCCTCCTTCCTAAGAACAGCTCCCTCCGCCCTACCCCACTGTACTAAGTCTGTCTGCCATACAGTAGCCACAGGGGATCTGGGTGATTTCCACCGCATAGTTATGGCCCTACTAGCCAAGATAAGCGCAAGGTCCAGGAACCTGAGCCTAGCTCTGTGCGCCTTTGGACGTCGACGTAGACCCACAAGACATGGTAAGGCCTCGTTCGGGACCGGTAGTTGGGTGACCGTGGTAAGGGCATGGCAAATCGTTGTCCAATAACTTCGCAACCGAGGACAAGACCACATCATATGGATGAAGTCCACTTCGTCACCTCCACAACGAGGGCAACTATGTGAGAAGTCCGGAAACATACGTGTATTATCTTAGGGGGTCAGGTAGGATCGATGTAGCATTATGGTTTAAATAAATTTGAGTCTGGCATTACGTGATACTCTTTTAGGATGTTCCAACATGATCCGCCATGCCTTATCCACAATTTCCTCATCAGAATCCTCCGCCCAGCGATGTCTGAGGGCCAGGAGTGAAATTGCTGCGTGTGCCCTAATCCCAGCATATAGCCAGCGCACTAGATGGCCTTCCGGTCCCATGTAATACAGGAGGTGTACTAATTCATGCTGCGCGGGTATCGTTCGTTGTGGCGCCCATGTGATACTAATGTAGTGTAACACCGCGGCATGTAGCAGATATAGGAGTCGTGGAGCTCTAGTAACCTGCACGAAGGTCTCGTGGTCTAACAGAGTATCGTTCCCGAAAAAGGAACCCAGCTCCTCAACCCCACTGGTCGTCCATATCCGAAGTCTGGTGCGTGTAAGTCTACCTTGCGGTGTGGGTATGCCTAGTAAAGGAATATTCGCCGCGTAGGGTAATACTGCCGACGTGTAGGCAAGAGCTTTCCTCCAACAATGTAATGCTGTTTTGAGTAAGGGGGGACACGTTGGGGGGGGGATCCGGGCAACAACAAAGAATGAAGCTTTCGGCGATCCAATCTCTCCGGCGTGAAGCCGATTTCATGTAGGTTTCTACCAGCTGTCCAATAGGAGAGCCACTGTAGCTGGCTAGCATAATAGTATCCCCTAAAATCCGGGGCTCCCATGCCGCCTGCCGTCGTCCCTAGCTGGAGTTTCCGTAGGCTAAGCCGTCTCCGGCCCTTGCCCCAGATCAAAGTGATCAGAATGGTATTATGTGAATCTAAATGCTGCTTGTACTCCATTTCACTGAGGTCCCAAAATCTTGACTGTTAGGTAGATTTATTCTCTAGTCCTTAATGTTATGGAACTAAAACCCTACCGTCTCTAGGAGACCACAGGGTATGTTTTCAAGACTTGGTAAACTTTGTTATTCCCACTGTGGTTGCTTAGTTAGCTGCTCTGCACTTGACATATGCAGGGCGGTTTCCTGTGCCGAGGGCTGTTTTAAGTGAGTTAAATACTAAGACTAAACTAGAGTTAAAGATGCATGCTGCCGAGATTTCTGTGCACGCCTCCAGTTGGTAAACGTTTGGTTAGGCTTGATAATTCTATGTAGAGGTAAATTATTTTTTGGGTCACAGCCGTTGTGAATACATTTGGAATCTGTTTTCCCTTCTGGACCAACTGTACAAACTGTTTCTAGATCCACTTTGCTCTGAAGGATCTGAAAAGTCCACCCAGCCTTTGTGTTTGGAGTAACAATTTTTAGCAGCCGCAGAAATGAAGTTAAAAATGTATGAAAGTAGTGGCAGTACTCACATTATGCATTGTTATTTTATAAGAGCAACCCCATCTTCAGAAGTTATCTCTGTCTTACTGGTGATAACCAAGTTTTAATATTTTATGTATCCTTTTTTGTAATTGCTTGCCCATAACTGTATTGAATTTGTAATTTTTCTGTACCTAATGTGAAATTTCTGTAACTGGTAACACGCTGTTTCCTTATGTAAAGCGCTCTGATACCTCTGGGTCTAGCTAGCGCTATATAAAACTCTAAAATGAATCAATACATTTCATAATGTTTACATTAACTCCCCCTCTCCTTTTTAGGTCTCAGCCTGCGATGGCTGCGCTTGCACAGTCTCGCTGGCGAGACTTAATGAGATAAAGAGAACATCGCTTGCGAGGTTAAGCCCCGCCCCTCTTCTCCATTGGCTGGCCTCCTAAACGGTGGCCAGCCATTGGAGAAGAGGTCCTAGTGCGTTCTTCTTTCTCTTTAAGCCCCGTCCTTTTCAGATTGGGTTCCTTGACTTACTGCTGAAGTAAAAGGTTTCCTATCTTCTTTATGGGTCCAGATGGCCCCATAAAGAAGATAAGGAACTCTTTACCCCAGCAGGAAGTCGGGGCGCCCAGTCTGAAAGGGATGGGGTAAAAAGATTAAAGGCAGCGCTTTCCCTCTCTCCGCCGTCCTCTTCCCCCTCCCCCTCCCGTCTTCTCGCCTGCCCCCCCTCCCAAAAAGCTACAACCAGCCCCAGTGCTGTGTCCTCAGCCCTGCGCTAATAACAGCGTGGCCGTCTCTTGCACTTTTATCCGAAGATGCTGCAGTACCAAGAGAATCTACCGCCCACCTCAAGACGGTTCTGGTTTTATCGACATGACTGCGATGAACGCTCATTTGACTCAACAGGAACGGAACAGGATTCGACTTGAGACTCCTGCTTAAATAAAGGTCTCTGCATCGGTTATATCCACCCCGTGAACAGTCATAATGTGACTGAAACTTTTGTCCTGCAAGTCAAACACACAGATCGCTGCTGCAGATGCCTCAGCCCATTGAACTACCTTGCAGGCAAGTCGGGCCTCCTCTTCCTCCTCTCTGAAGTGGCTTAAACCCCTGACCAATCTCACAGAGAGTACCTGTGGGTTACATACGACCTCGGCAGCGCGTGTGTCTGCACACTGGTTGTGTATTTCCACCTGCAGGGAGTGAGCTGCAGGTCAGGCATAGGTCAGAAGCAGGTACAGTGACAGTTTCCCATTGAGCTGTCTCATGGGATTCAATGTGTCAACAAAATCTGAAATGTTGGATAGAGAACCTAGCTGTGAAATTAGATCACTATCCATAATGGTTGTAACCTTGAAAAAGGAGGGAGGATATCCTTTTTCTTGAGTCCCCTCACTCACCGGAGTTTCCTCACGGTGACATGCTTCATTATTGGGGCCCTCCCAACCCGCTGCGGGTTGAGGCGTGCTACGACTTGCGAACTACGTAGGAGCACTGGTAAGTGAGGACTATGTGTGGTGCAGTGAAAGAGGTGAGTGGATTGGTGCGAGTTTAAAAATACCTTACTAGTGGGAGGAATGACTTTTATTCTTGCTCCTAGTAGATATATTGAAAGTGGGGTGGGTCTATAGGTAAAACCGGTAAAATTATGAAACCAGAACCCTAGTAGAGTGCCAACATGTTTCGAGCTGTACCCCTCAGCTCTTCTTCAGGACATCACAGGGTCCAGCCCTGTGAGTACCACTCCAAAGTGTGTAAGTAATGCCTAACAATGAGCATTTAACTGATATAAACCATATACATACGACACTTTCAATAATTCAGTCGTGTATGCTTTTAAAGGCTGTATTAAGCCTCTTGGTCAGGCGAGGGAAGAAGGAGAGCCGCGTAATGGTTTTGGTGCGGGCGGAGCTCCTTGCCGGTAAACCTGCTCGCGTCCCTCTCGACGGGGATTCAATCCCATAAAGACCGGGTCCTAGAACTGATTAATTTGTGCTGAGAAGGCAAAATAAAACATCATTGGGCGTCGAAAAGGCTTCTGTTCACGATGACTGACAGCTCTAATGGGGAGTGTTGGACGGCGTGGGGGTAGGGGATGACAGGATAAAGACGCAGATCTTCCCTTTCTTTAGGGACAGTGTCGGGAGGGGCACCCACACAAGTGACTCTATTGAGATTGCGCCCAACGTGCCAACTTTCCGACTTTCAGGAAGTTCAACGAAGTCCATTTCTGAAGCACACACAAGGCCTTTAACAATCCCAGTCCTTCATAGCCCCCTCCCCTCTCCTCCACGGGGGCGGGGGTCAGAATGTGCGACAGCCGGACAAGCACCACTACAATCCGCCCTGTCAAAATGAGAGCCCTTGGGGGCAGTGACGTAGCGAGAGTGCCGTGGGGCGTGGGGCCTTGTGCAAGCAGGGGCCCCCACCACATTTCCCGACCAATGCTGCTTGGTTAGCAATGGGCAGCAGTAATCTGGATTCAGAGGGCCCGTTCGGCATCTGGGCACCGGTGCAACTGCACCTGCTACACCTCTGACAGTTAGGAGAAGCACGACCTACAGCAGGGCTTGGTCAATTCAGAGACAGCCTCACATTTTCACAACAGTTACCCTCTGTCCCAGAAAAGCAAGACACGGAACCCCAGATATGAACGTCCATCCAACAGCTGGAATTGCCCCGCAATTTCACAACATGGGCAGGAGCACCCCAGGGCAAAGAACACCCGGACAATCTCCACGCCCACCCGCTCATGAGATGCATGCAAAATACCACAGCCCCGGCTTTCTGCTCCCACGCTGGCAACAGACTGCAGCTATGAGCTGGGAGGGCAACCAGCCGACCCCCTCTTCCGAGCCATACCTGCACTGAACCCCACTTTGAGATTCCTGCGCATGTGTATAGCTGAGGGCGGCACCCCTGCAGTATCACAGCACTCACACGAGCACCCCGAGGCGGCGGGGCACCTCCCCCTACGCCCCAACGGGTAACCCATAGCCGAGACAGTCCTAGATTATCACAACTCTGATGAGATGAACCGGGGACGTAGTGAACTCCCTCAGCCCCCCTCACCCCCGTTCGAGGGATACCAGAATCCCACCCTGGGATACCCGCACTTTCACAGCTGGCCCGCCGCCACAGCATCACAGCACAGGCTTTGTGCCACTTGAGAGACAGCAGAACCCCGGAGCCAGGGGCTTGCAGCCGACACCCCTGTAACCCCGCATCCACAAAGAGTTGCCTGCGCCCTACCTTTTTGTTACCAAGAGCTGCGACACACTTGCGTCTCTGCCCTACATCAGAAAACAGCACTTCAGAACCAGTGCTTAATTTGAGCCGGTGGGGCACTTATTTTTCGCATCAGATATCTTCCGAGCGAAGGAGAGGGAAAATACACAGATCAAAAAGATGGAGGAAGACGCCAACAGCGTCATGGAGGAAGACAGCAGCAACCTTCAAGAGGGATATAAAGGGACAGTGAGCGTCTGATAGTTAAAGATGCACACGGTGGTTTTAGGACTGTCAGCCTTGGTATTCGGCATGCAGAAATTGTCTGGGCAGACCTTTGGGGCCAGGCACTTTTTAGGTCTCATTTAGTGAAGCAAGAGAAATAGTTTGCAATTATGCCCAAAATAAAACGTGGGGTGAGGGGTGGGGTGGGGTGGGGTGGGGTGGGGTGGGGTGTGGGGGGGGGGGGGGTGGGGTGTGGGTGGGGGGGGGGTGTGTGTGTGTGTGTGTGTGTGTGTGTGTGTGTGTGTGTGTGTGTGTGTGTGTGTGTGTGGCTCGGGGTGTGTGTGTGTGTGTGTGTGGCTCGGGGTGTGTGTGTGTGTGTGGGGCTCGGGGTGTGTGTGTGTGGGGCTCAGGGTGTGTGTGTGGGGCTCGGGGTGTGTGGGTGTGTGTGTGGGGCTCGGGGTGTGTGTGTGTGGGGCTCGGGGGGTGTGTGTGTGTGTGTGTGTGTGTGGGGCTCGGGGTGTGTGTGTGTGTGTGGGGATCGGGGTGTGTGTGTGTGTGTGGGGCTCGGGGTGTGTGTGTGTGGGGATCGGGGTGTGTGTGTGTGGGGATCGGGGTGTGTGTGTGTGGGGATCGGGGTGTGTGTGGGGATCGGGGTGTGTGTGGGGATCGGGGTGTGTGTGTGTGGGGATCGGGGTGTGTGTGTGTGTGGGGCTCGGGGTGTGTGTGTGGGGCTCGCTGTGTGTGTGTGTGGGGCTCGGTTTGGGTCTGTGTGTGTGTGGCATTTGCGAGAGATTAAGCTATTGGCATTTGTAAATGACAATGACATTTATTTATCTGTTTTCAAAACCAACATATAAATAAAAATGTCATTTACAATGGCATATAGCTCTAACTTTTGCAAAGGCGAGACCGTTGCATTGTAAATGCTTGTTTTTAAATTGCACTTTCGAAATAGAAGAATCTGTGTTTCTTCCACCTGTTTATCTCGCGTTTGATTGAATCATTCTTAAGACTTACTTCTATTGAGATATAAGGGCAATTCTCTTGTGAGATCTAACATAACTGTGGAGTTGTACATTTTTTTTTAACCAAGATGGAGCTCACAGTTTGCTGTGCTTCAGCTAGTTTCGATAGGTATAATAAATGAGGCCTGGGATAGTCTAGCTAGTGACGTGCATGCTCTGATATTTACATCAGTTCACAATGTCCTATCAATTTACACGATTTTCTAATGAAATCTACTCTTCGTGCAAACTGAATCATCCCATGCTTCGATGTGTGCTGATTAAGGCCCTCTGTCCTCTTGCTGTACTTTTTGTACCAGCATTATGTGTAAACCTATTGTTACTAATTCTTACACGTAGAGTGGGTTTTTGCTTCACCCAAGTGTATACAGGTTTTTTAATATGCTGATTAGCTCATATGCTCCTCCACAACTTCCTTTGTGTGCCTCAATGTGATTGCAGAGATGAATATCTCCTTGTCATCTCAGATTGGATCTACGTTGGAAGAGCACCAAAGTATTCATATGTTGCTCTTATTTTGCCTACTTCATTAATATGGTGTATTAAAAGGGAGGGAACTGCTTTGTTGTTCCACCCAAAGCCTTGGGAGTAAACCTCACCCGCACTTATTTCTGACACAAACTAAATATATAATCTCTGCTGTGGGGTGCCGCACCCTCAACAAAGTTAGCCCAAAGAAGTTATTTTTAGGTCACGGTCAAGAGCACAGCCGTCACCAGACTTAATATGATCAACCTAAAAATGTGCTTTCAGGAGTACTACATAGAGGGGCTTTGGCTTCGCCCACATGCTGGTAGCCAGGTGTATATGTTTTGATCATACAGAAGTTGTGTGCTTCTCCTCTACACAGCTCTTATTACTTTGTTTGTGTATCCTTCTCCTGAGCAAGCAGCCGGATAGCTGCTTGAGCTTGAACTTTCAAGGGTACACAAATGAGATTGTAATGCTGTCAAAGTGTATTTGATAAGTAGATAATTTATGTAGTTTGTTTTTCATCTGGCAGCAGCACAGATGGGAGGACCGCAGTCATATGGAATGTATTCCAGTCCCTGCTCCCTCCCATTCCATCAGTAACTTTAGACATCAGAGTGCAGTTTTGTGTTGAGAGCAGTATGGGATGCCCAACGCTACAGTAATCTACTTGTCTTTAGTCTGGCTAGAAAGTCAGCTGTTTCTGACCTTGTATTCAACAAAAAGAGCTTTCAGCGTACTACTGAGACAGTAGACACATGTTGGTTCCCCCAAGTACAGGATTTAATTTGGCTGAAATTGTGTGCTTCCACTAAAAAGACTGCTTGTAGTTCACTTTTTGACTTGTGGCAAACCTTATACTTGATACCGCAGGACTGAGTTGGTTATGCTAGCAAGCCAATGGTCTTCGCTATAGGCGTAATCTGTTTATTATGAAATACTTTCATAAAGGCACTAGGCCGGACATATGTATTGTGAAAAGCATATGTTAAAGTTGATGGAAATATGTGTGATTGTACTGTATATTAAAACCTACAGATGGGTATTTTCTTACATGGAAGCTCGCACAATACACACTAGGATTTTGGTGTTGGTTACCCCATTTGACAAAGCATTGATGTAGAAGGTTTACTCTGAGAAGCCTTGCTAGGCCCTTTTAGGAGTTAAAGTATTTTGTTTAGCCATCTGTAACTTTATGTACTTTACTAATTTTATGACCCTGTGCGCAACAGTTGCTTTGTGGAAATGCATAGGCTCAATACTGTCAATACGAATTGGTTATGATGAGGTATTGGTCTCATTGGTGCTCTGTGAAACGTTATGTCCGATGCCACAGGTTTGGTCTGCTTATTATAAAACATTATGACAAGGGCAGTTGGTTTCCCTTATTTATTGTGAAAGGCATTTTAGCCTATGGCTTTAACAGTTGGTTGTCATCACATTGTATTACAGGCTTCAGCCAAGTATTTTATTACTTGTAATCCTACCTGTTAAGCAGGGGCTTTGGCGTTGGCCACCTATTGTTACAAATCCTGTGGATTTTCACTGTGATGATTCTTGTTAAGCACTGCTGAGAGGATTGTATATTGTTCTGCAAGTTGTGTTTGTCTCCATATTTGTAATTCTATAACAACTATATGGAAGATGGATTTCAATTTATGTGCCGAGTATAGTCTTTGTTGGTTCCTTGGAAAAATGACTTGACAGATTTCATAGGTTTACTCGGTTTGTTTTGAAACATTAGGACATAGCCAGCTGGACTGATCTACTTATTGTGAAACCGATGTGTTAACCCCACGCGTGCGGCGCATTTTCCCGCTGTGCGCTGACTTTTGCAAAAACCCGCGGTTCATGACGAGCTCAGCTCGTCATGAGCGTACGAGAGGCGTAACTCATGACGAGCTCAGCTCGTCATGAGCGTCGAAGGGGTTAAAGACAAAGGGTTTTGAACCAGGTCTTGGCTTGCACTACCTCAACAGTGCGTGAGTCGGCCATTGGCTGACACTTAGGAGGTAAATAAAGGCCCCTCTGGTGCGCTGCTTCAGAGGGTGTCCTTTATTTGTTTTAATTTCTGACTGACAGTGAAGAGTTTCCTGAGCAGCTCGATGTATTTATTTATTTTTACAAATTAATATATATATATATATATATCTATATTTAACTTTAATGATGATCGGAGTGCTGGCTTGTTTTACTTAAACTGAATCATTGCTTGAGGGGGGTCGGGGAGGTGGCGTCTATATCAGTCCTGAGCACTGTTTCTAACGGGAGAGGCATTGTTGGAAAGGGGAGAATGACCATTCTTAAAGGTTAACTGTATAAAGAATCATGATTTTATTAAGTACAAGGAGGCTAGCATCATGGATTAACATTTACTCACTCTTTCTGAACTGCAACCTTTATAAGTCCCAAGAATAAGAATGCAAAACGATTTCACAACGATTAGAACTCCCAAGTCCACATTACTCTCTGTCCTCCATGTTCTTCCTCTTTTGTTTCTCTTCTTCGTATTCTCTTTCTTGTTTTCATATCATAAACATTTTACTGTTCTGAAAAATGTGAACACAAAATGTATCTTTCTGCCCAGCCTTAATTTGTTACATCAACGTATTACTTTAGTGCCTCATATCTTCAACCTCCTGTATTTATATTATTTTATTACCAACCACTTCCTTTAAACAATCTGCAAGGGTGTGGTGGTATAATACTACTCTTCTTATCTGTAATAAAATTGCTATTCTTTATACAATTAACCTTCAAAAATCGTCATTTTATGGCAAGACAGGAGGCTAGCATTATGCATGTTCTAAGTTACTCAAAGCTCAGTGCGAAACATGTTCCATTAGTCTAAAATAAACTTTTCTACATGTATCCACTTTTGACCATAATCTGCTGCCTTCATAATTTCATCCAATCTTTCGCCAGATATAAATGTTTTACTTACCATGGCACCCCTCACTGAATGTGCCAAATACATAGTCTAATCAATATCTCTACGATTGCAGATTTAAACCACCTTGCAGTGGTTGCATTTATAACAGCTTGAATAGTTTTCATATATATTAATAACTGATCCACTCCAGCACTCCTATTTCCATCACTCTACACTCATATTCTTTTATACATTTAACCACACATAATTTTGGTGAATTATCTAAATTTGGATAAAATAAAGGTTACTTTGTCCAAGTTCTTTTCCAGACCCCGAACAACACTCCTGTTGGTTGATAACATCTATTTGATACCACCTATGTTCCCATATCTAAAACTATTCTAAAAGAGATCAAACAGAAAATTGCTAATTCCCAGGACAACTCTTTCTCCTAAGTATTTATTACTAGGTCAGTCCTGAAACAACTTCATAACTAAATCTACATCCCAAGGAGACTAATATTTTGGTTTCGGACATCTTTTGAACGTTATTCTTTTCGTCGCCCTACAAATCAAAGGACTCCTTCCAATAGAAATACCCTGAATTAATGAATGACCTGCTGCCCCAGCTGATCAATAACAGTCGACTGTTATGTAAGAAAGTCCTTTATCGAATAGCTCTGTTAAAAAATGTGTTATTTGTATTTCGTGAGCGTCCACAGGATCCAAATTCCTTGCCATGGACCCGCATAGCCATACTCCCCTTTCACTCTTATATTTTTTCTGAGTTCCAGGCGCCCATGATCATTGAGCAACCCTGAAGCTGATTCTGAAAGTTTTGTGAATCTTCCAAATTCCCTGAAATTCTCCAGACTAGAAGGTTGAGCAAATCTGACTGAATTAAAGGGTGCTCTGTCTCTTCTGCTCCTTTTAACAGACCTCTTTTGGACCTGATCAAATAAGGAATCTCCATAGCCATTTTGAAACAGTTGGAAACTAGGCTTGAGTTTTCCAAAAAGGTGTTACTAAGACTATCCAACAATTCTGTCTCCTGCATTGTAACAACGCTCTCTGAATCATGGAAAAAAGTGGGAACGCATTCCCTTTCATCCGTGTCCAATCCTGCGTGAATGCTTCCACTGCAGTTGTGCCTGGATCTGGTCTCCAGCTGCCCTATATTTTTAACTGAAAGGTCAACCTGGAAGGAAAGAATCCACTTCCAAAGGACCCAAGAAACTCTGAATTTTCCTGAAATAACTGTTCTAGTTTTCGATTGCTGAAATCTGTATGATGCTTCTAGTTCCAGTCTGCTACCATATTGTGTACCTCAGGTAAATATTCTGCTTTCAACCTAATCTTGAGCTCTAAACAGAAATTTCACGTTTCTTTTGCTAAGTCTGGTGATTATATTGATCTATTCAATTTGCTCCATCCTAACTTGTTGATATAGATCACTGCTGACATATTGTCCATTTTTAACAAAACTGACACTTGCGGATGTCTGAAACTGTGAAGAGCAAATGATCCTACTTTCGTCTCCAGACAATTGATACTTCCCTTCCTATCCAATATATTCCAAAATCCACTTGTCTATTGTCCCGAACTCATTGCTCCCCATCCTATCATGCTGGCATCTGTTTCCAGAATGACATCTGGTCCTGTTTCAAATATAGCGCAACCATTCCACACTTTCAAATTCCCCATGCACCATTTCAACTCTTCCTTTGCTTCTAAGTTCGCTGCTATCCTGTCCCCATACCGTAAACCTTCTGCTAATGCAGTTCTCTTATTCCCTGCAATGCCCTGTAATACAAAGGCCCTGGGAATACAGCGTGTATTAAATATGAAAGCAGTCCAATCACCCATGCTAAAGCCCTTAGATTTATATCCTCTTTCCTCAACACTTTTTTTCTCTACTCTTATTTTCTTTACCTTCCTCACTGAATGCTGTAACTGACTCCTCATCATATCCACAACAAATCCTACAAACTACAATGTCTGGCTCAAAATCAACATTGACTTCTCTAAGTTCACTATGAATCTAAGTGAATCCAGTAAATCCTTCACCATAGTCAAATGTTTTCTCAATTCTTCTCCACTTTCATTCATTATCAAAATGCTGTCCAGATAAACAATTATCCTTAGACCCTTTTTTCTCAAATAACCCACTACTGGTAGCAAAATCTTAGTAAAGCACAAAGGGGCTTACAACAAACCAAAGGGGAGACATTGAAACTGGTACAACTGACCCTTCCGTCTGACCTCTAAAAAAAAAAAAAATCGACTTTCCGGGTATATTGGAATTGTGAAATAAGCGTCTTTGAGACCAAATTTCACCATACAATCTCCATCTAGTAAAATAGCCCTCAAAAGATGAATACCCTCCATCTTGAAATTTCTATATGTAACAAATTGGTTTAACTCCCTTAAGTTTATAACTGGTCTCCACCCTTTGTCTTTTTTCTCCACTAGAAAGAATATAATGATATAGGCTACTTAGTTCTCTTCTATCCTTACTATAGCATTTTTTGCAAAGAACTACATCACTTCTTTCATAGCAATATCACCGGCTCTTTTTTGTAAACTCAACTCTCTCGGTTGCTTCCACTGGTATGGTTCCGAATTGAAATCTATTTGGTAACCTTTTATTGCTGACATAACCCAAGGATCTTCTGTTATTTTCTTCCATTGATCTACAAATAATCTCAGCCTTCCACCAACCCCTTCTTGGGACAACCAGAATGTATATTCATACTCACCTTGACCTGTGTTTGAATTTTGTCCTTTCCCTCTAGTTCTTGGGGCTGTAGAACTAGCTAATCTGCCTCTTTGGGTATAAAAGCCTGATGTTTCTCTATAATATTTTCTTCCTCGATAACCACTTTCTTGGTTCCCTGTATTGTGGGGCTTAAAATATCCCTGGCTGAGAGGTTGCCCCTCCTACCAGCCAATCCATAAAAACAGTTACAAGAAAATACTTTTTTCATTCAATACTGAAACATATCTAGGCTTTTGAAAGATTGAACATATTTCCCTTTACTCTTCACCATAACATCACCATATTTGATGCCCTGTTTTCTTCTTCACGGGACTCTTTGATGCTTAAATCTCTTAATCTTGGATTGAGTCGAGCATTTGCGTTGCCTAACAAGTATATCGCTCTTAGACACCAATCTCAACAGATTAATCTTCACATCTGTGCCTTTTAAATATACCTTCGCTAAAAAATCGAAAATACTTGCCTCAGGATGTCTAAAACCTTGTCCTGGCATTGCTTGAGCGAGTTTTCCAACCCATTCCTTGGGTTTTTGCCCATTTTGAAAAGGTACGCGATTAATTCAGGATTACTGTTGGTGGTCATTGTTACCTTCTTCTGTATACAGGACAAGAGCATTCTGCCCTGATGATATTCCTCTCTTATGGCTTCCTTATCCACAATTTAATATATACGGCCATATGATGCAGTGGCCACCATTCCTTGCTTCTTGGGTGTTCAATTTTCCTAGTGTCAAATATTTTCTCCCCCAATGGGTCCAACACTGTTTTTCCCCCTTTTCCTAAACTCATTTAAACCATCCTTATAATCTAGATCTAAAATATGTTTGTTAATATCTTGACGTTCTTCTGTTTGCTGAAACTCATTCAGTTTGTCCTTCTTGTATGCATTGCTAGACTACCCATCTTGTATGTTGCTTAGGACATCTACTCTTTTTGTGCCGCTAAGGAGTCCTTTCTTCTCATTTGCATTCTTCAAATGCTTTCTCTTTTTAACGCACTTTCCACCTGGACTGCTGTGTGAATCACCTTCTGCCTCAGAGATAGAAAAATATTATTCATCATCCTAACTCCTACCTGACATTTCCTTCTTTAAACCTCATTCACTGTTTCTTTAACTTCTAAATGCAGCTCTTGTGATACAATCTTTATTTTTAATTTCTTCTGCGATATTGCTCCTGACTCTTGGTCTGTCATATTACTAAAATTCCCCTTTTAGACTAGAAACAAGCTTTTTTACCTTAAAAGACGGTAAGAATAATCTCCCGTATGTACATACTCTGTTTTGTCCTGTAAACATTGACACTCTGTCCAGTTTTTAATAGCTGGCACCAAGCGCGTGGCCTCAATGAGTGCCTGTAGTGTGATCTCCGATTGAGCGTGTTCTCATTACTGAGCAAACATGCTCTTTCACCTGTAAAAGCATGTGCTTGCCCGCCTTTGAGCGATGCGCGTACAATCTCCCATTGAAAACAGCTTGAATAGGTTAATAATGATGTTCATGACCTACGTGATGTGCCGCCCACACCTAAGGTAGCGGCTGCATTGCGAGTGCTGTTCTAGCCAAGACATCATATCGGCAGCATTGTCACTACAACAGATCGTCTCCTCATACGAGTTGCAGCACGTGCATCCACAACTGCCAAGTATTTTTTTTTTTAAATGATGCTTAACTAAAATTATGCATTTTAAAGCAATGCATTACCTGTCCGTACCAGAGCTACCCCTAAACCCGCTAGAGCACTTTTATATCACCTTTTTGTGAGCACTGGATCATTCTAACTTGGGGGGAAAAAAAAAAGTTTATATGTTGCAATGTTTAAAATAATTACATCTAAGTCACTATATATTGTCCTGCACCATAAGTAGCTTGCTAACTAAACTATTTCATTTGAATCTAAATGTATTTTTTTTTGATTAACGACGACGTATATACGACTCACTGTTCTCCGTGAACCATTGTTTCTCAAATATCAAGGACAAGCAAGAGCTTTCTGTCTTTTCCCAATAATGCAGTGGGGGTCCTCAAGGAAGAATTTAGAAGTGTGACAGGACCAGTTGGCCCTAAACTGTCGTGAGGTAGTCCCTTTTAGTGCCCAAGTGGAGGTTTTGCCCACTAATGCTTCAACTGAGGGTACTACTAATTTATGTTGCTCACCGCACAGTCTCAACGATGAGGTTGTGCCTGTAAGCGACACTTTGGCCACTGAGAGCACGATAATCTCTCTACCGGATAGAGCCTGTAGGCGAGACACCTGGTGAAAAGCAAAAACATTGTGTTGTGTTGACGAGCAAGGCCAAGTCTGGAAATTAATTAGGAAAGGGGGTGAAAAAGGGGGATCCTGCCCAAGGTTCTGTACTACCTATGGGACATTGTATTCACCAAGACCTTTTTCTCAACCTGGAAACTCAAATTTCATCTGCATTGATGCACTTTATATACAAATTGCTAAAATGGAGGAAGGAGTTCATCCATATGCAAATGATTACATTTTGTTTTGTCAAAACTGTTTTTATTATTTCAAGTAAAAATTACAAAACCGCAGGATAGTTTGTAATGTACAAATCTGTCCCCAAGTTACATAGCTAAATATGTAGTCGGCATCTCATATTTTACAGAACCAGCTAGCTCCACTAGTGTACAGATTGCCTGCAACTGGTGGTACCAAAGGTTGATCAAGCCTGCAGACCCCTCCCTTAGCCCCCACCCCACTCCGTAATTCAACCATGGTACAGCAGGGCTTTCATCATCACAGTACGGGGGTTCAGATCACCAGATTGGGACATGACTGTCGTCACCTAGAGAGTGGGCCCCTCAACCACTACCCCCCACACTTGTAGCGCTCACCACCTCCCTTAAAACTGGAACAGGGGTAGGGCCCTCGTCCTTGTCAGACATGCACAGAGTGGTAGACCCTTCGAGAGGTATTGAACCAAGCCTCCCCAAATATATTTAAAATTCTTATAAGTGTCTATACTTTGTGAGCTTGTTGAGCGCAAACGAATAATCCCCAAAGGGATCTCTCCACGCTGAGGGGGAAAGATATGGAGGACACGACCTACTAGAACAGCCATGTCTTTAAGAGTTTTTTTAACCTGGGTAACTCACTGCAAGCCCTGATGTTTGCTGGTAATTTATTCCACTGTCTCGGGCCAGATGACAAAAGGCTCTACCACCCTTTCTTGCCCTCTGTATCTTCTGAATACACTGAAGGTTGGCATTACTGGATCTTAATTGTTGTGCCGGTTGATACCGCGTAAGTAAGAAGTACACAGGTCCTTTCCCCTGTAATGATTTAAAGACAACAACGAGCATCTTAAAGATAGCGCGTTTCTTCACCGGGAGCCAGTGTAGTTGATTCAGCAAAGGGGCAGAAGGAGTCTGTGCCGGCTTGTTTAGGGCACGACGGGCTGCAGTGTTCTGCACCACTTGTAGACGCCTTAATAGGTCCTGCCTGGCCCCCACCAACAGCGAGTTGCCATAGTGCAGCCGACTCACCACGAGTGACTGGACCAGGGTTCTCCTTGCCAACAGTGGGATCCAGGAAAAAAAAATTCTTAGCATCCTCATTGTGCCAAAGCACATGCTGGATACTATCTTGACCTGTTCCTCCATGGATAGTTCATCATCTATCCTAACACCCAGATTCCTGGCCCATCTCCTGGGTGGCGGAGCCTCACCTAGCTAGGGTGGCCACCACTTGGGGGCCCAGATTGTCTCCGCTTTTCCAAAGAGCAAAATTTCAGTTTTTGAGGGATTAAGTTGTCAAAAATTCCTCCTCATCCAGACGGTGATACTGGACATGAAGCTTCTAAATTTCCGTTGAGTTGACATAATGTCTTCCTCAATGGGAACGATTAGCTGCGTGTCATCCGCATAGGAGATGGTTTTGAACCCATAGCTTCTGATGATATCTGCAAAGGTGTCACATAGGCATTGAACAGGGTCGGGCTCAGTACTGAGCCCTGCGGAACACCCCTATCTACCCCTATTGTCTGAGATACAAATGACCCCAACTGTATACTCTGTGTACGTCCCGATAAAAAGCTCTGGATCCACTCAAGAGCTTTATCCCTCACCCCGATCCCCCTCAATCTGTCCAGCAGCAACCGATGAGAGATGGTATCAAAAACTAGTGTCATTCTGATGGTATCCGTCACTTCCAGCAGTGCAGCCTCCGTACTATGAGATGCACGGAAGCCGGACTGAGAGGAATCTAAAAGGGGGTTTTGTTCCAGATATTGGGACAGTTGTTGATTTACCAGAGTTTTCAGAACCTTCGCACAACAGGGGAGAAGTGAAATAGGTCTATAGTTCTGCAGCTCAGACTGGTCCACCGTCGCCTTCTTTAGGAGAGGCTTGACCCGCGCTCTTTTCCACTCATTTGGAAATATAGCTGTCTCCAACGAGATGTTATAGATATTGGAGAGTGCATCTGCTAGGACAGGGCTGAGTATTAATATTAATGTTAATATATCTACCATGCGGTCCACTCCTGAGACCCAGCAATACAAATCCTGGATCAAAAGGGATTGAGTATGCTAAGATTACCATGATCTGAGCATATATCTCCTCCTAGAACGGTCGAAATCCTCAGGCAGTCCCACCAGATATGCTTAAAGTCCGCTAATATACCAGAGCCCCTCCAGCATAGGTCAGACACCTGTGGAAACATGTTTTTAAGTTTAGTAGGGTATAGTATCAATCGAACAGAAGTTTATAGTGGTCCTCCCTCATGCACATGGAGTAGTTAAGTCTAGGGATGTCCCGACAGAACTTGGACCAACCAGCCTCCAGGATGGTGCCCCCGAACGGCTTCCAGAGTTCTACATGCCTCGGGCGTGGGGTAATCAGGGAGTCGAGCAGAAGAGCGTATAGGCCTTAGATGCACCCCCTAGCACCTCACCCCCACCTGGCAAGGTTTTCAATAGTAGTCAGGTCTCTGATGGCTGCCTCCCTTACCTCCTGTTGCAGCAGCCGGTGGTCTGATTGGTATAGCGGAACTTTTCGCTGGCCGGCAAATGAAACTCCTGCTGACAGTTCACGAAGGTGAGAATATCCTCGTTGTGGAATAAATTGGATATTGTCAAGCATATCCCCTCCCTCCAGGCTTCAAAGGGAACCAAGTTTTGTGCTGGTGGAAATGTGGGGTTGAAGTGAACCAGTGTGAGAGGCAAGGGGAAAGTCGTCCAGGAGAATTGTCAGAGCACCTCGTCTCAAAGCCTGAGGATAGTCCCAATGGGGGTGCTAAGTTATGCATTCCAAGGCCTACTTGACTTAGGTTTCCACCGGAGATCCCAGATGTATTTCCCTGCCACTGCCCTATCCATATGGAGCCAGTGTTTGTCCAACTTTCTGGCTGACCACTCAGGAATCTCCCTCGGCTGCGCCTTGTAGTAGAGATTGAAGTCTGGTAGGGCCAGGCTCCCCGCTTATTGAGGTAGGCGTAGCAGTTTATAAGGTAGGCGGGCCCTACGATTCTGCTAGATAAACCGGATTATTAGGGTGCGAGCTCTGGGTGGATGCTAAGTTCCAGTGCAATGGGGATACCCTGGAATAAGTGGAGCAGTATGGGCAGCACAGTCATCTTGATTACATGGATCCTCCCCAACCATGACGGATATAGGGGGGACCATCTATGCAAGTCAGTTTTCAATTGTTGAAGTAAGATGGGATAATTGGTCCTTAAGAGGTCCAAAATCTCTGGGTGATTTTAATGCCTAAGTATGTGATGTTCTTCCTAGCCCACTGAAGGGTGTGTCCCTCCCCATGACCTCCATCTCTGGGGTGGGCAATTTCAGGTGGAGCAGGAAGGATTTGGTTAAGTTAACTATAAATCCCACCACCTGTTCAAACTGTTTTAGTTTTTGTAGTGGTGTCGCTAAAGATTGCTGAGGCGTTGTCAAAGACAATAGGACATTGTCTTCAAACAGTGACACTTTGTGCTCTATTGAGTCAAACGGTATGCCTCTAATACCCTGGTTCGCCCGGATCCTAGCTGCTAACGGTTCTATGCTCAAGGCAAATAGTAACAGGGCACAAATCCGAAAAATGGTACTAGTCCTGCAGGTCTAGTACCTTGGAAAATCCCCTCGACCTAACTACAACCCACTTGACCTCCGTCTCTGAAAACGGAGCAAAAGTAACAAGATAACATGATTTAAAGGCATCTTTATTGCTCATTCCCTTTGTGAGCTATAAAAATGCCTTTAAATCTTGTTATCTTGTCACTTTTGCTCCGTTTTCAAAGACAGAGGACAAAAGTTAGTTTGTCTTCCTACTAAAAATAGCCCATCATCAATTCTCCCTCGCAAATGCGAGCGGGCGAGAGGATTTGTCGAGCCCTGAGTAAGGGTGACAAGAGGCATCCCCGTCTTGTCCCCCCTTGCCAGTTAAAAAAGATCTCTGCTCACCCCATTCACAAGCACATTGGCGCTCGGCGAGGCATAATTGGCACTAATCATGGTTATAAATTGATTGCAAAAGCCAAATTTACGTAAGGTATGGAATAGAAACTGCCAATTCACCCGATCAAAAGCCTTCTCAGGATCAAGTGCAAACAAGATCGCTGGGATCACTTTTTTAGTGGCTTTCTCAATTAGATGGAGAACTCTCTGAATGTTATTGTGCGTTTGCCTACCTTTGATAAATCCTGATTGGTCAGGGTGTATTAAATCAGGAAGCAGATCTTCTAATCTGGTAGCCAGTATTTTCGAGTACAACTTTGCTTCTATGTTTAGGAGGACTGTTGGGCAGTAGGAACCACAGACTGATGGGTCTTTACCGGGTTTTGGTATAAGAGAAATGAGAGCCTCGCCCATAGATAGTGTAACTGCTCCGGTCCCTGCCATCGTGTTAAAAAGGGACTCCAGGTGTGGAGTGAATACTGCGCCATTGGCCTTATAGAACCGGGCAGTCAGCCGTCGGGCCCCATGAGATGTATTCAGTTTCAGGTTCTTGATTGCCGCCCGCACTTCCTCTTCTGTAATAGGGCTGCTCATACCTCCTTCTGTGTATCAGTTACTCTGGGCAGGACTACATCTTCCAAGTACATTTGGTGAGACTGCCCACTAAATTCCTGCGCAGAGTACAGCTTTTTATAGCAGAGATCAAAGGTCTGAGCTTTACCTCGGAGCTGCACGGAGGTAGGGACAAGAGGCAAACTCTTACGCCGGTGATTCAACCGAGCAAAACCATCTCCGCCTGCAAGCTCATGAGGCATTGAGAATTAACGAAAAAAAGACCATTGGTCCTCCTTTTTTGGCACTTAATATTAGTGCCTTGCTTCACACGGGCCAGCTCATGCCCAGAAGCCTAGATATTCAGCCTATTTTTGCTGCTTTATCTATAGGACAGTAGGCTTATGACTATAGAACCGAGCTATTTGTAGTAGGGATCACTACATGGTCCTGATGATTAGGTAGTTGGGGACTGCCTATGAAACATGTCGACTTGGTAGTTAGCAATTGCACTACCTCACTTTCCCCCTTTTTAACATTCCCAGCTAGAGATCTCAATAAAATTTATTTTTCTACTAGCCAGGGAATTTTGAATTTTTTGAATTTTTTGTGCACTCACTAGTTCGGTCCCTACACTTCACTGACACCTTTACACCTACACATAGCCCTGTCACATCTATAGTGCTCCCGCGTAGTCCGTCTGGTCGTAGCACGCCCCGCCCCGTTATAGGGACGGGAAGACCCCTATGATGAAGCATGACACTATTGGATTTTTTTAGTGTGTGAGGGGTATTTTAACAAGCACATGCGCTCTCATCTTTCCATCTCTAAGAGAGGGCCCACTACTTCACATAAACCAAATGTAAAAAATTTTTTTTTTACACCTCTACACATTGATAGAATCTTACTGTTTACATGTAATTCTCTTCCCCCCTCTTCGTTAATGTTCCCTATGTATTCCTCCTCACTCTTCATCTTTAACTGCCTCACTAGATGAGTCCCTACCCTGTTGCCTTGCTCACATGTCGTGCTTTGGAGTCGCAACTGGGTGAGCTCTGCTTTGTGGTTATAGGTAGCGTTGAGTTTCCCTCGTAACGCCGTCACTTGCCTTTGGAGGGTTGGGTTCACCTTGTGTAATTGCTCGGCAGCGCTTAACTCTGCTTCCAGAGTTTCTCTCTATTATTCTCTGTTTATTTAGGGATGCATTCAGTGCTATACATTGTTCCCTAAGGACTGGGAGGTGTCTTGTGGAGCGTTTGTCTGAAAGTAGTCTCTAATTCACTTCCTCAAGTCCTCTCGCGGCAAGCAGTCCCGTAGCTGTGAATTGGGAAAGAACCACCTGCGGTATCTTGGCGGGGGGAGGGCTCCCAGTCCAGTATCTCGGCCACTGGGGTATGATCCAATAGCTCGATGGGGTGGACGGTGACTGCCTGCAAGGCTGAGGTCCGTGTGCTACTCACAAAAACATAGTCTAATCTGGAGTAACTTCTGTGCGAGTGTGAGAAGAATGTATAGTCTCGATCTTTTGGGTGTAGTTTCTGCCACGCGTCATGGAGTCCCAATTTCCCAAACTATTTTTTTTTTTAGTGTTTTTCAGGACGCTCCCGATGCTAGATTAATGAGGCTGTGTGCTGCCTGCCCTCGCGTCGCATGTGAGGTTGAAGTCTCCCATGAGGATAATGTTGCCCTCCACAAAAACCCTCAACATAGGGAGGAATGTATGGAGAAACATCACTTGATTTGTGTTGGGTGCATACAGAGAGGCAAACGTGCATTTATGCTAGTGCAGTGTACTTTTCACTAAGATTAGCCTTCCCTCCTTGTTTGCCTTCCAGCCTTCAGGCTGAAACCGAAATGTGGAGTGAAAAAGTGCGCAACCCCATCCTTTTTAGCTGTTGTGGAAAGCTTATACATGAGGGGGTTATTTTTATGTTTTAACCTATGATCTTCGGAGCGCTTAATATGTGTCTCTTGCATAGCTACCACATCATGCCTCTGGTCTAGCACATATTTCCAAATTTCTTGTCTTTTTGCGGGAGAGTTCAGTCCTCTCACATTCCAAGTAAGGGCTGTGATCACCATGACCCAATATAACAGGTGTATATCGCTGCAGCCTTCCCCCCCACCTTACCTCTCCCCACTCTGGTCTCCGGATAACACCCATCCCAATTCCTCCTTGCCCCTTCCCCATCAAGTATCTCTGTATTAAGCTCTGTAATTCCCCTTACCAAACAAAGAAAACTCACAATTTGAACAATTAGAATGTAAAAGTTACTTCTTGAACGCAACATTCCTTCAGGTCGTTGCCTGCTCTCTAGCGTGTAGGTCAGTATCCACTAAGGCAACCTAGCCCATGTCAGTTTAATATAGTACTCAGGAATCTGCTGAGGTCTTTCGGGGTCTCCCTCCAGAGATTCCCGCTGCCCTTTTGCAGATGCACCGACTGATCCATGGCCTCTGTTTGTCCTCTCTGTGCCCAGAGTAATCTTGGTTGGAGTCCTTAGGTGGCTGTTTGTTTGAATGATGTTAGGATCCATCCATCGGCCATATCTGGCTTTATTGACTGCTAGCGACATCGTTTATGCTGCCGGTCCCAGACTATTTTAAAAAAAAAGGAAAACACTAGAAAGAAAGGAAAAATTAAATCATACCTTTTAAACCACACATCAGTCTCCACGATCCCAATATCAATCCAATTGGGATTTTTAAAACGATTACCAGAGCAGTGAATGTAGTCAAGAAACTAAGCGACTACACACTAAAAGCAAATCCTTGCTCTACATTACTATTAGTTTGTTGTAGTAATTTCCTGAAGAAGGCGTTTGCTATGCCTAAACGTGCGTCTTATTACTACTTGGATTATTAATTGTCTATTGTATTATTATCATTTGTATTATTAATTGTTTATTGATTGTATACCTAGATTGATGTTATTCCTTAGTTTTTATTGTATAACACAGTATAGATTGTAGATTTATGTATTATGACATGAATGTATATTATTGGTTTTAACGAGTCATGTATTTTTTATGAATTAAAACCACAATATTATTTGTTGTAGACATCTCATTGTTTTGTTTGGCTTTTGCCATACCCTCCGCTCATATACATTAAATGTACTTATTTTGATTGCCTAGGAAATGTTTATCGCACATTTATATTCCCTGTCCTAGGAATTGAACGATTATAGTTCAGGGGGCCCTTGTTATCTCCCACACTTACTACTTTGGTGTCTTCAGGAAGTGTTGAGGCCCATCCACTCTCCAGCACTCAATCCTGTGTTATTCGCTGGGTCTCTGCTAGTGCTCATTGGGGTGGCGCTCCTTCCAATGTACCTCAGGGCTTTGTTACTTGAGACAGGGTCATATCTTTTTACCAGCTAATCTTGAGGGCAACACTTCATTCCTCTTAGTAACTGGCATGGAACCAATCTGCCAGTCTGTCCATTGTCTCCTCCGTTCAACCCGGGAGGGCCCTCCGCTGCGCGGCTTCTGTCCGTGTCACAATAGAGTCCTGACTGCCATCTTGAGGTCAGACGTATGCGGCTTCCTCGCTTGAAGTGTGCCGCCTTCCACCTAGCGACTACCATTGCCCCGGTAAGTGCTTCAGCCGCCCACCTCCCCCGGCTCCATCGTACCAGCACACTAATGGTCGCCGGTTGGCGGGGGGGTTTCGGTGCACCATCTCAGCGCTACCCGTTCTGCTGGGGTGGTATCGCCCTGTCTCAGAAGCCGCTGCAGGGGCCTGCTGGTTTCACTATTGGGCAGAGCAGAGGGGCTCCCTGCTCCTTCTTTCCCTCTGCACAGCCGTGGATTATAGTCCTGCTGGTCCCTCTGCTCTTCTGGCAGTAGCAGCCTCCTGCAGGCCCCTCCCTCCACCGTTGTCCTTTTCTGGTGCCTCCGCAATTACTCGGCATCAGACACTTCCACAGAGTTCCGAAAATTGGTTTTCTGGCTATAACTCTCTCCACCGCCAAGGGGGTCATGATTCTAGTAGTGCACTGTTCTGATCTAGCGTGGATTTCTGAATTTCATGAAAGGTCACCACGGGGCCCTAGTGGATTATGTCCACTCGGCCATCTTGGTTGGCCACGCCCACAAATGATTAATTTCTAAAGTAAATTAGCCCCCTTACCAGCACCACCCACATTGGCTCTAATGTTCCATCACAGAGGCATCTTA
Source organism: Lissotriton helveticus (assembly GCF_964261635.1). Lineage (NCBI taxonomy): Eukaryota > Metazoa > Chordata > Amphibia > Caudata > Salamandridae > Lissotriton > Lissotriton helveticus. The sequence goes on from NC_136061.1 coordinate 1,407,054,772, forward strand.
GAAATCACTATCCATCTCGTTCATTAGAGACCAATACGGGGCAGGGACATTTGGCATTACAGCTGACATACCAGCCAACACTACACTATTCCACAGAATGATCAGTCAGTTTACCATGCAACCCCAGCCGGTAAAACACCTTCACTACGCAACTTTTACTCCGCATACATTCACTCCTCATACCATTACAACGCAAGTGCCATTACTCCGCAGTACTATTATAACGCATACCATTACATTTTATATGCTTTTACCACGAAATTCGTTGTAAATGCATGAATGGTAAAAGCATATGTTTTTGAAATATAAGTTTAAGGTAAGTATATGGTTTTAGTTTGGGGGCGTTTGGGTATATGTTTTAGGGGTTCAGGGGTATTTTAAGGGTGGGTTTGGGTTATGGGGTACAGGGATATTTAAGGGTTAAGGGGTAGGTTTGGGTATTGGGGTATAGGGGTATTTTTAGGGTTCAAGCCTAGGTTTGAGTTTTGGGGTACAGGGGTATTTTTAAGGTTCAGGGCAAGGTTTGAGGTACAGGGGTGTTTTTAGGGTTCAGGGCTAGGTTTGGGTTTTGGGGTACAGGGGTATTTTTAGGGGTACAGGGGTATTTTTAGGGTTCAGGGCTAGATTTGAGTTTTGGAGTACAGGGGTATTTTAGGGTACAGGGGTATGTTTGGTTTTTGGGGTGCAGGGGTATTTTAGGGTTCAGGGGTAGGTTTGGGTTTTGGGGTACAGGGGTATTTTAGGGTTCAGGGGTATGTTTGGTTTTTGGGGTGCAGGGGTATTTTAGGTTTGGGTTTTGGGGTACAGGGGTATTTTTAGGGGTACAGGGGTATTTTTAGGGTTCAGGGTTAGATTTGAGTTTTGGAGTACAGAGGTATTTTAGGGTTCAGGGGTATGTTTGGTTTTTGGGGTGTAGGGGTATTAGGGTTCAGGGGTATGTTTGGTTTTTGGGGTGTAGGGGTATTAGGGTTCAGGGGTAGGTTTGGGTTTTGGGGTACAGGGGTATTTTAGGGTTCAGGGGTAGGTTTGGGTTTAGGGGTACATGGGTATTTTTAGGGTTCTGGGGTAGGTTTGGGGGTACAGGGGTATTTTTAGGGTTCAGGGCTAGGTTTGGGTTTAGGGGTACAGGGGTATTTTTAGGGTTCTGGGGTAGGTTTGGGGGTACAGGGGTATTTTTAGGGTTCAGGGCTAGGTTTGGGTTTTGGGGTACAGGGGTGTTTTTAGGGTTCAGGGCTAGGTTTGGGTTTTGGGGTACAGGGGTGTTTTTAGGGTTCAGGGCTAGGTTTGGGTTTTGAGGTACAGGGGCGTTTTTAGGGTTCAGGGCTAGGTTTAGGTTTACAGGGGTATTTTCAGGGTTCAGGAGTAGGTTTGGGGGTACAGGGGTATTTTAGGGTTCAGGGTTAGGTTTGAGTTTTGGGGGACGGGTATTTTTAGGGTTCAGGGTTAGGTTTGAGTTTTGGGGGACAGGGGTATTTTTAGGGTTCAGGGCTAGGTTTGGGCGTACATGTGTATTTTTAGGGGTACAGGGGTATTTTTAGGGTTAATTGCTAGATTTGGGTTTTGGGGTATTTTAGGGTTCTGGGGTACAGGGGTATTTTTAGGGTTCATGGCTAGGTTTGGGGTGCAGGGGTATTTTTAGGGTTCAGGGCTAGGTTTGGGTTTTGGGGTACAGGGGTATTTTTAGGGTTGGGTTTTGGGGTAAAGGGGTATTTTTAGGGTTAATTGCTAGATTTGGGTTTTGGGGTACAGGGGTATTTTAGGGTTCAGGGGTATGTTTGGGTTTTGGGGTGCAGGGGTATTTTAGGGTTCAGGGGTAGGTTTGGGTTTAGGGGTACAGGGGTATTTTTAGGGTTCTGGGGTAGGTTTGGGACTTGGGGTACAGGGGTATTTTTAGGGCTCGGTGTGGGTTTTGGGGTACAGGGGTATTTTAAGGGTTCAGGGATAGGTTTGGGTTTTTGGGTGCAGGGTATATTTATAGGGTTATCGTGCTTTCTTTATTCAAATCGATATATATATATATATATATATATATATATATATATATATATGTATATATACAAACATATATATAATTTTTTAATAATGTACTTTTACAATGTATATGACTTTACCACACATGTATTTGCGTTATAACGGCATGCGTGATGAAGTCATATGCGTTGTAAAAGTTTTAGGAATGATGGCTTTGCGGAGTAATAGTCCTGCGTTATAAAAATTGCGGAGTGATGGTATGCGGAATGTTGGACTGCGGAATATCGTCATATATTCGACCCAGCCCAGTGAACCCTCTGATAGGAATTCTCTTCATAATAACACTCAGGCAGAAACCACGGAAAATATTAGTTAATTTTCTTTCCTAATCAGTGAAGGAGCAGATTTTATCAGCAGCCTTAAAAGCAGGTACTATATCGTCTCCTTTTGCAGACAGAACTCCATTCACCTTCTCTATTAGGTCCGATATTTCACATATAACAGCCGAAAGACAGTGGGAGCTGGGAAAAAGATTAGCAGAATGAAACGGTCTTGGGGCTAAGGCTCAATTAAAGTTCCCGGATACACTAAGAGTAATGTGGAATAACCATATGCACATGATCCGGTCCACAAATGAAGCAGATATGCTCATTGTTAAGATTCAAAATGAGAAACAGGGAGGGATGCAGGGGATCCCCACAGTGATGAGAATTTGTTTCCCCTCAGTGAAAAGTTTACTAGTTATTTTTGTATAAATATGTATGGAGCCTTGGGGGGGGGGGGGTTGGGTCCGAATAGGTTTTGACCTATTGGAAGGTAGGGTTCCTCAGGGTAGTACAGGGGGGCACTGGGGTCTGGGGAGGGATAGCTGTGTCAGGGGGGAGGGTTAGGGGGAACAGAGGGGGCACAGGGTGGCAAAATAGGTAAAAAAAAAATCCTCGTATCACAGGTTTTCAGTCTCTTTAAGGGTTAGGCCAATCAAAATACAAGTCCATTACATAGACAAGATGTATCGGTATTGTATAAGGATAAAATGATGGGGGCCGTAGTATTCAATTTGTCTCTTGGAACTTGAATGGTCTAAGGTGTTTAAGACGACAAAGATTAATATTTAAATATTTAGGAATATCCCCTGCGCAGATCTGTCTATTGCAAGAAACGCACCTGAATAGAAGCTGTCTTTTCTAAAATATCATTGATCCAATGTTTTTGTTACTCACAGCAAGAGATGAATATCCGAGGAGTTGCTATTTTAGTAAAAAAAGGGGTTACATGTACAATACGTTCGGTCCAGACAGATCAAACAGGCAGATGGGTCATTGCAATGTTAGATTTTGAGGGCGAGAAGTTGATTTGTTCTTCGTATTATGGCCCGAACACAGATGATTCATCCTTTTTAGTTAAGTTGCAGGATAGGCTGATTGCGATAAATCCTCCGATAATTTTAGGTGGAGATTTTAATATTCTGTTGGATCCGGTAAAGGATAGATCAAATATAAGTCGTGTTAATGGGACACCGAGATCACGAAGGGTTATTAAAAATCTGTTATTGAATATTAACTTGGTAGATATATGGAGAGCAAAAATGGGGGATGCGGATGGATTTACATTTTATTGTAAAAAGAACCACCATTCTTCTAGAATTAACTATGCTCTGGTGAATAGGGAGAATACGGAGAACATTATTAGCATATCTGTACTCCCTTGTCATTTATCTGATCATGCGCCCTTAGTATTCGTGTATTCCACAAGGACAATCCCTCAACAAGTCAGATGGACCCTAAGTAGATCAATGCTTTCGGTACCCGAAATTATCCAGGCAATTAAAAAAACTTCTCAAGAATTCTTCCTTTTTAATCTTGGTTCTACCACGGTTGAAGTGGTTTAAGATGCCTATAAGGCAAATCTTAGGGGGCATCTACGTAGCCGTAGCGCAAGGAATAAGATCAATGCTTCAGAACTCCAGGCATTGGAGGGAAGAATTTCTACTTTGGAAGAGGAAAGAAGTCAGTGCTCAGGGTGATACTAGAGAGGTGGGTGAGATAGAGGGAAAACTTGAGGAAGCAAGATCAGATCTACGGGCATATCTGGACCAGAAGTGTAAAGCTCAGTGGAAGGCTCGCAATATGGAAGTGTTTGAATATGGGGAAAGAGCTGGTGCCTTATTGGCATGGAAGGCAAGAGTGGATAGGGATAAAAACACCATTTGTCAGCTTATAATTGATAATGCTGGAACAAAATCCAGTAAGCCGGCAGCTATGCAGAATTGTCTTCTGTCCCGGTTTGCAAACCTTTATAAGGAAGAAATTGATCCCTCTTCAGAAGCTATAGATTTGTGGTTGAAAGATAAAGCTATTTCAGTTATTACGGATACAACCAGAGATCTTTTAGACTCACCTATTACAATGGAGGAGATTAAGGAGCAAATAAAAAGGGCACAAACTAAGAAGGCTGCGGGTCTTGATGCCCTCCCCAGTGAAATCTATAAAATTGTGCTTGATGATCTTTTACCGGTGCTCCACACCCTATTTACGATGATATACAGCCCAGCAGGAAAGATCCCTAGCTCATGGAAGGAGGCTACAATAGTTTTGCTATTGAAGCCAGGGAAGGACCCTCTGTTACCTGACTCTTACCGCCCAATCTCCCTGTTTAACGCTGACTATAAAATCTTTATGAGCGTTTTGGCAGGGAGGTTGGGTAAATTAGCTCCAAGTCTGATTAATATCATCCAGAAAGGCTTTATGCCTGGAAGAGTCATACAGGAACAAATCCAGCTGTTAATTGGCAATATTGATCTGGCTGAAAATAGAGGAGATCCTTTGGTGGTAGTGGCATTAGATGTCGCTAAAGCCTTCGATCGAAATATTTATGGGCGGTATTGGAGGGAATGGGTATGGGCCAGATATTTGTTCAGACCATAAAGAATAGTTACCACGGTGCATCGGCGAAGATTCTATTAAATGGCTCCTTGACTTCTAGTTTTGAAATCCAAAGGGGGACGAGACAGGGGTGTCCCCTGTCTCCCCTTTTGTTTAGTATCTATATTGAGCCCCTAGCGCAGGCAATTAGGCAGGATAATAACATAAGTCCTTTCAAGTCCGGAGATTACCAATCCAAAATAGCTCTTTATGCCGATGATGTCAAAGTTTATACTGAAAATCCTGACATCTCTATCCTGCATTTAGGAAATCTGCTGGCGGAGTTCTGTGCTCTTTCAGGGTACATGGCAAATTCAGATAAAACCAGATTATGTGCTGGAACTCGGTGTATAGCCAAGGCCCAGCAAGTAAAGAGTTTAAATATTTAGGGATAAAGATTGTAAAGGACTTAAATAAAATACCATTGATCAACTGAAAAAGGGTAGAAAAAGATGTAGACTTTCTCTTCGCCAGGTGGAAAAACCTCCCTTTATCGATCTATGGGAGAGTCAACCTGGTGAAGATGTCGGTTCTACCTAAATTCACCTTTCTTTTTGGGGCGGTTCCACTTATCTTTCCGCAGGAATGTATCAATAAAATCCAGGGGAAGATAGGTAGCTTTATTTGGGGGCAGAAAAGTGCCAGGCTCTCTTGGAAGAAACTGAGAAGTAAGCTCTTGAAAGGGGGCCTGGCACTTCCAGATATAAATCTATATGTGCTGGCCTTTCAATTTAAGAGTATAAGGATACTGCTAACTTCACCGGTGGAAACTTCTTGGGGCAGACTTTTGGGTGAACTTGTAACAGCAGAGGGTGGTAATGGACAGGATGGGTTTTTGTATAAGTTTGGGGCACCCAGATTTTTCAAGCGGGTACGCCTTAAAGTTTTAAAAGCTGCCTTGCAAATATGGTATAAATTAAGGCGTATCTTGGGCATCGGATATTTTTCCCCTTTCTCTCCAAACTGGGATTCACCAGGGACCCCCGTCTGTCTGGGTGATAGCTTGGCAGTCTCGATCAGAAGAGTAGGGTTGGAAAAGTGGTCAGATTTGTTAGATTCAGAAGGGGTCCTGCCTTGGGAGGTATTGCTAAATAAAATTGGTCCTGCATTTTCAAGATTTAAGTACCTCCAGATAAGGTCATGGTTTGAGGCGGAGGCCGGAGATACTGTTGGAAATTGGGAGCTTGAGCAGCTATTTCAAGATGCTGGCCCAAGGAAAAAAGAGGTAGCGTTGTGGCACACAAGTCTCTTAAATGCAGTAGATCATGAGGTCTCCCCACAGTCAGCAGTATGGAGTACTGTTCCCCTTCTTCAAAACACTGAAAGCCTTTTTGAATTATCGATTAAATTAATGTATAAATATATAAAGCCTGCGAATATGAAGAAAAATCTTTTTTTTGTACTAAACAGGCTTTATTATACACCAGCCAAAATAGCAAAATGTGTCTCTTCAGCTGTCACAATACCTGTCTGCCCGAGTTGTTCTATTAGTAGGGCAGATTATATTCATATGTTCTTTGAATGCGCAGAATTAGAGGTATTTTGGAAAGAAGTGGGGGACACTATGGCAGATATTTTCCAAACACATATAGAGGTCGACCTTTCTCTAGTGATATTTGGTATAAACAGCCAGGATCCTAGGACACTTTCACCCCTGCAGATAGGTCTCCTTCTATATATTGTGTTCTTGGCTAGAAGAGAGATATGCTTTAGATGGAAGGACTCTGCCCCCCCCACCCCCCCTCACAAGAGAAGGCTGGATTAAAGCTGCCCTAAGAATGGCAAATTTAGATCAAGAAGAAGCCCCTGTAAACATCTGGTCTCCCTTGCTCTCATGGGCACGTAGCTTGTATATGGTAAACAACTAAGAAACAACTAAGATTGAGCAATCGGTACTGTTTGTCTAATGATTACACCTGTCCTCTGGATAAAGAGGAAGGCCATGGGTGGCTAGACAAAGGCAGTGAGTCGAGGGGCGCCCAGTACATGTATATCGACTTGTTAAGATCTGTCGGAGTCTGAGGTGAGATGAGGACGAAAAAAAATAAATAATAATAATACTTAGGCGATCTGGGAAACACCAACATCCTGTTGAGAATGTTTAAGAGGATAAACCCTGTGATATGTTCATTCAGTTATCTCCAGGTGCAGGAGGTAACTGAATGACCATATCACAGGGTTTATCCCCTTAAATCTTCTATGCACTTTTGATGATCAAATACACTATTATCTGAATACCTCTCTCGCAAATTAGCTATCAGTACCCTCATCATCTTCATGAAACACCAAGGGGCTGTTTAAAGTGCCAAACAGCATTCATTGAAATTGGTACAAACAGCCACTCCAACAAAATTGCAGAAACCTCTGACTTACCTTCTGATTGGGAATAGTGAAATACGCATTTCTCAAGACTAACTTCACCAACCAATCGTTCTTCTGCAACAGATCCCTCAGACAATGGATTCCCTCCATTCTGAAATGTCTTTCAAAATCCTTGAGGTTTATCACTGGTCTCCAACCTTTGTTTTTTTGACAAAGTAGAATTACCTTATACAGCACTTCTATGACTCTTCCTATCCACAGCACCCTTCTGAAACATTGATTCTGTTTCTAAATTCACTACCTCTGTTACTGCGTGTTCCCATGGCTCTCTTATTTGCTGGGCCCACTCTGCAAAGTCAAACACAAACCCTTGAATTGTGTCCAAAATAAAGAAATTACGTGTTATACTTTTTCATTTTCTCCTCAAATTTCTCGATCGATCCCTATTCTTTCATGAAAGAATTAGAAAAAATCCCTGTACTCCCCTTGGAATCCTGTTGAATTCTGGCCTCTCCCTCTGGAAAATCTTCCCCTTCCAGCTCTTCCACGACCGGGATAGAAATCTGTAGAGGCCTGATAACCTCTTCTGCCATACTGATTATAGTATTGGGACTTTGCATCCTTCGGCCAGTAAAGGACCTCCTCAAGGCGGTAAATGTAGATGTGTATTTCCCCAGGCCTTCACTATCCAGCAAGCCCTTGGCTTCCTCACTAGGTTCCCTCTGAGCCAGTCCCCCAGCTTGGGACTTATTTTCAAGAGGTATAGCATTCCTTCTCTCCGCTAGTACCCTGGCGTTTGCATTTCCTAGCAAAACCACTGCTTGTTGACTCCCTCTTTTAGCAATTCCAAATCCACAGGAGTCTCATTAACATGGATTTCCTCTACCATGTGCAAAATTCTGGCTACCGGTCTTAATACAGCCAACAGTTTGTCCTTTATATCTTAAACAAGCACTCCAGACCCTTACTAGGATCCCGGCCTAGTCTTAACAAAACTCTTATCAGCTCTGGATCCAAATTGGGTGTGCTACATATTTTATCTCCAATAATTGGTATAGAGCATTCCACCCTCAATCTCACCTCACTTCCTTTTCCAATGGTTTATGTATCCATTTACCAATAAACATACCCACATGGTCCATCCACCACCAATCAACACAACTACAATGACGACTACCTAAAGAGGAAGACATTTTCTCACGCAAAGGATCCCTGAGCTCCTCAACCTTTTCTTTACTCCCAAACTTCTCAAAATCACTTCCATCTTGCAAATCCAAAATGTACTCATCCTAGACCTCACTTTCTTCTGGCAGAGATCTTTTTGCCTGTACATTCTCTTCATCGTATGTGCCGCAGGGGGCATCTCATCTCTGCGTGCCCCTAAGGACACCTCTTCTTTTGATGGTGTTCAAACCATCCCTCCCATCCTTAGTCCTTTGAATCTTCTCTAAATGTTTATTCTTCGTAACTTTTTTCCTCCCTCTTCTTTCCTTCTTTCCTCCTCCTCTTTCCTTCTTTCCCCCTCCTCTGACCGAGAATAAAACTCTTCTCCCGAATCTACATCTCTTCTCTTCCTGTTTCTTACATCTCCTGCACCTGACTTTGCAACTGCTGTTGAACCAGTCTCCTCACTTCATCCTCATTAAATAGCATACCTGATGACATCACACTACCTCATATCAGCCATCAAAATCCAAAACCCTGGCCAGCAATATATCTTTATAAAACCTAAGTTCTAACCCTTGTCAAACAAAATTAAAACAATCCTACAATATCACCTAAATAGCCCTTTCTCCACAAAACCTCACTGCTACACTTTGTTTCTCCAGCGTTACCTGAACAATCGATGCAGTTAATTTGAAAAACGGCATCCTCCTCCGGAATATGCGTCCGCATATTTCCTATTTTTATTTTGGGCCCAATCGAAAATGGCGCCTTACGCTTGTGAGATTCCTTGCGCATTTCTTCACTGCCCAGTTGCTGATCAAAAACGAGCGAGGAGACACTCTCCTCAGCAGCGCTGCTTGTGCAAGGGAGAACAAGCACAACGCCCAGTCCTTCAGGTAAGACTGCGCAAGCCGGAAGGCCCGTTACTATTCCCAAAGCTACCTCGAGAAGAGGCCTACTCACCCTTACTCTTGGAACCACCTTTAAATGTTTTTTGCCAACGCTTGCCTCTGTGTTCTGCTCCTTCCGCAAACACCCATACTACTATTAAAACCGTTATCGATACAAACTGTCATTAAAAAAAAAACACTTCTGTAAATTAGAAGCCCACATACATTACAAAAAAAAATCTCTAATACAAACAAATATTCCTAACACAAATAACTACAGAATATGAAAGGCTCTTATTTATTTATTTATTTTAGAGTTTTATATAGCGCTAGCTAGACCCTGCGGTATCAGAGCGCTTTACATAAGGAAACAGCGTGTTACCAGTTACAGAAATTTCACATTAATTACAGAAAAATTACAAATTCAATACAGTTATTGGCAAGCAATTACAAACAAGCATTTACAATACAATGGTCTCGGCATTGTTAAAGTTAGAGCTATTGGCATTGCTCATGACATTATTTTTATTTATGTTTTTGTTTTTAAAACATAAATAAATGGCATTGTCATTTACAATGCCAATAGCTTAATCGCTCACAAATGCGAGACCTATTGCATTTGCACCCACACAGAGCCACACACACAAAGCCACCCACACACACATAGCCACCCACATACAGAGCCACCCACACTGTCATTCACATAGAGCCACCCACACACACACAGAGCCACTCACACAGAACCACCTACACATACACAGAGCCGCCCACACACACAGAGCCAACCACACACACACACAGAGCCACCTACAAAAAAGCTACACACACAGACAGAGCCACACACACAGGCAGAGCCCAGCACACACACACAGCCCCACCCCACACACACAGCCCCCCACCCACACACACACAGCCCCACCCACACACACAGCCCCACCCACACACACAGCCCCCCGCACACACACAGAGCCCCCCCAACACACACAGAGCCCCCCCAACACACACAGAGCCCCCCCACACACACAGAACCCCCCCACACACACACAGAACCCCCCACACACACACACAGAGCCCCCCCACACACACACACAGCCCCCCCACAGACACAGCCCCCCACACAGACACAGCCCCCCACACAGACACAGCCCCCCACACACACAGAGCCCCCCCACACACACAGAGCCCCCCCACACACACAGAGCCCCCCCACACACACAGTCACCTACAAAAAAGCTACACACAGACAGCCCACCACACACAGAGTATAATTCAGAAATAATATCTGTAATTTACTCAGCTCGCAAGTTGTAAGTTATACAACAACATTTATTGCTATCTTTTGTTATTGTTATTATGAGAAAAAAAAGGACCTGGAGATAAAACCTAAAAATGAGCAGCTGTGGCATTAGCCGAAACTATTCACTTACATACACGCCCTTCCCTATAGTAATACAATACTCGCCCAAAAGACACCGGCACAGAAAACAGTCTAGACTAGAGCAACACTAGCCACTACTCACATGCTTCAGACGGCTTTCTCCAATGACACTCGACTCGTGCTGTTGGTATTTTCTAGTCATTCATTTGACATGGAGCTCTGGCTGGGGAGCAGATGTCTTCGCCTGTGATAGCAATCTTCCAGCAGCTGTTACTTAAATGAAGGAAAGGGAGACACACCCTCCTCAGAGGTTGGAGGGGTTCGAGTGGGGAGGGCATTGGGTGGAGTACCTCTGACAGCACCACACTCGCAAGGGACATTCACAACTGGAAAGTATGCCGAGTTCAATTTACCCATCCAGCACCTGATTAAGGCCAAACCCAAGAGTGCAGTTCGGGCAGCATCACACAGACCTACAGAATCTCCATGCAGAAACTCTAGGGGTTGGACAGTAATGGATTGGTGCTGGAACAGAAGCACGCAAGACCATGTCCACAATGGAAGGGTTTGGGGACGAGCTCTGTTACCGGGTAGATTTTTGGGAAGGAAACCAAATTATCGTTTCTAAAGGGTTTTTTTCATGCAGCTGCTCGGGTGTACTACAAAGCAGGTAGAAATGAACAGCAGAGGCCAGGGAGCAGCGGTGTTTTAATACATTGCATTAAATGGAAATATTCGATCATAACTATGCAGCACATCTGCTTGTCTTAAGGGTGCGAGGCGCTGCATTCCTAATACTACGTGTCCAGCCCTAAATATGATGATCACCACCCATGCAAGCACCCCGCACCCAACAAAAAATAATAATCCGCCCCTTACTGACCCCCACTAGAGAAAAACAGACAAAAGTCACTCCCCGTCGTAAAGGCGCCAATAGTCACGGTGCATCAGCAAGGCGCGGGGGTAGGTGAGGAGACACGAAACGGCGGGCGGAGGGTATGAGGGGAGGACGAGGTGCACCAATGAAGGGCGAGGGTGAAGTGGAATGATCTGTGGAGGAAGGGGGTGGCAGGAAATATTCACAGAGCGCGCGAAAGGGGGAAGAAGCGGCGGCGAGGGGATAAAAAGAACAAGCAACAGGGGGCGGGGGCAGGGGAGCAAGCACGAGCAACGAGGGGGGGCAGGACAGCAAGCACTCACCGGAGGACTCGGCAGCTTCTTGCAGCGGTCGGTCCGAAATGGCGTCCGAAAAGCGCCGACATTTTCGCATTCGGGGGCGTGGTTTTTGCAGTTGAGTGACGGATGACGTCAAGGCGAGAAAACTGCAAACAACACGCCCCCGAATCCAAAAATGACAGGGCTTGAACGGAGTGACGCCCCTCTCCAATGGCTGGCCTCCTCTTAGGAAGTCAGCCAATGGAGAAGAGGGGCGGGTTCAAGCCCCCTAACTAAGGATCATTAAATCTCTGGCCGAGACTGCGCAAGCGCAGCCGACGGTCCTCGACCTAAAAAGGATACATAACATATTAAAACTTGGTTTTCACCTCACCAAGGAGCAGCATTTACCAGAGGGAGAGTGTTCTATGCTGGGATTATTCATGGAATGCAGTGTTCTAGATTGTTTAGAGGTTCTTTAAAGGTGATGTGGATTGGCATTGAATGATTTTATGCATAATGGTAGCCTCCGGTCTTGAACTGAAATTATAGTACTTCTACTATGCTTCTTTTATCAACCTTTAAAGACAAAGCCAATGGGGAGGGACGAATCTCGGGCAGAGAAAGTGTGGTGGCACTGTTATATCTCATCAGGGACCGGAACATAGTCCGCACCTTCGCAATCGCTTTGAGCCACTGACCAGGTTAGAGGACTCAGACGGACTGACCTTTACTCCTGGGGTAGGGATGTCGAAAGTGCCATGCTCCCGCAGGGATCTTTAAGTATTAAACTGGAGCGTACCAGGGATTGCGGTAAAACACTTGATAAGGAGTGTTTGCACTATGATCAGCCTCCAGGAAACCAGGAACACACAGGGGGTTTTGCACCTAGATGGATATGTTATGTTTGCCTCTACTGTAATTTCCTCCACCCATGGTAGAGTTGGGATAGGGTAATATGTTAATTAATCTGTGCCTGAACTATAAATATGAGTGGATTCCCACTAACCCACCTAATATTTTAGGTGTTCTTTTGACTTTCCCTAACATGCAAGAAGAGCAGTATATACTCTTCTTGTTACTCTGCTTTCTGTTTGTAAACTTACATCTTTACTTCACTATTAGGTGATCTAGGTCAATGACAAAGCACACTTTTTTTTTAATTCTATTGTTTTGCTGGCCATATGCCACCTTCTTCTTCGCGGAAAAACAAGTGTATTTTTCTGCCTTTCTCGAAACCATCTTTATATAGCAAGAATATGTATGATCACCCTCATGGTTTTCAAGCAGGGGTACTACACATTGAAAGTCTAAAGTCCGGAGTATACATCTGCTGAAAAGCAATCACACACTTTGCTGGACTCATTTGAACAAGATCATTTAAAAACATAATTAGTGTAGCTGCTACGTCTGGAGAACGAGATACTCCTGGGAAGTCATGGCTAATTGCTTGGCAATGGTATTTCTGCACGTTTAGCTATACGAGAGGAAAGGTCATGAAAGTGTCCACCCACTCCACGGTTTCTTACAAGTGCTCTTGATTGATACTTGAAGAATTTTACAATTGAGCAAGAAAATACCTAATTGGAAGGGTTGAGTGGTTGGTTGGCATTGTGCTAAATCTGCTGCTAATGCTGCAGAAAACTGTTGGATATTAATTTGATAGCTAGCCCCCCTTGGCATTCTCACACATGAAAGGCGATGATTCCATTTTTCACTCTGTGGCACCCTTTTGGTTGTTACTAAAACCCCTCCTAAAATATTTAATAAACATTGTAATCTAGTATAAATATTTTTTTCACGATACATTGGGCACCATTGATAGATTGTTTACGTTTTCCTTTTATTTATTTTCCATAACATGCTTAAAAGCTAAAAAGCATTTCATATTTCTTTCCAGATTATGTATTACATTTCAATGAGTAGAAGGTCACAGAATTGTATTATGTAATGTTATAATATTTAAGTGACTTTCAATGTATGAAGAATTATATTGCTAGTATGCTACTTTGTATTGCTTTTGTATTTCAATGAAGTTTTCAAACAAAAAAAACAACTTTGTATTTAGATTTTAATTCTACGTGGTTTAGATTAATTTATCAGTTTGTCGTTCACAGTTGGAATATTACCTGAGATTCAGAGATACATTTACTGTGGTTGTACTTTTTCTGGGTTTCTTATCTGCTGTACTTGGAATACAGATTTACTTGGTGGGAATAAGCATATTTGTGTACGCTGATTTACTTTTCCAGTCTTTGGATGCTTTCCCTTTCCCTTATAATGAAGACTTTTCATTTCAACCAGGAAACACAATCTCAAGAAAATGTTAAACAATGATGCAGATTTTATGGAAATAAATCGTAATTTTTTTTAACTCTCGTTTGTTTACTATATATTATTTCATTAAGTAATATTCAAACCCAGGTTAGAGACGAACAAAATGAGATGTTCATCTCTATATTGCTTTCCCTTATCTTGGTGACTCTGTAAGATTCATTTGTTTGCCTTAATACCACTGTTTTACGTTCCTAATTTTATTTTCTCTGATGTATTTGCTTCCAAGCCAACCTCAGAACAAAGAAAGGATAAGCGGAAGAGTGGTTTAAGCAAGGAATAAAGTAGTATAGTTAGGCATTGGTACAATTCTCCATTGTATGTACTCAACCACACTCTCAATACTGTTAATCAGAGCGCCCCAACAATATATAACTACAGGGACAGCATACACGAACTAACCTTTCCCCACGTGTGGTTTTACCATCAACTCATTTTACAAAAATATAAACGGAGAATAACTACTTAATACAAGTGGGATTCTTCGCAAACTGTTAGGTCTATGTTTCAAACTGTCTCCCCTCTTACTGTTCAGCAAATTCTGTACATAGCGTACGCTCTTGAAAAGCACAAGCGTTTGCTTCTTCTGGGACTTCTATCTTTGCCCTATTAAGATCATTTCATATCTGAATTAGTTCTCTCTGCTTTTTGTTTAAATGCGTTTCTAGTGTGTGGGTAAAAAAGCCAGTGTGACTGCTCTACCCCGCGCAGCTCCACCAGTAACTGCTGCCCTCTGAGCCCCCGAGCTCTCAGTTCTGCTGAGTGTCTGAGGTCCTCCTCCACCAGCAGGCTCCTGCCTGCGCCTCATACCTGGTGGTCTAGTGGGAGAAAACTCTGCTGACCTGCTGTTCCACCTCTCATGGCTTTTTTTCAAGTGCCCTCTTTTCTCTTTTTGCCTATTCTGCTCTCTTTTCGCCTATTCTGCTCTCTTTTCTCTTCTTGCTCTCTTTCCCGCTTGTCTCTTTTTAAAATTTTTGCTCTCTTCTCTCTCTAGTCTGTCCCGCTCCCTGCCGCTGCTGCCCTGCTCGCATGTCCTTCCCGCTTCTGCCCCCAGCTGACTGCCCCCCCTTGCCCCTACTTAATGACGGCTGCTGCACTGCAAGAAGAGCTAGTCCACTGACCTTGTCAGGGTCACTGCTCTCCCCTATGCACCTCCACCAGTAAGTACTGCTCTCTGAGGCCCTGAGCTCTCCGTTCTGCTGAGTGTTCGAAGCCCTCCTCCACCGGCAGGCTCCTGCCTGCGCCTCATTCCTGGTGGTCCAGTAAGAGAGGACTCTGCTCTTCTGCTGTTCCGCCTGTCTTGGCTTTTTTCTGTGCCCTCTTTTCTCTTTCTGCCCTCTCCGCTCTCTTTTCTCTCTTGCTCTCTTTTTCCTCTTTTCTCTTTTATTTGTGTTCCCTTCTCTCCCTATTCTCTCGCGCTCCCTGCCGTTGCTACACCTGCAGCCCCTCCCTCCTCCAGCGTGTCCTTCCCGCTCCCCCCTCCCAGCTGACCGCCCTTCCCCGACCCCTGCTTAATGACAAGCACTGTGCAGCCGCGCCAAAGGTGTGTGAAAGGCAAGCCCATCTGCACCTGTTCGTAACCCGACTCCGAACAGCGCCAGGAACCCTTGTCCTCCAACCCGCCTTCACTACGACTCCAGCACCCTCCACGCTCTCAACCCGGGATGGCGCAACAACTTCTAGCTTTCGGCGCTGAGCAACATCCAAAGCCCGGTCTCTTCAATGTGCGCTCCCTACACAAGCACACCATAGAAATCTGGGACTTCCTCAACTCACATGCGCCTGTCGTCGCCTTACTCAAAGAAACCTGGACCAGCGCCATCTCCGCACCCGACATCGCCAGCACTATTCCCGATGGATACAAGATCCAGATCCTGCGGAAAGACCGCCCAACACACCCAGGTGGAGGCATCGCCAGCGTCCACAAAAGCACCACTGGCCTGGACGAAACTACGACCCTCATGGAGCACCTCCACCTCCTCATTCTAGACTAACCCTAAAACAACCCTCCGCGGAACCCTCATCTACAGGCCGCCCAGCCCCTGCGCTCCTTTCACGACACCATCGCCAACCTCATCGCTCCCCACACCCTTGCTTCAACTGACTACATCTTACTCAGAGTCCTAAACTTCCACCTGGACAACCAGGACGACCCCAACACCACCACCCTCCTAGAGAACCTCTCCTGCATAGGACTGAAGCAACTAGTCACCTCCTCCACACACTCTGCGGGATTGACACTCTACCCCATCTTCGCAGAAGGAAACAGCGTCTCCTACAGCCACACCACAGAACTCCTCTGGAAAGACCACCACTGCATCCACTTCTCCTTCAGAAAACCAAACACACCCACCGCCTTCCCCACAGAAGCTAGAACAAAGTCACCGAAGACCAGCTCACCTCTGCCCTCATCAACACCCCACCACTGACGACGCCAGGCTTGACAACCGCGGCACGCAACCTCCACCACTGGATCACGATCTGCACCGACACTCTTGCCCTCCTTAAGACAGCCACAGGAAGACACATCAAGAAAGCAAGCAGGTTCACCCCCGCACTCCAAGAATCTAAGCGCTCCTGCTGGCGAAATGAAAAAACATGGAGGAACACCCGAACCCCAGAAATGCGCACCGCCTAACCACAGCACACCACCAACTCATCAGATCCACAAAGAAGTTATTCCTCTAAGACAGAATCATCACCAACGCTTACAACACCAAAGAACTCTTCTAAATCATCAAGGAATTTGCCAAACCCAACAGTGAAACAGACGTTGTACCCTCCCAAGACCTCTGCAACAGACTCAGCACCTTTTTCCACCTCACGATTCAGATGATCTACGACAAGTTCAAAAACAAAGACCTCCGTATCACTCCAGATTCCCCCCCCCCCCCCAGTGACGCCACCCAACAGACCCTTCTCGCCTGGACCCCGCTCACTACAGAAGACACCATAAAGACCATGAAGAGCATCCGCTTCGGAGCATCCCCAGACCCCTGCCCACCCCACCATCTTTTCCAGAGCCTCCATGGTCATCGCACCCGAAATACGCAGTAAGATCAACTGCTCCCTGGAAACCGCCACATTCCCGACGACTGGAAACATGCAGAAGTCAAAACCCTCCGTAGACCCAACGGACCTCGAGAACTTCAGGCCCATCTTCCTGCTTTCATTTGCAGCCAAGGTCATCGAAAGGCCGTCAACACCCAGTTAGCAAACTTCACTGAAGCAAACAACGTCCTGGACATCTCCCAATCTGGATTCCGCAGCAACCACAGCACGTAGACCACCCTACACACCGCTACCTACGACAGCTGCTCCCTTCTCGATCAGGGCCAAACGGCAGTCCTCATCCTCCTAGACCTCTCCGCTGCCTTAGACACCGTCTCCCATTGCACACTAGCCACCAGGCTCCCCGATGCCAGTTTCCATGGATAAGCCCTGGACTGAGTATGCTCATTTCTCACAGGCAGAACTCAGCGAGTCATTACTCCAGCCCTACCTCTTAGAACCTACAGAGACCAGATATGGAGTGCCCCAGTGATCCTCCCTCACCCCCAACCTCTTGAATATCTACATGGCCCCCTGGGTAACAATTGTCCGAAACCATAGGCTCAACATAGTTTCCTACGCCGACGACACCCAGCTCATCCTCTACCTCACCAAAGAACCCATCAGGCACAACTTCCACGAAGGGATGAAAGCTGTCACCACCTGGATGAAGAAGAGCTGCTTGAAACTTAACTCTGAAAAAAACAGAAGTCCTCATCATTGGCTCCACCCCTCTGCAGGGGATGACACCTGGTGGCCCCACATCCCTGGAAACCCACCCACCTTGACAGACCACGCACAGAACCGCTGCATCATACTTGACTCATCGCTCATGATGAACCACCAGATCAACGCTGTATTCTTGGCCTGCTTCAACACCCTCTGCATACTCTAAAAAACGTTCAGATGGATTCCACCTGATTCCAGAAAAACGGTCACACACGCCCTCATCAGTAGCAGATTAGACTACAGCAACGCCCTCTACGTGGGAATCATCAAGAAACTACTCCACAAACTCCAGACCGTCCAGAACGCCGCATCCAGACTGATCCGGGACATCCCCCGTCACACCCACATCACCCAACACCTCCGCGATCTCCACTTGTTACCTATCGAAGGATGAATAACCTTCAAGCTCCTCACCCTTGCATACAAGGCCCTCCACAACATTGGACCAGCATACCTAAACAATCGTCAGATCAGAGAGGTCAGATCAGCTGACCTCTCTCTGGCCACTTTCTCATGCATCTACAATACCAGAACGGGAGGAATGTCCTTTTCCTATCTTGACGCAAAGGCCTGGAATGAAATCCCCCTCCACCAACGGCAAGTGCCTACACTGCCCCAGTTCAGGAAGGACATGAATATGAACTAAACATTGCTCTAAAAGTATTTTTTGAAATTTCCATTCTTTTCTCTTTCCCTACCGCATATGCAACTAATAGTAGGCAAAGGCGGAGTAAGGGGGTCCACTCTGTCTTGGCATCGGTGGTAAAGTGGTGAGTGATGCCACTTCTGCTACCACTGACATTTTGGAACATCCACATTCTCAGGTCCAATGTTTGAGATTAGCTGTGGTCCCAAGACCTGGCTCTTCAGATGATCCCAGCACTCAACGGAGCTGCTCCCCCAGTGCCTTGAGACCCTTGGGTGAGTATCTGCGCTTTACAATTTTCTGATTCATTGAGAACCAATGTCTCCTCATAAATGTAGTTGACCTAATCCTTTATGCGCTCATTCACTCTAACTTGCATAGGTTATGCTAGATAAAAGTGAAAATATTTATTAAAAAACTAATCCGCTTTTTGGCGCAATCACTGACAGTCTGCTGCCTTTCTCAGACACCTGATGAATGGAATATTACCGAGTTAGGTGCATTGTGAGTGGCGAAGAAACTTCAAGCTTTCTGGCAATGCGAGTGGCTATTGGCTAAAGCCTGCAGTCTCTTCTCTTATTTATTAAGTGTTGGATTACTACATAGCTTGTGGGCCCTGTTCTAGGAGGAGAATGTGTGGTGCTTTTGAAGATCTGTCCTAGAGACAGCTTTTTACGTTTCGCCAGGTTCACGTACTTCAAAAGAAAAAAAAAATGAGTGTGTCTTTGGGTCGGCACTTTTCATCCTTTGGTCTCTTCAACTGTCCTTTACGTTTGGCTTCCATCCACCCCAGGATACAACATGGCGCAAAAGGTCAGCTCACTTTAGCCACTGACTTTCACTGAGTAACATTTTGCCTGATTCCATGTGTACAACTGCCTGATTACATGTGCACCTCTGCCTATAAGGAAATCTTCATGACCAAACCTAAATAGCCAGCCCTTTTCTTGGCAGTTCTTGTTCTCTTTAAATTCTTTATCATCTTTTAAAATGTATTTTTTTCATTTATCTTTGTGTGTGTTTAGATTAAAGTAATTCAGAGTCAATAGTACTTTTTGTTTGCACCAAAAGCATCATATTTTGATGAGCGTTAAAACTAAAAAGGGTTTCTATAGCTGTTTTATATGTACCTGCCTACTGCTTAAGTGCCTGTACTGTTCTGTTAAAGATATAATCAATTGTTCATTTTGATTTAAATTCGTATTTTTATTGTAAGTAAATTCATGCTATGTCTAGACAGCGGTCTATTTTCATATTTGTTTATTGTCCATATTCCTGCAATAAAAAGAAATCGCACCACTTTGCCAAAGCCAGACCTATTCTTTGTCAATTGTAGCAGGAGAAAATATATTTTTTTCTTTTCTCTCACGCTCACTCAATAGGAACACGCTCAGTGGCCATAGGAAAATATCCTATTAAGTCTCTCGGACGAACTGTCCACACGTGTTCGGTTGTTGGAGAGTTTAGTTTTCTTATGAAGGTCCTGCCTCCCATGCCTTTTCCCTGACTGGGTCTTCTTTTTACAAATTGCATGAAAAGAGATATAAAGAAAGTTGCATTGGTCATGTGTACAGTGTGTAACTTTACATAAGAGACTGAGGTGTTGTTAATGTTGGTGTGTTGCATTTCTGAGGGCAGCACTTCTCCAGCATCCAATTTGCCATTTAATGTATGTAGGCTTCTTTCATGTGCTGTTTATAGAAATAATTGTTCTTATTTCAGTAGAGTCCATCTCTCCAAGTCTGAGCAAAAATCCAGGGACATGCTGTGCTGATGTAAACATTTGTTTCTTAATGGTTAGATAAAAATTCCAGTGTGCCACCTGGTGCACAACTGTGTCTCTGAGTGACTTCATAATCTCTCTTATCTGGTAGATACTCTTTCTAACCACAGATTCCCTTCCTTAGAATATTCCGGAGGCATCAGACTAGATCCAGAAAAATTTCGAGCAGCACCTCTGCGCTTGGGTAGGGGGCATCTCGGGCACCACATCGACGGCATCCATGACTGAAGGGACGTGCATAGATCCTGTATATGGGCCACACCAGTTTGTTGACCTCAGTTCTTTTCTTTCTGTGCCAGTCAGCGCAGATCTGGAGATAGCTACCCCTTGTGATTTCTTTTTTTGACTGACTTTTTTTCAATGTTTTGGCAATCTTTTTTTTTTTAAGACTGTCTTCCAGTGTATTCAAGGATGTCCCCAAGAAACCAATGGGGTTTAATTCCTGTTGCTCCTGTCACTGAGAGATGTCTGTGTTAGGCCCTTATCTGTTTTGTCTTTGGTGCTTGGAGCAGGACCATGACTCCAAGATGTGCAAGGACTGCCGCACCATGAATTTCAAGGCGCTTCCACAATACTCCAGGACCAGTCATTACAGGCGCTCATCCTTGCGCTTCAGGTTAGACCCACAAAAAAATCTAAGAGGATTAAGCCCTCTTTGACACCACCTCACCAGTCCAAATCTCGGACGAGGTGATGGAACGTCACTGAAGGCCCTGCTCCCACGTGAAGCCTGCCTCTGGGTCCGCTCTGTTGCTCCCTGAGGTTTCTAGAGCCAAAGCCACAACCGCCTCACTGAGTTTTATGAGGCTGTGCACCTCATGTTTGGGTAAGGCCATCCCTCTGGAGCACCCTTGGGTCCAGTGGGTTCAGCAGGTGCCCCACTGAATTTTTGCCAGCCGAGCCGCCCTTGATGCCAGGTGGGCTTTTTAGATATGCTGCTGGATCCAGAACGGCTCTGCTCACAAGACCATGATATTCCCACGAGGCCATTCCAGCAACGTTGTTTCCAGCGCCGCTGACGGCCCACGTCGGAGCCGACCCCATTGTTCTACCTGACTCAGAAATGAAGCCAGACTGGCGTTGCCCAACGTCGACTAAGGCGCCGACCGTAACTAGACCTTCAGAGTATGTGCCTCCCTTTTTTGCCAGTCCTAGAGAGGAGTATGATCGGGGAGCATCTTTTGGCCCCTATAGATATGCCCCCATTGAGGAGGCCGAAAACAACTTGTATCAGGAACTGACAGATGCCAGTGGCCTGGACACTGACCTGATCTCTCCTTCTAGAAGCTCCTCCTAGAAGAAGGATCTTCCTTTGCCCTGGTGGTGGTGAGGAGGGCAGCAGGGGTACTGGACCTTCAGCTTCCCTTGGTGGCAGTCAAAGCAAATGTTTTGACAGAGGTGCTTCAACCGGGAGTCACAACCTCAGAATCCTTTCTGCCTTTCAATGAATCCCTCTTTGGTGTCGTGCTCAAAGCCTGGGCAATGTACTGCTGCTCAGGGGCTCCTGCGTTCAGGACAATTGCACTTCGCCATCGCCCCACTCCCTCTGACCCAGCTTTCTTCACTCTCACCTCTGAGAGAGTGGTAATCCAGGCCTCCACATCCAAAGGTAACCCTGGCGCATTCCCTACCACTCCATTGGACAGGGAGTCCAAGAGGCTGGACACCTTCAACAAGAGGATATTCTCTTCCAACAGCCTAGCACTGCAGTCCCCGAACTCTGTGTGCCTTTTTAGGAGGAGGCCCGAGCTGTCCTGTCATCCTTATATGGCCATGGACGGTTCCCACAAGCTCCATGCAACAATCAGGCAGAGGTCGGCCGAGTCCGCTCCTCCCTGGCAGCCGCAGCCTCAAACCACTTGGATTGCCCTTGTAGCATTACGGGCACCCAGTTGGCAGCGGGATCTGCCTTCACCTCCTGCACTGTCAGTCCATAACTTCAAACAACTGGGTACTGCAGATCGTTCAGTGGGGTTACTAAATCTCCTTTCTTGAAACCCCCCATGCCACCATCTGTGGACTGGCTGACTAAGGACATCTTCTCCGGTATTAGGGTGTCTTTCATAGATTCACATGCTTGAATAATTCCCCGTCGTCGAAGTGGGAGTCCCATGGTACATAAAATAGTAGATATATATATATATATATATATATATATATATATATATATATATATATATATATATATATATATATATATATATATATATATATATATATATATATATATATATATATATATATTCATATTCTCAGCATTCTCTCACCAGAGCCCAGTCACGGATTCCATCGGCGCAGAAGAAGAAAGGAAGACCCAAGTGCAGGTGAGCAGTATTTTATTTAGTAGTTTGGAGGGCCCACCTCGACATAACGTTTCGGCCTACCCAGAGGCCTTGGTCACATATATATATATAAAAAAAACATCATAAGTATACATTTAATAAAATATATAAATAGATATAATAAGAAATTTAAAAGTACCATAGAACAACATAGGCCCATAGAAGCCTAAAGGGAGAATTCATTTTAGTAACATATCCATGTCCTTATATGGTCCATATTCCAGCCAATCAGGCTGTAGCACCCTCTAGAACCTTCTCCTCAGAAGCTCAAGCCCTCAGATTTTCTACCGCTCGTCGTGTGAAGGGAGTGTCCCTGAGCTCTGCTCAGTTCTTGTACTTCAATCCTTTTTTCAACTTCAAACTATGTTCTACTACAAAGAAATCTTAATTCAGGCCTTGTTCTGCTTGTGGGAAGATTCACCTGTTCCATGAAGATCCTCATGAGAAGTGCATCTACTGTCTGTACCCGGATCATGAGGTGAGAGACTGCAAGTTCTGCAGGACGTTTTCTTCAAAAACTTTAAAGGATAGAGAGGCCAGTCTCCTTCTGTAGCTACAGAGGTTGAAGACTTCGGAAAATCCTTTATCTGATGCAGAGAGTGTGTCTTCTTTCCACTCCAAGACTTCCAAGACCTCTCTCAAACGTGGGTCTGAGACTGAAATACCTTCTCCTTTTCTCAAAAGGAAGAAGTTGGTGGATGTTCGAAAATCTGTCTCCCCACCGGATCTGCCGGCCTCTACGCCTACGGGAGCTGGTTCTCTAGCGTCGCAGTCCCAATCTATGCCCTCGTCCTCCAAAACGAGTGGCGGCTCGTCGACGCGTCGACGTTATGCCTACTGTGACAACGACATGCTCCACGTCCACGAAGACGACTGCGACCGCATCGTCGACGACGAGCCATGAGGTTAGGCCTATAACCTCTGTTGTCAAGATCTCGTCGACGGCGAAGACATCCGTCTCGTCGACGGCGTTGCCTAAGAAGACTTCGTCGGCACGCCGTTCGTCGACGTTACCACCTCCGACGACGAGAGCACCTTCGTCGACGGTACCATCTTCGTCGACGGTCCCGTCTCCGTCAGCTTCGTCGACGACCACGAAGAGCCCTACACTGTCGACGGCCGCTCCGTCGACGGGAAAAGTCCAGACTCCGTCGACAGCTTCCGCACCTTCGTCGACACCTGGCTCTTCATTGACGGAGCCCTCGCTGGCGATTTCGACCACGAGCTTGACGACGATACCGTCGACGGGCCATTATTCACTGGCAACGGCCACATCCTTTACTGTGGTGACGACGTCTCTTGTGAAACGCCCAGTTCCATTGGGCTTGAGTCCTCTTCAGGGTAGTTCTGGACCCCCTGCACAACTTTTCGCATCTGGAGAGGAGGAATCTTCAGATGGCTCATATGCTGATAAAACTTTTTGTCCTGCTGCCAGTCCTTCAAAACTCAATATCAGGACTATGATGATGAGGACAATGATGACGGGGGATCCCTGTTTCCAGTCCATGACGCTCAACTGGATGTTGATCATGAGGTTCCAATGGCACAGATACCGGTGTCTCTAATATCGAACCTTCAGCACATGTTAGACGATTACAATCGCCGTTTCCCACCTTCTACACAGGCTTGTCCTGCGCCGCCTCCACCACAGGTACCGCTTCCTGTTGCTACACCAAGATCACCTGCTCTTCCTCACCCAGATACTGATGACGATGACGTCCGCCATGATACGGACCAGGAAGACGACGCTGTCCTTGCTGATTGGGACAACTATCGGGCTCAGACCCCGTCTCCTCCTCCTACTCCTCCCCTAGCTTCTCCTCCGGTGGACATTGGGGGTTTCCACCACCTGATGGTGAGAGCTGCGAAGCGTTTTCATTTACCCATGGAGGCCAAACAACAAGACTGTTTCGTTTACGACTTCAAGGATCAGCCTCTGAAGCAGGTTCATACTATCCCTATAATTGACTTTATATGGCAGGAAGGGCTTAAACTGATGGAACGGCCTAACTCCATCCCGGCTGTACTTCCACGCCTTGACAAGAAATATAAGGCGCCTATAGATTCCCCTGCATGTCTTGTGTCACAACCGAAGGCTGACTCAGTCATTACACAAGCCGCCCAAAAGAGGTCTCGTAGTCCGGCGACTCCGTTGACTTCACCACCGGATCAGGAGGGACGCCGTTTGGATCCGATTGGGAAAAAATTTACCACTATGGCTGCTACAACGGTTAGGGCGGCGAACGCTTTGGCCATCCTCAAACACTATGACCGTTAGATGTGGTCAGAAATCACGGCTCTGGTTGACCAGCTTCCGGACTCCTCCAGGGCAGAAGCTCTTAACATCGTCCAGGAGGGTGAAAAGATTTCCAATAGACTGTGCAGTTGATATTTCTTCAATGGGTTTCAGGCAACTCGCAGGGGCAGCTGTCCTACGGCGACAGGGCTGGCTTAAAGCAACAGCTTTTCGGCCTGAAGTACAGGCTCGAGTGCTTGACTTGCCCTTCGATGGAGAGTCTCTCTTCGGCAAACATGTGGACGACACCTTAGAGTCCATCAAAAAAGACACAGACACTGCTCGTGCCCTGGGTTCGCTACAGTACCGGAAGCGGCCTTTCCGTGGCGCACGTGGGAGAGGTGCTTCCTCCAATTTTTGTGGCTCCTCCCAATACCGCTCCTATGGGGACAACAAACAACGGAGCTACTCCTATCAGTCCCAAAACCGGCAATCTGATTCCAGGCCGTATCGACGGAAAAACACCTACAGGGGCGGAGCTGCCTCTAAGAAACAGTGACTTTCCACGGACAAAGTGTTCTCCTGCTCGGAAACTTGGAGGTCGAATCTCTCAATGCTTCTACAATTGGTCACACATAACTTCGGATCGGTGGGTCCTAGATGTCATCTTAAGGGGACACACCCTCGAATTTCTCAAATTTCCTCCGACCCGCCCACCCTCTGGACCTTCCCCTCCACATTTGAAGGAACTGTTTGCGCAAGTCGCAATTCTGATAAAGAAAGGGGCTGTCGAAGTGGTTCCTCGATTACAACAAGGCAAGGGCTTTTATTCCCGCTTTTTCCTCTTTAAAGAAAAAGTCGGGGGAGTGGCGCCCTATCTTAGACCTTCGGGCCCTAAGCAAATTCAAGTCTCAAACATTTCGAATGCTGACCTTGTTGGAAATTTTACAGTTCCTGAATCCCGGAGAATTCCTCTCCACAATCGACCTCCAGGATGCATACTTCCATGTGCCAATCCATCACAAACACAGGAAGTACCTTTGTTTCACAGTGGGATCAAAACACTTCCAATCCAGAGTTTTACCTTTCGGCCTTTGTTCCGCTCCAAGAGGCTTCACAAAAATCATGGCTCCGGTTGCGGCTTTTCTGCGCCTACAGGGCATACAGTTCTACCCTTATCTAGACGACTGCCTGATAAAAGCCCCCACCTTTGTTGCAGCGACGCAGCACACTCAGACCTGCCTGTCAGTCTTTCACGCATTGGGTCTGTCCGTCAATCACATGTCCGTCCAGCCCAACAAAGGATTTTTCTGGGGGCACTAATCGACTCTCGTCTGGAGAAGGTGTTTGTCTCACAGGAACAACAAGATCGCATTGTCAGGATGGTGGCTCTTCTGCGCTCAAGAAGGTCCGCTTCTGTCCGGATGTTAAAATCATTTCTAGGCATGACATCGTCCTGCATTCAGCTGATCCCCAACTGCAGGCTCCACATGCGGGTCCTCCAGGAGGAATTGGACAAGCAGTGGCGGCAAGTCACAGGGTCGTTCAACGACAAAGTTTGCCTGACCCTCCGCTTTCAGGGCGCATTGGAATGGTGGGCTCACCTTCCAAACATCGCCGCTGGACGGCCGTTCCGGGACGTGGACCCCATGCTTACCCTTACGACGGACGCTTCATTAGAAGGTTGGGGTGCACACCTCGAAGGGTTATCGGTCAAAGGCAAATGGACACCAGTTCAATGCACATGGCACATAAATCGCCTGGAACTCTTGGCTATCTTCCTTGCTCTGAAGTCTTTCCGGCTGCTGGTGGAGGGGAAGTCGCTGCTGGTGCGCACAGACAACACCACCAGCATGCACTACCTCAACATGCAGGGAGGCACAAGGTCTCTTCTACTGTCCAGACAGGCACAACAGATCTGGGAACGGGCGATTCACCATCGAGTCCACTTAACAGCTGTGCATGTGCCGGGTGCCTCCAACGCCCTTGCAGACTCTCTCAGCAGGTTGGCTATGGACAATCACGAGTGGGAACTCCATCAACCGACTCTGGAGTACGTGTTTCGTTTGTGGGGCCAGCCGGAGCTTGATCTGTTTGCGACTCCTCTCAACCGCAAATGCCTACGCTTCGCAAGTCTGCATCCCCACAAAGGATCTAGCGGGAATGCGTTTTCGATCAACTGGTGAAACAAATTCGTTTACGCTTTTCCGCCGATCCCTCTGATACCACGCCTACTCCACAAGATGAGACTGCAACCATGTCACATCCTCTTGATTGCGCCCAGGTGGCCGCGTCGTCCGTGGGTCACGGATCTCCTTCTGTTCTCCCAGTGCGATCCGATTCTTCTTCGTCCCCTGCCTCATCTTCTCACCATGAGCCAGGGCCAGATTTGCCATCCGGATCCAGCGCCTCTCCAGCTTCACGCTTGGAACCTGAACACAATGAGTTTGTGCATCTGAATATTGATCCCGACTGCAGAGAGGTTCTTGCGCATGCCCGCGCTCCTTCAACAGTCAAAACCTACGAACTGAAATGGAAACGGTTTTGTGTTTGGTACCACACGGAGCAGGTCGATCCTCTGCTCGCCACGCCTGAGCAAATCCTGCCTTTTTTCCTTCTCTTGGCACAGTCGGGACTCTCACATTCCACTCTTAAAGTCTTCCTGGCAGCGATTTCCCGCTTCCGCCACGATGGCTCCACCTCCTTGTACTCCTCTCGAATCATTCGTCAATTCTTTAAGGGCCTGTTCCGGATGTTCCCACCTATCCGGCGTCCACCACCTGCCTGGCGTTTGGATCTGGTTTTGTCACAGCTCCTTAAACCTCCTTTTGAGCCTATTCATTCTGCAGTTTTAAAGTTCCTTACTTGGAAAGTTTCACTCCTCCTCGCACTTACATCCTCCTAGGCGGGTGAGCGATATCCAAGCTTTCACCGTTCAGCCCCCTTTCCTTCTATTCTCAAGGGACGCTGTCACACTTCGTACAAACCCTAAATTTATTCCAAAGGTTCCTTCTGACTTCCACCTTAATGAGCCTTTCTTTCTCAAGACCTTTGTCCCAGACCCCCAGTCTCCCGCTGAGCACTCTGTTCATTCTCTGGACTTGAAACGCTGCCTCAAATTCTACCTCCAACGCACTGCTGCCTTTCGCTAATCAGACCAGCTTTTTGTGGCCTATGGACGGATGCGCAAGGGACATCCGGTCATTAAACAAACCATTACTCAATTGATTTCTTCTCCCATCAACGGGCTGGCAAGCCTCTATCTGCTCCGGTGCGAGCACACTCGACGAGGGCAGTTGCTTCCTCTACCGCCCTGTTTGCTGGAGTGCCTCTACATCAGATCTGCAGGGCGGCAACGTGGTCCAGCAGGCACACGTTCACGAGGCACTACTGTCTGGAGACAGCTGACGCTGCAGACACTGCTGTGGGTCAAGCGGTGCTACGTAATCTCTTCAGATGAAGGTGAGCCTCTGTTGCTTCCCTCCTCCTGTCATAAAAGGTTCTGCTATATGTTCTTTTTATATGCAATTTTAAATGTCAATGTATTTGATTGCATCTGTTCTTATTGCCTTTTATGACTTTCATGTGTTGGCTTACTGCTTTCTATTCTTATTCAAGCATGTGAATCTATGAAAGACACCCTAATACTGGAGAAGAACAAAAGTTACTTACCTGTAAACTGTGGTTCTCCAGTATTGGTGTCTTAAATAGATTCACATGCGACCCACCCTTCCTCCCCTCAGAGGCTCTCTTCTCCTCATGCACTCTTGGTCACTTTGATGCTACGAAAATCTGAGGGCTTGAGCTTCTGAGGAGAAGGTTCTAGAGGGTGCTGCAGCTTGATTTGCTGGAATATGGACCATATAAGGACATGGATATGTTACTAAAGTGAATTCTTCCTTTAGGCTTCTATGGGCCTATGTTGTTGTATGGTACTTTTAAATTTCTTATTATATCTATTTATATATTTTATTATATGTATACTTATGATGTTTTCGTATGTATGTTTATATATATATATATATATATATATATATATATATATATATATATATATACATAATGTATTTTATATTACTACTATTTTATGTACCGTGGGACTCCCACTTCGACGAAGGCGAATTATTCAAGCATGTGAATCTATGAAAGACACCAATACTGGAGAACCACAGTTTACAGGTAAGTAACTTTTGTTCATCTCCCTGCTGCTGTTTGGAACTAGAAACTCTTTTGGCCAAAGGACCCATCAAGTGAGTGTTGGCATCAGAAGTAGGTCATGGTTGCTATTCCCTCACTTTTTGGTCCTCAAGAAGGACACGGGTCCCCACCCTATTCATTCTAGTCCTGCGCTCTCTCCACTTCTTACTGAAGGGGACGTTCAAGATGCTCACGCTGGCTCAAGTTCTACCTTCCTTCAACCCTGAAGACTGGATGGTAACTCTGGACTTGCAGGACGCCTGCTTCCATATTCCCGTCCTGGCTGGCCGCAGGCCTGTACCGGAGGTTCACAGTGGGATGCAAGCATTAACAGGTCGCTATGCTCCCCTTTTGCCTTACCAGTGCCCCTCGAGTGTTCACCAAGGTGATGGCGGTGGTTGCAGCAGATCAGGAGAGGTTGGGGTTTCCAGCCCTCACCTTTCTCGAGGACTAGCAGTTAAAGGCAAGCTCGCCCGAGGTACTTGAACTTCCTAAATTCTCCAGTGGAGTTTCAGCTCCACATCAACTTGCAGGAGCTCAGAGTGATCAGACTGGCATTGAAAGCCTTTCTTCCTTCGATCGAGGAAGCTCTAGTTCAGGAGTTCACAGACTGCACCACCATCATGGGGATTGCAACAAGCTGGGCGAGTAAGGTCGTAGACCCTGCATCTCTAGACCTGGCTGGTTCGTTAAGGGATTTCCCTAATGGTTGAACATTTTGCAGGCTCTCTGAACGCCAGAGCGGACAAACTTGGCCATTGATGCCTAGTGGATTACTATTGGCGTCTCCATCCGGAGGTGGTGCAAGGTCTCTTAAGTGTTCTGGTGGTCACAAAGCGTGACATGAACTTACATGAAAAACAATTTCAGAGTATTGTCTAAGTAGGTGGCAGCTCTCAAGTGCGAACATTAAGCCTGTTGTTTGTGCCAGTGTTTGCTTTGTTTACTATGCCCGACAGGTAGTGGTCAACCATTTGTTCATTGATTCTCGCGTAGAAGTTAAATGTAAAGTAGATTACCTTATTTTGAAATAACAGTAGCTTATTGTTACATTTAGCTTATCCTAGCTAAGCAAATGTAATACAATTTTAAATAACGGGTGTTAATATTACTGAGTTTAGAGAAGTTCATTGTATCGACCCCAGAAATATAAATGGTTATTATGGCCCTGTTATGATTTAAATTAATGACCATCAGCAGTTATTAAACTGTTATACTGCTTTAAATTAATTACAGTGTAATAAAATGAGCAGTTGAGCACAGAGCTATCTTTTACCAAGACCATTTGATGCCATGTTGTGTGGTTGCTAGTTGTTTGTCCTTAATAGTTCAGAACATGTGATATGGAAGACTGTTGGGATTTGGTAAATATTTGTTCAAATGTGAGATTGTACCTATCAGGCGTTTAGTTTGTATGGGTTCTGACTAAGCTTGTTTGTGTCTGAAATTAATGCTTTAGATAAAGTTCTCCTTATAGTTTAGCACCCTTTCCTTTGCTCTGCATCTCATGCCTCCTCGGTAAGCGTTTACATCCAAATAGTTTTTGAGCGTCTTGCAAGATACTTTAAAAGGGCTAAAAACCTGAATAAGAACTTCGAACAGTGGTGTTACTGTGTGATAGGATGAAGAAATCTGTTTTTGGTTGAAAAGATCATTTTTTTAAAACTGTTGTGATGAAAGCCAGCTAGAATAAATCAATGGTAGCAGTTACTGCTGTGTAATACTCACGAAGAGAAGGTTTTAGTTGATGGCTTTAGCATGCCTGTTCTCAACAAAACCTTTTTATTTTGAGAAGTAGGCCTGACTTATTTAATGTGGAACTCATAGTTGAACACCAATAGGCCTTCAAGGGTGGCTTGTCATGACACTGTTGAAATTTCTACGCAGAAATTTTGTTAAAGGGAGTTTTGCAGATTATCATAGTAAGCAGGGGGGTTGATGTTTTTTTACCTCTGTGACGGTCCCATGGTGTAGAAGATTTTCACTTTGAAAATCCTTGTTATGCTTATGAAGAGTTGTGTCTTGTTTTGTCAACTGTCATTTTGTGCATATTTTATGATTTCTTGACTGTATAACGATAGTTGTCATGTGGAAAAGCTTAGGCAGAATACGGTTGACATGAGTTGGTTATGGTGATAAGCTAGTGGTAGGCAGGATTAGCTCAGAAGAATTCTGAGGCTGTATATATAACCTCTATGTAATGAAAAGCTATGACAAATGTATTAAGCCTGGCCGGACCTATTTATTATGAAAATAATACGTTAAAGCCAAAGGACCCTTTCAGTATGGATTGTTATTACACTGTGTAAAGCCTGTAGGCAGGTGTTGTGTTGCATGGATTCTTAGAGATAATTATAGGAGTCATGGGTTTTGTTAGTTTTCCCTTCTCGTTTCCTGATTAGAATATTTGCACTTTGACAATACCTATTAACCCACCTAAGAGAAGATGAATATTTTTTGCCAACTGTAATCTTGTGTATGTCTCTCCTCCCTTGAAACCCCCCCCCCTTCACTTTGAAGCCGGCTGCCTCTGGGACCCTGAAAAAACGTCGGAGGGGGCAGCTTGAACCGTCTAGAAGGACCGTCTAGAAGGACCCCTGCACGCAAGAGACCTTCACAATCTCCTGGTTCCTGCTCCGAAGCGCCGCCCCGCACCCCCACCCTGCAAGCAGATAGTGCCCCCCCTCACTTACCTGGGGGATAAGTAACGGAGAGCCATCCATAGGCGGTTCCACCGGGACACCCGGGAGCGGTGCCGAGCCGCGAGTGGAAGTGCCCGTTGGCAGTGGCAACGAAGTGACGCCTTCTCCTCACCTAATCACCGCAGATTGACATCGTCGAGAGGCGGCAGGCATCGCATCGGGAGGCGAACCACGCACCGGTCCCGACGATCATCACCGACAGGGCTGCTTGGCCCCAAGATGTCCGACCGCCCACAACTGCAAGGCCCACTAAAGTTACAGGTGAGCCCAAAGCGGGGAAAAAAGGCCCCCGCTCCACGAGACCGCTGCCATATCTAGTGGACCCTAGCGTCACCCCTCAGGGGCGCCTCCCCCCGCCCTCCACGCAAGTACCTGATACTCGCTCTCAATAAGGGTTGCCTGACCTTAATATGGCCACCACCCGGGACATCACTGAAGGAGAGAAACTGGACCTGATCCGCCCGTTCTAAGCCTACTCCTGACTTGACTCGACCGAAGTATTTGAGTAGGGCTCTCGGACCTGCTCTGCCCATTTAGACCTCTTGCTTTGCCAGTTCCAAGACTGTAGCCCTGGCGAGCTAAGATCACGCCGGACAGCTAATTATGCAGGTAAACCGGTCTGACAAATGCATTAACATCAACGTATCAATTTCTCACAGCTAAGGGACTTCAGAGTCCCTAATCGACAGCGCCTCCCACCAGTACTCGCAGCAGATCACTCACTTACAACAATCACCCGGCTTCTCTCTCTCTCCAAGGGACACTTGTCCCCTACCTAACTCACCGCCACGCCCGACTTCCGATGCCACAGCTCGCCCCGTGACATGCTGACCACCGTTCTTGCCAGAGCTGACTTCATCTGACTCCAAATGTCCCCAGGACCCCGGCGCTAACCCCCTATATCACTGGACAGCCCTCCTCTACCCCCCACGTGAACACCGACCACACCCCACGTAACCATCCCTGATACACAATTCCCCCAGCGCACACCCGCTACCTCTACTCCGATTCTATCAACCCTGCACCCCTCCGTCCTACTCACCCCCCTTTCCTGCCCCAGAGGTCTCGCCTCCCCCTCAGCCCAGCTAAGATGCCCCCGGCCGCACAATTGGACACGCATCTCTGCCCCTCTTCTAACCACCTATCTCCTCAATCGCAAAACACCTTCGCTATAACATTCCCACGCAGCCTCTCCTTCAAAGCAAAAAAACGCTTCAAACAGAATATAATTAGGCTACACCCCGAAACGCTAGTTGTTGACACCTACCACTGCACAACTAGAGTACAGAGGAAAATGGACTTCATTTTCCACACCAACAGACCTGACGTCTGGGCCACCATCTTTAACTCATCCCTCCCCGTCTTCAAAACCACCTTCACCGAACATAACCGCAAACTAACTATCGCCCCCTGACCCAACAGTCTCTGACCGGAGACATCTCCATCACCATCTATGAGAATGGCACCATTTTAATTCAGGCGAAAGATGAGAACCTAGAGTTCTTCGACTCTCTCTTCCCCACACTTAAGATGGCTACTGGCCATTACCCTCACAAAACCACCCCCTCCCCACCTATTAGCTCCTTACAAACTCCCAGTCCTCAGAGCATGTCCCCACCACCCCAGCGTCCCCTCACTACTCTACTTAGTCACTCCGCCAATCAGACGACACCACCAGCCCTAGCTCCCCCTATTTCACAACTCCCATCCTCCACCCCCAACCTCCCACTATTCAGCCACCCTCTCATCCCCAAAGGACCTCCAGCTCCCCTCTCCCCAGCTCCCGAAGCACCCCTAACTATCAGTCCTCCACCCTTAGAGATCCACCCCAGCGTCCCCACCCTTCCTTGCTCTTCCACTCTGCCAATCCTACGTCCTCACCTGCCCCAGCTCCCCCTTTCTCCCTACCCCCATCCTCCTCCCATCACACCCAAACTTCCAGTATTCAGCCCCCCACTCATCCCCAAAGGACCCCCACCCCCCAGTCCCTAGCTCCCGAAGCACCACTAGCTCTCAGCCTCCCCCCCTAGAGATCCTCCCACCCCAGAGATCCTCCCCTACTTTCCCCTTCACCCGAGCTGTCGCATCGCCTCGACCTTATTGAAGCGCAGATCGCGACCCTGTTCCTTGGCCTGAAGGAAACCCTATCTGCCCTAGGGAATCTCCAGCTGCCCTCCCCTCCCTCCCCACCACTCCACATCCCTCCTCCTCTCCCTAGGAATGACTATCCACCCACCAACCGGGCTCATCCACACCCAGGTTCCCTGCATCCTCGCACTAAAGACCTGACGGAACCGCGAACAGTCAATCCCAGAAGAATTATAACCTCCCTCTCCCCCAGGAAGTGAGCGCACTCGTCGCCTCGTACGAACTCCCCCCGAACCAGTCAGCCCAGGCCCCACTCACGAACTCGACTCTCACCTCCTCGATCCAAGTCATCACCGGAGTGGGTAGAGACCTCCCCCCCCCGTAGAGCCACTAGACCTCCACTGTTTCTTTCCTCCATACCCAGAGCCAAGCCTGACAATTTAAAAGCAAAAGAAGACCCCCGCATGAACTGTATACTTATCAACAGCTGGTCCGCAGTCAAACATGCAACGGAAATTGCTGAAGCCATCCTCTCTCATGACCTGGATGTAGCCTTCATCACGGACACGTGGCTAAACACCCTATCCCTCCCCATTCTGGACATGCTGGTGCCACCCGGTTTCTCAATTATTCGCAAAGACAGGCCCTTACACAAAGGTGGTGGCATAGCAATTATCCACAAAAGTGACCTCTCCATCTCTGAAGCTCCCTCCTGCCTGTACAGTTCCTTTGAATGCCTGTCGGTCAACATCAAATCTCACTGTCATAGTTCACGTCAATGCCATCTCCTATACCATCCCCCAGGCAATTCCAACGAATTTAGAGCTCAGCTGGCGGATCTCATCACCCAATCAGCACTTAACAGCGACAACAGTTTAATTCTGGGCGACCTCAACCTAAGATGGAACGAATCCAATAACCCGCTTATTCAATCTCTCATCACCCTTCTGCAAGACAACGATTTGATCCAACACTGTTCAGAGGAAACGCATTACAGAGGAGCGACCCTGGATGCCATCATTGCGAACAAAAATGCAATCTCGATTGATCACATCATCCCGGTGGACTGGTCAGACCATCACATCATTCTCTTTCATATAATTCAGCCGGCCCTATCCCTCCCACCCACCCAAGCCCCCCTAAGTGGGTTAGGAACACTTCCAGAATCCCCTGAGACAAGCTAGAAGAAGGTCTCGGCACACTCCCCCCGAACACGACGGAGTCCCTCTCAACCTCGGATCTCACCTCGCTCTACCATTCCAACCTGGAGCTCGCCCTGGATCAGCTGGCACCTCTGAAACGAAAAAAAACCCAGAAGCATCCCCTCTAGGTCTTGGTTCTCTACTGACATTAATGAGGAAAGAAGACACCTAAGATCCTTGGAAAGAACCTGGAGGACCAACCCCACCGCCCTCCATCGGGACCAACTCAAGACTGCACGCAAAAACTATTATACCCACATCAAGAGCAAAAAGTCATCCTTCTTCTGCTCCGCGCTAGACAATGCCAAAAACCGCCCCAAAGAACTCTTCAAAATCATTAGGAACCAAACTTCCATCCCCAAAGGCAGCCAACTTAGTAGCAT
This sequence comes from Lissotriton helveticus, assembly GCF_964261635.1. Lineage (NCBI taxonomy): Eukaryota > Metazoa > Chordata > Amphibia > Caudata > Salamandridae > Lissotriton > Lissotriton helveticus. The sequence continues at coordinate 1,407,090,269 of NC_136061.1, forward strand.
CCAAGACCCAGTGCGAAAACTTTGCAAGCTTTTTCAATGAAAAAATCGCCAAAATTGATCGCTCGTTCACCACGAGTCCTGCACCCAACCACAACCCCCCAGTAACCCCGTCTATCCACTGGTCATCCTTCCAGCCGGCTAAGGAAGAAATGATAAGCAATCTTATCGCCGCCGCTAAACCCTCATCTCACTCCCTCGATCAACTTCCCTCGAGACTGACAAAGGATTTGAAGCTCACTCTAGCCCCTATCTGGGCCAAGATCATCAACAGCTCCTTGAACGAGGGCTTCATCCCTGACTGCCTTAAACTAGGTCAAGTCACTCCCCTTCTGAAAAAACCTGGCCTTGATCTCATGGACATGAGCAACTTCAGACCGGTCTCGAACCTTCCGTTCCTAGCCAAAATTCTTGAAAGATGCGTGCTTTCACAATTAACCCAACATCTTGAGAATTCTAATCTACTGGACCCACACCAGTCAGGGTTCAGGTAGGGCTGCAGTACTAAAACCGCAATCCTAAATGTCCTAGATGATCTGCACATGTCACTCGACTCCAACTAATGTAGCCTTCTCATCCTCCTTGACCTCTCGGCTGCGTTAGACACAATGGATCATACCCTCCTACTTAATGCCCTCCGAGAGAGAGCGGGCATCGAAAAAACTGTCTTAAAATGGTTCTTCTCTTTTTTTAACAACCGCACTCAAAAAATAAAGATCAACAGCTTCGAATCAGACCCCCTCCCCATCAGCAGAGGAGTTCCTCAAGGGTCAGTACTCTCTCCACAACTCTTCAACATCTACATGGAACCCCTCACCTCACTTCTAAGGAACTCCAACATCCCCTTCCACCTTTACGCGGATGACACACAACTCTATTTGGAAACCACTTAGATCGCAAACATTCACAGACTAAATGCTACACTCATGGAGGTCCAACATTGGCTCGCGTCCAACCACCTCAAACTGAATGAAGAAAAAACGGAAGTACTCCTAATTTCGAACAAAGAAGAAAACCCACAAATAGTGGAATGGCTCAAAGCCTTAAATGCCCTCAATGTCTCTCTAACGCCAACGGACTCCGCAAAATCTCTAGGAATCACTCTCGACCCCAAACTGGTCATGAATAAACACATCTCTAAAACCGCCAAAAGCGCGTTCCTGAACCTGAAACCTCTACACAAAATTAAACCCTTCCTCCCCCCAAAGACCTGAAACAGGCCACGCAGGCACTTGTGCTCTCCAGAATTGACTATGGCATCGCAGTGCTGACTGGAACAGCCAGGTCGCACCTGGGACCTCTCACCTCCACCCTCAACGCAGCAGCATGAATGGTCACAGAAACAAAGAAAGTTGACCACATCTCTCCGGCACTCAAAGAACTGAAATGTCTCCCGATTGACCAACGAGCCAACTTCCGCACAGCTTACCTCACACATAAAGCCCTGCATACAGGCAAACCAGAATACCTGGCCTCCAAACTCAAAAGAGCGGGTCAGTCAAGGAACCTCTGAAGCTCCAACACACTACTACTCATCCCTCTGAAATCACAGAAACGCAAAACCTCAAATAAATCCTTTGCGGGGAATGCCCCCAGGATCTGGAACTCCATCCCCCCCCCCCCCCATATCAGAATGACCGCCTCCTTCCCGCAATTCAAATCGCTACTCAAAGCCCTCTTCCTTGAACACTCCGGTGCTTAAGGAGAACCCCACGCCTGACGGTGGAACTCCGCTATCTCTCTGAACCCAGAGCCGGTTGATTCGCCCCTGATCTCCGTCCCATACTGCGCTCAAGTTACTGTCGTACAGACTTTATTTCCTCCTTCTTGTTCTTGATTCCTGTTTTTCTATGCTTATTTTCCTTTGCTGCATATCTGTATTTGCTGTGAAGCGCTCTGATACCCCCGGGTCCAACTAACGCTATACAAAACTTCAATAAATAAAAATAATTTTTTTTTAAAAAGTGTGCCTGTGGTGTACTGTTTGGGCAATTTTAGGCAGAATTCAGTAGTCTTGAGTTGGTTATGTTGCCAAGCCACTGAAGAAGGCAATATGCCTAATTATTTTGGGGGGGGATAGGGGGGGGATTGATGTCCGATGCTCTTGGTCTGAAATGTTACGAGGAAGCGGTAACCATAACCTATTTATTTTGAAAAGCGCTTGTTAATGCCATTATTGGTTTAATGGTAGATTGACATGGTATTGTGCAGTATGTGGCAATGGAAACCAATGTGTGCAAAGAAGTGCCAATGACTTGGAGTAACCTGGGCTGGTATTGCAGATAGGACATGCAGGCCTTGGTTAGTCCATTGTAAACTTTTAAACAAGTTTGCTGGGAGAAAATGTAGCCAGTGAGCCCAGTTATAATTAATTTACTGCCTTCAGGGTAGTGGTGAAATTGAGCCTGCCCTTGGGGGGCCACACATTAATTGACATACAGAGCAGCTGTTTACAAGCCACTCTGGGGCAGATTCCGTTCTCGCTGGGAAAAGGCTCCGTCCTACTGGGATCCGGAGGGCTTTCCGACCGACTCATGCTCCGGGACTCTGAGCGCCCGAGTACAATGCGAACAAGCGCCGACGGACACGGGTCTCTCGGAGCCCCATTGAAGTCAATGGTAGCCTGTTGTACAACTCGTACATAGGCTCCCTTGGCTCACCCCCTGTGATCGACTCGTACCGGTGTTGGGTGGTCCGGCGCGGACCCCCGAAGTCCGCTTCTCGGAGCTTTTACGTATCGGAGGCTCCGACTCGATCCGGCTGTCCGACTCGTGCATCGTACTGGCTCGGTCGGAAATCGCCTTCATTGCATGGCACGGTTTGCTCACGGACGAGATGCACGGAGCGGTTCGGACCCAGAAACTATTCGGTCAGCGATTTTGCGTTTCTCGCATCGTACTTGCTCGCTCGTACAGCTGTACGGGTCGGTCGGAAAACACGTGTCCAGCTTGTACTTTTTCCGGCCGGATCGCGTTCGGAGCCCTTCCGAGCGAGATCGGAATCGGCCCTTCTGTGTTTACAAAGTGCTCTGTTTCACAATGCAGGCGGTATGCCGCTTGCTTTTTAAAGAGAGGCGAGAGGTCCCCTAGCTGGCGGGTGAAAGTGTGTGACTACACCTGCCTGCAAGAAAATGTTTTTTTGGAGGGGACGGGTCTATGAACCTCAGAATCTCCCCTCCAGAGGTCTGGCTTAAAGAGGACAGTGTGCCATCTTTTTGTGACTCACTGTCAGTGCGCTTATTAAGTGCACCAACACTATCAGTATTCCAGAAATGGCTGCACAAGCGTCTGCTGCCCCTTCTGTAATTCCATAGTGCCCCGGGTAACAAATTAAGGGAGCCCACGCCCTTTGCAGTATTGCCCCTGGTGATCCTAGGCTTCATTTCGTTGTTTCTAAAATAGGGCAACACTTAGACAACTTGTGCTGGTCATGAAATAAATCACCAGATTGTCAGAATCTTCACATTAGAAAATCTAATTTCAACGTGCTAGATTGGTTCGACCTGCTAGGCTGCCAGCACCGTTTGGATTTTCATAAATAACCACCATAGTAGCAAAATTGCATTCATCTCTCTGTGATACTCTTCTAGGAGTGAAAAGGTTACAGTTTGCATCAGGGAATGGTGACTGTGTGTCATGCTGAAAGGATCGCAGCTGCCGAGACCCTCCTGCCCAGGCTTCCCCCGGGGCTCACTCGGAGCAGCCTGTAGGCTTTGACACCATGCGCGTCCTTTAATCCGCCTTTCATCGGCGCATTTACACAGCAGCATTTCCTCAGCAGCATTTCCTTCACTTGCCGCGTGCCTTCAGGTGGCTACTCTGGCTTTAGAATTGCAGCGTCTTAGCTAAAATGCACCCACAGAAACAAAGATGCTCGCGCCGGTCCCGGCACTGCTACCTGATGGGTCTTTGATTATCGTCGATAAATCAGCGCAGAGCAAGCCCCACTCTGCCGGGGCCACGGCTGGATTCGGGCTTGTCATGAAGGCAAGGAGGAATGTTCAAGAAGCTTATTTGCAAACGGATGTGCACTCGTAAGCATTCTTTATGACCTATTTTACAATCAATTTCAAAATAATCTTGAGTTGATATATCCTTTGTGAATAGCGGATTTGTTTGCGTGTACGATAAATTAGAAAATGCTTCAAACAGTATTCCTGCTTTGGAAAATGTAAAACATTTGTTTGTATGACCCAATATTAATTTTTTTAAAACAAATATATTTGTTTGTGCTTGCTGGCAAATTAAGTGATTATAAAATAAAATATTATTTGTGCATGCTTAGGCATTTATGCCCATGAAAGTAAAAGGGCAACCGAATAACGCCTAGCGAGCTTGAATATAAAATAGGGTCAGTGGCCTACGGAGGGGTAATTTACAAGTTCACTTAAATAGGACTTGATGAAAACATGTCTATTTCTTGTGTGGAGAAGGGGCGCATAACCTTACGAACTCCTTCTAAAACAGAGTGCAATATCATGCACATGTTTTGTACAAGTGCTACTTGATGATGGTGTTTTTCATGTACAAATAGTGTATGTTTTTCTGTATAATACATCAAGTAAATTGCTTTCACATATGTACGTCTCGTGTCATAACTTTATCGCACCAATTTATTTTCATGAAGTAATATTTAAGTGAACTTGTAAATGTTCCCCTTGTAGGCCATTTTCCCCTTGCTGATAGGTATTTATGCAGACAGAGGCGAGTTTAATTTTTGCTAAACCGGAAAGTTGGGGGATCTGTGATGGGAACTTTGAACAGTATGCACAATAATTAGAGTACTTCTTAGATACCATACAAAGCAGGACTTATTTTGTTAATGATTGTCTTTCTACTTTATATTGAATATACGTAGAACCACGGCAAATTTGGATTTGGGCAAATGCTCGTACGGTCTCATTAAAGGAAAATCTGCTTAGGCTGCCATATTTTTTGAAACGGCGTTTTTTTGGTTACTGTTAAGGAATTAAGATAACTTGTGGTGATGTTCAGAATTACTCTGTGTGGTTCACATATAGCATCTGGGAAACAAAGAATGACGCATGGACCTTTGCTATCCACTGTCATGCGTGACTCAGCGGTCTACTCTTTACATTGTAAAGTGAAGCCAACAAAATTGTTTCTTAGATTGGGAAATGTTACCCATTGAAAGATATTAAGCATGGAACATCCTCCAGTTCATTCCAGTGTACGTTTTTTGAACTCCAGAAAGATACCCGTTGAAAGTTAATATCAAAAAATACTCCTCTCTGTGCTTCCACCTGCTGTGTGCCTCAATGTGTTGAGCTTTTGGGGAATCTTCAGGGAAACGGCTGCACTTATTGGCTCTGTTTGGTGCGTTGTGGTGTTACTTTGTTAAGGAATAACTTTGTAATGCATAATCCCAAGCAGTCTGATGCCTGAAGGGCAAAATGACGAAGTGCAGTCATTACGCCCTTGGCTATAATTCCACAGAGGATATGATTATGTCAATTGTCAGTAGCTTCTGTAACTGGAAACCTTAAATTGATGCTCCAGCTAAGGAGTAAGCAGTATTCCTATAAGAACTAGCATGAGGTTTGAGTTGAAATGCAGTGATTGTCACTGTAAAAGATTTAAAGTAGTAATGTGAATCCGAACGATTCCTAAAGTCCACTTGCAGTTGCACCCCACCTAGAACGCTTGTTTAGACCGTTTCAGCTGAAAAATGTACGTTTCATTTTCGGTCATTCAAATTCTGCCATTTGTGCAGATAGTCTGTGTGGTTATTGCTTTAATGTATTTTAAGTTGATGCTCCTGCAGATGAGTTTCAGCGTGTCACAAACCTGCTGAATTGCGTTAGTGAGTGATTTAATCTGTGCAGTAAGTGAACAACCTGACGTTCATACCCCTTAAATGCAGGCGAGAAGCACAAACAAATTTAGCCCGAGAGTGCAGGAGACTGCGCTTTAGGTCAAAGAAAACATCGGCAGAGCCAAGCCATGTGTTTAATTTAGTTTTTTACTAGTGCGCTTCATGGGGCAGTCTTGCTGTATTAAGGTACAATATCTTGGGTTACAATCCTTTTTGCAACAATCTCACCCTAAACTGTAAGCCAGGTCTCCTATGAGTGAGAACACAAACAACCCCAGACCAGTTTCTGCAATCCTGGGCCTTGTCAGTAGGATACAGCTCGAGTCCTCTGCCACAGTGAACATGGGATCCTTGTTTTAAGTGCGACAGGTATGCACAGGACTCAATCATCTGCAGCCTACTAATGAGGCCCAAATCGACTAAAACCTGTCTGACGGTTTCTAGTGTTGCCGTTCAGAAGCTGCCTGGTATGGCAGTTCAGCCTGGACTGTTTTTATCCTGAGCAGACCAGGTCTGATTTGCCTAAGGCTCGTTCCTGTCTGATGTGCCATGGTGGCCAAAAACCTTATTGGGGCCTAATATTGAACAGCTTCCACCAATTAAATATTTTACCCATTATTGTTGCAGTTTTTCTAAAACATTTATAATTGCATGGTGGTTGAAATGGATTTCATGAGTCTTGCACAGCATTAGGAAATAAACATCACTTATATAGAGAAATGTTTACAAAATACTTCACTAAAGCGGGCCGGCAAAATGTACTACTTTGCTTACCAAACAACGCCCATACCTCAGAGAAGCAGGTCATGAATCCTCTACCTCTGAAAATTGTTGAACTTTAGTCAATCTCTTCAAAATGAAGTCTAGCATTGTCAGAGATCACAGTACTTCATGTAGCCATTTGTGAAATTCGATTTTGTAGCAGCTTAATGAATTTACTGTTTATACAGTAATTGCTTCTCAAAGTGAATATTGGCAAAATGTCAACATTGCCATCTTGAATGTTTAAATGAACTAAATGTTTTTTGCCAACAGATAAAACTTTAGATGATGAAGACTCTGTGGATGGAAATAGACCTTCCTCCTCTGCCAGCTCCACCACATCATCGAAGACGGCTCCTTGCAGGAGGGCTGCTCCTTTGTCGTCAGCTCGCAAACCTGGACCGGCCTCCATTCTCGCTAAAAGTGCTGGTATGTCTTGATGGTATTCATTTTTAAATTTTTTGTTCATAGATAAAACAAACATTTTGAAAGCTTAGTTCATTTAGAAATTGGAACTCGGACCATTTCATGAAACATTTCATTTTCTTAATGTTGTATAAGTGTCTTTTTCCAATCTAAATGAAGGATGGGAAATATGCAATAAAAGGCACAGTTGTAGCAAGCCTTGGATATGAGCTTAATAAAACCTGTGGCTTACATACAAAATGTACAACTCAATTGCTCTCATTGCTGAAAGTTGCACAAACTCAACATGCATGCTAAGATAGATGGATGTGAATGCTATAAAGTTGGCAGTACATGGTACAAACATGTTTTACAAAGTGTGTGTATTTTCACTAGCAATACTTTAATTAATGGGAGCTATGGTTCTCTGCTTAGATCAGTCAACCTTCACATTAAAAATATTTTTTAAAAAGTCTATAACATCAGTTGAAGGGACCTTCATTAGTGATGTTATTCATGATCTAATTTTTGATATCATCTGTGACATCTTGTTTAATGTGATCTGGGATTTGGTATGAGATGTTATGGTTGGGTAGCTCACATTACTTGGTGAATTTCAGTTTTTTATATTTTTGTATTTTGTATTGTAACCTTAACATACCTTTTTTTTTTAAATAACTATCGCATTTTGTCTGTAGAGAGAAAAAACAAGATAACAGTTCAGCATAGCAGTCTAGGGCAATATAGTAGCATGTTCATGACAGAAGTCCCTCAGAGCATCAATCCTAAGTACCAGATTAGGAGATAATACATCTGTTACAGCTTGGTCAGTACTTTCGCTCAAAATGTTTGCCCATTTAGAGCACCCATTCCCTGTTCATCTGCAATACATAATCAAGGAAAGAGCCCATCATAGTATCCTATCTCTCATTCCCTCCCACCCTAACATCTCAGGCCCACACCCCTTATGTGGAGCCTTTGATCGGTGAGACACCTCCAGTCCAAGCTGTGGATTAGGATCCCGAGGGATCTATTAACTCATCAGTCATCTTTACCCATAGTACTATGACCATTTCCACATTCTCATTTCTTTGCACCATGCACAGCCATCTTTTGGCAGCCTACCCATTCCTGCAGGTCAGACTTTCACCTAGAGAGGTGGGGCGGACCGTGTGATCCAGTGTATAGTAATTTGTCTCCTAGCCAAAAGTAGGCCTAGGGGCGCAAACCAAGTGTGTATTTTTGTGCCAGTTTTCGGTAGTGGTGTGAGTCACAGTAGGCAGTGTCTCATTGTTAGGATATGCTGTATCCTCAGCATCCCTATGTGCTTGTCAACTATCTTAACCCAGAACTCTTGAAGGTTGGCACTGGTCCAAGTAATGTAAAAAAACTTCGCTGGCCTGGTATTGCATCGTGGGCAAATTTCAGGCTTCACAGGTAAAATTCTATAGCACTGCTAGGGTGTACGATAGGCATGGTGCAGGTAGTAGAGCTCAGTAGGTTTAAATCTAGTGTTACTGGCTACATCTTGTATCAGTGCACACAGTCTTGACAGTTTCCTGTCTGACAGTGGCTTTGGTAGCGCTTAATCCTGTTGACCACATCAGTAGTAATAGAACTTCCCTAAACCTAGGTTTTGTTTGTGAACTCCCTAGCATGTGCTATGATGTACTTTAACAAATGCCTGGAATTTGTCTGTACTCTTTTGCCTTCATGCTCATGGAGCATTGCCTATTTCTGTACCCAGAGAAGTCTGAGTGCGGGACTTGACCTTAGACTTCACCCTTTCTTCAGACCATCGGCTCTTAGAGCTTGCAGGACTTGCTCTTATCTATGACCTTGGATTTTGGCCATGCTGAGATCTTGGATTTTGGCCAAGCTTTCTGCCCACCCATTCTGCACACTGTGCCTTCAGCTATGCTTTGCTTAATCAAAGTATGGGCTTTGGCAATGTCCTCTTATTAGTTCCCCCGTACCTGGAGATTGTTGGGCATGGCCTTCAGATGTGCCTAATTGGCTCAGCTTCCCTCAAACCGCCAGGCACAGCCTTGAGTGAAGACAAGCTCATGAGCTGGGAAGCCCCAAACCTTCAAGATCAAAACCCCCTATCCATAGGTGCCAAGTTTTCAGTTTGCTTATGTGTGAAATTTTCCTATTTTTGATGACTTTATGTGTGATATTTCAATGTTTGTGTGAAACCAAATGCCATTTTTAAAAATAAAACACATCCATTCATATATTGAAAAAAGGCACAAATTACCCTTATCCCTATTTGTGGAATTTGATGTTTGAAGAATGCCTTGAAACTTCTGCTGCACTCCTTAATTGCTTGTTCAAGTTCACTAAACTATTTCCCTGTTCTATCATGATCGTCCTAGAAACCTCTGTGGCGCTGGGATAAACAATAAAAATGACCTCTGTGATGCTGGGATAAACAATAAGAATATACAATATACACACAATTCTGGTGGATACTAATACCCGCAGATGTCTAACCTGTTGAATAATCCCAGGTGTCAGAATAGATCTTGAAAACTTGAAAGTTCTGACACCAGTAGGAGGTGCTCATTTTATCTTGACTCCAGTAGTGACTTCTTGCAATGCTACAAAAGCCATATTGTGCCTGCCCTGGTGCAATTACATCAAATCCCTTTTTCAGCTCCTTTGATGCATATCCAATTGGGAGTAGACGTCAATGTCGCCAATCTAGCAGTTGATAAATGGATTACAGAGACATTGAATGCACTTGCCCCATGGACCACTAACACCCCTTAAAGATGGACTAAATCAGCACCATGGTTTAATGAAGAGGTAAGGGCTGTGAAAACATCTTGCAAACACTTTGAGCACCAGAGGTTAGATTTAGCTAATGATTATAAGAATGCTTATAAATTGGCACAAATAATTACTACTCTCTTATAAAAAAAAAAATGCACGCTGCCTATCATAATTCCAGAATAGAGCAGGCGGATAATAATTTGAGTGAACTATTTGCCATTCTTAAAGACCTTTCCTCTTTAGAGAGAAATATGGCAACCACCAGTGGTTTCCTAGGGTTGTGCAATCAGATTGGCGACTTCTTTGCCATGAAGGTATCTAAAATATGATTTCTTTCCAGTTGAGGTTCGTAATGGTAACTTTTCTCAATTTGAAAGGTCCATCATACTGGAGACCAACCAACTCTCAGGGTTCTTACCCCCCTTGCTGGAAGATCTGAGAGGTGTTGCCTGAAGTATTAAATCTGGCTCACCAATGGATCCAGCTGTGCCCAAAATCATTAGAGAAGGATTAGACACAATATTACCCTATGTACACCAACTTTTGGAGCTATCCTTCCCTTATGGTGAGGTAACAAGTAAGTGGAATCATGCAACTGCCCTTCCTCTAAACAAAAAAAACCCATCAGCAAATCCGGGATTGCTGGATAATCTGCGTTCCATCCCACTCCTGCCTTACTTCTCCAAAATAGCAGAGAAGACTGTGAACACGCAATTGGTTGCACCCATTAACAAGCATAACCTATTCCACCCAACGCAATCAGGCTTTAGAGCCATGTACTCTACGGAGTCTGTGTTACTTCTCACCACAGAGACACTACGAAGGTGGGCATATGATGATCGGACTATAGCTTTGGTCCTGTTGGACCTCAGAGCAGCCTTTGACACAGTATCCCATAAACTGCTTTTGCAGTAACTCTGGTCAGGTGAGCTGGGGGGAGCTGCTCTTAAGTTGATGACTTCCTTCCCACAGGATCAAAGTTTTCAGGTTGCAGAGCGCCCACATATGTCTAAAACCATGCCGCTTTCACAAAGGGCCCACAGGGCTCAATTTTGAGCCCAACTCTTTTTATTATTATTATTATTTTGAGAATTTGTAAAGCGCGACTGACACCTTGCAGGCTTCCTGGCGCTGGAAATTACTCTGTTAACGGTAAACCGGAAGAACAGTCGGACGGGCAATTTATTTGGGGAAGAGCCAGGTCTTAATACGTCTCCTGAAGGGAAGTAGCAGTGATATCTGACGTATGTCAGTGGGCAGGCTGTTCCACAGCTTGGCCGCTGCTACACTGAATGATCTGCCCCCTGTTCTAGTTCTGTTAAATCTGGGTACTTTTACCAGACAGGCAGAAGATGAACGTAAATCTCTGGCAGGAGTGTACCACCGGAACAGGGCTTGCAGAGGTTTAGGTCCAAGTCCGTGCAGCGCCTTAAAGACAATGCAGAGGGATTTGAAGGCCACTCTTTGTTTTAGGGGTAGCCAATGCAGCTCAGCCAGAGCTGCTGTGGCTGAGGCCCTCCTTGTCCAGCCAAGAGCCAGCTTGGCGGCGGCAGATTGAATTCGCTGTAGTCGGTCCAGCATCGTGACTGGAGACTCCAGGAGCAGGGCGTTGCAATAGTCAAGGCGACTGAGTATCGTGCACCTGACTATCGACGCCCTGGCTTGTGCCGGGAGAAGAGGCATGATTTTCCTCAGTGATCGAAGCAGGGCAGTGCAAATCCCCACGGTTTTCGTCACCTGGGTTTCCATACTTAGTTTGTTGTTCAGCATGGCTCCCAGGTTGCGCACCGAAGGAACTGGCAGAGGTTTGTCTCTGAACTCCGGGGGCCAGAATTCGTTCGGAAACTGACGGGGTATCTTAGTGCCTGAGCAGAACAGGACCTCCGTTTTCGCGGAGTTGAACTGGAGGGAATTACTGTGTAGCCATCCAGCCGTCTCTCTTAGACAGTCGTGGAAGGTAGAGAAAGGAATGGCATCTTCACCTTCCCACGAGAGAATAAGCTGTGTATCATCCGCGTAATTTATTGTTTTGACCCCAAAGGATTGGATCAATTTGATTAGCGGAATGAGATACATATTAAAAAGGATGGGGCTGATGGAGGAGCCCTGAGGGACTCCCTGGGGCACTGTTGCAAAGGCGGATTGAAACGGGGGAAGAGAGACAGCCTGTCTTCTGTCCCGAAGATAGGAATGAAACCAGAGCAATGCAGTGCCTTCCACTCCCACTTCCCCAAGTCTCTGCAGCAGCCTACCATGTCCGACCGTGTCGAATGCGGCAGACAGGTCCAGCAGTATCAATGCCACTGGCTGGCCCCTGTCTGCGCGCATGCGAAGATCCTCCATGGCAGTTAAAACTGCTGTTTCGGTTCCGTGAGCAGGACGGAAACCGAACTGGTGATCGTCAAGAAGGTTATTTTGTTCTAGGTGGGCGGACAGGCATGAGCTGACCCAACGCTCGGCGACCTTCGCTGGGAAAGGCAGCAGAGAGATGGGTCGGTAGTTGGAAAGACAGTCTGGGCTCAGGGAGGGTTTCTTTAAGAGAGGAGTGATTAGTGCCTGTTTCCAAGGAGTTGGAACAAAGCCACTCTGCAAAGACTGATTGCATATTAGGCGCATGGTGTCAAAAAGTTCATTACCAAAATTTTTCCAGACTTTTGGAGGTAGGGGGTCAAGTGGGGAACCCGAGGTGATACCAAGCGCAAGTCTTTCAAACTCGACAGCCGGGATCAGAGGGAATTCCCCCAGTCTAGCCAGAAGGACAGAGCCAGGAGGCGACAAGTTTCGCGAGCTGGTGTCTGGTCTCAGCGTGTTAGAAGTTTCTGAAGAGGGGGGTGTCTTCAGGTTGTGAATAATGGTGTTTATTTTATTGATAAAAAACACTGCAAGATTGTCGCAGAGGGCTTGAGTAGGAGGCTGTGTAGAAGTGACACAGTCCGGGTTGGTCAGATTTTTGAGTATTTGAAAAATACTCTTTGAGCTGTTCGTGGCGTTGGTTATGATGGAGCAATAATGTTTGGCCTTATTAATCTTTACATTAAAATTGTGGAAAAACACAAGATCACCATTGTGTCGTATGTGGATGACACACAGCTTGTTGTTACTTCATCTCCGAGCATGCTGCGACCCAGTTCTCTTTCTGCCTGAAGGACCTTGATTCCTGGATGTCAAACAACAGCCTGAAACTGGACGGCAGTAAACTAGATGTTCTGGTTGAAGGGAAAATCCCTTCCATTTGGAACTCAGCTTGGTGGCCCCAGATGCTGGGTCCCACACCCACTTCTAAAGAGGAAGTAAAAAATCTGGGAATTTGGCTTGACCCCAAACTCTCCTTTGAAACCTATACTAGGAAGGTCACTGGGAAATGTTTTGGGATTCTCAAAATGCTAAAAAAAACTCTGGACATTCTTCCAATCTCAGTCAGTAAAATCTTGGGCCACACTCTTGTTACAGCTCAGCTGGACTATGTAAATGTCATTTATCTCGGAGCAAGAAAAAAAAGCCTACAAAGGCGGCAACGCATTCAGAATGCGACAGCCCGCCTAGTTCTTAATGTACCAAAGAGAACTTCCTTGGCGAAAGCCCTTAATACCCGGCACTGGCTGCCTGTTAATAAAATAATTATTTTTAAAGCCTTGCGCTTTTGCCATAGGATTTTGCAGGGCAAGGGACCCAGTTACCTACATGATCTTCTTAACCCTTACAATCTGACACGTCACTTGAGATCAACGGGGACTCATTTGCTCAAAGTTCCTAAAATCCAAAGAGCAAGAATGGATGCACGCTCTTTTTGCTATTTGGCAGCCAAGAATTGGAACACATTACCTCCTACACTTTGAGCTGAGCCATCTGGAAACACCTTCCGTAAAGATTTGAAAACTTGTCTCTTCCAGCTGTGAATTTCTAGATTCTCAGCCACCCCTAATGCATGTCTTTTCTTTAGTATTGCTTACCAGTCTTTATAGTAGTAGCTCCTAGCACGGGGACACACCAGCTTGTGTAACCAGGCACTTTATAAATTATTTTATTATTATTATAAACCGGGGCTTGGCGTCTAGGAAGGTATTCTTTGAAGCTTTGAGTCTTAAAGCCTTGTAGGGACTGCAATGGACAAAGGTCCATCACCAGCCCCATCCCTATCTTTCTCTGGTGGTAAGGGTCCTACCTCAGCATAAATTCCAAGACGATTGAGGAACAGGAGGTCAAATTTGTCATGACTTTGGGCTGTAATGAACAAAGAGGTCAATGTCGCTAGTGGGCCTGCTAGAGGTCACTTTCCACCCACTTCTCAATTAAAAGGAAGAACCATAGGAAGACAGGAAACCCACAGGATCTTCATCTTTGGGACCAGAGTAAATTGTGGTGGAGCTGTCAACTTTACCACTCAAAGTTGTCCCTCGAGCCACTTGGCCCTTTTCTGGCACCGATACCCATCTACCTGGATTTTCCTACACCGGGATCTGATCTAGCAGCACTCCTCAATACTGTGTATAATATCTTTCCTTGTTTGAACGCCTCCTCTAATGTTCTTTCTGGCATGGAGTTGACTTGTGAGTGATCAGGGCAGCATTTCTCCTGTTCGGTCCTGCACTCTATGTACTAGGGGTGTGCTCTAAATTTGCATAATTTTCGTTGGAGTAATTTGTGTAACAAGTAGAAAGCAAAATTCACAAAACTGTGAGATTGTGTCTCTGTAATGGAAATTTATCTAGGGCCTACTATGAACTTGAGCTGTCTGTGCAGACTGCTCATAGCATTTGCAGAGGGCAAGAGGAGGGTTGTGCTGCAGCCAGGGTATCCTATTCCTCTCTCCTTTCAAAACTTGTTTCTCCTTAGTGATATAAACAGAAAATAAATTGTATTTCTGATGCATACTTCTAAACGCCGATTCCTCACCTTTTGAATATTCCTCAGGCCCCATACTGGATCTGGAAGTTTATCAGCAGTGCTCTTGTGTGATGCCAGGTGGCATTGTGCAGCTTTGAGTTTACCGTATTTTGGTTCTGAAGTGATGGACTGGAGCCACATATCAGCACGTATAACATACCTCAGCCTGCTTACATCAGTCAATTTCTTTCCACACTCTTGAACGTAAATCTGGAGCCCTCCTTCCTTTTTGTCGGTTGATGGATTCCTTCCAAAACTATTTTTCCTTGTGCAAGAAGAGTAATGTCCTCACGAATGTGTGACTGTCGGAACAAGATGTTGATGATTGACCCCACATGAGGTGTATTGTGATATTTGGGCTCAGGGCATGACTCCTAGTCATGTGAAGAATGTGCCCTAAGGCAATCTGGGACTGTGAATTAAAGCAGCAAGTCTGTGAACACCGAAAGAAGTCACAGGGCTGTAAGTCCCGCTCCAAGTCGAGGCTGCGGAATTACTCATGTTCTTGAGGCCACTCCTGTGACATATCCTTTTTGCTTTCATCGTCGTCCAGGATGTCCAAATCGAAATGTAATAAACATAAGAAGTTGAAGGGGAACTCTACCCCATCCCGTCGCTCTCTGTCCAAAGGAAAGTCGGATGGTAGCAAGGTGCTTACCCATTTTGCTCCTGATCATGGAACAGATATTCTCAACTTGCCCTGTTGCACTGCCACAGTACATTAAAACCTTTAAGGAGGACATGCTGCACATTTCTCAGGTGCTCCTTCGGGTGCCAAGGATATGTCTGGGCCTCCATTTGGGCTACCGCTGGCAGATGCACTGTGCCGTATGTGACCATTGAACCTGCCTGTGGTTCCGCACTGACTTATGTGCCAACTTCGATCTCAGCTCCAAGATCTGCTCTTGTTTCTCCATCAACTTCAATTGTGCTGTCGTTTGAGGTTGAGCCTTTGCTAACTCCGGTGTTCAAGCTCAATCTGATTCTGTTTCAGCCTTGAACAAGGTCACATCTTGAATCTACTCCATTATACCTGATTCCGTTATGCTCGGAGTCAAACAAAAAACCCTTCCTCTTCCCAGAGGACTTTCTCATAGGCTTCATTACCTTTTTGACTCGGACTCCAATTAACCTGATAATGAATAGAGTTCGGCGGAATGTTTTATTCCACCTGCAAAATTGGCGTAATCTGATTGAAGCTTCGAGCCACAGTTTTCTTACCTTGCAAATGCAATCAGGCGTCAGACTGCCTTCGAAAACTTTTTGTGATTAAGACCCCTGCACACCGGTAGGTAGCATCATTCAGCTCCACGTAGTGTCATTGACTTGGTCTACGCCGGAAGTGATGTGCTGTGCCTATATAGGCACCTCCCCAGCGCTCTGGCTTAAGCCGATTTCATTCCGTGCCAGTCAATGCAGATCTCAAGAAAGCTACCGCCTTTCATTTTTTGACTGATTGTTTTTAGACTTTTGACCACATTTTTTTTTAGATTTAGCTCCTGGTGTGGCAGGGATGTTCACAAGGAAGGCTGACTTCAGGCCCTGCAGCGCCTGTCACTGACATGTCAGTGATGGACCTGCACCTCATCTATCTCTCATACCTTGAGCACGGCCACAATGCCAAAACCTGTTGATTGCCACCCAATGTACCCCAAGGCCTTCAGGGAGTGAGCCCTCAAGTTCCTTGCTGCCCGACATGTGACTATCTCGATCCCGGTTGAGAGGAAGGTCCGCGATCTGTTGCAAACCCATAGATATTCGTCGAAGTCATCCCACTCTGGTAAATCCCACAAAAACGGAAAGAGCAAGAGGGCAAAGAGGTCTTCGACTTTACCCCATCTGTTGAAGTTATCTGGCGAGATGAGGGAGCGTTGTCACTCGAGGCCTGGCTCTGCGACTGAGCTTGTGCCTGGACATTCTCTGCCCCTCCCCGAGTTTTCAGTAGCCAGAGTGGCCCAAATACTTAGAGTATTCTGTAAGGACATGATCCTCATGTATGGGCGGCTTCACATGGGGCCTAATTACTGGTTCA
Organism: Lissotriton helveticus; assembly: GCF_964261635.1. Taxonomy (NCBI): domain Eukaryota; kingdom Metazoa; phylum Chordata; class Amphibia; order Caudata; family Salamandridae; genus Lissotriton; species Lissotriton helveticus. The sequence continues at coordinate 1,407,106,962 of NC_136061.1, forward strand.
CCTCCGGCAGGTCCACCCTTCATGCCAGTTTGGCCCATTGGATCTGAACCGGCGCCAGTCATACCACCTCAACATTCCCCGATGCTGGTCCCTCTGTCGACGCTCCCAGCGGCACTGTCCCCATTCCTGACTCTGACACACAGACGTAGGGGCGTCATTAGAAGTCGATATTGGCGCCGACCGGAGCCATCCCCTCCAGGCTTGATTGTGGACTAGGACTTGGGGAACATTGGGAAGGGCCACTGGACCCGAAGAATACCAGTTTCTAGACACATATTTGTACTGTTTTGACGAATTGGTGGATTCCAGTTGACTAGACACCTCACCAGATACTAGCTTGGTCTCTCCTCATACCGTGGCTATGGAGGAGGGTGTCACATTTGTTATGGTGTTGAGGTGAGTGGCATGGTCCTCGGCCTTCAGTTGCCTCCGTGGTTGTCTAGACATCTTGAAGGAGAAGCGTCAACGAAAAGCTACCTTTCAGAACCACTTCTCCCTTTTAATGAAACCCTTACAGGCTTCCTGCTCAAGCCTGGTCCAAGTCCTGTGGACAGGATAATTGCCCTCCACCATCACCCCTCCCTAGAGGACCCCTCTTTCCTCACCTAACACCCTAGCCTGGAGAGCTTGGTGGTCCAGGCCTCATTTCCTGAGTAAATCCTGGCGCATTCCTAGCGCCCCAACGGATAGGGAATCCAAAGGCTGGAGCCCTTGGGTAAAAAATGTTTTTATTCCATCAACCTGGCATTGCTTTGTGTGAACACTGTATGCCTTTTGGGCCGTTACTCCCATTCCCTTTGGGAGTTCGTTGGGCAGGTACTGCCTATGGTCCTGGAGGAGGCTCGGGCCATACTCTACCAAGCTATAGCTGATGGGAGAGAAGCAGTGAAGTTTGCAACCAGATGACGGCTGGACACGACCGACTCTCTAGGCAGAGCAGTTTCTTCATCAGTGGCCTTACGGTGCCACGCCTGGCAGAGGACGATTGGCTTTTCAGGGGATATCCAAGCTTTGCTTGTGGAAATGCTGTTTGATGGTTTCCATCACTTCGGAGACAAAGCAGACTCTGCGCTGGAGCTCTTCAATACAGCAGAGCTACAGCCTGGCCCTTGGAAGAAGAAGATTTGGAAAAACATGTCTCTGAAATTGAATTTGATTTCTTTTTGACTACTGTTTAATATTGAAGCTTTCATTGGTGCACCATTTGTTTTTTGTTTAAAATTGCATAGTCCGATTAGGACCGCACCTTGACAGTGGATGCTTGAACTGTGTTCACGTAGACGCACTTAGGATATTTCCTTCACCTTAAACTTTGGCGATAGCAGGATAGGTGCAAGTTTAGGTAGAGGTTTCACTGTTGTACTTTGTTCCAGGTTCTCTGGACTTTCCATGGTGCCCTGCTAATCTCCGTCCACTTTTTGCTCCTTTCGTGGCTCCTTTCGTGGCCTCGGAAGGGGCTTCTATCCACGGCTGTACCCATCCAGCCACCATGGGGCTCAAGCTTTCCAATCCCTGCCTAGCAGAGGACTGTGCTACTGCAACAAACAGGACAAGATGGAGCCGTGGGGCTCTCTGAACGCCAAGGCGGACTAACTCAGCCAAAGATACCTAGCAAAACACAAATGGCGTCTCTATTCGGAGGTGGTCGAAGGTCTCTTTCTGTAGTGGTTAGATCTGTTTGGCGCTGCTGAGAACACGCATTGTCAGCAGTTCTGTGCGTTGGAATTTCCAAGGCTGCTCTCACTTTGAAATGAATGCTTGTCTTTTTGAGTGGAGCTCAGGCCTTAAGTATTCCTTTCTGCTCCTACCACTCCTGCCCAGAGTTTTCAAGAATACCAGGAATGATCAGGCCCAAGTCATCCTTATGACTCTGGGCTGAACTGTGAGAATTTGGTATCCGGAGCTGTTGAGCATGGCAATCAGTCCTCCGATCAGGCTGCCTTTGGGAGGATTGTCTGTTGCAGCAGCAAGGGAGGGTTCTCCATCCGAAATGTCAACGCTCCCCTTCATGCATGGAGATTGAGTGGCGACAGTTGACAGCTTTCGACCTTTTATCCTAAGTCTGCAATTTTACCTTGGCAGTCCGGTGTCCCTCCACCAAGACCAGTATACGCCAGACGTTGGAATAAATTTGTGTGATGAAAGACAGATTGGCCCCTTAGCAGCTCCCTTTTCACAAGTATTGTTTATCTTTATTCTAACCCAGCAGAGCTCTGCATTGGGCACTTTGAAGGGTTATTTATCTGCCATCTCTCCCTTTCTGAGGTTTTCAAATCTGCTCTTCCTCCAAGTCGATGATTGTAAATAGGTTTCTTAAAAGCATACAACACGTTTCCCCCAGGTCCCTTTTTATGCCTTAATGGGACCTTTCTTTGGTTTTTACTTTCTTAATGTGCACTCCCTTTGAGCCACTTCATTCTCGTCCTGTTCAGCTCCTCACCACCATGACTGCTTTCCTGGTGGCAATTACATCTGCCCAGATAGTCATTGAGCTTCAGGCACTATTTTCTCAGTTTCCTTACATCTCCTTTTTCCCCGATAGGCTGGTACTAGAGCATACTTCTTGCTACACGTAGTCACCTTGTTCCACCTAGGCCAATCCATCACTTTTATGCTCTGCCTCATAACTCTTAAGGAAGAGGAAAGACTCCCCCAGCTGGACCCAAGACCATTGTCGTTCTACCTTAACCGCACAAAACAGTTTTGGGTGGATGATTGTCTGTTCACGAAATTTGTGTGAGACAAGAAAGAAAAGGCAGTGCAGAAGAGGGCCATCTCCCTTTGGATTGTGCTCTGCATTAAAATCTGCTATGCAGTGGCCAAGCAGCAACTCCCAGAGGGGTTGCATGCTCATTCTACCAGAGCAAAGGTTGCGACCACTCAGTTAGCAGGCAGAGTTCCAGTGGGCCTAGCTTCACATGTTCACCAAACACTACTGCCCGGACCGCCAGGTCTATTGGGATGGGCACTTGGCCATTCGTTCCTGCAGCACTTTCTCGTTTCTAGATGAAAGTTACTTACCTTCGGTAATGCCTTATCTGGTAGAGACTCTCTGTAGCCTGAGATTCCTTATCTGCGACCAGATTTATAGGATCTAGTCTGTTCCCCTTTCAGGGCCCTAGTTTTTTTATGTAATCTCCAGAGTTTTTTTGTAACTCTGCAGAATTTCGCAGAATGAATTTCCACGAGTTACGTCCACCCCTAATAATGATGATGGGGTTGATTTACTCCCACGCTGAAGGTGATGATAATATCAACGTAGACTAGGAGGTCAGTAGGCTAAATTACCTCTCTTGACACAGGAATGGTTTTGCCCCTTGGAGCACCAATGGAAGAGAGTGCATCATTTGCTGTGGTGATTAGACATGCAGCTTGTATCCTGGATGTATAGCTGTTTCAGTTGAAGTCAAAATAAATGCCTGTACTTGAGGTTTTGCACCCTGAGACAGCCTCATCTGAGTCCTTGCTCCCATTAAATGAAGCCCAGACTGACACCCTTATGGGTACTTGGGCAAAGCCTTGATCTTGCCCACCGGTCAGCAGACGGGTGGCCAAGCACAACAGACAGCCGCTGGGTGACCCATGCTTTCTTACACAGCACCCAACTCCATGATTGTCCAAGCTTCCAACAGCGAAGCCAACTCTAATGCCCACAGGGGTGCTTCAGAGAGTGTCCATCAGGATTGAGACGTTCAGGAAGTGTCTGTTCTCCTCTGCTAGCTTGCTGTTGATGTCATTCAGTACTGTCTGCCTCTTAGACCCATTAATCTCGCACACTTTGGAGCATGGTGGCCACAGGATCTTGCTTGTGGTCCTGGAGCAGTTTTGAGCCTCTTTGGCTCAAACCATTTAAAACAACCAGGATGCAGCTAAATATTTCATTTGGGCTAGCCTAGACACTACTGACTGCTTGTAGCATGCAGTGGACACTAGAATGGTGCTCCGTTGCATGCATGAATCTGATGCACTTGCTTTCTGGGGACGTGCAAGCATCTCTAAAGGCTCTGAAGAAATGAGATACTGTGGAGGATAAAACTCTAGTAAGTGTGCCACAATTCATCTGAGGAAAAGTGTTCTTCTGATCGGCATCGTTTCTGCTGATGCCTGAGGAAAATCTAACTAACATGACAACAGCCATCTTGCAGCCTGCATTTCTGCCCAGCAACTGTTGCACCCCCAACCCTCCTCCCCGTTCTTGCAGTTCAACAGAAAGCCATGAGACACTCACACCCCGTGTAAATGATTTGTTTTCCATCTCCTGCTCCCAGCCTGGTAAACATCCTTGACACCGTGATCAGGTTATCTGGACAATGGTCTGACTGCTGGGCCTTGATCAGGGTGATTAAACAATGACATGAAAGACCGGGCTTTGATCAAGGTGATTAAACAATGACCCGAAAGGCTGAGCCTTGATCAAGCCGAGTAAACAATGATTTGTGTACCAAGCCTTGAGCAGGTCACCATCTACAAACGTCGTCTGGATCTGGTTATCAACTGCAAACACTACCCTGATTGAACAATGAACTAACTGAGATGAAAAAGTATAAAAGCCTTGTAAGCTGCGGAGTAAAGCAGTAGCCTCCTCTGTCTTGTTTCTGACGAGCTTGGGACTCTGTTCCATAGCCCGGGCTATTTGAATAAATCTGGGTTCCTCCTGCAGACGAAGGCTCCTGTGCCTCCTTTTACTACGTATGAAGGGTATGGAAGGCTTGGGCAGTTCCCCCTCCGCCGAGACCCAGTAAGTGGGTTAATATGGTTCTTCACATCTTTGACCAAAATGTTGTGCTTCAAGGGTTAGAGTTACTTCAATTTGGAAGTTCTGCATCTTGCTGGGAGAAGCTGCCTTGAACCACTTTAGAAGGAGTCCACTGACTACTGAGGAGGAGTTGGACTGGAGGGATCCCTGCATGAGTATATGCTGCCTTGAGGAGCTGTCAAGAGCGAACTGGACGTGGCCAAACGTAGCACTGGTAAGCATCTGCACTGCCAGGTTGAGTGTTGAACCCGTGAGCTCCAAATTCCTCTACACTATTCCAAAAGGATGGCTGCTTACTCCTAGAGGCTGTGCCCACACTAGGGCAATTTTAATTCCCCCTGATAAGTCTGTGAAGAGCTGCTGGTGAGTGATAAGTGATTAGAAGTGAAGGGCCTGTTGCAACTTGGTGCTAAGAAAATACGATTGCATCATGCGTCTTCATAACAACCCATTAGAAAGTTCACTGCGTTAACCTGGGGTGGGCTTTGTTTATTTTATGGTTTATAGTGTGCTTCAGCTTTTGGTCTGGGGTAGATCCAAACATAGATTCCTCTGTCTTTTTGGGAGTGTAGGTGCATGCCTGTGCACAATAGCAAAGCCGGTGGGCGTCAGTTGGCAGAGGTGACGCAGAGTCAGTGGTATCACACCAGTGGTATCACACATGTACAAGTGTGTGCATCCCAACCCTGCCCAGCAGATAGAAGCGAGGGAATTCTGATCTCAACAATTGAAAAGTACAGTGCTTATTGAAACATTGTTGGGACCGATATAACAGTAATGCACACTGATGCTGCTACAGGTATAACCCAGAGAGAACCAACAAGCCAGTATTATTATCCTTAAGAAAGTGATAGTGTCTAGGAAAGTGCCCCTTTTTGACATGATCACTTCTACATTTTGCCTGGTTTTCGATGTGATTTCGACTGAAAGTGCACTGGATCCCTGCTGACCAGGTCTCCAGTGCCAGCTCTTTTTTCTAAAAACTGTACCTTTGTACCCCAGTTGGCAACACCTGTAAGTCTCCTGTGAGTGGTATCCTAGGTACTTAAGGCAAAGAGGGTCCTTAAGGTCTGCAGCACGAATTGTACAACCCTTAAGGACCTCTCACTGAACACATACAGACTGCCACTGCAGGCTGCTTGTCTTTGTACAGACAAAAGTGAAAACACGACCTGGCACCTAGCCCTGTGTGTCATGCCCACTGACACTGCATGCAGTATAGTTAAGTTACCCCTACTGCATGCCTTACAGCCCTAAGACAAGGTGCACTATACCACATGTGAGGGCTTACCTGCATGAACTGATATACCCCTGTGCTGGTCAGCCCTATTGCTGCCAGTACATGTTTATTTATTTTTGAGTTTCATAGAGCGCAAACTTGACCTGTTAGGGTATAAGAGTGCTTTACAGGAATCGGCAGCAGTATACAAGGACTTTGAGAGGAGGGAGGAGGGGGGCTGGGAAAAAAGGGGAGAAAAAAAAGGGGACAAAGTAACAGTTACATTTACAGTTCACAGGGAAACAAGGGTTCAAAGTCAATGGTGGGAAGCCCAGAGGAGCCGGGAGGATAGTGCTTGTGCACTCCCAGGGATGCATAGCAAGGAGATGGGGCAAGATCTCATCTCTGGATGAGATAACAGGCAGAGTTTAGGCGAGGAATTTGCCCATTAGGAAGGTTTTGGCATCTTTTTTTAAGCGCGCCAGTGACAGGCTTCTTCTGATGGCGGGCGGGAGTGAGTTCCATATTCTTGGTGCATATCCAGAGAAGGCCCGGTTGTAAGTTTTCTTTTTCCTAAAACATGCAGGTTGGAGCAGGAGGTCTCTGGGGGACCGTGAGTTTCTAGTCCCTCCGGATAGCACCAGTTTCTGGGCAAGACATGCAGGGGAGTATGTGTATAATGCCTTGTGTCTGATACATGCCATTTTGATTTCGATTCTGGCCTGTAGAGGGAGCCAGTTCAGCGCTTTCGAATGTGGTGAGATATGGTCGAACTTCCTTGAGCCTGTTAGAAGCCTGGCAGCGGTGTTGAGGCAGGCTTTTAAAGGTGCCAGCAGGATCTTGTGTAAACCCGAGAGGGTAGGGCAGCCATATTCCAATCTTGAGATGAGTAATGCCTGAACAGCCATTTTCAAATCGGGAGTGTCGAGGAAGGGTTTCAGTTTCCTTAGATAGCTCAGGTGGAATCCGGCTGATTTAGCCATCGAGTTGATGTGGTCCTGCATGTTCAAGTTGCCGTCCATGGTTATTCCGAGCGATTTGGCCGAGTCCACAATGGTTGGAGGGCAGTTTAAGGTTGTGCTGGCCTTGAGCCATATCTGAATCTCAGGGTTGGTTTTGGGTGGGGATATTAGAAGAAATTCTGTCTTCTTTGCGTTGAGTTTGAGTTGGTTGCATGAGAGCCATTGGACAGTCAGTTTCATGGCTTCATTCATGTAGAGAATCTCCTTGATAGAGGAGATCTTGATGTAAATCTGGATGTCGTCTGCGTACATGTGGTACGAGGTGTTTGAGGTGTGTAGTACTTCGGCAAGCGGTTCTAGGTAAAGGTTGAAGAGGGTGGGGGACAGTGTTGAACCTTGGAGACTGCAACAGTGACCGGGAAGGGGCAGAAAAAATTGCCATTAATCAGGAAACTGCAATTGGTTGTGGAGGAAAGGTCTAAACCATTCCAGGACAGAGCCACCAATTCCCATCCTGAGCTTGAGGCGTTCGAGAAATTTCTCATGGCTGACCGTGTCAAAGGCTGAGGACAGATCTAGGAGGATTAGGAGACAGGTTTTGTCTTGGTCTAGGGCTTGGAGGGCATCATCCACAATGTGGAGAATGGTGGGTTTCGTGCTGTGTCCGGGCCCAAATCCAGATTGGAAGTCATGTAGTAGGTGAAAATTGGTGATGTTGGCTCAATTGCTGTTGCACACCTTTCTCCAGAACTTTAGCTAAGAGTGGTATGTTGGAGATGGGTCTAAAGTTGTCAGGGAAGGCAGGATCCAACAACGTTTTTTTAGGACTTGGACGGCTTTCAGTGAATCGAGTACGGATCACTGAAGAAGGGAGGCGTTTATTATTGCAGTCCAGCTAGGAATGATAAACTGGGCGGCGGCAGCTAGGCAATTAGCGGGGAGTGGGTCATTGAAGTGGTTGTTCGGATTTAAGGTGGAAAGGATTTCTGAGACGGCATGTTCGTCATAGGTTTTGAAGTCGGTCCAGTGTGCTTGGTTCTTGTGAGAAGCCTGTGGAGGCGGCGCGGAAGGGGGAGGCAGATCCGGAAGGGGTTGAGAGTAAATGACGGATCCGAGTTCGTTTCCTAAGGCTGTGATTTTGTCAGAGAAAAAGGAGGAGAACTCCTCAGAGGATATTAGTGATTTGGGGGTTTCTTTCGATGTTTTGGCCTGCTTGTTTGATTGGTGTTTGACCAGTTCAAATAGCTTGCGGGGTCTGTTCTTGGCATTCCCAGTTCAGATCTGAAGAATTTTTTTTTTTAATTGAGGATGTTTTTGTTGTAAGTATTTCTGGCCTGCCGGAGAAGTTTTAGAAGTGCGGCAGTGGGGTGCTGTCTCCAGATTCTTTCTGTTTTCCGAAGGGATCTCCTCTTGCTGTCAAGGGGTTTCTGTCTATGGTTTGGATTCTTTTTCGTTTTAGCGCAGCGAGGTCATCAAGAATGTTAGTTATAGTTACCGAGTAATGATCATTAAGATCACAGACCGATGTGATGTGAGGGGGTGGGCAGGTCAGGCTTGCATCGAGCTACCAGTTCACTGGGATCCAAGTTCTTGATGTCTCTAACCAAGCTTTTGGGAATCACCTGTTGAGGTGCTCTGGTCGTCCGGGTAGTAGGAAGTTGATCGCATGGTGTTGGACCAGTCAGAGGGGTCTATAGCGATAAGTGCCTTTTGAGTGTGTGGGGAGTGAGCAGACTTGGTTTAGGGCATATGCGGCTTGGAAATCTTTGATAGCGTTGACATGCGGATCCTTGGAGTCGTTCCAGTGCAGGTTGAAATCACCAAGGAAAATGTCATTGGAGTTGGAGGAGATGAGTTCCATTAGGTGGTCTGTGAAGGCGTCATTAGTGCCTGGGGGGTGGTAAAGGATGTGCAGATTGCACAGTTAAACAGAGTTGTTGCATACGGAGAGTGCTAGGTATTCACAGGAATCTATGGAATCTGTCAGGAGTTCCGTGACACGGAGGTAAGAGCGGTAAATGCAGGCAGTGCCTCCTCCTTTTTTTGCTGGATTGCCTATCCAGTCTTGCAATTTTGTAATTGGGCGGGACTAGGAGGTCCAGGCATGAAGATGAGGATTTGTTGAGCCACGATTCAGTCAGGATTGCTAAGTCCAGGTTTTGGCTCCGTATGAGATCTCCGTTATCGGCGGCATGTTTAACTGCAGAGCGGCAGTTGATTAGGAGGCCTGATAATGGGGGGTCGGGGAGAGCGTCTTGCGATGGGGGCGGACAGGAGTACAGGCGCAAGGTTGCTATCAATCACACTTCTGTTGCGGCGGGTAGCTGATCTGTTGGGGTTGATTGCGACCGTGCATATGGCATGTTCGACCTCCAGGCCAAGGGGGCCATCAAGCGCCTTCCTGGGCCAGAAGTAGGGTGTGGTTGCTACTCCCACTACTTTCTGGTACCCAAGAAGGGCAAAGGGGGCCTACGCCCTATCTTGGATCTACGGAACGTCAACGTCTTCCTCCGGAAGGAGAAGTTCAAAATGCTGACAGTGGCTCAGGTTTTAGCTGCCCTGGACCCAGGAGACTGGATGGTAGCGTTGGACTTGCAGGACGCTTATTTCCACATCCCCGTCCTGCCGGCCCACCAGCGCTACCTGCGGTTCACGGTTGGCCACGATCACTTTCAGTTTACCGTGCTCCCCTTCGGCCTTACCAGCGCCCCACGGGTGTTCACGAAGGTGATGGCGGTGGTCGCAGCTCATATGCGCAGGTTAGGGGTTTCAGTCTTCCCCTACCTCGACGACTGGTTGTTGAAGGCGGGCTCGCCCCAGACAGTCGTCAGCCACCTCCAGACTACGGCCGACCTCCTGCACTTGCTGTGTCCCTCTCAGAAGCTCCTCTTCATTGGAGCGGTTCTAGACTCGGCGCAGTTTCGGGTTTATCCTCCCTAACAGCGGGTTTGGGACATTCAGGCTCTGATTCCACTCTTTCAGCCTTTGTCCCGGGTCTCGGTCAGGTTGACGCTGCGGCCTCTGGGGCTGATGGCCTCCTGCATCCTTCTGGTGCATCACGTCCGGTGGCGAATGCGGGCTCTGCAGTGGGACCTGAAGTTTCAGTGGGCCCAGCATCAGGGCAACCTGTCCGACCATGTCCTGATCTCGGAGGGCACTGCGAGACAGCTGCAGGGGTGGCTCACGGACCGCGATTGGGTCAGCGACAGATCCCTTCCCCAACTCGAGCAAGTAGTTGTGACGGAGGCGTCCCTCCAGGGCTGGGGAGGCCACATGGGAGAGGCGGAGATCAGAGGCCTCTGGTCTCCGGCGGAGTCCCGGCTCCATATCAACCTTTTGGAGCTGCGGGCGATTCGTCTAGCACTGAAGGCATTCCTCCCCTCTGTCCGGGGAAGTGTAGTGCAGGTGTTCACGGACAACACCACCGCCATGTGGTACTGCAACAAACAGGGTGGGGTGGGGTTGTGGACCCTTTGCCAGGAGGCTCTGCGCCTTTGGCAGTGGCTGGAACATCAGGGTGTGACCCTGGTGGTTCAACACCTGGCAGGTTCTCTGAACGCCAGGGCGGAAGAGCTCAGCCGTCGGTGCATGATGGATCATGAATGGCGTCGGAACTCGGACGTGGCGCAAGGCCTCTTTCAGCAGTGGGGAGAGCCTTGGTTAGATCTATTCGCCACCGAAGAGAACGCGCAATGTCATCAGTTCTGCGCATTGGAATTTCCAAGGCGGCACTCGTCGGAGACGCTTTTCGTTGCGAGTGGAGTTGCGGTCTGTTGTACGCCTTTCCGCCTATACCACTTCTGCCCAGAGTGCTGAAGTAGATCAAACGCGACCGGGCCCAAGTCATCCTTGTGGCTCCGGACTGGGCACGAAGGTACTGGTATCCAGAGCTACTCAGTATGTCAGTCGATCCCCCGGTTCGTCTGCCACTTCAGGAGGACCTTCTGTCGCAGCAGCAGGGGACGGTCCTCCACCCGAACCTGTCCAGTCTCCACCTACAAGCTTGGAGATTGAGCGGCGACAGTTGAGGCCGTTTGACTTGCCTCCTGAAGTCTGTAATGTCATTTTGGCAGCCAGGCGTCCCTCCACAAAGTTGGTATACGCCTGCAGGTGGAACACATTTGTGGCATGGTGCACAGCAAAGGCTGTGGATCCTCTTTCTGCCCCTCTTTCTGAAGTTCCTCTCTTCCTTCTTTCTCTTGCACAGCAGGGCTCTGTTCTGGGCACTATCAAGGGCTTCCTTTCTGCCCTTTCTAAGGCTGCCTGATCAACCTTCTTTGTTCAAGTCCCCTATTGTAACTCGTTTTCTGAAGGGCATCACACACATGTTCCCTCCTGTTCCGTTTGTGATGCCTCAGTGGGACTTGAACCTTGTTCTTACCTTTATGATGTGCGCTCCCCTTTGAGCCACTTCACAACTGTCCTCTCCACCTTCTAATTCTGAAGACTGCTTTCCTGGTTGCCATCACCTCTGCCAGGAGAGTGCGTGAGCTCCAGGCTCTTTCATCCACACCCCCTTTCCTTTCTGTCCATCCGGACAAGGTTGTGTTGCGGACTAAGCCATCTTTCCTGCCCAAGGTTGTCACGGCCTTCCATATCGGGCAGTCTATCACCTTGCCCACCTTCTTTCCGCCACCGCACCCCTCTAAAGAGGAAGAGCGGCTCCACCGTCTGGACCCAAAACGTGCGCTCTCTTTCTATTTAGATCACACACGCCAGTTCCGGGTGGATGACCAACTCTTTGTTGGTTACGTGGGCGCTAAGAAGGGACGGGCGGTGCACAAGAGGACCATCTCTCGGTGGGTCGTCTTGTGTATCAAGGCATGTTACTCCTTGGCGAGGAAGGAGCCTCCTGTTGGGCTGAGGGCCCATTCCACTCGGGCCACGGCGGCTAGCACTTCCCTGGGCCGGGGAGTCCCCTTGCAGGACATCTGTCAGGCAGCTACGTGGGCATCGCTACACACGTGTGCAAGACACTACTGCCTGGACAGCCAAGTCCGGAGGGATGGCTTCTTTGGCCGTTCCGTCCTCCAGGACTTTCTGGTGTGATTATTGGTTCGCAGACCCACCACCGGGGTTGGTATTGCTGGGGTATCTATTCTAAGGTAAGGAATCTAATACTAACCTGTTTCTTTCAGATGAACAAGTTACTTACCTTCGGTAACAATATATCTGTAAGAAACAGTAGTTAGTATTAGATTCCTTACCGCGCCACCCATCCTCCCCGTTCTGCGAACCGATATCTAGCGTTAAGGTCATCCCCTTTCAGGGCCCTAGTTTCAATGGCACCAGTGTTGGTTTTTAACATGGCTCTGCGTTTCTGGCGCGGAAAAGCTGTGTCTAAGAACTATGCTCAGAACTGACGTCAGCGCGCGGAGGCGGCGTCTAAGTACTCCGACGATGTCATCACTGCGCCCACGACGGACGCGGAGCCGCAGACGACGCCTACCGACGCGCAAGGGTACTGCTACGCAAAAAATTTCCGGATCCAGTCTGACGCCTGGGGATATTCTAAGGTAAGGAATCTAATACTAACTACTGTTTCTTACAGATATATCGTTACCGAAGGTAAGTAACTTGTTCTTTAAGCGTAGTAACCCTTACTTACCTGTTACACCCCAACCAGTTACCACAGCTTATATGCATTTGTTTTCCAAATTGTGAATTAAGTCCATCAAGGGTCCTTGCCCCATTGTGATATTGTCCGGCTTATTTTAGCCATTCTTTCAAAAAGTGACTGTGCAAAAGATCAAGGGAAATCTCAAAGTATTGTTTTTACTGATGCAGTGAAAGTGTTTGCTGCAATCTTAGCCATACATTGATCCCAGCTGCAAGGTGTACTCTTCAATGCACCGTTAGTTCTGAATTTTTCTGTGAACTGTAAACCACTTTGCTCCATTTCCCACCCTCAAACTGTATTTATTTCCCCATTTGGGGGCTTAGATGGTTTTATAATGCCAGTTGGGACTCAGCTTAAATTTAGGCATTCTTGTCATTTATTAAATGTTCACATTATAATCTGTATTTATGGTTTCCGTCATATTTGCCCTTAGTGTAAATGAACTATGGGCTCTTTTTATACACCTTCCATTATTCACCTGGCTCTTGGTGGAAGGGGAGATATTGCATGGAATGCTTTCTTTCCTTCTGAACGTTTTCTTAAATTATGCCCAACCCTTTAGCTAATAGGTGCTTTCCTCTCTTTTAGACACTTATAGGTCGCTGATAACATCACAGAATGCTGTTCAGATGACAAGTTGTTTAGAGGTTTTACTGGTGTAAACAAAGGCATGCTTTTTCTAACAATCATTTTCAAAGTGGATTAGACTCTGTATACAGGTTTGCTGTGGCATTGGTGATCTGGACCCCGAAGTTTACACTAGTGTGAAATGCTTATACATCTGCCCTGATCATAGGTTTTTACCAGACAGGACTTTATTCTGTTTCTCCATTAACTAGTACTTGGTGGATAACAAAATTATTTCAATAAAGTGTGTTAAGCAGTTTTTGCTAAGGCCATGTCTTGTTCTTTAGCATATCGTGATGTTTGCCCTGCCTCCTTCTGGGTTAGCTACTCATCAAGAGTTTTAAAAGATGGGGAAGTGTAGGTATACATTAGAAAAATAGATTACATACCTTAAGTAACGATCTTTTTAAATCTTACTCTTCTATTCATCTGAATTCACTATCATCTACAGCTTCCCCTTTGAAGGATGATGGGTGATATTTGTCATTAAAAGTGTTTCCATATTTGATTAACTTTTTGGCTGAGCCTCATTTAGAAGGTAGAAGTGATTCCATGGCCTGATGTGTGACACTTTCATTAAGCTTTCTATGTATGCACACCTATGAAACAGAAAGTTAGCAGTAGAGAAGTGTTGTACAAGAGCGAGAAGCAATATAGTAGTAGTATTAATGTACAAATAAAGCTTGCTTATAGGTGCATAGCCCACTCCTGACGCAGTTCGAAGTTCCTTGTGGATAAGGTGCTCTTGAAGAGCATCTTCATCCATTTCTACTTGGCCTAGAGAGTTACTTATCCAGAGAAGAACTTGAATTTGCCTGTTGGGAAGGTGGTTTGTTAATCTTGTAGATGAAGGAATAGATGGTGAAGGTGATGGGAATTTTGTCGGGTAAATGCGAGGTTTGGGATACCCCAAACCTGCGGGATGCACACCTTAAGACACTCCGGTCTTGTCCTATGTTTCAACCGTTATTAATCAAAAAGCTTTTTACAATGTATTCAAACTCAAACACAAAAAGATTATTGGTTATACTCGGTAACCATGTATTCCCAGTTATGAAAATGAAAATTTGTGCTATTTGCACGTTAAATCATTACTTCAACATCAATTCACGAAATGACTCCATTTAAATACAGTGTCACAATGTTACAAAAATGAAACTGGCAGCTTTAAATAAATCCCAATGCATTTCGGGTCACTATAAACCCTTCAGGGGTATTCTGTAACGATAGGATTATAAAGACGAAAAAAGTAGGCGAAGATCCTCCATGTGGAACTACAACAGAAAGATACAATAATTCAAAAATGTCATCCTCCGGAGCAGTGAATATTTGATGAGCGGCTTTCCTGCTGCTCTAGGGAGAGCCAATTATTTTTGTTGTTGTTTCCTGCTGCATGGCCTAGTGTTTTTTCATTTCATTTGAGGGTGCCCTTTATCACCCTGTGCCTCCAGATCTTTGGGGGTGGAAGGAGCCGAGAGAGCCCACACCTTGCTGCCCCATCGGCTCCCTGTGTGGGCAGCACTCCACAGTGCTTCAGTGGGAGCCAGCAGGTAGGACACTGGGTTCTGTGGTGTCTGCCTACTCCCCTGGACATAGGCATGGGGAGTGGGGAAGGCCCACTGCAGGTGGGGGAGTGCGGCTGCTCTTCCCATCCCTGTGGGGGCCCGGGAAGGAATACCGGGCTTGCCCCTTTTCTCTCCTCTCCAAAGGGAAGCATAGCGGCGCGCAGCCAGTCTCCCCTGCCATTGGGGGCCCAGATCCCCAAGGATTAGAGTTTGGTCCCAAGCACTCATGATGCTGGGGAGGGAAACCTAAGCACACCCTCTCACAGCATTGAAAAATAAAAGATGCTTCGTGTGGCGACCCCTTGGCCCTCTCCAGGGCTGTAGAACAGATGGGCAGTGGAGCTCCATGCACTTTGGGATCTTGCTGGGGTTCAAAGCTCAAGATCTTTCTCCTGCTCATATCTCTGGCCCCGCTGGGCTTTTTTGCATGATTATATGCTTATATTGCTCCGGGTGGCGAGCCCTAGCCACCTCGAGCACTTTACTTGCGCCGCCTGTCCTCTAAGGTGGCAAACTTTGCAGGGGCTGATTCCACTGGCTCCCTGCACCCTCCTTAGTTAGTTCTCTCTGGGCTTTTCTCCACCTTGGTGTAGAAGTCCAGGTCTTTTCTCTAGCTAGTTTTTAGTGGGGTGCAAGAGGATGAGCTTCCCTGGTCTGGGGAGAGCTCCACTCGTCCTGGGGGCAACTGTAGTCAGAGTCCTTAGTCCAGATCAGGGATCTCCAAAGTCTGTCCTGGAGGGCTGGAGCCATGCCAGTGTTTTAGCATATCCCCATTTAGATAAATGTAGTTATCTTAAAAATCTGCCATGGATCCGTCCCTCCAGGGCCGACTTTGGGGAAACCTAGTCCAGATAAATATCGGGGGGTTCTTTATTCCAGTTGCGCGTGACTGCCGACTCCAGTGCCAGTATCTAGCAGAAAATCACAACCAAGAGAGAGCTCTCCCCCTTGTGCAGGGGTGTGGAATTTAATATCTACTTGTCCATGGAGCAGGTTGCTTCATAAATCTACTTGTCCTGTAACAAAATCCACTTGTCCATTTGGAACCATGTAGTGCGGCAACAAATTATGGCAGCAATCTCATGATATAAGAGCTCTGATATAGCCTCTCTGATTACGCCAGGGCTCATACCATACTAGTGTTTGAGTTATTGAAATCCCTTTATGCTGCCATGTTTCCGCGGATCTGCATACTGGGGCTGAAGGTAGAGGTAAGCAATAGTTCCAGGGATAGAAGGCCCTTTTAGGTCTGTGCAAACATGCTAATTTGCATGTTTTAAGGGTTTTTAACAACTCTTGTCTAATCTTTTCCCATACTGAGAAATGTTGGAAATGTACTTCTGACAATGGCAGATGTAAACCTTCTTCCAGAGTTGGGAAAAAAAGTGGTTGGCAGGAAAGTCAACTTGCAAACACTCAGATTTTCGCATTAGCAAATCTACACATGCATATTTGCTCATGCTAAAATGCAGTTTATAAATTTTTCCTAGGAGTACTATTTCTTATCCTACTTCTGTAAATTCTTGGGAATTCACAAAAGCTGTATAGCTGCACTTAATGCAAGGACATATACCATGGGTGCACTTTTGAGACTTTCTTTAACCCCTTCGCTGCTAGGCCTTTTCCCCTCCTGTGCTAAGGCTTTTTTTTGAGTTTTGTGGTAGTGCGCGCTTAGGCCCTTGTAACTTTTTGACCACATAAGGTATCCACGCCAAATTTGCGTCCTTTTCTTCCAACATCATGTGGATTCTAAAGGCGCCCAGGGTTTGTGGATTCCCTTGGAGGGGTCCCAGAAATTAACCAAAATATAGTGATTTGTTTTTGTTTTTTCAGAAAAATGGGAAAAACGGGCTGCAAATGAAAGCCTCTGGGTTTTTCCCTGCAAATGGTATCAAAAAAGGGTTTGTGGACCTGAAATGTCCATTTTCTCAGCTTTTAGGGAATGACAGTCTTTTGTCAGAAAACCGACATTTTTCACAGTTTTGGCATTTTTCTGGGACATAGCCTATTTTTGCTATTTTTAGAGCTTTCCACCTCCTTCCAGTTAATGGTAGAAATGAGTTTGAAAGCAATAATGGATCCTGGAAAGCTGTGCATTTTCGAAAAGTAGACAAAATTCTGAATTCAGAAAGGGGTCATATGTATAAATCCATGAAGGTTTCTTTATAGAAACTAACAGTTAAATATTGGAATAATTGAAAATTTGTTGAAAAAAACAGCCTTTTGTCTCAACGTTTTCACCTATAACTTTTTCTAATTTTGACAGCTCTTGGAAAGCAATATACCGTTACATCCGTTAGACCTTCCTGGTTGTGGGGATATATAGGACTTGTAGTTTCACCAAGAACCCGACGAACCCAGATCCAAAAACTGAGCAGCAACTTGCAATGGTATTTTTTCATTTACTGGGTATAGAGCACTTTGTCCTGGAAAATGTATACATGGAAAAATCTGTATGAAAGACACCTATGTATTTCTGAATTGGGTACAAATTATAGAGTTCAGAAACAGTATATAATTGCACATTTTCAAAATTGGGAATACTCATACTAGCATGAGAATTATTGGTCATTTTTCAAAAAGATTTTTTTTTTACACAATGTCTTTCATTGAAAGGGAGAAATGCATGAAAGCTCAATTGGTAATAACAGTTGATTTACAAATCTGAATTACCCCAAGTCTCCCGATAAAAACGGTACCTCACTTGTGTGGGTCGGCCTTGTGCCTGCGACAGGAAACGGCGCAAAATGCAACGTGGTCACACCTAAATTTTGCAGTTACAAATTGACCCTTTTTTGGCAAAGTGCCTACCTGTAGTTTTTGCACCCTAGCTCTGCCGGCACCTAGGGAAACCTAGCAAACCTATACATTTTTGAAAAGTAGACACCCAGGGGAATTCAGGATGGGGTGACTCGACTACCTACCACCAGGTTTTGTTACCCAGAATCCCTTGCAAAGCTAAGAATTTGACAAAAGAAAACACATTTTCCTCACATTTCTGTGGTGGAAAGTTCTGGAATCTGCGTGGATCAAAAATTTCCACCCACCCAGCGTTCCCCCAGGTCTCCCGAAAAAAAGGTACCTCACTTGCGTGGGTAGTCATAGTGGCTGCGACATGAAACTGCGCAAAACGCAACATGGTCGCACCTCAATTTCCCAGTGAAATCTTGCACTTTTCGGACAAAAAGACTACCTTTTGTTTTTGCGCCCTAGCTCTGCCAGCACCTTGGGAAACCTAGCAAACCTATACATTTTTGAAAACTAGACACCCAGGGGAATTCAGGATGGGGTGACTCGTCTGCCTACCCCCAGGTTTTGTTACCCAGAATCCCTTGCAAACCTAAAAATGTGACCAAAAAAACACATTTTCCGCACATTTCTGTGGTGGAAAGTTCTGGAATCTGCGTGGATCAACAAATTTCCACCCACCCAGCGTTCCCCCAGGTCTCCCGAAAAAAATGGTACCTCACTTGCGTGGGTAGGCATAGTGGCTGCGACATGAAACAGCGCAAAACGCAACATGGTTGCACCTCAATTTCCCAGTGAAATCTAGCACTTTTTGGACAAAAAGACTATCTTTTGTTTTTGCGCCGTAGCTCTGCCAGCACCTAGGGAAACCTAGCAAACCTATACATTTTTGAAAACTAGACACCCAGGGGAATTCAGGATGGGGTGACTCGTCTGCCTACCCCCAGGTTTTGTTACCCAGAATCCCTTGCAAACCTAAAAATTTGACAATAAAAACACATTTTCCTCACATTTCTGTGGTGGAAAGTTCTGGAATCTGCGTGGATCAACAAATTGCCACCCACCCAGCGTTCCCCCAGGTCTCCCGAAAAAAATGGTACCTCACTTGCGTGGATAGGCATAGTGGCTGCAACAGGAAACGGTTCAAATCGTACGGTGGTGAATTTACAATACCCTATTGCAAAACTACCTTGATTTGGGGGGGGGGGGGGCACCTGAGTTTTTGGACCGGGGCTCGGTGGCCATCTTTGGAAACTACCAAACCCAAACAGTTCTGAAAACTAGACACCCCGGGGAGTCCAGGGAGGTATGGCATGCGTGGGTCCCCCAATGTTTTCCTACCCAGAACTCCTTGCAAACCTTAAAATTAGGTAAAAATATCACTTTTCCAAACTTTTTTGCGTGGGATCTCCGTGCCGGCAAAAATGTCCTACCACCCAGCGTTCCCCTTGTTCTCCCGAGTAAAAGGATACCTCACTTGTGTGGGTGCACCAAAGCAGAACATGCCAAAAATGAATTTTTAAAAAAGTAGTATTTAAGTTTTCAAAAATTAAGCCCCCCTGCTTTAGTCACAGGCCTTTGGCCCACCCACACAAGTCAGGTATCATTTTACTCGGGAGAACAAGGGGATCGCTGGGTGGTAGGACATTTGTGCCGGCAGCGAGATCCACCCAAAAAAGTACGGAAAAGTGGGTTTTTTAACCTAAATTTAAGGTTTGCACGGGTTTCTGGGTAGGAAAACATTGGGGGACCCACGCATGCCATACCTCCCTGGACTCCCCCGGGTGTCTAGTTTTCAGAACTGTTTGGGTTTGGTAGTTTCCAAAGATGCCCGCCAAGCCCCGGGCAAAAGCTCAGGTGAGCCCCTCAAAAAATAAGATTGTTTTGCTAAAGGTAATTTTTAGGTCTCCACCGTACGAATTGGGCCTTTTCCTGTTGCAGCCACTATGCCTACCCACGCAAGTGAGGTACCATTTTTATCGGGAGACCTGGGGGAACGCTGGGTGGGAGGTAATTTGTGTGAGCCCAGTGATGCCACGCTTTCCCACACCAAAAAAGTGTGAAAAAACTGATTTTTTTCCAGCTAAAATTGAGGTTTGCAAGGGATTCTGGGTAAAGGAACGTTGGAGGATCCACGCAAGCCATACCTCCTTGGAAGCCCCCGGGTGTCTACTTTTCAGAAATGTGTGGGTTTGGTAGGTTTCCCTAGATGGCCGTCTAGCACGGGGCCAAAAACCCAGGAAACCCCCCTTGCAAAAGCTGGTGGATATGACAATGGTGACAATGTCAAGTCCACCAGCTAGGAGGTATGGCTTGCGTGGATCCTCCAACGCTCCTTTACCCAGAAACCCTTGCAAACCTCAATTTTTGCTGAAAAAATCAGTTCTTTCACACTTTTTTGAGTGGGAAAGCGTGGCATCACTGGGCTCACACAAATTACCTCCCACCCAGCGTTCCCCCAGGTCTCCCGATAAAAACGGTACCTCACTTGCGTGGGTAGGCATAGTGGCTGCAACAGGAAAAGGTCCAAAGCGTACGGTGGTGAATTTAAAATACCCTGAAGCAAAATAACCTTGATTTTGGGGGGGGGGGGGCACCTGAGTTTTTGGCCCGGGGCTTGGTGGTATTCTTTGGAAAGTACCAAACCCAAACAGTTCTGAAAACTAGACACCCGGGGGAGTCCAGGGAGGTATGGCATGCGTGGGTCCCCCAATGTTTTCCTACCCAGAACTCCTTGCAAACCTTATAATTAGGTAAAAATATCACTTTTCCAAACTTTTTTGCGTGGGATCTCCGTGCCGGCAAAAATGTCCTACCACCCAGCGTTCCCCTTGTTCTCCCGAGTAAAAGGATACCTCACTTGTGTGGGTGCCCCAAAGCAGAACAGGCCAAAAATGAATTTTGAAAAAAGTAGTATTTAAGTTTTACAAATTAAGCCCCCCTACCTTAGTCACAGGCCTTTGGCCCACCCACACAAGTGAGGTATCATTTTACTCGGGAGAACAAGGGGGTCGCTGGGTGGTAGGACATTTGTGCCGGCAGCGAGATCCCACCCAAAGAAGTACGGAAAAGTGGGTTTTTTAACCTAAATTTAAGGTTTGCACGGGTTTCTGGGTAGGAAAACATTGGGGGACCCACGCATGCCATACCTCCCTGGACTCCCCCGGGTGTCTAGTTTTCAGAACTGTTTGGGTTTGGTAGTTTCCAAAGATGCCCGCCAAGCCCCGGGCCAAAAACTCATGGGAACCCCCTTGCAAAACCAAATTGGTTTGAATTAATTAAGTTTTCAGATGGAGAACGTGCGATTCAGGGGACAATATCGCATGAAAATTGTGACAGACAATTTCAAGTTTGCAAGAGATTGTGGACAAAAAACAACAATAGAATTCACCAGAATTACATGACCATATCCTACCATGAATTACCAATAATATCTAAATTTAGAAAGTTATTTATAGCTATAATATACACCATAACTGAATTACTCAAAAGACAAAGAATCAAGCACGGCTATCTATTCCTCAAAGACACACACATTCAGGTTGGATTTGGCACGAGAGCGAGTGATGGTTCAGTACATAAAATTTTATTAACATGATATTTCAAAAAAATGAAATGCTCTGTTAATAAATAAATGCATAAAAACCGAACCAGTGACTCGCAACTCGTGAGCTGTAAAGCCACGACAAGGCACCAACCGTTTTACAGGCCATTCACGCACCTTTCATACCTGATACAAACCAGACACTGACACCATCTGGAAGAAAAGCAACACATTACAACAATCACAATAAGGGACAAGGTACACCCTACTGCAGAAAGAGAAAAAAAAATTACTGCACAGCCATCTAATCCACAAGCACACACACATACTGGTTGGATTTGGCATGAGGGTGAGTGATGATTCAGTACATACAATTGTATTCGCAAGTAATTTCACAAAAAATGAAATACTCTGCGTATAATTGAAAGTATGATTAACTGAACCACTGACTCACAGCTCGTGAGCTGTAAAGCCACATCAAGGCACCAACCTCTTTACAGGCCATTCATACACCTTTCGTACGTGTGACACATTCAAAACATTCACACCGCCAGCTGCGGACCCATCACATTTCAACACTCACACCAGCAAACAGCGCCATTCAAGGGCCCATCACTTTCACACGCCCACATTTCTGACACTGCAACTACACAAAATGATGGACTGCGTGGAGTGTCACTCAACTAGCAGTGTGTGTAGTGACCAACAGAAAGTAACTACTCACACACCGCCAGCCGAGCGCCAGTCCACCCACACCACCATCCAAGCACCAGACCATGCACACCGCCAGCCAAACACCACTCAGCGCACACCGACAGCCAAGCACAACTCCGTGCACAGACAGCCAAGTACCACTCCACACACACCACCAGCCAAGCGCCACTCCACACACACCGCCAGCCAAGTACCACTCCGTGCACAGACAGCTAAGCACCGCTCCACGCACACCATCCAGCCAAGTACAACTGCACACACACCGCCAGCCAAACACCACTCCATGCACAGACAGCCAAGTACCACTCCACGAACACCACCAGCCAAGCGCCACTCCACACACACCGCCAGCCAAGCACCACTCCGTGCACAGACAGCCAAGTACTACTCCACAAACACCACCAACCAAGCGCAACTCCACACACACCGCCAGCCAAGCACCACTCCACACACACCGCCAGCCAAGCACCACTCCACACACACCACCAGCCAAACACCACTCCATGCACAGACAGCCAAGTACCACTCCACGAACACCACCAGCCAAGCGCCACTCCACACACACCGCCAGCCAAGCACCACTCCGTGCACAGACAGCCAAGTACCACTCCACGCACACCACCAGCCAAGCGCAACTCAACACACAGCGCCAGCCAAGCACCAGCCGGCACACACCACAAACACATTTAGAATTCTTTTTTTTTTAAATAACACCAAACAAATGGAAATACCTACAAATCAGCTAACACAAATTCTTAAAATAAAAACTTTGCACTAATGCCAATCCTTGAAACAAACTAAATTTTTTTTTACAGAATGCAGACCAGGCAATTCACTTTACAGCTCATTAAAACTCCCAAAACTTCTTTTGCGTGTGGTACGATTTAAAACAAGCTGACAGACACAATGCAGGCTTAGAAGGACAGTCAGGACAGTATATACGAGACTCCTTCCGCACACCTCTTCGCCAACAGACTCTGCATCTTCTAGTCGGAAAGTCTCTTGCGGTAGTGGAAGGAATAGATTCAGGAAAGTGGCGATCTTTCAATCTAGCCACTTCCTCCACCACTCCAAATCTAGGAACACTTGCCTGCTCCACAAGTACAAGGCTGCCTATTATAGACTCCTGAAACTTAACAAAAGGCATCTTATTCTCAGGACAAGACTTCTGGAACACAACGAAAGCATTAAAGGATGCCAAGTGGAACAGATGGATAGCCAACTTCTTGTACCAAACGTAAGCCTTTCGAAGAGCAGCATAAGGTTCCAACCTCTGATATTCTCTGTCAACACCACCCATGAACTTATTGTAAGCTAAAATGCACACAGGTTTACGCACTTCAGCACCCTGACCCCAAACAGGCACAGGTTCTGTACTTTCATCGTGGATAGTAGTCAGCATGTACACATCTCTCTTGTCTGAAAACGTCACAGCTAGAAGCTCCCCACATCGCAATGCAGTAGACTGTCCCCGCACAAGCCTTTTGCAAACAAGTTCCTTTGGGAAACCTTTACGGTTACTGCGCATTGTGCCACAAGCAACAGTGCCCACTTTGGCAAACTCCTTGAACAACCGCACACCAGTGTAGAAGTTATCTACATATAAATGATGGCCTTTGTTAAATAATCCTCTACCTAGTTCCCACACAATTTTCTCAGTCACTCCAAAAGTAGAAGGACAACCAGGAGGGTTAATGCTGGACTCCTTACCAGTGTACACCCTGAAATTGTAGACATATCCAGTCTCACTGTCACACAGCATATACAGTTTGATTCCATAGCGTGCCCTCTTACTAGGAAAAAAACCAAGCGGCCCTTAAACAACACCAAAGACTCATCCACTGCAATTTCTTTACCAGGAACAAAGATCTCAGAAAAACGATCAACAAAGTGATCAAGGACAGGCCGAATTTTAAACAAACGGTCACAATCAGGGTGATCGCGTGACAACGCTAAACTATTATCAACAAAATGCATCATCCGAAGAAGAAGCATATACCGATCACGACTTATGACTGCTGGAAATATAGCTGTTGCCATCAAGGGACTAGTGGACCAATATGAAGTCATTGATGGCTTCCTTAGCAAGCCCATCAAAAAAGTTAATCCCAAAAACTTCTTCATCTCTTCAACATTTGTGGGAGTCCACCGGATTGCTCTAGAATAGGGCTTAAGGCTGGCACTGTTGGCCCTCAAAAATTGTTCTGCATACAAATTGGTTTGCTCAACAATCTCTTGCAAAAACACATCGTCAAAAAACAACTGAAAAAAATGTATTGGCAGAAAATTCTCAGTATTCACTCTACACCCAGGAACACCAGTGAACTCTGGCAATGCCGGCTGCACCAAGCCAGGGGGAACCCAGAGGCCATCCCTATCAACAGGGGGAGCAGCCACCCCAGCCTGCAGCCCAGAAGCCTCTTGCTGCTGTTCACCAACGGGAAGCCTAACAGCCACAGATACTTCTGGCTGCACAACACCAACAGAAGACATAGCATCCCCAGAGGGCTCTTCCTGCCCTACACCAACGGGAAGCCCAGCAGCCTGAGATGCTGCTTGCTGCACTACACCACCGGGAAACCAAGCAGGCCCAGATGCCTCTTGCCGCTCTACACCAATGGGAAGCCTAACAGCCACATATAATTCTGGCTGCACAACACCAACAGAAGACATAGCATCCCCAGAGGGCTCTTCCTGCACTACACCAATGGGAAGCCCAGCAGCCTGAGATGCTTCTTGCTGCACTACACCACCGGGAAACCAAGCAGGCCCAGATGCCTCTTGCCGCTCTACACCAATGGGAAGCCTAACAGCCCCAGATGCCTCTTGCTGTACTACACCAGCAGGAAGACGAAAAGCACCAGATGCCTCTTTGCGCACCACAGCAATGTGAAGCCTTTTGGGCGCAGGCTCCAGCCCACATGCCTCTTGCCGACGTAAAAAGAAAGGAAACCTTGCAGCCCTAGGCAGCAGCACAGGTGCCTCTTGGCCCACAACCGGCACCTCAATGTCCTCCTCTACCATAGTCCCTTCATCAGCACTAGAAGAAGATTCATCATCCGATGATGATGATTCCATGCGAAGAGAAAACTCACTGCCAGAATCTTCTGCCGCCACCTGGGAGTCCGAATCGGACTCAGTCTCTGAACCATGGTCAGAGGAAGACTCAAAAAGCAAACCAAGAACCTGCTGAGCAGTAATCCTGCGACTAGCCATTATCCTTACAAAGCAAGAAGACTGCACACACAAGTGAACAACAACCTACACTGTGCAAAGTAAGAAGTAAACAAGGTAAGGCTTTCACAAAAAGATAAATACAATCCAAAACAATGTCACTCTTACCAAATATAGCTACACTCACCAGCACCTACTCTGTTGAGACACAGCAAAAATAAATGATATCCCACTAGAAAGAAAAAAAGAAATGACAGATTAGAAAACAAAGTGAACATCAAACACTAATGCAGAAAAAAAAAGAAAAAAACACAGAGCCACACAAACTGCTAGAAGTACAACCTTTTTCAAAAAGACAAACATCAAGGGAAAGTAGTACAAAATACATTCACTTACCAAGCACAAGCAACTACACAAGCTGCAAACAGACACGCAACCTACAACAATCCAAACAGCAAAAGCCTGGAACAAGACAAAAATAGAGAAGAAAAAAAAATTACTACCACATTTCACAAGCAATATAACAATTAAAACAACAACACACAAATTTGCCCCCCAAATTTAAATTCGGCCAGATGGGCCATCAAATAGGGCTTAGACCAATTGGGATTAGATGAGGTTTAACATCAAGACACTGGTTAATTTTTTGAATTTGTTTTACTGCCTGACCCCTTTGGTGCCAGTCAGTCTTTTGCTCCTACCAGTACCCCCATCACACAGGGGCAGTAAGGACATTCATACACCTTTTGTACGTGTGACACATACAAAAAATTTAACACCGCCAGCCGCCAGCGCCATTCTAGGGCCCATCACTTTCACACGCCCACATATCTGACACAGCAACTACAGAAAATGATGGACTGCGTAGAGTGTCACTCAACTAGCAGTGTGTGTAGTGACCAACAGAAAGTAACTACTCACACACCGCCAGCCGAGTGCCAGTCCACCCACACCACCATCCAAGCACCAGTCCATGTACACCGCCAGCCAAACACCACTCAGCGCACACCGACAGCCAAGTACCACTCCACGCACACCATCCAGCCAAGCGCCACTCCACACACACCGCCAGCCAAGCACCACTCCGTGCACAGACAGCCAAGTACCACTCCACGTACACCACCAGCCAAGCGCCACTCCACGCACACCGCCAGCCAAGCACCACTCCGTGCACAGACAGCAAAGTAGCACTCCACGCACACCACCAGCCAAGCGCCACTCCACACACACACACCGCCAGCCAAGCAGCACTCCGTGCACAGACAGCAAAGTACCACTCCACACACACCACCAGCCAAGCGCCACTCCACACACACCGCCAGCCAAGCACCACTCCGTGCATAGATAGCCAAGTACCCCTCCACGCACACCGCCAGCCAAACACCACTCAGCGCACACCGACAGCCAAGTACCACTCCACACACACCGCCAGCCAAGCACCACTCCAAGCACACCGCAAGCCAAGCGCCACTCACCGCCAGCCAAGCACCGCTCCACGCACACCATCCAGCCAAGTACCACTCCCCACACACCGCCAGCCAAACACCACTCCACACACACCACCAGCCAAACACCACTCCGTGCACAGACAACCAAGTACCACTCCACGCACACCACCAGCCAAGCGCCACTCCACACACACCGCCAGCCAAGCAGCACTCCGTGCACAGACAGCAAAGTAGCACTCCACGCACACCACCAGCCAAGCGCCACTCCACACACACCGCCAGCCAAGCACCACTCCGTGCACAGACAGCAAAGTAGCACTCCACGCACACCACCAGCCAAGCGCCACTCCACAAGCACCACCAGCCAAGCATCACTCCGTGCACAGACAGCCAAGTACCACTCCACACACACCACCAGCCAAGCGCCACTCCACACACACCTCCAGCCAAGCACCACTCCGTTCATAGATAGCCAAGTACCCCCCCACGCACACCGCCAGCCAAACACCACTCAGCGCACACCGACAGCCAAGTACCACTCCACACACACCGCCAGCCAAGCACCACTCCACGCACACCGCAAGCCAAGCGCCACTCACCGCCAGCCAAGCACCGCTCCACGCACACCATCCAGCCAAGTACAACTCCCCACACACCGCCAGCCAAACACCACTCCACACACGCCACCAGCCAAACACCACTCCGTGCACGGACAACCAAGTACCACTCCACGAACACCACCAGCCAAGCGCCACTCCACACACACCGCCAGCCAAGCACCACTCCGTGCACAGACAGCAAAGTAGCACTCCACGCACACCACCAGCCAAGCGCCACTCCACACACACCGCCAGCCAAGCACCACTCCGTGCACAGACAGCAAAGTAGCACTCCACGCACACCACCAGCCAAGCGCCACTCCACAAGCACCACCAGCCAAGCACCACTCCGTGCACAGCCAGCCAAGTACCACTCCACACACACCACCAGCCAAGCGCCACTCCACACACACCGCCAGCCAAGCACCACTCCGTGCATAGATAGCCAAGTACCCCTCCACGCACACCGCCAGCCAAACACCACTCAGCGCACACCGACAGCCAAGTACCACTCCACACACACCGCCAGCCAAGCACCACTCCACGCACACCGCAAGCCAAGCGCCACTCACCGCCAGCCAAGCACTGCTCCACGCACACCATCCAGCCAAGTACCACTCCCCACACACCGCCAGCCAAACACCACTCCACACACACCACCAGCCAAACACCACTCCGTGCACAGACAACCAAGTACCACTCCACGCACACCACCAGCCAAGCGCCACTCCACACACACCGCCAGCCAAGCAGCACTCCGTACACAGACAGCAAAGTAGCACTCCACACACACCACCAGCCAAGCGCCACTCCACACACACTGCCAGCCAAGCACTACTCCTTGCCCAAGGGGTCGCTTCCTAAAAACTAAATTTAAATTCCCTGGTGCTAGTGGGCATTTTCTGCACCCCCTGGGGGCAAAACGGCAAACAAAATGGGCCGATTTGCCCCCAGGGTGGACAGAAAAACAAAAACACAATCATGGCCACCTGGAAGCGACCCTTACCCAAGGGGTCGCTTCCCAAAACAAACACATTGCCCCAACAAAAATCCCTGGTGCTAGTGGGAAATTTTTGCCCTCCCTAGGGGCAAAACGGCCGAAAAACGGGCCGATTTGCCCCCAGGGGGGGGGCAGAAAAACAAAAAGTTAAGTGTGAGGCCACCTGGAAGCGACCCTTGCCCAAGGGGTCGCTTCCTAAAAGCAAAAAACAAAATCCCTGGTGCTTGTGGGCATTTTCTGTCCCCCCTGGGGGCAAAATGGCAAAAAAAACGGGCCGATTTTCCTCCAGGGGGGACAGAAAAACGTAAACAAAAAACATGGCCGCCATCTTGGCATCAAAAAACAACCCTGGTGCTAGTGGGGAAATTCTGCCCCCCCCTGGGGGCAAAACGGCCGAAAAAACGGGCCGATTTACACCCAGGGGTGGCAGAAAAATCGAAAACATGGTCATACCCCGCCTGGAAGCGACCCTTGCCCAAGGGGTCGCTTCCTATAAACTAAAATGAAATCCCTGGTGCTAGTGGGGGCATTTCCGCCGCACGATCGCTACGCTGTGCGCGATCGTGAGGCAGAAATGCCCTTCAAAGAGACATCAGGGGAGAGGAAAATCTCTTTCCTCTCCCATGATGCCTCTTCGCTGCCCCCAAACCCCCGCCGGACACCAGAAACCCAACTTGCACTCCAGCGCTCAGGAAGCAAATGGCTTCCCGAGCGCTGGGAATCCCTGATGATGTCAGCGCGCGCTGTGCACGCTGACGTCATTAGGGATTCCCATGGGGGGGGGGGGCGGGGGCGGCAGCGGAAGCTCTTCCGCTGCCGCCCCCAGCAAAACAAACAGGATCGGAGACCCTCGGGGGGAGCGCCAGCGCTTCCCCCGAGGGTGGGGCTGATGACGAGCTGGCCTTGTCATCAGCGCACGACAGGTAAGCGCCATGACGAGCCCAGCTCGTCATTAGCCCCGAAGGGGTTAATAATTGGGCCCCTAATGTAGTCTGGCGTTGTATTTATTAAAATTTAAATTCTGTCTCGCTGTCTGTATCGGCTGGCTTCACTGTGAGTGACCATATTCTGCTTTTTCACCAGGAGCATATCGGCACACAAAGTAGTTTTGTTCAATGCCAGTAACTACTGTGGCAGTGTGTGCTTTAAGAGTTCAAAAACAATTTTTGCTTTTGCCAATGTTTGTTATAATGGTGAGGGCGGCAGCTCCCACACCTATAAGGTTTTACAAAAACCATGCCAAAACAATTCACACATTGAGAAAACTTAAAAGCTGACCACCAATTTCAGACTTACTGGCTTTGCCAATGCTGGTTTATTTTTGTTTCACATAATTTTATTCAAACTGGTTTCACTGATTTTCCATTACAAATATTTTTGTGAAATACCAGCATGCATCAACACATGTTACTAAATGATGCTGCAAAGAAATGGTAACTGACATTTTACAGTAGTATAGCAAAATGTTTTTTTCCTGCTTAAATTTTTTTATGAAAATTGTATTTTGACAGCAAAGAATAATCTATCTTGCTTTCAAGCTTCTGCAAATATTTGCATCAAATCAGAGAGAATTATGGCAGCATTATACATAGTGTCATATTGCTAAAGTTTGAAAACATGTGTACACATTTTTATACTGAAATCACTATCAGTAGTGCTGTCAGAGTTTACATTTACTTGGAGCGCTCACCCTAATAAAAAAAAGGCTTTCAGTTATTGAACCATAACTACAAGTTTGAACAGCATTAACATATGGACAAAAATATTATCTTAACTGCAGACAGTGCCCTTCCCTGATCCATAATTGGGTATTGTAAACTGTCAGCAAAGGGCTTGTGCTGCAGGTGGTTGGGCCTACTTATCCCAAGTTCAAAATACACATGAAAAGTTGTTGTCCTTGACCCCAAACAATATGTCCTGGGCGTAGGGCTATAGGAATTCCACATCCCTGCCCTTGTGTAAGGCATTTTAAGTGGAGGTGGAAGGTTACAAAAGTGAGGCACCTCTGGCCTATCCTGGGGTCCACATCACATCTCTGCTCCTGCCCCAATCTTCCCGCACAGCCTGCTGGGACATTTCAGAAGGTGTCATCCAGGAGTCACTAGTAACATCTGCTCTGGGGGCCTCAGCTCCGCCCCCTGCTGACATCACTGTCAGGCCTTTACCACCAAATCTTCAAAGGGAAGCACACTCCTGTGTTGGCTCTAGAAGTCTGGGTTACCTCCTTTGTTTAGTGGGCTTGGGCTTGCCCATCCCTGGTACAGTGTTACAGCTGATTGATTCAGATTTTTATCCCCACCCTTTCCCTCTCAGGAGCTGAGTAACGCACTGTTAATTGCTTCCTTTGTTCCTGCTGTTGGAGAAAAATGCAATTATCTTCGTACAACAGGGTGACCAAAGACTTGGTCTCTGATCCTTTGGTGAGCCAGAGAAATATGACCATGCTGAATGACCCATAAGCTATACAGATATTTATGGGCAATTTGCAGAATTTTTTTTCCCACACAGGTTACATTCCAATTTGATATGTCACTGATGTCTTTAGGCCGAAGGCAAGCTCTACTCTCCAAGGTAGTCGTCCTCTTATGTGTATGATGGAGAGTCACTGCAGTCAACACAGTAAACCACACTGACTTTCCTTATGAGTTCACACTAACATTATAAGGCCTACCTGTGCGCAGTTACCGGGCTGTGCCAGCAGGAGTTTCCCACCCAAAGCCCACTCACAGTGCAGACGTGTATGCACACGTATTCAGATGTAAGCAGCCAGGTGCTCCTTACCATTGCTGCTTCGCAGCGGCCTTATCTTAAAAGGTGGACACTGGTGGTAAACACTGGCAGTCCATTTACAGCGAGTTTACTGTGGGTGAGTTTCATCTATAGTAAAAAGGTCAAAAACCAGGTGATCAAAAAGCAAAACATCCTGGCAGATTAGATGGGCAGAACGCATCGCCTTACACTATGTATTCCTTTTCTAGCATAGTGCAGGCACTACACAAGAACTAATGTGATTAAACGGATATCAGAGAACCCTGCAACTAGTCTGCAGGCCTCCATGCTTTATAGAAGCAGAAAATTGTTTTTTGAAAGCAGCAGCATAAAACCTATTTAGTTTAGTGGAAAAGTAGTTATATGTTACTGTTACCTAAATACTTGTTCTGTATTTTTATGCAGCATAGATGTTGGGAGCTGAATATAGCTCCCTTACTCCACTGACTCAGACAACAGAAAAATATGGGCCACATTGCCAGTATTGATGATAGGCAGAAGAGCATTGTTCGAAATATTTGGCCTCCCTGTCTTTTTGTATCCCTTTCCAACTACCCTCCTCCGGTTGTAATATCCAAACTCCGTTGACCACTTTTCTGTGGGATCAACAAACACCACGAGTTTTGTTTGCCAAGTATAGGCTGGGGATGTATGATGCATGCCTGGCTTGGGCTGATATAAAATTATACTATTGGACTATTCAGCTAATCCCGATTAACAACTGATTACATGGAAATGGAAAGGAATGAGCGCTCAGATTGAAGCTTTACATTCTAGAGCAATATGACTTTACTATATAAAAAATGTATACCACAGAACTTTGTAATGGGTTACTAAACTCCCTTTTCTATGTGGGCATGAAGCATTAAAATACATTAAGTGACCCTGCATTTTAACAGAAATCACCCCATTATGGAGGGGTACCTGACTGCTTTACACTGGTTGCTTGGTTATTTTCAGTGTATATGACCTGATTTGCGTATAGTCTGTATGACATATGATCTCATACTCACATAAAGCCTTATGCCAAACTAGCCAAAAAATTCCAACTGCATGAATCTCATTTTTAGGTCTCGCACGTGCGATACAGGGCGAAAGCCCTGTCGCAACGAGACCCTATTGCTGTCGGCTCTGCTTACAAGGAGCCAAGAGGGAGACAAGAGATGGGCACGCGCAGCATGCCGGAATCGGATCAGGTGGCGCGCGTGAACACGCGCTCCGATTCCGGCATGCTGTGCACACACACACAGGTGCACACACACATGCAGGCGCACACACGCAGACACACGCGCACACACACACGCACACACACACCCCCCACCACTCACCGGGCTCTTTCCTCTACAGGCTCAGTCACATCACCTGGCACACGCTCTCTGCGAGAGGGCTCCATGCCTCCATCACACGGGCTACAACATGCGGGGCTCCCTCAGCTCACGGGAGCCCCGGACACTGCCATGCACCAGGCAAAGTTGGCCGCACGCTTGCGCAGTGCGTAAGGACTGCGTGTGTGTTCCTGTGAGGTCGCACGCTTTCTCTTTCACTTCGGCTGAACGCGTCTGCTGATCCTGCCTCCCGGGCTCAGGGGCCGAGATTCCTTCTCGCTGTTTTCTGCTTCCCACAGGGCTGCACTCGGGCCGACGGCTGTTTCCACACCCTTTCCGCACTCATTACCTTCATTTAGCCGAGTTACCGCGCCGAGGCCCCCTGCACGTCTCTGGCCGGCCCTGCTGTCCTCTGATGCCGTGGACTGCAGTGGATGCAAGGCTTCATCTTACGCTGTAGATATTGAGCAAAAAAAAAAATCTAAGGATGTACCTTTTTCCAATATCAGACCTGCCCGCGAGCAGCTCCCGATCGGGGTAATTATCAGCGCCGGAGCATTTACATCCAATTGACGCGTCTGTCCATTCATGCTAACGGCGGAGCTGAGGGGAGACACCGGGGCGGTGGGGCTCCCCTGGAGGTCACCAGCGGCCCTGACGCGGACGCGTCCCCCGGGCTGCACCGACAAGAGCCAAGCGGTGGAGGAGGGCTGCCTCGGGGCCTGGAAGCATTCAACAGTCGCGTGCCGCTCGGAGATGGGGCGTCCGGCAGAGAGCGAGTCCAACCCGTTCCTGCAGGGCTCAGGCGATCCGCTGAGCGAGAGGCAGGCGATTTCAGGCAAGAAGACGACCTCTTCCCTCTGCCCCTCCTGCCACTACCGCCAAGCGCCCCTGCATGGGCCCATCGTCTGCAGAGCTGCGAGGTGAGGGCCTGTGTAGAATGCCTTCCTGTTTTGTACTCTATTGTTGTATGTATGGTATTGATATGTTATCTTCCAGGTGTGCGTAGTTTATTAGGAGCCCGCCTTCCACTGTCCTTCCCCTTGCAAAGTTGAGCAAACATTTTTAATCCTATTTTACCCACCCTAGAGGAATTTGTTACTAGAATATTGGGGATCAGATGTATTGTGTCTCGTTTGTTAAGTAGATGTCTCAAGGTAAGAGATCTACATGCAAGCTGTCACTGGAGAAACCTTTTAGCCAGAAGTTCTTTGTCTTTTTATTTGAAGGGGTTGTACATAATGGACACGACCCTGCATCCCATTTAAGAGACAATACTTTGGTTAAAATAGAAATACATATAAGACAGGACATAAATACTGGGTTTTTTTTTTGCAGAAGAGGTGCGAGTACAGAACTGGGCAGGAACTCAAGAGCTAGTGGTAATATGGATTATGAGTTGTTAATGGGCAACTTCAAAGCATAATTCCTGAGCAACTACTGACCTTGCCGCCACCGCCGAGAGTCAGTCGCGGGCTGAGACTGCTTGCCAGAGGGCAGAAACCGATCCAGGGGAACACCGCCGCCACCGCCAAGAGTCCAGAGGCACCGGACTCCGCGCCGCCGCTCCGGGAGACCGCAAATCCCGGCAGGCATCGCGGCGGCGCGTCTGAGTGACGCGGCTCGCGCCCAGAGCGCCAAAGGAGGAGCCATAAAGGTCGGGAACCCCCGCGTCGCGGGACGCCCGGGGCTAAGCCCGGGCAAAGGGCGGGCCGTCAGTGGTCTGCAGTGGCCGGGCGGGCCACGTCCCTAAGTTGTACTCTTTCAAGGTGAGCACTGTACTTGGATAAGAAAATGGGCGATCATACGCCTGATGTTAATAACATTGATGTTACCACCCAGGGTGTTGATACCTCCGTCTCTCTCATCACATCTTTTGAGACATTGATAGATACAGCCTTCAATGAGATTGTGGAGACTGAGAGGAGGTTTTCTATGGGCCCATTCTCCACTAATTTTAATTCGAGTGTAATAATAAACAGTACAAGTAGTACTTATGGGAATACGCATATAACCCCGGCAGTTATTGTTGTTAAGCCGTCACATCTTCCTGTCGATGTGCCCACTGTCCTAGATGACGAAGATACCATCACTTATATAGCACAGGACTCTGCCTCTTCTTCATCGGCAGGTGTTGCCTTAAAACCGGCACATATATCTACACCTACTGTAGCCCCGCTAAATGAAAATGATCCAACTATCATAATAGCTTCATCTGATGAGGTTCATACCTTGGACAGTTTAGAACTTAGTAGCAATAAACCGGGAGGTGAGAAACGCAAAAGAGGCACCACTAAGCAAAGTGCCAATAAAAGGAAACAACCGTCAACCCATAAGAATCAGCCCACACCCCAAAGTTTGTGGAATAAACAGAAATCCACAGGGACACAAATTGTTCCTATGGAGGATGAAGATCAAGCAGTCATGGGCAGTACTATCGTCGCATCTACTATTCACTCGAGTGAGAGTTCTAACACTGTCTGGACCCAAACAACACTAATGGGAGATAACTACAATCTTTCAAGACAGAATGCGAACCTTATAGAAACTATAGTGGACACTATTTTTAATCGGATAGAAAAGCAAATGATCAGTCAGTTTAATAATGTTTTAAAAAGACTTGATAGACTTGACAATTTGGTCAAAAACGGTGATACAAAAAAGAGGGGGTCAGTTGTTTTGGACCAAATTAGGGCCGATCGTCTTATAAAAGAACTGGAATCTGTAAATAACACTCTGTCTGCAAAGAAACAGGAAACTTCTATTCTCCTGGGCGGGGTTCTGAGTAACCCCGGAACTTTATCGCTGCCTACTGTGTTACCTACAGTTCCTCCAAGATCCATTGATGGAGGGCCACATTCAACAAAATCAGAATTGACCACTAGGCCTACCCCTACACCCGCTCCCAGAAAAACTACAACCTCCCTCATTACCAACTATACTAACACTGCTCCGAATTGTAAGAGTGGTTCTATCCAACCGGCGACAGCGTTGAGATCGACTGTTGTAAGTAATACTGAGGGTATTGGTAAACAAGGGTCAAACAAATCGATTAAGCATCAAGGGCCGGCATTACACCTGCCTCCAGATGCTTGTCCCTTTGTTTTGGTTCTTGCAGGTGTACCACAGCTGAGGGAGAGCCAGGGGGAATCTTGGGTGCAATTAAGAAACAAATGCATAGATTGGCTGACTAAACATAAAGGCGTTGGTTATGATATCTCTAGAGAGATTTTATCGGCACGTAGGGTGTCGTGGATTGGTCCTTTAACTAAAGATAAAGAGGGCGACTGCATAGTTCTTAATTTTCAGAACCCAGGGACTGTGAGAAACCTTCTACATAGAAACAGTAATTGTTCTGCCATTTCTACTGTTGTAACCATGCTACCCCCGAGTTATTTCTACAGACAAATGGCAAGACATCCACGGCCTCCTCCTGTGCAATTTTTAGCACAACCATTACCTCAACCAATGCACTTTCACCCTTCACCTATGTACTTTCAGCCATCGTCTATGCAATTCCAACCTGCCCCATTTCCTCTTAATATGTTCAATAGATTTGCACCTTTGTCGGATTTAGATTTGCAAGATTGACCATCTTTGCCTAACTCTGTTGTACCATCTCTGTCGCCAACTTCTGAATCTCAGGTTGTTCCCCAATATTTGCCTCAACCTTTGCCTCAACCGGTTACGAGTCAAAAAATTTTGATTTTAGAAAGAAAGACCCTTGATTCTGAATTATCTGTTGTAAGTTGGAATATAGCAGGTCTAAAATCGAAATAAAAAATTCCAGAATGGCTAAACTGGGTTGAAAATAATTGCGATATATTGATGCTGCAAGAAACTTGGTGTATAATGTCACCATCAATGGAGGGCTTCTGTTGTTACAATTTAAAAGCTACCCCCTCCCATATGGGTAGGCCTAGTGGGGGTCTATCCATTTGGTCCAAAATAAAACCTGGGGTCCAAACCAAATTGATCCCTACTTTAGGTAACTGTTTTATGGCTATTAAGTATTTTAATAGATTGAAATTGTGCATTATTAACTTTTACAATAATGATTTTGTAACTCACCCTAATGATAATTTTATTTCATTGTTTGCATTCATTGATGACATTATGGAAGGGCATAAGTATGGGCCTTTTGATGGTATTTGCATCGGAGGGGACTTTAATGCCCATATATATCGCAGCAGCCCACCATGTAAAAACGGTGAAGAGTTGAAAAATCTTTTAGCCTCCCGTGACTTACTAAATGCACTGGAAATCGTGGGTTCAAGTATTGATAGCATAACAACCCCTACCTTTGTGGGTCATGGTTGTGCATCCACAATAGATTACATATTTACATGCCCATCATTAAGTGACATCATTTTAAAAGCAGAAGTCATCTGTTCTGCTTATAGCGACCACTATCCAATTAGAATATATTTACATAATCCGCAGACCATGAAGGTTGCAGCAAAATTAGAGAGTGGGCCAAAAAATCTGTCTTTATCTACCGATAGACTAAGACTAGTGTGGAGAGGGGTAGACAATAAAGATATTCTAGCTAGAGTAATTAGAAAACATCCCGTGGTAGTAGAGACTTGCTTGTCATACTCGAGCCCCTGTGATGTTGTAGTTGAGGCCTTTGGCAATTTATGTGGAGCCATTAAAAAAGAATCTTCTAAACCGGCTAGGCAGAATATAGTTCAAGGTCCACGCTGGTTTGACTCTTCCTGCTCCAAGGCCAATAGGGACTTGAGGGCTGCCCTAAAAACCAACCCTAGGGATGTCCCATTGGTAAGAGATTTAAGATCAAAATATAAAATTGCCCTATACACCAGATCTGAGGCTTTGGTGATTAACCATTGGAAATCTCTTACACGCACCGCCACGCTAAAGGATACAGTTGGCTTCTGGAGAGAAGTGAAGTCCCTAAGATCTTTTGGCTCTAGCCTCAACCCAATTAACTGCAACATAACCGGTGATGCCTGGGTCGAGCACTTTTCTCAAATTTATGCTATATCAGTTACCTCTCTAGTTATTGCCCCCCTACCCAATAGTGCTGAACCTTTGACCTTTTCATTAAGGGAGGTCGAGGAAGCTATAATCGATAGTGCAAGTAACAAAGCACCTGGCCCCGATGGTCTCTCTATCGACCAGATTAAATCAGAAATTAATTTCTGGGCCCCTCTTCTATGCAACCTATTTAATAACCTGTGTGAAAACTCAATTCCTGAATCCTGGTCGAACAGTGTTATCGTACCAATCTTTAAAAAAGGTGACAGGTCGGATCCTGCATGCTACCGCCCGATCTCACTGATCGATAACACGTTAAAGGTCCTTGGTAGGGTAATCTTTAAACGGATAAGGAACTGGGCTGAGGACAACAATGTTCTTCATTGTAGTCAACTGGGGTTTAGAAGCCACGTAGGCACAGTTGAACAGTGTCTAAATTTAAAGTTGATTATGGCTAAATACATTATCGTTAAAAAATCCCCTCTTTATTTAGGTTTCATGGACCTGAGTTCCGCATTTGATTTTGTTAATCGTTCTAGGTTGTGGTCTCTTTTGCTTGATTATGGTTTGGATGACTCTCTGGTGTATTTTTTATCTGAGTTACACAGGGACTTAAAAGCAAGAGTACGGATAAATAATGACGGAGATCTGTCCAATGATGTTCTTATTAGCAGAGGAGTTAGACAGGGCTGCGTACTCGCCCCCCTGCTTTTTATTTTATATATCAATGGGTTGAGCAGCACTTTGAGTAAAATTGTTAAGGATGTTCCAATCATAAATGGCATCCCCATTACTACCTTACTCTATGCGGATGACGCAGTACTAATGGGGCGAACCCCGAATGCTTTACGCATTTTAATTTCGGGGTTTGTTGCGTTTATGTCCGATCTTGGTTTAAATACCAATTTTAAAAAATCCTTTATCATGAACTGCGGACCAAAAAAGTACAATATTACATCAATTAAATCTGGTAGCAATATTTTAAAATGCACTAGCACTTTTCCCTATTTAGGGTTACTCTTCTCTAACTCAGGTTCTTGGCAGCCGCATGCAGCTTATGCGAGAAATAAAATTGGCAAGTCAATTAATTCAATCTTATCCCTCCGACAACCGAAACTGGCAGATGTGGTAACACCCCTACTTAACATATATCGCACCCAATGTCGACCAACTGGGACATATGGAGCTGAAGTGTGGGGTTACTGCAAAAGCACGGGTCTTCAGTCTGAGGAAAATAGATTCTGTAGGAGGGTGCTGGGGGGAGTCCCCTGCGCCTCTACACTTATTTGTCATAACGAACTGAGACTGTCTTATATTGTTGACTTCATTAGGTCTAGGCCTGCTCTCTTTTGGATCAAGGTATGGTTAAATCCAGCAGCGTCCTTAACGCGCAGTATAATATCTGACTGTTTGTTAAGTGATAGTTCTCACCACATACCTTGGTTCAATGCAGTCAAGGATAGCCTGCAGAGTGTGGGTCAGGGCTCCTTGTTTAGTTCCCCGAATTCTATTGTACCCGCCCATAAGCACAGTATTAAACGGGCTTTACTTGACTTATATAAAGAGGATCGCTTGAGATCTGAGTCTATTAAACTTGGTGTTATTAGATATCACTTCATTATTGACCTAAGTTGTGATAATTTGATTAATCTGAATAATTTTTATAGATACTTGTCAATACCCATAGGAAAGTGGAATCGGAGCCTTTTGTTCAGGTTTCGGGATGGAAGCATAGTAAATTTGCTCAGCTTCCCCCTAGGCTACAATAAAAAATTGGAAGAATTGGACTGTCCCTGTTCTCAGGGCGGGAAACAAAGTCTATTGCACTATTTCTTCTTCTGTGGCTTCTATAAACTGTATACCTGTCAATATTTAAGGCCGACCCTTTGTAAATATAACCTCAGAGATTTTAATTTTGCTTTAAATTTTCTCCAAATGCTGCATACTGATGAAATTATATATACTGTAAGCTGCTTTATAAAAAGATGTGTGAAATCGAGGTCATGCATGGAGTTTGGATAATTGCTAACAGCACTATGGCATTGTTGCATTTTTTGCATTTAATTATTTTATCCTAATTGCCCATTGATTTAGTTGTATATCTATTT
This sequence comes from Lissotriton helveticus, assembly GCF_964261635.1. Classification (NCBI taxonomy): domain Eukaryota; kingdom Metazoa; phylum Chordata; class Amphibia; order Caudata; family Salamandridae; genus Lissotriton; species Lissotriton helveticus. The sequence continues at coordinate 1,407,146,141 of NC_136061.1, forward strand.
TGATGTAAGTGACTATTTTGGGAGTACATAACCTGAATCTTATGTCTAAGTTGTTAATAGAATAATGTTTCTCCCTTTACTATCTTTTTGTACTGTATACTATGCTCTCCGCACTTTATGATATATGCTGCTTAATTGCTATTTTGATAAATTAGCTTATCTATATATGTTTTAAACTGTTTTAATGCATTTTTACCTGTATGTACTTTTATGGATGTATTGTTAATCCGAATAAAGATCATTTGACTTGACTTGAATTCCTGAGCATTCATCAGAAAACAATGCCTTAACTCCTATCTCCACTTCCACCAGGCAGGCAGGCAGGCAGGCACACACACACTCTATTGCAGCTCATTTTCAGTGCTAATTTCACCTGAAACCACGAGTGATAGATGCTCACTCGAGCCATGTTGGGGTCTCTGTTCATTTTAGGCGGAGAATATCTCATTGCTCTTAGCACAACTGTGCCTTCTGTGGCAGCATTTTGTATGACAGTGTTCAAGGCACCAGCAAATGCACACTGTACGATGCGTCAGTAACACACAGACAGCCATTATCGATACATATATACTGTGTAAAAGGAAATCTGTCGATTCTATCCAGACTTGCATCAACGTCTCTATTTATTTTACACTTGGCATTTCCTCTTATCTGGGGAAGTACCTTGAAGTCCTTTCTACACTTTAGTGTCTGTATCTAGCAGGTAATCCACTGATCATCTCCATGTTCCCCAGGAGAGAGTCTACTGGATTCTCAAGTTCATTCAGACTTGCATCTGATGTACTATTGGGGTAATTCCTGGAAGTAGGGGTCAGACTCCTGGTGGTTGTCAGAAAACCATCAAGCCTACCTCATCTTCTGACTTCCTCATTTTGCCATATATTGATGCATATGGATAATCGATCAACCCACTCTCTTTCCCTGCCAAACGTAGTGTAAGGTCTCTCCATCACCACCTCTCCGATTGTAGTTCCCCATCGAGCCCTACATGGCAGCGACTTACTTTGCTGCATCAGCATGTCCTGATGCTAGAACTCTGCATTCACCATTGCACTAATCGTGGCATCGTGTGTGCAGCAAGCTTCATACTTCACTGCAGGTATCACATCTGCGCAACTGTGGTGAACCTACGTGTCTCCACTGCCACAGCCTTCGTAATTGATAGTATGTCAAGTATTCTGCATCCTTACACAAGCTTCTGCTGCTTGCTGGGTATCACTTATGTTCTATCTAGGTTGTGGATTTTGAGTGCTTTTTCAGTTGACCAAAAAAATTAAGTAACGTATTGCTTAAACATTTGCTTGCATTAGATTTTCTATCCCACATTTACAAGCTGCCAATTTACATTTTAGAAGTCATTGATTGTCCTTCGGTAACTAAAATGTCAGACACTTGTTTATTTTTTACTGTCTTTCCTGTCTAAGTTAATTGCCTTAACATTAGGATAGGTCTCAACAAACCCACATTTGGGAGGTGATACCCACCACAGGAAATGTATCATCCACCAGCCTCCCTAGATCATTCACATACTTTCTGAGTGATAGAGACTTACAGCTTTGAGATCTTTTCCTCAGTAACACAGATAATCCCACCTTTTATCATCTGCACCATGGATTAGACCCGCCTCGTGGCTGATAATGATTGTAGAACAAGAGAAGGTGCAAGGCCTCCCTCCCCCATCCTGTTCACTTGTTATCTGTACTTCCTGGCACAATAAGCTGGAAAATTCCCCAGCATACAACCCATTGAAAGCTAAGCAAGTAGCGGAGGATCTGTGTTTCATGGTTATACTGTTCTTTGTTAGTTAACTCACCTGCCTTTAAAACGGTAGTGGGAATAGGGCGCAGGCCCGAATGATGAGGGCAACTGGACTGAGGCAAAAATGGCGATCGGAACTCTGTCATTCTCATCTCACCTTCGCCTGATACAATTCAAATATTTACATAGATTCTAATGTAACTTAAATCGTATATGGAATATAGGCAAACGACAATCCCTTGGCAGAGTTAGATGTGCAGACTCCTGTGCCACCTATTTTCATTGTATATTTGACTGCCTGGATATTTCCTAGAACTGGAAGGTGATCTCAATTATCCTGGGTGAAGTGGTGGGAATGGAGATCCCTATAGACCCAAAGTTGGTGTTACTGGGGAATATTGATGAATGGGTGGCCCATTATGCAATAGAATCTTTGTGGGTTTGGGCCTGATAATGGTCAAGATTCTGGCGACTACTACACCAACCCACTTGTGGGAGATGGCTGAGAGGAATGGATTTTTGTGTTACAACAGAGGAGTTGATTTATCAGGCTCATGGGAGGCCAAAAAACAACTTCAAGACCTGGAGCAAGTGCTGGGACAGTTATTATAACACTTTTAACTCAATGTAACCGTTTTCAAGTGTTTTTTCAGCTCACCCTTGCAAATACTGTTATGCTCCCTCGCTATGCGGAAAATTGCATTGGCCTGTAGTGCATAGGCTGTACTGTAATCATGCTGTGGCTTCTTCCATTTTACCTGTGGCTGTTTTTATAATTAAATTCCATTAAGAAGAGCTTATTAAAAAAAATAGTTGTTCTGTAATTACCTGGGGCTTTTTGAAAGATTAACGTGTGTGTTTGGTTGTGCGTGTGTGGTGGTGCGTGTGTGTGTGTGGTTGTGTGTGTGGTTGCGTGTGTGTGTGTGTGGTTGCGTCTGTGTGGTTGCGTCTGTGTGGTTGCGTCTGTGTGGTTGCGTCTGTGTGGTTGCGTCTGTGTGGTTGCGTCTGTGGGGTTGCGTGTGTGGGGTTGCGTGTGTGGGGTTGCGTGTGTGGTTGTGTGTGTGTGGTTGCGTGTGTGGGGTTGTGTGTGTGGGGTTGTGTGTGTGCGTATATATATAATCTTTTTTACATGCATTAGGCAGTATCGTTTCAATTGTGGAAATGTGCAGCATTTGTCAGTCTGTTAGAAATTTTCTTAGTTAAAGGTCTCTCACCTTTGTGTGATCAAGGTTCACTGTTTGGAGTTCAAAGTTGCTTATGGCTTTGTCTATGACTAACCAAGAAAAGGGACTTTCCAAGCATGTGCAGAGAAAATCTGAGATTTTGTTAATGATGGATATATTATGCATATTAAATTTTCATTTGCTTTTGATTAATTACATTACATTTTTGCAGAATGGCATGTAATTATGCAAATTGCAAATCTGTCATTTTGCTCAATATTTTAGAACAAACACATCACACACACACTCATTTTGCACAAAAGAGTGCAAAAAACAAAAGCACTCGGAACGAGTTGTTCACATTCTGTTGTTCCCTTGCTTTCTCAGTACATTTTGTACTGCAAATGGTGCATTAGCTTTCAATTTCTACCGGATATTGTTCATAATTACAAGAAGTGGCGTAATTTCTGGAGTTTTACATAATAGACTTAACCCAAAATGCATAACACAAAACTCCCAAAAATATGGTTTTACGCTGGCCTAATTTAAATTTCGCCCAGACCTATTAAAAACGGAACCCTTAATTGCAGTAAAGTAGGAGGACAACATTTAAGTGACGTAATTTATTAAGAATTTTCAGCGACAGTCTCCTTCCCCTTCTCAACATTCCTTGGCAAAAAAAGTGGTTTCCACAAGTCAGCTAATCTCTGGAAGACAATCCAAGAATTTTCGCAAGAACGAGGGCATGTGCCGAAATGACAACATTGGGTGATGCTGGAATCTGAAAGAACAAGAAAAAAATACAATAAAATGGGATGGAGCTAGAGCCAAGGTAATATACAAGTAAACAAAGAAGGCCGGCCAGAGTAGACTGATCTGTATGATGCTCAAGAACAGAATCCCCTTAAAATTACATTTGTAAACAAAGAAAGGTCGGGTGGATTACCAATCTCACTGCCTTTAATAAGATGACAGAGTTCTCTTCAAATGCTTGAAAAAGTCCTGCTTGTTGCAAGTCTGATCCAGTAACACTATCGTATATGATGTGCAGTAATGCATCGTGCATTACCAATTTGTATATACTTTGAAATGCTTGTTATAGAACTGTTTGTTGAAATAGCTTCTGTTTTAGCACTTCTGTAGTGCATGATTGCTTTTATTTGCTTTGTCTAGGAGCTGCTAAAGAAGGAGCAGGAGCTGTGGATGAAGATGACTTTATCAAGGCTTTTGAAGATGTCCCAACAATACAAGTATGATATTATATTCTGTCATCTTAAACTATTTTGCATTTAAATATCAGTACTTTGAATATTCTAATGTGATAAAATAGGATCCTGTACGTCAGTTATGGGATGATGATAGTTTTATTAATCTGCTCTGTTAAACCAGTTTTGTCTAACAAAGTTTTGTAATAAGTTTCTTAGGAGAGGCCTCTTGTAAAGCACCAAAAATGTCTAGAGTAGGTTCTTGAACAGGGTGTAGTGGTAGAAGGTCAAGTCCTTTTCTATCTTGTTGGATTGAGCTTGGGAGATATCTGCCACGATTAAGGTAAAACGTTTGTAGAACCTTAGGCAGCAAACAGGCAATTAATCAGTGACAATATACCCTTCTTATAGTAGGGACATAATATTGCCAGAATGCCAATTAATGAGCTTGAGCATGTTTTGGTTAGACAATATGCAGCGATATTGATAGCACTTCTCAGTCTTCAAACAACCTAGGCCATGTTGTATCTTTCAATAAAGCTACCTGTGTAGAGGAAAGTTTGGAACATTGTCCACATCAGTACTTTTTTGCAGCTTTCAGTAGAGGCATTTTTAAGTAAATAATAAGATGCACATTTAGCAAGACTGATGATTGGCACAGGTAATTCTTTGAGCTGATGTGATATAATTTGAAGTTTGAAAGGGATCTTAGTCCAGAGCAAATGTAGTTCATATACCGTTAGATATCGTACCATTCTAAACCTCCTATTTTTTATTTAAAGTGTTTGGACAGATTGGAAAGCGTATGGATTTAAGGGAGGAATCTTTAACACTTTAGCAGGACAACATCGATTGCATTTAAAGATAAAAAAAAACTGCAGTGAGTTAATGAACTCGCAACTTCTTTAATTACTCTACCATGTTCACTCATGCACAACAGAGAGAGGGGGGTAAGGGACTTGCAATGATAACCTTGTCACAGAATCAGACGTTAACCACCGGCATTTTGTAGGAGCGGAAGGGTCCGCATAGTATGAGCTCTGCATATAGAAGGATTTTATCGGTTATGTGAACCAGTAAGAAAGGACTATGGTAACAAGCTCAGATCAAGTGCCAAGAGAAGTGGTTCTGGGACTTTGACCATCCTTCGTTGAGAAAGGCTAAATTTGATCATATTGTTTATAAGGTCTGGCATGTTAAGGCGGAGTTAAAAATGTGCCGTAGTTGCTCTGCTTAGTGATTGGAAAGAGACCTTATTTTTACTGGGATTATGTACTCTCCATGCTTTAGCACAAAATCAGTACTCTGTATTAAAGAAATTACAGTAGTTTGAGATGCAACACTGCTACTGTTGCAACCAGACCTGAGCATGAGCGTCTGAACCATTACTGGTGGAGACAACTCTTGATAGGTCCTGGGTTTAACCACCACACAACATGACATACAAATATAAAGAGGACATAGAACAGTCTAGAAACTCAAGTATCACAACATGAGGGCTAAATTCCTTAAAGTCCCTCAGAACACTGAATGTAGACTGGGACTAGATACTAATGGAGGTTAATGGGAATCCTAGAGAAATTGTAGAATACTTACTAAGTTCCTGTACATCTAGCACCAACTTTAAATAAATGGATTGAAGGTATACTTTCAGAGAAGAACCAACAAGCTTGGCCATGGGTCAACATGGCATGAAAATGTGTCATTTTGCAAATAGGAGTGCACTCCGTAAAGGCCACTGAGGGGGTACACTAAAAAGCAGCTTTCAGCAAAAGAACTGCATCAAGAAGGGATTGTGTAAACAATTGGTTCATGCCCTCCAACATAGCTCTCTGACAACAAAATCACACATCCACAACCTGTTGAATAAATCAGTGTTATCCAGCATTGGGGTATCTTTCATAGATTCACATGCCTGATTCATTCCCCGTCGCCGAGGCGGGAGTCCCACGGTACATAAAAAAGCAGTGCCAAAAGTAAATTATAGTAGTATGCCCTAAATACAGGCCTGAGGCCTAGATTGCAGTAGCCTATCTACCTCATTATGCTGAAAAGACCCAAGTCTTTGCCACAACCAATCAGCTCTCAGCACCCTCTAGAACCCTCTCTGCAGAGCTAGTTCTCCTCAGATTTTCACCGCACGTCGTGTGGAAGGAAGTCTCCCTGAGTGCCTACTCAGTTTTTCCTTCAGGATGTCAGACAAGAAGGCCTTGTTCAGGCCTTGCAGGACATGCGACAAAAAGAGAGTCCATGTTGATGATCAGCATAAGGACTGTATCTATTGCCTCTATCCAACTCATGAGGCACAGAATTGTAAGATTTGCCGAAGCTTCCCTTCTAAAACCTTAAGGGATAGGGAAGCTAGAGTCCTGTTATGGCTCAAATCTTCTAAAGCTGATGATGATGATTGAGCTTCAACATCAAGCAAGAGAGCAAGATCTCAAGAGAGTTCATCAGGTGAGGGGAGAAAACAATCGAAAACCTCCCACTCCACTCCTGGTCATTCTCAAAGATCTCCTTCAGCTTCTTCAGGACCTTCTGCTCTCAAGGACTCTAAGAAACACAAAACCGTGAGTAAAAGCTGATCTGTCTCTTCAGCTTTCTCTATATCAACTATAACATCTTCAGCTCCTTCCTCGATGGCTACTGTGTCTACTACTGCTATCACCTCTCCGATCCTATCAACTAGGATTTCCATTGTGACAAAAAGAGAGAACCTCGTCGTTGAAGCATTCGTCGAAGAGAACCCCGTTGACGGCATCTTCGTCATCGACGAAGTCATCATCTATGCCGTCGACTGCCCCGTCGGCGAAGAAGTCAAGCCCGTCGACGACAAGCCCTCCGTCGACGACGAGTCCGTCGACGATGCCTCAGTCGACGATGAAAAAGAAGAGCCCATTGACAGCTGTACCATCCACAGCACTGGCAACAACTTCAACTAAATCTATACCACCGATGCAGACATTTTCAACGCCTATTGCATCCAAGAGTTTCCAACTCAGATCTTTCCAGAGGCAGGAATACTCATATATCTCGCCACTTACACCTTCTCACCTCTTGGACACTTACACTCAGGATGAAGAAGGAGATTATGAGGATGACGAAATTGAAGGAGCCTTTGGAGTAGCTCGCCATCCTTCTGACTTACGATGAGGAGAATTACATTGCGCACTATTATCAGGAAGACATTGTGGTTCCTCATCATGCAAGTTATCCACGGACTGCAGATACCAACCATCTGCCTCCTACCCTCATTCAGGACCTGCAGGCCATGCTGGCTGACTACAGGCAGCGATTTCCACCGCAGGTCATTTCACCGCCTACTTCTGCGGCAGGACCAGATCCTATACCTATACCTCAGCCTCAAACCCCAGCGCCCATGTCTCTGGTCACGGACACACACCAGCCTGCTCCGCATCCTCATACGCCTGACACGTCCTCAGACGAAGAGGTAGAAGAAGGAGTACTTCCTGAGATTCCTCCTTCGGATCTGTGGGATTCTTACGTTATTCCCATCTCCACCAACTCCACAGCCATCTAACTCACCACCTGAGGACATAGGTGGATTTCACAATCTCATTCAAAGAGCCTCAAACAGGTTCAAGCTTCCAGTTACAGTAGAACAATCTGATTGTTTCCTACATGATTTTAAGGAGGACACTAGAAAAATTTCCAGAGCAATCCCTATAATTGATTACATCTGGTAAGAAGGCATCAAAATAATGAAGAATCCTGCTCCCGTGCCAGCCGTGCTACCACGTATTGATAAAAAGTATCGCGCTCCATTCGACAGTCCATCACCCAAGACCAAACTCGGTTATTTCACAGGCTGCACAGCAGAGGTAAAAAAATCCAGCTACGCCCATCACTACTCCTCCGGATAAGGAGGGACGACGCCTTGACCTTATCGGTAAGAAGTTTTTGACCATGGCTGCCGCCTCTATCAGAGCAGCAAATTCGTTGGTGATCATAGGGCGCTATGATCACCAAATGTGGTCGGATATGACAGCCTTCTTTGATTTGATCCCAGAAGACAACCGAGCAGAAGCTCGCAAGATTTTGATGGAGGGTGAACGTGCAGCCTCAGAAACTATTGACTGCGCCCTGGATATTTGCCAACACGAATTTCAGGCAATTGGCTGGAGCTGCTGTCCTCCGGCGTCAGGCTTGGCTGAAAGCTACCACCTTCAGACCAGAGGTTCAGTTAAAGATCTTAGACATGGCCTACGATGGCGAGTCTCTATTCGGCAAGCACATTGACGAGGCCCTCCAGGCAGTCAAGACGGACACTGATACCGCTAGGTCATTAGGTTCCCTGCAATTCAAACAAGGTTCTTACAGAGGTGCTAGAGGACGTGGCTGCTCTTCTAGAGGAAGTTACCATCAGTAGGGCAGGCTGTACCAATCCCACTACCGTCAAGATTATAATTCTTCTTACCGTCCATAAAATACGGCTGGTTTCTCTCGCCAAGGAGGCCGCAGACGCTCCAACAATCAAGGGCGAGATACTCACAAGAATAAGTGAGTTCAACCGGGCGCCATCCGCATCCCCTCCCCTTCCTGTGGGCGCGAAAATATATTTTTCCCATCAACAGTGGAAGAAAATTACATCCGATCAGTGGGTGTTAGACCTAGTACAGCATGAACACACCCTAGAATTCGTTACCAAGCCACCAACTGTTCCGCCCAAGGGACCCCTCCCCCTCCTCTTCACTTATTGTTCTAGGAGGTTCAAACCATGCTCCTCAAGAACGCCATAGAAAAAGTCCCGCTTCAGCAGAGAGGAAAAGGGTTCTACTCCCGTTTTTTCCTTATAAAAAAGAAATCGGGGGATTGGCGACCAATTTTAGACCTGCGCAGCCTCAACAAGTTCCCCAAGAAGCAGGGTTTTCGCATGGTCACTCTTTCAGAGATCCTAAATTGTCTGAACGAAGGAGATTTTTTGGCCTCCTTAGACATGGAGGACGCATACTTCCCCATCCATCCCAAGCATCGAAAGTATCTCCGATTCACTGTGGCTGGCGCCCATTATCAATTCAAAGTACTACCGTTCGGCCTCAAATCGGCACCAAGAATATTCACAAAGTGCCTGGCCCCGGTAGCAGCTACTTGGACGATTGGTTACTCAAGGGCCCTTCAATAAACAGTTTTCAGGATGCCATGACAAGCTGTCGTGCTCTCTTTGCTTCTCTGGGTCTAACTGTCAATTTAAGCAAATCCCAACTACATCCAAAGCAAATCCTGCCTTCCTTAGGAGCACGTCTGGACACAATAAAATGCAAGGCATTCTTATCGCTAGAGAGACAACTCCGTTTGCAGAAATTGGCAATCCAAGTGTCAAAAAGAAGGTCACTTTCGGTTCGACTGTTTGCTTCCCTTCTGGGAATGTGTTCATCAGCCATAAATCTCATCCCTTTGGCACACCTCAAGATGCGACCTCTGCAGGAAGAGCTGCATCATCAATGGAAGCAGGCAACCGGTTCCTTCGAGGACATTATCAAAGTCACTCCGTGCATAGTCAGCGCTCTTCAGTGGTGGTCACAGTTGCACAATCTGAAGCAAGGACTCTCATTCATACAGACGCCTCCAGACTTCATACTGACAACGGATGCGTCCATGGAGGGATGGGGAGGTCATCTCTAAGATCTGCAAGTCCAGGGCAGGTGGACTCAAGAATACAGACCGCGTCACATCAATAGTCTGGAGTTGAGGGCCATCTTCCTTTCTTTGCAAGCATTTCTCCACAGAATCGCGGGATCTTCGGTGTTGGTCCGAACCGACAATACCACCAGCATGTTCTATGTGAACAAGCAGGGAGGAACAAGATCTATGACGCTGTCGCAGGAAGCTCAAGAGTTATGGGACTGGGTTACACTTCACAACATAACTCTCAGGGCAGAGCATGTCAACGGCCTCCACAATACACTAGCGGACAAACTCAGCAGATCCCTGTCAGATTGCCACGAGTGGGAGTTGGACCAAACTCAATTGCACAAAGTGTTCCAGAATAGGGGAAAACCAATGCTGGACTTGTTCGCAACACAACAGAACAAAAAATGCTGATTTTACGCCAGCAGGTATCCTCAACAGGGATCAAGGGGTAATGCCCTGTCCATGCGATGGTCAGGGATTTATGCTTACGTTTTTCCCCCGATTCTGTTGATACCAAAGGTGTTGAGCAAGATGAAGTTCGAGAGTTTCCGATTAATACTGATTCCTCCAAGATGACCACGCCAGTATTGGTTTCAGGAGCTCATGTTGTTATCCCAAGATCGTCCAATTCGCCTTCTTCCGTCTCCAACACTACTATCACGGAACGAGGGACAGATTCTTCACCCAGATTCTCAATCTCTAAAATTGCACGCATGACTCCTGATTTCTTAGAGTTTCAACACCTTCAAATTCCGCAGGATTGCAGGGATATCTTAAGGAAGTCTCGACCTCAAAGCACATTGAAAACTTACTGGTTAAAATGGAAAAGGTTTTGCTCCTGGTGTGTCTCCAATAGTATACAGCCGATTAATGCTCTAGCAGAAGAAGTTCTTCCTTACCTGCTGCACTTAGCTCGCTCTGGCCTTTCTTTTTCATCAATAAAGATTCACCTAGCGGCTCTGTCCAGATTCAGGAAGGTGTCTAACATTCCTTCACTATGTTCGTCATCTCTAATTAAACAGTTCATGAGAGGACTTTTCCGAGCTTATCCTCCGATTCGACATCCCCCACCGGAATGGGAACTTAATACGGTTCTTTCACAGCTTATGAAGCATCCATTCGAACCTATTCATAAAGCCGAGACCAAATACCTTACATGGAAAGTTGCCTTACTCCTAGCTTTGACATCAGCCAGAAGAGTGAGTGAGATACAAGCCTTCACTATTAAAGAACCCTTCCTACATTTCTCACAGGATTGCGTCACCCTCCGAACGAACCCATCATTTATACCCAAGGTTCCCTCACAATTCCATTTAAATGAACCAGTTAGACTGAAAGTCTTCTTTCCAAATCCTACTACACCAGCAGAAAGAAAGTTGCATTCCCTGGACATCAAACGTTGTCTGAAGTTCTACTTGCAGAGAATAAAGAGCTTCAGAAAATCGGATCAATTGTTCGTGGCTTACGGCCAGACTACGTTGGGAACAGATGTCACCAAGGCTACAATTTCCAGATGGATAGCTTCAGCGATCCAATCCTGCCATACCAAGTCACACAGACCATTGACAAGAAATATCAAGGCACATTCTACGAGAGCTGTAGCAGCGTCTACAGCGTTATTTGCAGGTGTGACGCCCGAGGACATCTGCCGTGCTGCGACATGGAAGAATGTCCACACATTCACCAGACATTACTGCCTGCAATCGACAAGCCAGTGAGATGCAGCAGTTGGTCAAGCCGTCTTACGACACCTGTTTGTTTAGAGGAAACTACGGGTAACATATATTTGATGTTTATATGCATATTCATTTGTAAATGAAGTCATTTCAATATGATTGCTAATATGTTCATATGACATGTCCATTCTAATATTTCTAACGAACTCATAAGGTTTATAGTCATCTTTGTCTGTGACAATAAGATGGTGTATCATTTGTTAAGTTGTTGATGATGGTATTACTGGGAGTGTATCAGTATAAGTCTCCCACCATCCGCAACCGACTATTACCTGGCTTACTGCTTGCTAGTCTGATTCAGGCATGTGAATCTATGAAAGATACCCCAATACTGGATAAGAAAACAAGTTACTTACCTGTAACTTCAGTTATCCAGTAATGGTATCTTTCATAGATTCACATGCACCCACCCTCCTCCCCGAAGAGTCAGTTCTCTAGATTGGGATACTTATTCCCCACTTGTGCTAACGAAAATCTGAGGAGAATTGGCTCTGCAGAGAGGGTTCTAGAGGGTGCTGAGAGCTGATTGGTTGTGGCAAAGACTTGGGTCTTTTCAGCATATTGAGGGGTAGATAGGCTACTGCAATCTAGGCCTCAGGCCTGTATTTAGGGCCTACTACTATAATTTACTCTTGGCACTGTTTTTTTATGTACCGTGGGACTCCCGCCTCGGCGACGGGGAATGATTCAGGCATGTGAATCTATGAAAGATACCAATACTGGATAACTGAAGGTACAGGTAAGTAACTTGTTTTCTTATCCAACCAAAGAGTGACAGGAACACAATGTTACCAACATATCATCAAAGGATCATTCAGACTTTTTGATCGAAACACTTGAACATACTATGCTGCATGGCCATAGTATTGTCAGACTGTGTGCTATGCAAATGGCAATAACTTAATGACATAGCAGGATTTATTTAAGTTCTTTTGTCCGTTTGGCCCTTTATTCATGTAATTTGCCCATAGTCCAGTGGCCTGAACAATTTTACATCACGTTTAATACTATTGTGAAGACCTTTTAATTTATTACAAAGAAAACAGCAAACACTTCTTGTTTTGCTTAGGAGTTTGATGCATATTTGATTATTTTCTTATCTTGTCAGTGTTCTCTTCAAAGTGCCATTTTGTTTTTTTTAAAAAAGGTGGGGTTGCGATTGGGTTGACACAGGGTGAATATATGGAAACAATGGCCCTATCTAAATAGGCATAGAGGTTATGCCGTTGGCACAGCATAGTTGTTTTTAGCCAAGGTAAGGTGACTCAGCCAAAAATTTAATTGCGCTTAATTTTTAAACTGATGTATCGCCTGAAACTATGCCCCTCGTCCATTTTTTAGAGTTAATTTGAATATTGTAGATCCTACTGTGGTATATATGGAGTATTTTACATTTCATTGAGTGTCTCCAATTGCAGTGTTCTTCATCATGAAAACCCTGGTGCTCCCATTGTTGAAAGTGAAGGACCTTGAAAAGCCACTGTCCCAAAAGTGAAGGTGTTTGCTCCTAAAATAAAGTTAGGCTATCTCGAACTCTGGAGTGTTGGCATCTGGAACAGTTCTTTAAGAAAAGCATGAAATTCCTTTGACCATGAGAGGAGCTTTCTGTCATCTTTGTATTTGCCAGGAAACGTCAGTTGGAGATTTCCCCTTTAACCAAAAAAAGAGGGTCTGTTCTTCTCTTGTTCACTCTCTTAGATAGGAAATGGCCATCATTTTTTATATGCATTGTTTGGAAGGTGCACATCTTGTATGAACTGTGCAAATGTCACTGAATCCAGTTAGTTCTTAGTTTTATTTTGTGTGTTGGCCGATTGCCACCACTACTTTTAAATTCTAGGTACAGAGCATTAAGAGACAAGTCTTTTGTATTAAATAAACTGCAGTTGAATTCCAGAAATATGCACGAGGGGTACCTAAGGCGCAACCTTCCATCATGATGTCCTTGGACAAAAAAGGCACAGACATCCTGTAAACATGTAATCTTGCTTGACCAGCACAGGTATCTTTATAGAAGGTGTTTATTGCTTCCCAGTACAATCTGTCATAGGTTTGACTGTACTGTGCAATATCCTGTTTCGTAAATGGATGTTGAGTCTGTGAAACATGTATCTGAAAGAAACAGTTAGTTATAGATTCCTTACCTTAGACTTACCCCAGGAGTCAGACTGGATCTGTAAAGTTTTTTGTCAGCAGTAACTCTGAGCGTCGAAAGGTGGCGTCGGTCGACTCCGCTTCCGCCGTTGGCGTCGTGATCACCGGTATGACGTCGCGGTAGCTACTTAGACGCCACCCTAACGCGCTGACGTCAGTTCTTTCTTTTTCCATACCAGCCAGCGCAGATCCGGAGAGAGCGGTACCTCCAGTCACTTTTTGATTGAACTTTTTGAGCGACTTTTGTTGACATCTTTTTGAGTCCTACCGGCCCCTGGTGCATGTAGGGATGCCCGGCGCCAAAGCTTGCAGTTCCTGTACCCAACTAATGTCAGTGACGGATCCGCACCGCATGTGTCTCTTTTGCCTGGAACTCGACCACGACCCCAAGTCGTGCTCTGACTGCCTGACCATGGCTCCGAAGTCTTTGCGGGAGCGGTCCCGAAAGATCCTTGAGCGCCAGCAGTCGGCTCCGTGCCATTCGAGGTCTCGTCACGAGGGAGGTCGAGTGACCGGTCGCGGAGCCATCAACGTCGTCCTCCAAGTCGTCGCACTTGTGGTCAGGTAAGCCGAAGCACAAGAAAAAGTCGAAGAAGCATCGTTGCTCTTCAACTTTTTCCCGTCCGTCGTCTGACGCGACGAGGGATGTGGGTGGTGCCCTTCCCGCGGCTCCGTGTGCGGAGCCTGAAGGTCGACTCGGAGTTTCCCTTCCTTCCCGGGACCCGGAGCGACCCCTGCCCAGCTTCATCAGTTTTACAAGGCAATGCATGCCATCTTTGGGCAGCCCGACTCCTCCAGCACGCCTTCGGGCCCCGCAGACTCGGTTGAGGGTCCTGGGCCTTCCCTGCCTGCCAGCGGCTCGAGCGCCGCAGGGCCACCATGGATCCAGGCCTGGACCCGAATCGGAGGCGGTTGACCTAATTACACCTCCACCGGCGCCACTTCCTGCGGCACCGCACCCGACGCCGGTTGTGCCCCCAGAAGACCTCGACCCCAGCCTACATCTTGATTTGGACACGGATCCGGCGCAGAGTGGTGTCTTTGTGCCCCTGTTCACTCCTGGGGTGCCTTACAGGTCAGATTGGCACCCAGAGAACGAGGAGGAGGACTGGGAGGGGTCAGTTGACCCTCTGATCGACCAGTTGGATTATGATCCGGACTGTAGAGACGACCTGGGGGATGCCAGTGGTCTCAATACCTACCTTGGCATGTTGTCTCCTCCTACTGTGGCTATGGAGGATGGAGCTTCCTATGCAGTGGTGTTGCGTAGGGCGTCCGAGGCTCTCAACCTCGAGCTCCCTACGGTGGCGGTCAGGATTAACCTCCTGACAGAGGTGCTTCAGCGGCAAGCGAGCTCGTAGAGCTACTGCTGCCGTTTAATGAAGCCCTCACAGACATCCTTTAGGGCACATGGTCCAGGCCCAACACGGGGGCTCCCATGGATAGGATGATTGCAGGACGCAACCGCCCGCCCCCGGGCGACCCCACTTTCCTCTCCCAACACCCCACCCTGAGAGCTTGGTGGTTCAAGCCTCTACTTCCAAGAGCGCATTCCCCAGCGCTCCACCAGATAGGGAATCCAAGAAGCTGGATCATCTTGGGAAGAAGACTTTTTTCTTCCGCCAGCTTGGGACTGCGGTCGGTAAACACTGCTTGTTTATTGGGCCTTTATTCCCACTCTGTGTGGGACACGGTTGCGCAAGTGCTGCCTCAGTGTCCGGAGAAGGCCAGGACCGCACTCTCCTAGGCTGTTGCTGCAGGGAGGGGCGCAGCGAAGTTTAACATTCGCTGTGTGCTGGATTCCACCGACTCTCTAGGCAGGACGATTTCCACGTCGGTAGCCCTTCGACACTACGCCTGGAGGAGATCGACTTGCTTTTCTGGGGATGTCCAGAGCACACTTATTGATATGCCCTTTGATGGCCGTCGCATTTTTAGCGCCAAAGCAGACAACGCTGTAGAGCGTTTCAATGACTCATGGGCTACGGCCAAGTCCTTGGGCCTCTCCAACCACCCGTCGCAGTCTGCTTTTCGCCCCTTTAATGGCTACGGAAGGGGTGCCCCACTATGTCCCAGCCAGGGCCACAGGCCGATGCAAGTTCCACAACCTTTGCGCTTCCGGGGACGTGGGAACCACCGCCGTGGTTCTGGGGGCCAGCGAGCGGGCCATTACCCCGCGCTTCTGCCTCCAAACTTTTCTAGTCCTACATTTCAGGCCCAACAATCGCCAGTGGGCGGCAGGTTCTGCCATCACCTCCCCCACTGGCGGACCATCAAGTCGGACAGGTGGGTTTTGCAGATAGTCCGAAGGGGCTACTTCCTCCCCTTCGATGCTACCCCCCCAGCCATGCAACCTCAGTACCATTGTATGTCGGAGGATCATCTGGGCCTTCTCCAACAGGAAGTAACGGCTCTCTTGGCCAAGGGAGCCATTGAGTGCGTTCCTGCCCCAGAAGTAGGTTGTGGTTGCTATTCGCACTACTTTCTGGTACCCAAGAAGGACAAGGGCCTGCGTCCTATCTTGGATCTTAGGAACGTCAACCACTTCCTCCGGAAGGAGAAGTTCAAGATTTTGACGCTTGCTCAGGTCTTGTCTGCCCTAGACCCTGGAGACTGGATGGTAGCTTTGGATATGCAGGAAGCTTACTTCCACATCCCCTTGCTACCGGTATTACCTGCGGTACACGGTAGGCCACGAGCACTTTCAGTTTACCATACTCCCCTTTTGCCTTACCGGCACCCCTCGTGTGTTCCCGAAAGTGATGGCGGTGGTCGCAGCTCATCAGCGCAGACCAGGGGTTCCAGTATTCCACTATCTCGACGACTGGCTGTTGAAGGGGGGCTCGCCCCAGACTGTCATCTCCCACTTCCAGGCTACGGCCGACCTGCATTCGCTGGGATTCTCCATCAACGTGCCGAAGTCACACCTGACCCCCTCTCAGGAGCTCTTCTTCATCTGAGCGGTTCTGGACACAACGCAGTTTCGGGTTTATCCTCCCGGACAGCGAGTCTGGGATATTCAGGCTATGATTCCGATCTGTCAGCCTCTATCCTTGGTTTCGGTCAGGATGACCCTGAGGTTGCTGGGCCTCATGGCCTCCTGCATGCTGCTGGTCGATCATACCAGGTGGCATATGCAGGCTCTGCAGTGGACCCTGAAGTACCCGTGGGCTCAACATCAGGGGAACCTGTCCGATTGCATCCAGATTTCATAGGGCACTGCACCCCAATTGCAGTGATGGCTCACAAACCAGGATTGGGTCAACGGCAGATCCCTCTCCCTTCCCCAACCAGAACACACAGTGGTGACAGACGCATCCCTTCTGGGATGGGGCGGTCACTTGGGTGCTGCGTAGATCAGAGGCCTCTGGTCTCTGGCGGAGTCTGGGCTCTTAATCAATCTTCTGGAGCTTCGGGCCATCTGTCTTGCACTCAAAGCCTTCCTTCCCTCTGTTTGGGGAAGAGTGGTGCGGATGTTCATGGACAACACCACCTCCATGTGGTACTGCAACAAACAAGGCGGGGTGGGGTCGTGGACCCTATGTCAGTGGGCCCTTCGCCTTTGGACATGGCTGGAACATCAGGTTATATCCCTGGTGGTTTAACACCTGGCAGGTTCACTGAATGCCAGGGCGGATGAACTCAGCTGCAGATGCATGATGGATCACGAATGGCGTCTTCACTCGGAGGTGGTTCAAGGTCTCTTTCAGCAGTGGGGAGAGCCTTGGTTAGATCTATTTGCCACCTAAGAGAGCATGCAATGTCAGCCCGTTGGAATTTCCAAGGCGGCACTCGCTAAGCGATGCTTTTCGTCATGAGTGGAGTTGCGGTCTTCCATATGCTTTTCCGCCTTTACCACCTCGGCCCAGAGTGCTGAAGAAGATCAAGCGTGACCGGGCCCAAATCATTCTCGTGGCTCCGGATTAGGCAAAAAGAGTCTGGTATCCCACGCTGCTCAACATTGCCATCGATCCTCCGATCAGACTGCCTCTTCGGGAGGATCTTCTGTCGCAGCAGCAGGGGATGGTCCTCTACCCGAACCTGTCCAGCCTCCACCTCCTTGTGTGGAGCTTGAGCGGCGGCAGTTGACGTCATTCGACTTCTCTCCCGAAGTCTGTGATGTAATCTTGGCAGCCAGGCGTCCCCCCACTAAGACTGTATATGTCTGCTGTTGGAACAAATTTGTGGCAAGGTGCTCAGCAAAGGCTGTTGATCCCCTTTCTGCCACACTTTCTGAGGTTCTCTTGTTCCTCCTTTCTTTGGCCCTATCAAGGGCTATCTCTCGGTCATTTCTACCTTTCTTAGGCTTCCTGATCAGCCTTCTCTCCAAGTCCCCGGTTGTAAATCGTTTCTTTAAAGGCATTACTCATCTCTTTCCTCCTATCCCTTTCGTAATGCTTCAGTGGTACTTGAATTTTGTCTTGACCTATTTGATGTGCTTTCCCTTTGAGCCTTCACAACTGTCCTCTCAGACTCTTAAGACTGCATTCCTGGTAGCCTTCACATCTGCCAAAAGAGTGAGTGAGCTCCAGGCGCTTTCTTCCAAGCTTCCTTTTCTGACTGTACATCCTAAGAACTCGTCCATCCTTTCTTCCCAAGGTAGTCACCTCCTTTCATATTGGCCAAACTATCACTTTGCCCAACTTCTTTCTGCCTCCCCCATCCTTCTAAAGTGGAAGAGAGGCTCCACCATCGGGACCCAAAACTTGCGCTTTCCTTCTATCTGGATCGCACCAAACAGTTCCGGGTGGATGACCAGCTCTTTGTTGGCTTCTCAGGCGCCAAGAAAGGTGGGGCCGTACACAAGCGGACCATTTCTAGATGGGTTGTTTTGTGTATTAAAGCCTGCTATTCTCTAGCCAAAGAGGAGCCTCCAGTGGGGCTACGCGCCCATTCCACGAGGGCGACGGCAGCCACTACTGCTTTGGGATGAGGAGTCACTCTGAAATACATCTGTCCGGCAGCTACGTGGGCATTGTTGCACACGTTTACAAAATACTACTACTTGGTCCGGAGAGACGGCTTCTTCGGCCGTTCTGTTCTCCAGTACTTTCTGGTGTGAACTTGGTTCGCAGTCCCACCTCCGGGGTTGGTATTGCTGGGGTATCTATTCTAAGGTCAGGAATCTATAACTAACTGTTTCTTTCAGTTACTTACATAGGTTAGTTATAGATTCCTTACCGCCCACCCATCCTCCCCGTTCTGCGAACTGATTTCTAGGGTTAAGGACATCTTTTCAGGGCCCTAGTTTTGTGCACCAGTGGTCAGTGTCATGCATGGGTCTGTGTTTCTGGCGCGGAAAGTCGTGTACAGAACTGACGTCAGCGCGCAAGGGCGGCTTTTAAGTAGCTACGGAGACGTCATCCCGACGATCGCGATGCCAACGACGGAGGCAAAGCCGACCGAAGTAACCTTTTGACTCGCAGAGGTACTGCTGACGAAAAACTTTCCGGATCCAGTCTGACGCCTGGGGGTAATTCTAAGGTAAGGAATCTATAACTAACTTATGTTTCCTACAGATATATTGTTACCAAAGGTAAGTAACTTGTTCTTTACTACACTCAAATGCAGCGTCTTGCATTGGCTTTTCACATATTTGCTATTGTTAAAAGAAGTATTTATATCTGCAGTGGTGATCTTAGAGATGCATTGCCTGCCAGAGTTTTGAACTGTCCAAGATGTGTTCCTGCAACTTTGACCTGCCCATCGAAGGAAGTTTTCCTTAAGGGGCCTAATAAATATGAAGGTAACAGAGTTGCATACTCTTGGCATGATGGAGTGCATTTGTCAGTGTTAGTGGAAAGACTAGTCTGCTCAGTAAGAAAGTTGATAATGATTTGTGTTAGCAGGCTTCTAATATTAAATATTGAGGTCAAAAGGCACCCGTTTTCCTAAGTCTCGCTCTTTACTAGTTTTTAATGATGTCAGCATTTCATTGTGAATTTTATTCTCTTTTTGTGGATTTAGAGCACATTTTGAAGCACACTTGCCATCTTCTCACTCCTCTGCAGTACAGCCTCATTACTGGTGAACCCTTCTTCTGAAAGCAGATGAAATGGCAAACTGCAGATTTGAAGTTGTAGGTCTATGGCTGCAATTTACTTAATTAGTCTCTGACTTGCCCAAGGCCTGCACCCGTCTGTCTCCCTCTGTCATCCTCCATTCAAGCATCACACCATGCCATTTATCCTTTGCGATCTCTGTGGGGGGAGAAGAGTTCATCAAGACTGCTGTCTTTGCCATCTGGGTGTCTTCTAATCAAAACAGTTCTGAGCAGAAGTATGTTTCATGAAACATGTCTGGAGGATGGTACTCTTTAGTTGTCTTAAAGTATGTACTAAAATACCAAGTTACACTATAGGTATATTTTGCTTTTTAAGCATGCACATATTTCTAGCCAAGATAATCAAGTCATTTAAAGTGTGATTCTTTTTTCTCTAAAACTTGCAGTATCAACCAAACACTCTAAAAAAGATTTTTCTTTCTAGGGCTCCCTGACTGTCTCATTAGATATGGGTGAGTAATTGAGGCCTAGCTTAAGGCAGATGTGTAGGGCGAGTACAACATAGCTATCACTTTTGCTATAATGATGTGAAACTTCAGTCATAGTTGTTAGTACATAAAACTTGCATAATGCCTCAATACTGTATAGATGTATTTACAGTATAACGAGGATGTCAAATGATAGAAAAAATGCAAAACACAATGCACAATAAACTGGTATGGAGATACAATTTAGCTGTGAAACCCAGACTCATGGCTACTTGTAGTTTATAGACTGTTCAAGAACATTTATTAATTTCAAACATATGGAAAGTCATGAAGGCATAGAATACCGCAGTACCACATGCTACTAGAAATCCGTATGGTTGAGAATATTCACTACCTTGCTACAGTCAGTGCTCTGCTAATTTGACTATTAGAATCATCATGGCAAATTTGAGTTATGTTAACAGCTTGTGTTCACAAGCCTAATGTTCATAAGCACCTAAAACCAATGGAGGGACAAAGCGATTTCAAGACAATATACAGTTTATCTGGTAACTGGCAAAGGAAAGGAAAGGGATAGGGCCTTGAGGTTCTGAAAGTGTGTTTTCCGGATTCTAATTGTATTTATATAGCGCTTAATACCCCTGATGAGGCATTGAATCGATTTTCTGCGAGTAGCTCGCTACTCCGGAACCCAAAAGGATTAGTGGTGGATTAGTATTGGGAAATATGAGTATAGTATTAGTATAGGGAGGTGCTAGTTAATTTTAGTGGAAGGCATGTAAGTCTGTTAGTTGGATTGAATAGAGTAATGGAGGGATAGAAGACGGAAGGAAACCTGAAGTATTATTTGGGAGATCATAGTAGTAAGTTGAGATCTGGGATTAGTAAAGAAGAGATGGTGGAGGGAAGAGCATGTAGAAAGGGATTAGGGAGAAAGAATCTGAGTACAAAAATTAGGTTTGGGATG
Source organism: Lissotriton helveticus (assembly GCF_964261635.1). Classification (NCBI taxonomy): domain Eukaryota; kingdom Metazoa; phylum Chordata; class Amphibia; order Caudata; family Salamandridae; genus Lissotriton; species Lissotriton helveticus. The sequence continues at coordinate 1,407,167,268 of NC_136061.1, forward strand.
AGTCAAAGGAGATATAACATGAGCTTAAATTTAGTAGGGTTGTTTGAGGTCATAGTAGTAAACTGATGTTTGGGGTGAGCCAGGTGGTGTAGAGGAGGGAGGAGTCTAGGAAAGGTTATTTTGGAGATAATTAGTAGTAGAAAAGTTTTGGTATGAGCGAGAGTGAAGATAGAGGATACAGTGATAGAGGTGTAGGGTGAAGGTATGCCAGAGTAAAGCTTTTGGGAGAGTATTTTTTGTTTTTTCTTGTACAATAGGACTAAAATAATAAATATATAGACCCATGATTACATAGTATTGGAATTTATGTGTAAGGAATATAATATATTGAGATGTGTGTGCTTTGTTTTTGTGGAATAGTGAGAGGAGATATTGATGTAGTGGTTTTCTTTGAAAGATTTGTATGTGCAGTACTGCTGGTGAGTGGTCTTTGATTAGTACTGGGGTGGTGATGTGTTTTGGAGAAGAGTATGTGGTGTGTAAGAGGAGATATTTATGAGTTTGTTATATTTGATCACTGGTATAGGTAATGTGTGTGGTGAAGTGGCGTGTAAGGATTGTATGGTTATGTGTAATTGGTAAAAAGAGGAGGCGGGTGTTGGTGGATGATGTGATGAAAGGTTGAGTATAGATTTTGTCATGATTAAAGGGGATCTGTTAGGAGCAAGTAGAGGATAGAGCTGTTTTTTTGTTTGAACAGAGAGTGTGTGTTGGGATGCATTAAAGTTATGTATAATGTGGCTTTGTGTTGTGTTGGTGATGTGTGGATGTTTTAGTGGTATAGGATAGAGTTGCGTTTTGTGTGAGAATTAAGGTGCCATTGTGTTGTAGTTTGGGTATAATTGTGTGTAGGTGTGGTTTGTGGGGTTTGTAGTGGTGCAATACTGAGGTTTATTTTTGGTGCATGAGTAGAATGCCTTTGAAGATACTGTGTTTGGATGTTGACAAATGTGGAGGGCTCATAATTCAAAATTAGGCGCCATCTCTGGCCCTTAGCTCGACCCGAACAGGCCCAACTAGGCAACTGCCTTTGTCCTCTATGCCCTTAGCCTTGATGCCCGGGCTGCGACGCCCTGAGCCCTATGCTTAAAAATGCCTTATTGGCCAATGTAACCATAGCCCTACCCAGTAAGAACCCTAACCCTAAACCCTAGAGCCAATGGGAGACCATGCTCTATTATCCAGTCACAGCCCTAACCCTAACAGCCAATCAAAGCCAACACCCTGATCTGTAATCCCCAAGTCCAATAGGAAACCCTAGCTCTAGTAGCCATTCTGAACCCTAGCCTAAACAGCCAATCAGAACTCACACCCTAGGCCCTCGGTCCTATGACCTACTAGTCCTAGTAACCAATCACAGCAACCGATGCAACAACCCATAGAAAACATATATAGGAGCCAAGGGACCTTAAGCCTAGACTGTTGTGGCAGGAAGGTGCTCCTGTATTCGGAATCTTCTTGGATACAGGCACAGTCCACACTTCCTAGCTTCCAGATTCTACTTTTCAGGTAAGGAACAAATTTAAAGCCACTGAAATACTCCTTTTCGCGCATTTAAACTAATTACTTTTCAAGCAAAAAACTAGTGCTGCATACACTTTCCGAGCACAGTTAAAACCACTGAGCAGATTAAGCAGTCTCCTATTCACACTCTATTCAGCCACTGGGGTGTATGGGTGGCGAGGCTTAATACAGTCTGTGAAAAACTAGGAGGCAAATGCATACAGTCACGGGTAGAACAAAACAGCAGTTTGAAAATACGAAGTTTACAGATAGACAAAATGTAAATTCATATAGACATGGGTAGAACAAAGGATCAGTTTAAAAATACCTAGTTTGAAGAAAAACAAAGAGGCAGATTTTAAGAGAGCAGGGGAAAAGCACTTTTTTTTTAAAAATTACAACAAAAAATCTATACTGTGGTAAAGGGCTTACCTTCCTATGCGGCTTCAGGCGTGTTAGCCAAAATGGACTTGAACATGCACTGCATGTGGTTTATACTTTTGAGAAAGACTTGTTAGGCAGCAGCACGCTGCATTGTGGGACTTGAAGTTTTTTCTTTAACGTATTTGTTGATAAAAAAATTCCTGCATGGAAATCCCTAATTTTTCTCATCCCTACTAGCAATGTTAGAAGTGGTCCACTCCCCTCATTGCAATGGGCCGTCGACATTTATGACCCAAAGCTAAAAGAGGGTTTGAGCGTCTGATTATATCTTTCATTCAAACTGGTCCAGTCAGCCATCAAGAAATGCTTTCCCCAAAACCTGCCACACACCAGCAACAATAGTCTCGGAACATCATACCCCCCACCCCTCACTCCCACAAGGTGGATGAAAGTAGATATTCCTCCCTCCTAGTTTTAGGGATGGAATCTCTAACGGGACTTGAGGGTAATTTGACAGACAATGGAAATCTTTTTTTGGTTCATAATGATCATGTGTGGATTGATCTGCAAGTGCAGCCATTGTTATAACCCTGCCTGCGCCTCTTCTACAGCAGGGGGAGCATATAATGCTGCTCCGAGCAAGTGTGAAATAGTAAGGATTGTTCTTCGGAGCAGGACTTTACATGCAGATTTGGACATGGTAATTCTGGGTCTGTGTTATATTCACCAATCTGAGAAACAAAAACTTAGAATAGCCGGACTGAAGTGCGGGATATCAGTCACTTATTTCTGGCCACACACTGTCCTCATACAAATATAGGCACTTATAATCAGAACCTGAAGCGAGAATACAATTCATCAAATTTTTATATTTGGAAAGTTATAAGAGGTAGTCCTATTCATTGAGGTGAAGCGAAATAATTTGAGTGCAAAATTGTATGTGCTTAGCATAAAGTGAAAACAAATAGAGCTAGAATGTATCCCTTTGTTGATGTACTGGTGGTACTTAAGATAAATGTTGGTGATTTTCAGCAGATCCCACACAATTAGATCAGATTTCATCTGTACGATTTTCTCAAGATCCTTGTTGCAAAATAGTTTTCGAATGCTACGCATTCACTTTCAGCTGTCATCTAAGCTGCTCTGACTGCTACTGGCCTTAAGAACAAACGCTGCACAGTCATTTTCAGTTCTTAGCTAATCCGCCATGCATGCTACTGGCTTTAAGGGGTGCTCTGTTTTGATCCCTGATGTTTTGATATCAGTTTTATGATATATGAATTAATGTCAATCCCACTAGAGAGAACGGTTGGAGTATCTATTAATTGTGTTTTCTTTTTATTGCAAGGTCTATTCTAGCCGAGATCTGGAAGACTCGTTTAATAAAATTAGGGAAATTTTATCCGATGATAAACATGACTGGGAGCAGCGGATACTTGCTGTAAGTATTTGACATAAGTAACATTTTCATTGCGGTGTTGTTGCTTTTGGGTGCACCTCACTGTATGTTTAACTACTCCCTGGAATGAATCTTGAACTGGTTAATATTGTACTTTAGGCATGGACATGTGCAACTGCCGCTTATGTGATAAGCAGGGCTGCTCTTCCCTTGGGAAAAAGCCTGTACTGGCAGTAGAACAGTCCTCTCACTAGCTGATTATTGTAATAAAACTATGTGTCAGACACACTATCCTTTAATATTAGTAAGTACAAGTTACCTATTCATTTTGCCATCTGTTATAATGAAATACCCTAATCACTTTGTCTTCCTCATATTCTCAACCTTTTTAAATCTTTGGATTCTACAATATCTTTTACCGGTATATTTCAAAAGCCCCTTTTAAACCACCAAAATAATGAACAGCGTAATTTAAACTGCGCCTTTGATTTTTCACTGTCATCCACTATGTGGAATGTAAAAGGGGAATGAGCTTTGATAGTCCTTACAGTTAGCCTTTTCTGTACATCTTAGATATTCTGTAGTATGTTCCTAACATCTTGATATTGTTGAGCATGTTGGAGTTTTTTGTGGGGAGGAGTGGTGGGAGTGGATTTTAATTTCTCTGTTTCCGCTGAACATTACTACCATCAGGAGGCCTATCTTCGCATCTCAATTTTTTGGAAATGTAGGTTTTTCCAAGGTTTATTGCAGGATGCCAACATATTAATTCTCTATCATTTTGAATAAAATCTGCTCCATATACTTTCACAGCTTGCTTCGTTTAATGAATATCGTATGAAAATTACTGCATTCATACAGAAATCATCGGCTCTTATTGGGGTTGAATAATGTTGAGTGATTGATCATGATAATGGTGTCAAACATTTTGTGATATATCCTACACCTGTATGAAATACTCCTTAAGCAGGAGAATTTTCTCTGCGAACAGCTCTGTGCTCCAAGATTTGTATGAGCACCATAGATCACTTCCTCTTAGTTAACATTTATAATGCCTCTTTGACTTGATGACATTCAACCTATTATTGGTCCTTTGTACAATCTTATCTTCAGACAGTAGGTGTATGTCTTTGTGGTCCTTCAATTAAATAACGACCTTGACAGCCGATTGGAGTCCTTGAAAGAAATCAGGATATACACCTTCAGCAGAGTTCATCACATGCGTATTTACCTTTTTTGATCTTTGTGAAATGCACAAAATACACCTTTGGCTGCCATAGGAAGCAGAAAAACCCAGAACAATTCGAGATGTCCTGAATTGGGTTACACACTCAATTTACTGAGCTCAGAAGAATGGACAGCTGCGTCTCCCTTGCTTGAAACTTGTGACTCATGCTCACCTGCATGGTAAAGCTGCTCTGACTTGCTTTGCTGGTCAGAACAGACTGCATTGTAAGATAGTTTAGTGTGTTAAAGGCAATTGCTGCAGAGATGAACCAAGTAAATTGTAAGGTGAGTTCTGGTTAGATAGCTCAGGTGGTTAGTGAAATTACTACAAATATCTGAATATAGTTTATAGTGTTAATGTGCCTGCTGCTGAAGTGTGTGACCTGCAGGTCATAGGTTTTTATGTGAAATAGTTCCGTGAATTAGTGCGTTTAATGCAGAAATTCCTGTGTGCTGCAGACGGAAAGTTCCAGTCGTCATCAAATAGTTTAGTGGTTTATGCACTATGGAACCGGCAAAACTATCAACTTGATTTCTTTCTGCTTTTAACTTAGGTTTTCATACTTAAAGTCAGATAAAACTGGTGTAATAAATTGGGTAGTGATTAACACCAAAAACTAAGGTCTAGAACGATCGTCTGTTTAGTGTACTGTATAAATGGGCATTTTTTTAAGGGCGTGGCCAACTGGGCCAAGATGGTGTCCTGTACCAGTTTTTGCTCTTAACGAACGGATTGGAGCTAGACACTGGAAACAAGCTGAGACAAGACTTTAGAACCCTTGACACATGGAAACAGCAATGCAACAGTGACTGGTTGCCTGGGACATCAGGTAAAGATGGATCGGAGTGGTCCCTGCCAGGGAGCACCCTGCTGTCTAGGACGGAGGGGTGGTGAGGCCTGGGAGCACGGGAAGCCATCGACTCCTGCCCCCCCTTTTCCACATTGAACGTGACCGCGGCCCGCTGACACTGCAGGGCCTCCTCCACCAACTGCTGTGCTATCTGCCACCAACAGAGGACAGTTATGATGTAGTGTGGGATGCACTTGATTCATGCTGGCCTTCTCTGCATTATTCCCAGCTGTGGACCACTGATGCTGCATGGGCACCACCACCCTACTTACCAAACTGCCCGACACCTGAAATTGTCCTATATTGACTAGAGCCCTTGTTGAACGCTCTAGAGACAGCACATGGTACCCAGGCACGGCCCGGCCGAAGCTCCCTCGACGCTTGGTGACTGGATCTGAGGCAGTGAGAGTGGCATCTGAGCGGGAGGAGGAGACTCCCGGTCCTCGGTGGTCTGAGCACTTTTATCTGCTACAGAGTGAGGCCGACTGGGCGGAACAACCTGGGTTCTTGCCCGCCCCCACTACATCCCGCATGACCGGGTTCTGCTGGAACCGTCGGGGCCCATCCCGCCCTCCCACATGATATCTGTTATGTCCTGCCTGGCGGGACCCCGAGGAGTGGGGTAGCCATCGGCGACCAACTAGGCCCCAAAAGTATTGAAGTGGGCCTGAGAGGGGTCCAAGTGCCCAAGGAGATCCTGGACCCACTTGCCTGGACTGCCTTGATTGGGAATCTAACGTGTGACACATTTGAGGTGGGGACAGAGGAGACTGGCAGGAGGCAAGCTGGGTGGCCGAAGCTGGATGGGATATTGAGCCTTCCCTACCTAGATGTGCTGACTGTGGCCCTAGAAACTTACGCGCAACTGGAGACTTGACTGTGGCCCTTAAGTGGGCGCGGCTGATACAAAGAGGCCAAAAGGGGACTGGAAATCACCTATGTTGTGGCCTGCTGGGGGCTCTGGAGGGGGTACTGTAGAGGCCCACCTTGTCTCTGAAGCCTACCTCAAAAGAGACCCCTTTGCTACTTCCTTACCATGCCTGAAAATCCGCCCTGAGGCATAAAGATACCACCAGTTTATCGCTGGCTGCTGGGGCTCACCTGCCGCGCATGCGAGACATCCCCTTCTGCCCCACCTGATTGCGGGGAGACCCTCATGGAACCGGTGTTGCTCGTGCTGTGACACCCCGGAGATTGGCAGGGTGTCAGCAAGCTGGCCCATGAAGATGGAAGTGGGCTCCAAGGAATTTGCCTCGCACACCGTTGACACTGTTACTCAAGAATATGGGGCTGCTCGTGCTGCAGTGCCACCAACATAACAGGCGCAAAAAAGTAGGCCCTGGCGAATAGAAAATAGATTGGAGGACGCTGAGGAAAGATCCAGATGCAACACATTGTGGAACTTCCAGAAGGTGTTGAAGGCCTTGATGCAGTGACCAGAACTGGAATTGCACCTTATTTCTGAACGCAGAGATCGCTCCTTTTTTCACTGTCGAACTGGCCCATCGTGTGCCTGCTTGTCGCCTGCCTCCAAGGGCTAATCTGAGACCCTTCTTATTTTGTCTACTTATTACAGGGACTGCTACTCCATTTTGCGAGCATCACTTAAGCTGCAGAACATAGAAATGGGCAGTGCATCTACTATGTTCTTCCCTGATTACACTATGACGCTGTAGCGACAGAGAGGCTCCTTCCTTACGGCCAAGCAGCATCTTCAGGAGTTAGACATACACTACTTACTTCTGTTCCCAGCCCGACAACGTGTGACAAAAGATGGCTCCACGCAATTGTTCAACCCTGCTGAAGAGGTGTGGCAATGGTTAGAGTCTCCTGGCCTTGCAGCAGCCCGCCCCTCGCCCCATGCGAGGGAGCGCACTAGAACTGCCACAGGAAGATGTTGCCTTCCACGCCAGCAAAGGGAGAGACTCCCGGTGTAGCCTGGCTCCGCTCCAAACCTGGAACAGGTGATCCTAGAGGCACGATGCATGATCACAACCAGAATGTGGACGCAACATCTTTAAAGTCCTTCAGCGACGATGGCCCCCCACTACATGGCCCTCTATAACTGAATCAATGAATCCGCCTAGGGTAACCCCTAAGACCGCGGACCATCTCTTATAAATCACGTTGTCTGACAATGCACTGAGACCCATTTGCCTTGCTAATGCTCCTTCTTTTTTTCTCATTGTGTTATCTGCACTTTAGGTGCTGGCACCACAGCCCAACAGGACGTACCCCACATGGCATAGAATTTAAATTAGACATTTTCCTGCGACAAACATTCACACAGGAATCATTTACCCCACTAGATGTTGACTCTGCATGTTATAATCAGGGCCTAAAGCCAGTTAGCCTGTAGGGCCATCACTTGCCCTCAATAGTAGGGCAGTTTGGGCGGATACCAGTTGTCCCACCGCCCCAATGACCTTACTTCTTTGGACATTCCCCTTGTCCCCAGTTGGACTGGTTGCCCAGGGTTCCCCAAGACCCCTAATCCTCCTCGCTCTTCATTGCAAATGCGCACACCGAGGAACCACTCCCCTTGTGGCATTGTCACATGTGAAACCCCGCTGTCTTTCCTTATGACCCACACTAATTTTAACTCATAGAATGTGAGAGGCATGCATACTCCCTCTGTCTGTTAGGCTGTGTATTCCTGACATGCCCGCTTTGTGAGTTCCATCAACCTGTCTCCCACCGTTTAGCACACACATTAATTTGGCCACACAGACTCTGAGGACAACCCACATTTCTTACAACAGACGTGGAGAGACACTTTACCTCCCATACCCACATAGTGGCTGCAACCCGCCGTGCTTGAAGACCCGCCCTTCCCTGCATCACCGGGTACAGTCACAGTGGATTATTTGGAGTTCCACTACGACAACGCCACTGACAAACTGATGGAATGGGATGCCTTTAACATGGCCGTCAGAAGGGTCTTCTTGGGGCTGACATGGAATACTTGTAAACAGGACGGTGACATCGTGCGCATTGAGTGCAAGCAACTGCACCTTGAGATGTGCTCTGTTACTGACCACACATACACCCAACTTGTGGCCAATACACGCGGTGAGCATACCTCTCTGCTGGAGCGAATCAGGTGCATGAACTACGCCACTCATCCTCAAGCAAGGTCTAATCGGCAGGGCGACTCTTATTCTCTCACTAAACACTCCTACAGGACACCCCCTACACACTCAACACAAAATACATGCAGAACTCACAACGCACTACACCTCGCTTTACCTGTCAATTGCGGATGTCAATCTGATTCGTATGGAGGCCTTCTGCTCCACGATCCTCCTTCCCACCATTACACCTGAACAGTGCAATGAACTGGAAGAACCAATAACGTTATCAGAAGTCTGCGGGCGTTTAGAGCTCTAGCAACCGGCAATTCCCTTGGCCCAGATAGCCTGCCAGCTGAGTATTATAAAGCTAACACTCCTACGCTGACTCCCCATGTACTTACTTTCTGCAAAACATCTCTAACAGCACATATCCTGTCTCGATCACTCCGCGAGGCATTACTTATCTCATTAACCAAACCCAACAGGGACCACACGGAACGCTAGTGCTTCTTAACACAGACCACAAAACCTTAGCCAAGATTCTGGCAGACCACCTGGTACCACTGCTGTTCCATCAGGGCCAAAATGTATTTGTACCAGCTTGCAACACCTCATTAAGGGCCAGATGTAGGTAGGCAAATACCGGTCGGTAACGGCCGAAATCCCGAATTTCGGCCGTTACCGACCGGTATTGGGCATTTGAGATGTAGGGGAGGATTCGGTAAATAACGAATCGGTATTTACCGATTCGGTATTTACCGAATCATCATTTACCGATTCGGTATTTACCGAATCGGTAAATGACATGTAGGACGCACTTTGAAGAGTGCTTCTGTGCTTTAAGGATTCGTTATTTACCACCAACTGTTAGTTGGTGGTAAATAACGAATACCTCTGTGAATGCAAATCTGTGCATTTACACCTGTGCCATGTGACAGACATACATGCCCTTAGGGCATGTATGTGTGCCACATGTGCATACAAGCACTATTCAGGGGTGCAACAGGGTGTCAAAGTGACACCCTGCCACCCTTGACTCTTTCCCTATTTTACCGAATCGGTTATTATCGATTCGGTAATTGACATTCATTCCTATGAGCCTCCAGGCCCATAGGAATGAATGGCAATTATCGAATCGGTAAATACTGATTCGGTAAATACCGAATCTTAACGATTCGGTAATTTTTACCGAATTATTAGCTACATAGCATTTACCGATTCTAAAATACCGAATCGGTAAATTTCGGTATTTTAGAATCGGTAAATCCTATTTACCTACATCTAGCCCTAAATCTGCAACGATTCTTCCTGGTCTCAAAATACTCCACCTACATTTGACCACAATCTTGATGCTTGGCCCTTGACCTTGAGAAAGCCTTTGACTCACTGGAATGGGGTTTTCTATTTGACGCACTGCATCGCTATGAAATGGGTGGCCGCTTTCTCCCACTGATTAGATTGCTTTACGCCATGCTACTGCGGGCTAGAGTAATGCAAGCAGTGGCATAGCCAATAGGTCTCGCCTTCGGAAGCTTATAAGAATTTTGCCATGCAGCACACTTTTATTTATTTCGTTTTTTACAAATTAAGTACCTTTATAAAATCACTCTAGATGTCGAGGAAAAGGGAAAAATAAAAGACAATTAAGTGCCGTGTTCAGCATAATTTTTTTTTCACTGTGCATGTGCAAAGGACAGATTCTGAAATGCACCTAAAAGAGACAACTACTAGTTAAATTATCAATGGGTTTACTGATGCTGCCACCACTGCTTCCTATGCAAGACCTAAAAAGTGAGATTAGAGACAACCTGCATCCAGAGCGTAGATGTCAAACTGGAAGCACACCGAATGCGGCAACTACCCATTTCCGGAGGGCAGCCAGTAACCGTTCCCGGATACAAACAGCAGTCACTACTCGCCCTCCAGTTATAACCGCAGAATCACAACATTGAGGCGCAACAGAAAGGCACCGTGTGTTTCAGAAGTTGATGGACACCGTTTTAGCCGACATACCAGGTATACAAGCTTACCAAGATGACGTTTTAATATTTTCAAATACAATTGCAAATCATAGGGCAGAAGTTGCCTAAACTGTTCGAGGTATTTAGGGAAGTAGGTATCACCCTGAAACCTGAAAAGTGTCATCTACTTAAAGAGGAGTTTGACTATTTAGGTCATCATATTTCCGGTTGTAGTATACATACTAAATTTTCTTTGGCACAGGCCACACAGGATGTAACTCCTTCTTATGATAAGTACTCCTTGAAATCTTTCTTTGGTAGGAGTGAATATTATTCAAATGTTATTCAAGGGTATGCCATGATAGTACAACTACTAGAAAATTGTTGCAACAAAAATGTATAATTTGTCTGTGATGATTCAGCTCAACAAGCTTTGCAAGAGTCAAATCTTTGATCACAAATGCACCAGCTTTATCTGCATTCAAACCTTACTGCAAATGTATACTAACTGTTGATGCAAGTCAAATTGCGATAGGTGCTGTCTATTCTCAATTTTTTGATAACAGGAAACACACTGTGGCCTTCACCTGTCGCTCGTTGAAAACATCAATCACATTACAGTATAATTGAGAGGGATGCGTTGGCTTGCTCTTGAGCCATTAAGTAGTTTAACACCTTTCTTTGGGGTATTAGTTTCAATCTTTCCACATACCATTAGCCTCTAATTAATTTATTCACCTGTAATGACTCGGGATAATCCCCAGCAAGATAAGTCAGACTGCTCTCACAGTTACAGGATTACAACTTCAATCTTTACTACATTCCTGGGGGCAAAAACTCGAGGACTTTTTTATTTATCCATGATGCCTCTGTAGAATGTTGACTCTATTGAGGATGTCGAGTCGGGGTTGGTTACTTTGGATGATATTTTAAGTCCCTCTAATGTAGTTTCACATGAAGAATGGCTGTCCACTGTTGAAGATGATAATGCTTTATCCTTAGTAATGGAATTTGTCAAAAAGGTTGACCACATGAAATGACTCACTCAGACCTTTCTCTCATTTAGCAAGTGAGCTTTCAATTGTTGTCGGAATTCTCTTATGCAACAATATCCCGGTGCCTCCAACTGCAGTTAGACCCAAACTCTTTCAAGCTGCTCACCAGGGTCATCTAGGGTGGGAGCCACTTGCAAAAAACAAAAGCAATATTTTTGGTGGCCTGCTTTAGATTCTCAAGTAGTTGATTGGATCTCTTCTTGCAATACTGGTATATTTTCTGACAAACACTCTCACCCAAGAAACTGCTTTACACACGCTTCCTTTTCCTGTAGAACCCTGGTCAAAAGTTGCATTAGGCTTTGCAGAACCTTTTGATTTACTAATCTGACAAAAAGATTCTTACTGGTTCTAGTAGATTACTTTTCTAAATGGGTGTTCTTGGATTTTGTCCCAGGTGCAAATACCTCATTTGTATTAAACTTTTTAAGTGGGGTTTTTAAAAATGAAGGCCCACCTAAGAATTTGGTCACTGATCATGTGACTCACTTTGTCTTTTCTCAAATTTAAGCATTTGTGCAAATTCATCATATTAAACATTTGAGGGTGGTATTTTACTTGCCGACCTCGAATTATCAGGTGGAGAGAATGAACAGATTCCTAAGAGACTGGATACAATCTGCTGTGGCAAGCAGCTTTCCTGTAGACGATTATTTAAGAAAAAAGATTCCACTTTCTACTACTGGTGTCTCTGTTTTGTCTGCTAATGAAGAGGAAACCCGGGTCTGAAGTTTGTCCAGACTGGGTAAAGCACATTACACCTAAAGAAAAGATCTGTCAGGGTGGTATAGCGAAATTAGTGGACAAAAAGGGTAGATGCGGCTCCGATGAAGCATAAAATGTATTATGACAGTACACATGATGTAAAGAGAGTTGAATTTAAGGTGAATGATTGGGTTTTGGTCAATCGACCTACTAGAGTAAAAAAAAAGGGGAATCCTTCTTTTCTGGCCCTTTTCAAATCTTCAAAGTTTCAAGTGGTTCAGTTTTATTGAATGGCAGGTGTTGGTGGAGTAGGAGGGGACTTGTCAGTTTTGCTCCTGAACAAGCTCATAAAATTTGTGAGCACAAAGATCAGGACAATGTGGACTGGTTTGTCTTGGAAGGCAAGAACTATTTCTCAGAGGTATCACAATCTGCTTCTTTAGTTCATAGTTCAAAATCAAGTGGTTCTCACTGACTACTTCAACTGGAATTTCATGTGAAAGTCTTGGCTGTCATCATGATGAGCCTGATATTGATACTGAATCCATTAGAGAAACTAGGAGCTCTTGCAATGCTTTAATGCTAGTGAAGTATAAATATTTTTACATGCACTTGAAACTTTTCTGTTCATTTGTTATAAAGGGGGAGATGATGTAGTGGTAGCGTAGTGTTTATACATATACTCCTTTATTAGCGTTCATAGCTTTTCTTTGTTCTCATTTATACTCTGTACCTCGCAACCGCGCCTCGCTGACCAACCTGCACAGGGTGAAATACGCGTTGGCTGAACAATGTCAATCTATGGAACGATACCCTAGGACAGTTTATATTAACCTTTTGACGTCTGTGATGCTAACTGAATTATTATTGGAATCTGAGACTCCCCCTGCGAGTCATTAATGGAAGCTGAGCACCCTGGCCTAAGCATTTGAAATAATTTGAATCGCAAAACAGTTCTCAAGCTATAGAGAAACAAGCATTAATCAAACAAATACACAAGTGGTGAAATATTTTATTTAATTCACAAACAAATTGAAAAACAAATCAAAATTCTGAATGTTATTGGGTTTTTATAAATTCAGTTGAGGCCACTCATCATCCATACTTTATTTTGTTTGATGCACTTGCATTGCATCTCACTAATCAGTCTGAGTATGCCAACTTATTATTTAACCTCCAATTTCAATGTCATTCCTATCTATAGATCTGTTAATATTTGGCAGTTTTACTTTTTGCTTCTTCATTTATGTACACTTTGGTAATCTGTCAATGTTATTTAATTTTCTAAGCAGTTATTGACACCCTGAGTAGGTTTCATGGACCACGTGGGTCCCCGGACTATGGATTAAGAACTACTGCCTTAAGACTTTTAGGAGTACAAACTTCGTACATCTCCATCGAAGCACTTTGTAATTGTATTCTAGGAAACTATATTACAGCTGAGTATTGTAAAATATAGCGGAACATATTTGGTATTAATACTTGTTTGCACTTTCGGACTTAACTAATTCTAGATAATGGACCCATTCTTTTGTGGTACAAAGATTCCACCCATTTGAAGCTATTCTCAGATGTTAACAGTTATCAGAGAATCGCTTGAGCTGGGGCCCTTCTTTTGGTACTAATGAGAATGCTCTATTTATCCTCAGCCATACCGTAGTTGCTGCATCCAGTCAGGTCACTTTGTTGTGGAGGAAGACCCTGTGGGAATCCTTTTTACAATGGATGCTTCTTTATAGATTCAGCAGCTGAATTGGGATTTCAGTGTCCTAGCCCATGCCAGCCGGACTGCAGCAGCAGTGTCTGGGCAGTTCTCACCCCAGGGCACTATTTCCAACGCTGCTAATTTTGTAGTGCGCTATCTGCACACATACTGGCTTGACTGCAAGGCAGCCTGAGTACCAAGCAAGGCCTTAGTAGTCTGAGGCCACTGAGAAGCCATGATAAGGTAAGAGGAGGTGCCAGTAAACCCCTAAGCCCCACTGCTGCCTCCATGTGACATGAGCCCACCACCACCAACCATCGTGCATGGGTCTGCGAGAGTTGGAGCATGGGCAAAAGATGCTCCACAGTGAGCCTGTGTTAATACTTGGTGTCCCCAGAGTTAATATTCAGTACCCCATTCCCATATTGCTTCTTCACGCAAGTGATGGTTTTCCAATGAGAGCTGGACATCCTGTCGAGCTGCAGGCCAAAACACACGGCTGGGCTAAAGCTAACATCTGACACCTGCTTCCAACCAGAACACAACTTACAAAAGGGAGGGGGGAAAAAGAACCTTCCAACCACCACAGCTTCTGCTCAACCTCTATTATGCTTTACACAATGCATTCTAAGGCCTCCATTATGGAAGTCTCTTAACGCCTGATGCGAAACACCCTCCTGAATGAACTTTCACTATGGTGCGTGATGATTTCTAGAAGACCATCAGATTTCTTGTCTTTTAGCCCATTTTTTGCTGTTTATCCTGTGCACATTAAATCAAGAGGCTTTTCCTGATGAAGTTTTCACAAGATAATTTGAGGACTGCAGTATTCCCAAGTTACTTTTAAACCATAATCGCCGGTCACTACCCTCATGTGCTAAATCAGAATTCTCTCCAGACATTGAATGAGGACCTAGCCTCTGTGCTCTGGAGGTCTGCTAGTTTTCCTGTGTAAATACAAGGAATCGAGACTCACACGCATGTGTTTGTGAGGACCCTCCCCAATCGAAGTCCTTCTAAATAGAAGTTTGCTCCATGCTCTATTTTTTAAGTCTCACCTAGTCAGAGCTTGTGCTGTCTCTTCGATACATGCTATATTCAGGATATGGGCATTAAGCTCCGCCTACTTTCCGCCTACCTTTTTAATTGGCTCCTGCCTTTTGTAAATGATGGTTTTGCATTGGTCATTAGATTTAGTAATCCCTCCTTAGTACCGCCTTGTCTCTTCTTGTACCCTCCCATGAGGACACCCCTTGTTACATGTGTTGTTACACCCTAGGTTTTAAGTTACAGCCTCAAGGCACTATTTTCTTAACCCCTTGGCCGCTGGGGTAATTCCCCCGCTGTGCTGGGGGGCGGGGGCGCGCACAGCGCCCCGGTGCTCGTGACCAGCTCAGCTCGTCATGAGCCACAGTGGCCGTGTGCTCATGACGAGCTGAGCTCGTCACGGCCACACCTGTTTCTTTGGAACGCTCAGCACAGCGGGGGAATTAGCCCCGCGTGCGAGCGCTGGAGCCGTTATGACGAGCTCAGCTCGACATGAGCACACGGCAACCGTGTGACGAGCTGAGCTCGTCATGAGCATGGGAGGGGTTAAAGGCCTTCAGACAGGACACTCAATCAATCAATTAATCTTTATTCGGTTTCCATAATTTGTAAAAAACCATAAAAGTACATATTTAAAATACAATATATTTACAAGCTATAAAATCTTATAAAGTATATAATGCATTTGCGATTTCTGTAACATTAAAAATACAAAGTATCTGATATCGTTAGTTTCATCAATTGAGTCTATTATAGGTGGATCGTAGCAATTTATTCAATTTAAAGGCGAATAAAATATCTGTGTGCAAATATCTTTGTGCAAATGTTTATCAGAGATTAATACGATGCTTAACACAAAATTTGAGTAAACCGTTTTATCATGTAATTCATTTTCCAGATACTGAAGCACCAGAAATGCTGGGCGACAACCTCGTAAACCCAGTACTCTTAAAAGAGGAACAATCCATCGCCTACGCGGTGTAGTATAAAATTTACAAAAAAACAATACGTGGATTGAGGATTGTACAGAGATAGTATCACATGGGCAAACGGTTAAGTTCATAGACCAGTCATTCTGTTCAGGGAAGGAAATCAGTCGGTGAAACATATTGAGCCTGAAGCGAGTCAACAAAAATGTTTCATACTGGTTCAAGTTGTACAAAAGATATGGTTGAATGCTAAAAGTAGTCTGAACTAATATTAGGTGTTGTACAGAGGTTTTCTCTATTTCATTTGCAAGACGCAACTGGCCCAAGTGTGTTAAACAGGCCTTTTTTAGATCTTTTCTCGAGATCTCAACCATAGTTGTTGGATCTGTAAAAAATCTTTCAAGGCCCAAATCAGCAAAGAATGCCTTAAAATATGCCAACCATTTAGTCTTTTCCATATTATCAAGTGACATGCAATCCTGAACGAGTGATCGTGTTAACTCGCACTGGTCCGTGGACCAGATCCGACGCCATAGCATGATCGGTTGGATTTTTACTATATCCGATAAATAATCCAACCCGAATTCCAGATGGCATCCATATGTTGTAGTACTCTTAGGGACAGCGAGTAAATACCTTAGGAAAGCATTTTCCACTTTCTGTAATTGGTCAACGTTAGCATACCCCCATACCCCTGATCCATAGATTGCAACACTTACACATTTTGCTTGATAGATCTATAGCATGTCTACTGGAGATCTCTTTCTAGTTTCTGTGCAAACGCCACTAGTGCGGTGGTGGCCCTCAGGAATAACAGTTTCCTTGAATTAAGGGCCTCTGACCATTTAGACTTATTGTCTTTTAGAATCCCTTTAATGCGACATTATTGACAAATATGTCTTTAGGACACTCACTTGGTCCTAAACTAGGTTGGCAGTTGTTACTTTACTCTCTAGCACATCTCACATTTATATTAGACCTTCTATAAATTTCCCTTCATCAGCTCCACATAGAGTACAACCTAATCCGGAATTATTATAATAATTCTTTTGTCACTGTTCAAAGCTACTTATTGTATATATGGACATAGCTATTTAAATGTACTCGTGGTACTGTCTTGCATGCAATGCATTATGGGTAGGGTGGATTTACCATATCTTCTGCAGGTGCAGTACCATATGTGACCAAACATTTATGATGCTCACTAGAAACCTCTAGGAGCAGGTTGCGGTACTCCACCTAGAAAAGCAGTGCTGGTGCATTGCTCACTAGGGACCTCAGGGAGCAGCTTGCGGTACTGCACCTAGACAAGTAGTGCTGGTGCCTTGCTCGCCAGGGACCTCTAGGAGCAGATTGCAGTACTGCATGGAGACATACAATGCTGGTTCCTGGCTCACTATGCATCTACTATGCAAGCATTTGCAATGGACTAGGTCTCGCATTACTGAAAGTATGAGCTTTTGGAGCTGAATTATTATTTGCAACAGCAATACCTCAAACTGTCAGTAATGCGAGACCTATTGCAATGCAAACACTTGTTTTGTTATGCAGCAGTCTCTATTTCACACACTTGCCTGCCTTTGTACTACATGAGCTGAAAAGTTTCTTCTAGTTTGTATTCCATTTTTGGGAGTTGATGTACATTTTCAAAAATAAGTCACCAACTGCATGATCTGCTTTTCGTGTTTTCTCTTTTTTTGTGTAAAATGGCAAATGCTTTGTTCACAGCTAAAGAAAATTAGATCCTTAATCCTCGGTGGAGCTGCAGACAATGAAAACTTCTTTCAACTTTTGCGCCTGCTGGACGGAGCGTTTAAACTGTCTGCAAAAGACCTTCGCTCTCAGGTAGTCAGAGAAGCATGCATCACTTTTGGGTAAGTAAATAATGTATTGAGTTGAAAAGTTGTATTGTCCATCAAAATATGCCCTGACTTTACAACATTAGATCATAACATTTGTTCCTTTTGGTAAAATGTATCCTAATATATGTGGGTCTTATGAAAACTAGAAAGTTTAAAGATCACTGAGGCATGGGCTGGAGAGGAATGAGAGCCAAAATATAGGTACATTAATTGTTTGCATAAGTAATCAATAAGTGGACTATGCCCATTGATTCTTGTTTAACTCACACCACCACATTGGTGGTTTTAAATGAGGCAAAATGTCTTTCATGTGGGTGCTGCACCTCAAGAAACATTTCCTGAAAATATTTCTAATGGTTAGATCAGATGAAGCAAGGCACAGGTATTATGATGGTTACAGCTCTCCAATACAGTTTTCATCTTTTGGGTGGTGAACAATTTTATGAGTGGCCTTAGTGGTATTGGGGAGAAAGAAAAAAAATACATTACAGTGTCGGCAACAACAACTCTGTTTATAGTCATCAGTCTCTCCATGTGAATGAAATTTGAAAAAAAAAAGTTTACATCTACTCAATTCTGAATAGTTTAATAAAGATCCATCAAGGGAGCATAAGTTTATTAAAAATGAGTGGTCATTCACAGAAAGTGCTGAGCATTCTGTTACTTAATATATGGAAATTTATGTCACACCTACAGCAAATGTCACTGAATGGTAGTTTCACCATTCTTGGATGAGGTGAAGCGACCTAGTCTTTTTTGATTTGGCGAAAATCTATTCATTGTGTTTAAAAAAATGGTGCCAATTGAGGTAATTGTGTGTGTGTAAATATATATATATATATATATATATATATATATATATATATATATATATATATATATATATATATATATATATATATATATATATATATTTTGACAGGAGATCTGCCAGAAACCACAGGAAGTGAGGGTCGAACAAGTGTTGGGCCATGCTGTACGTTCGACCCTGTTATCAGAGGTCACTATGCATTGCTGAAGTGTATGCAGTGCTAGCTCGGTTGGATAGGTCTTGGTGCAGGTCGTGGCCTTAAGCAAGGTCTGCACATGCACTCATTGTGTAGTCATTTATCACGGATTTGCACTTGGCTAATGTGTGAGGTAGAGTTTGTGCACAGCAAAAAAGCACATAATATTGAAACGACTCAATGCTACATGCAGTTGAAGCTGGAGGAAAGGGCTGAATCTGCTGATATAGCACCCACCAAATCACAGAAGCCCATGGCCTTCCGCCACAGTCTGCATCCTCCCATCTCTGCTACGCACCATCTTTAATCAAGCGCAGCTTGTAAAATTTCTAGAGCAATTGCACTTAGCTTTTGAACAGTGTGTCCTAGAAAGTATGTGCATGGAAAGAAAACACAAGAAATGGTTGAAGAGCACGCAATATAACATCAGAGACCTGAACATAACTTAACACTATGTGCAGTTGATGCAGGTGAAGGGGGAGGTCTAAGCTCATATTATAGCCTAAAAATATCCCTAGTTTACAGAGTACATCCCACAGGGCATTCAGCTGTGTGCAGTGTGGTTTGACGTAAGGGAAGACGTTTGACCTCATCCTTCACCAATGTTCCTTTCCTCCCAAACCATTTGAGCATTTTAGACATGTGATGCTGCCATATAAAGGTGTCTGCCTGCTTATTCATAAACTTCTAAATTTTGAGTCTATGTATCTGATAGTGCTGGTCAGTGCTGGGGCAAGGTACACAGTTGGAATTTTATATGTTCTATGCCGAGCCTCTGTTTCTCCTATGGTCATAGCTCATGTCACATATGATCTCACAAGTAATGTCATCAGTGATGGTATTTGAAATATCATTGATGTCATTTGAAATTTGTGTCTGATCTAATGATCATGAAAATAACATGGCTATATAAAATAACATGATCATGAGAACAATAAGTGGTTCAGTATATCCCTTTGGGAACTATAAAACATATATAACAGAAGAAAACAGGGTTTGCCTGGGATTATCAAATTTGGACAGTACAGTAATTTAGTATCAATAGGACCAAATTATTATCTAACACGACAGAAAATGACTCACCCCTCAAAATGTCCATGGAAACTATATTATTTCATCCACAATTAACATTACATTGAAAGTTGGTGACAACCAGATCAGTAGTATGGAATTAGTAGTTTAAGGATTATTATCTGCCAGAATGTCATGTATGAAGATCAAACAACAAAAGTTTAAATGTGATGGGTGCTCAGTGGCAAATCACACTGTGTTTTAAGAACAGCACATAGTATAAAATAAAAACAGACTGACCACTGGGAAAACATAAAGTTAGTTATCTACATAGAGCACAACAATCCATAGAGTTCATTAGAATATTTATCCCTGATGAGTCTGTGATACTGTTGAGGCTTTTTCAACCCTAAATAGTCTGATGGGTCATCATGTGAGCTTGTGAGCAGTAACAGGGCATCTGTTGTGGTTGGTGCCAGAGGGCTATAGCTGAAGTTGTGGAAGTTTTGTAGGATTGCAACTTGAAGTACAAAGTAGGAAGTGATAGATGTTTCTTGTGGCAGGAGATGACACATTAGTAGGGACGGATTCTTTGCAGTTGAATGTACTAATTATCTCAAGGAGCTGCGAAGAAGCAATTTGTAGTATAAGACAAGACTTTCATATTGGGGTAGAGACATTCCAGCTTCACATCATAGAACTGTTTGAGGGAAGTATCTTTGCCGTCCTACCATAAAACACCTGTTTTGCATTACCTACTACTGTGTGTTGCCCGCCTAGGACATTAGCCAATCACCTCATGTCCTCCCGTGATATTTCTGTCCAGGTTTGAAATACAAAATGGCAGGAAGGAAGGAACAAGGTATTGAGGAAGAATTGATGGTCATGCTCCCTCTTTTTCAACATTTGCATGATGGCTTTGGGAGTGAAATGATTTTTGACTTGTAAGTAGACTGGTGAAGGTGGAAAGGGCCATCTTGATCTGGATGTCACTAAGATTCAGTGTAATGAAATTGTAGATGAAATTAAATTGTTTTCATGTCTGTGTTTTAGCAACACCTGTACATAAATGTGCTTCAGCTGCAAGTGATTGGTTTTGCAGTGAAGTTATTTTTCCTGTTCACCAAGGGAAAAAAACATTCAGATTCCGTCTGACAACACCACTCCTGCCCTTTAAATCAACACAAAGAGAGTTGTGTACCACATACATGTGACAGTGGGCTCAGCTGCCTTTTTGTTCTGATACCAATCATACAATATGAGACTTTCGCTAAAGACTCGGATAAGTATTCCTAGGGTGTTTTGTGCATTAGGTAGGTATTGGGGAAATCATCAATTGACCATTGAGTTGATAAGTCCAAATTTGTTATCTTTGTTTCTAAACTTTAAAGAAAAGTTATTTGCATTTGTACAGCGTTACCTTACAGTGAGTGAGTTGAAGCATACAAATATCTGGAAATCAGATTGGACCGGGTGATTGCCATTTCCATCATTTGGCCCCACGAAAACAAAATCATTGACCATCAATTTTGCATTCATAAAATTGATTAAAAATCTGTTTAGGCTTTTGTTAACACATCTGTAATGTGTTATGTCGGCTTAACTAATGCCCCTCTTGGCTAAGTGGACTCTGCACTTTGGGAGCCAAAGAGAAGTTTTTAATTTTGCCAGCTCAGATATTTTAATATTCCTTCAGGAGGTGATCTTTTCTTAGCTCAAAAGAAATCTAGCTTTGAGGATGCTTACCTTTCTTAACAATCCAAATTTGTAACAAATTTGCCACATTTGAAAAGGCATACAACTGCTTATAAGCACGACATTGGACTAAATAGGCCCATTTTGGCAACTATTCCATGAACTATGCCTCTAGCTATTTAAAATAGCTCCATTATATGATTAACAAGTGAAAAACACAGACATTTGCACGGATAACAAGAGGTCATTTGACCTAAGAAAGCCGCGGATAAAAAGTTTCTCCTACTAGTTAAATAGTCATTGACCCAAACAGGTTGAAGGCCATATATTTAAACGCCCATGTCAATTCCTCTCCGAAGAGGAAGCTGTGGGTGCAATGACCTTGTGGTTACAATAGACAATGTAAAAGCCACTTAACTTCTACAGTGGTACACTGTACAATCCTAACTGACACTCCTGCCATGCGCTGCTCAAGAGCTTTCTGGTTTGTTCCCTTGCCTAAATGCTGAAATTGTTTGTATATTAAATAGAAGAGTTGGTTAGGATTTCTGAGCATGCTTCCACTTAGTGATGCCAGGGCTCAGATCGCTTTTATCTCAGACTTGTTGCAAAGCATGGAACCACATCCTGAGCCTCCTAGGCATGAACATTGATCCTCTCTCACTAGCTTGACTTTATAATGTTGAAGTCTATAGAACAAAACACATGTTGGCCATGGATGCTACAGTATAAGAATTTCTGTGGTTTTAGAAAAACATAAGAGCTTTATATGAGAAGAAAACTCTATAAATATTTTGTAAATCTTTGTTGAAACCTTATTGCATTACTGTGAATCTTGTCTGGCTGCCCTGTGTCTGTAGATGTTTATGCAGTATTTGGCTTCCTTCGAGGTTAGACTCAAACATTTAAACACCTGTGAGTACCAACGTTTTGTGCAGACACCACTTACAGATAGAGAATGAAGAACCAAATATAGGGGCATCTAAAATGATGTCCCTTGATTAATACCACTGGTCCTCATTTTTTTTGTTTGTCATAACCAAAGGTCCTGTAATTAATTTCAGGTAACTCCTCTGTCTGTAGGCCTCAGTTCTTTCTTCCTTTTAACATGAATATGCACATGGTTGCTTTGCCCCATTATAGACAATGCACTAAGTGACATCCAGTGCATTCCCACTTGACTTTATGGTTCTGAGTGGTGAAAAATGCAAGAGGTTCACACTCTCTGTTATCTAAGGCTAAGGCAACGTGAAAGATTGACCCGTGAATGAACGTATATTAGGAAACTCTTAATTTACATTTCCGTGGTGGAACTTACATTTGCCTTCACCTTAAAAATAACCCCACTCTGTATGATGGACCTAGACAGCACTGCATTGCATTGATATATTCTCTTTTCTGCACTTGATAAAAAGCCATTCTCATCTATTGATATGGTATAAGAATTCTATATTGTATTGAACATTTTTGTAATGTGGAACAATAGGAAACAGTAGGTCAAATACTCTGCATGACCTGTGTATTTTAAATGCAATACGTTTTTTGGCTCTCTATATCTGTTAAAGCTGTGATGGCTCCACCCACTAGTGAATGTGTTTTAAAACAGCTCATCTATTTTCAGACTAAGCACAACTGTAGTGCACTATAAATGCCCTGCTTTTCATTACAAATTACATCATTCAGCTATGGTGAAGATACCTCAAGCCACCTGTTTACTTTTATTACTCTCCACTAGTCAATAAATAATTTCCTGTGAATGAACAAACTACTGATAGAGCAGTTAAGTTACCTATGAAAACCTTCCCTGTCTAAGCTATCTGATAGGATGAACACATTTACTCCTCATGAATACATTCCCACACAGCTTAAGTATTTACACAGTATGTTGTACGTCTCCCAAGGGAAAAGGGCTATGTTACCTCAGGACTATCAAAATAATAATCACTGATGGTTCAGCTGGACCCTAAATAATGCTATGCTGGATCTACCCCACAATGTGAAGGTCTCAAATTGAAGAAGGGGTTTGGCTCACTGAAACACACTGTATGGTCCCACAATCCTGTAACTTCTCTCGGGATACGTTTTAGGGAAGTGCCACGTAACTCTCTAAATTAAAAGATACCCGAGGGCATTTTGTGTGACTGCACCGTCGGGGTCACTGAAAAAGGAACTTCATCTTCACCTCCTCCCCTTCTTTCTTTTATTTTGAACTTTCTCCTTAACCACAACACTAACTCCAACATTAATAAAATGACATCAGAGGAGGCTTAAGCTCGGTCTAGCACTGGAAACTGGAACGTTTTTAACAACTTAACACATTCATGCACATTTTACTCAGAAAAACCGTCAGACCCCAGTAAAATGTACTTCCCATTAGTAAAACGCTGCTTCTGACCCTTTTCGGGCAAAGTAACACTAAAGCTTACAGTGTACCAGCTTCACCTTTGTGAAACGGTCATGCAAGAATTTGAATTGTCATTCTCATAGGTGTTAGGCCACACACTCATAAAGCAATCTGTACTAAGGCAAACATCATGAATGGACTAATTGCCTCTTATATTGCCCTAGAGTTGTAAACTAGAAATCATTTCTTTCCTTTTTTTAAAAAGAATCCTTTACTGAGTGTTTACACTAAATAGGTACAATTACAAGTAACTGTCAACAAGTGCCATCAAGAACAATGTCGCAGAGCGAAAAAGCATGAATTGCACAAGCATATCAGTAATGGAGTATTTTACATAAGACAATATTCAAAAGCTGGTACATGAACCTACCCAGCACATGGGATTCAAACACAATGGGTTGTTTCCTGTAAATCAATTAAGCAGTGACGGAGTTGGAAGAGCTCACCTCCCCTGCTGGTGAGGTTTGCTGGGGGCAATAGGGAAGTTAGATGTAATTTCAAAGCAGGTCAGCACAAAATATGAGTATTTCATGGTACAGGTCAAGTCCAATGGCTATGCAGTGAGGGGATGGCAGTCAATGTTGGGAGTTCACAAATAGTAGAACTGTTACGTTTGAGGTATGTGTAGCTGTAGATGCATGCACTTAGCATAATCCTCCTGTCTACTGTTGGGCTCGGATGTGTGGAAGTTGGTTTTCCTTGAAGAAAGTCTTTCAAGTCACGAGGTAGTGTGACTCCTCCTCTTGCTGGTTATGTGCTTGGCCTGACTCCATTGTTAAATTGTTTTCTTCTGTGGCCGGGTTCGGACGGTGCTCCCCTGCTCTGGTTCGTCTTCAACGTTGCTTTTTTCTCTTATGCTTTACTGTCTGTATTGTTTCGATCACAGCTTCTTCTCCTCTTTCTCTCATCTGTTCTACAACCTCAACTTTGTTATGGTGACTCGATTTGGCTGTTGCTCTCGTGGGCCTTTGCCCTTCGTGGCAGACCCTACATCTTTGGCATTCTCCCCGTACCTGATGGAACAGGTGCCCTTCTGCTTCTGTTCTCGATGCCACTCGAAGTACCCATGCACCAATCTCCACCAGGTGTTTAACCTGTGCCTCTCCCTTGAACACAGCAAGGCCAGCTGCAAGGCCTACTGATCTTTTCAGTCCAAGAAGACGCTGTGTGTTCGTCTAGTTCGGTGTCTCGAAATGTCTCACTGCAGCATCGAAGAGACGCCCTATCTCTTCGGATCTGAAGATCTTCAAGAGGAGGCACAGGCGTCGGCGGCAGGCAAAGGATCATTCACCCCTGGCGACTACATTGAGGTCAAAAAGCACGATCTCACACCAGGTCAAGCCTTGAATGCTGTGCCCCCTCCAGCTCGACTGCAGGACACCACCACAAAGGGTTGCCCAGCCATGCCAGACAGACCAAAATCTACTGTTGGGCCACCACTACCTTTGGGCCGTGATCAGCACCGATCAGCTGTCTCAGACACGCCCAGCTGTGGCTCGGCGCTGCAAAACGGCACAGGCCACACGCTCCCGAATGGACTCCTCCTGCAACACCATACACATTCACCACTGGCTTCCCCTGGTGCCGCTGCTTCTTACTCACCAGAGGGATTCTCCGCTCATACACAGGGGCGGGCTGTGGGAGAAGAAGGGGATGTTTTTTCTTTCCACCACAGTATGACACCTGGGTCACTTATGATGCAGAACGACCTGCTGATGCAGACCCTGATCTGTATTCTGCTGAACCCTCTCCCCAGACAACACTACCATGCCCTCTGAAGTAGGGCTGCCACCTTTCACAAAGTGAAGTTACACAGTGAGCCACTAGACTATGATTTATTTGTTTCGGACCCTATCCTCTAACCAACGCTTGACACAGTACCTGCCAATGCTAAAAGGCATGTTGAGACACACCCCAGATATATTCAACAATCCATTTAGCCAATGGTAATTAAGCCATAGCTCGATTAAAAAATAGACTGGGTCACCCAAGGACCCTATATACATAAGAGACTAACTTCCACCTTATTCCCTCGTAGTTGCCACAGCATACAAGAAGGCCAACTCCCAAATATCTGATGAGGCCCCCCACCAGATAAAGTAAAAGAATGAAGCAATGGGAAAGAGGGTGTCTGCCCAATCCGCCAACCACTTGCGGATTGCTAGTTCCATCGGCCTCTTCTCGCGCTACGAGAGGGCCCACTAGGAAGAAATGGAGGAAATCCTTCAACATTTCCCAGAGGACCATAAAAAGGGAGCTTATCAGATTGCCCTAGAGGGTAAGCTCATTTCTAATACTACTAACTGTTGTGGCCTCGATGCTGTTGACACCCCAGTTAGAGGCATGAATTCCAGCTTCCTCCTCGGAAGACATGCCTGGCTCGGGGTCTCACACTTTAAACCTGAGGTAATTAGCCCGCCCATTCAATGAAGACTATATTTTCGGTCCTCAAGTCGACACTCTCCCTGAGAAGATCAAAAAGGACAATGAGACAGCAAAGGCCATGAGGGCATTGTAGACAACATACCTTTGCAGCTCCTTTTGCAGCTCTTATTACCATGAAGGCTCAAAGACCACTTCCCCTGAGACCTCCAGCTCTTACCAGCATTGTTGGGCACAAACTTCCTTACCTAGGGGATACTATAAGGGCTCCTACAGGGACAACAGCCCTAAAGGTAGAGACAAGGCATATCAAAGCCATCGGCCACAACCACCAAACCCTGACTTGCCAACCATTCCCCCTGATCACATGACACCTGTCAGGGGTCAAATACAAGTGTTCTTTCCCACCTGGCAGAAAATCACCTCCAACCAGTTGGTTTTGGATAGTATCCAACATGGTTATTGCCTGGAGCTCACTTCCACACTTCCAAACATTCCACCTCACAATCACAAACACTCACCACAACATCAGCAATTGTTCAGGGAATAAGTTCAGGCACTCCTCAAAAAAGGTGTTATAGAACCAGTTCCACCCCACCAGCAGGACACAGGAGTCTATTCACTTTAATTCCTTTTTCCCACAAAAAAGATGAGTCCCTGAGACCAATCGTGGGCTACAGCCCCTTACATGAATTCTTTCTCTAAGAGCACTTTCACATGATTACTCTTCAACCCCTTATTCCAGTTGGGTGGCTTCATGACCGCTCAACCTCAAGACCACCTATTTCCACATTTTGGTTTGTCATAAATGGTCAGCACTTCTAATTCAAAATGCTTCCCTTCAGGGCCACAACCAGCCCCCTAATGTTCACCAAATGTCTCCCGGTTGTAGCTGCAAACCTGCGCAGACAAATCATTTATGTATTTCCATATCTAGACAACTGGCTTATCAACAGCACAACTCTGCAAAAGTGCTTCAAACGGACTCAGGCCACCATAAACTTACTCCATCAACTAGGCTTTACCATCAACGCAGTCAAATCCCACCTCCAACCCCTTGAAATAAAACCCTACCAAGGAGTGATCCGCGACTCACAATGAGTGATAGTATACCCCAATGCTGCCAGAATGCAATCCTTCTAGGCACTCATTTTCCAGTTTCATCCCCATCAACAGGTAACAGTAACGGCAGTCAAGCTTCTCCTCGGTATGATGGTCTCATGTACAGCCATAGTATCTCATGCTAGACTTAATATGCGCCCGTTGCAGGAGTGCTTAGCGCACCAATGGACTCAGGCGGAGGGTCAATTGGAAAATCTTGTGTTGGTCGGGCGTCAAGCTTGCCACTTTCTGCTATGGTGGAACACCAACAACTTGTTAAAAGGACGGCCTTTTTCAGACCCAGTTCTGCAGAGAACCATAACAACTGACACTTCTCACGGTCCCCTCCGCTTTCTCATTTAGCCCAGACCGTTAGGAGGTGGGCCTCCAGTACAGCATTCACCTCTAAGAGGAGTGCCTCCCCGGAGTAGACAACAACTTTGCATTTCTCCTCAGAAGGAGACGTCAGCAAGTCCATGAGTGGAAACTCCACCCGCAAGCCCTCCACCAATGTTTCCAGCGTCGGGGTCAACCGCAAATGGAGCTCTCACCACAGCGTAAACGTCAAATGCCCAAACTTCGCTGCCAGTCCACACCCACAATCCAGGGGCAACACACTATAGATGTGTTGGTCTGGTATGTTTGCTTACGCTTTTCCACCTCTCCTATTGCTTCGTTTGTGGTTCGAAAACTTCAACTGACATCACTCACCCTCATCCTAGTGGCTCCGACATGGGTGCGGCAACCTGGGTTTACCAACTCTCAGTAGTTCCCCTCAAAATAC
The DNA here is from genome assembly GCF_964261635.1 of Lissotriton helveticus. Taxonomy (NCBI): domain Eukaryota; kingdom Metazoa; phylum Chordata; class Amphibia; order Caudata; family Salamandridae; genus Lissotriton; species Lissotriton helveticus. The sequence goes on from NC_136061.1 coordinate 1,407,195,354, forward strand.
TGCAGAACAGGCAGGACCTTCTCACGCAGAACCAGGGAGAAACAAGACACCCAGACCTGCGTCCTTCAAGCTTGCAATCTGGCTTCTGAAGTCTTAGAATTTGTCTACCTGAATCTTCCACAGCAGTGTATGAACAAACATTTTTAGAGGCATGCAGGCCTACTACTCATGCCTGTAATGTTGCTAAATGGAAAAGTTTTGTTCACCTCCGTCATTCCAAACACATTGATCAAATAGCAGCCAAAGTTCAAGGCATTGTCTGCTACTTATTTCATTTGCATTCCTTTTTTTAAAATAACTTTTACGTCTATAAGGTGCATATCTACAAAGGCAGCACACTTCCCTATTCACGATTTCAGCCATCCTAGCATTTCTGGAAGGTTTGAAAAGAGTCATTCCACCTAGAGTGCCACCAGCTCCTATGTGGAACTTAAATATTGTATTATTAAGATCAAGGGGTCCTCCATTTGAACCATTCCACTCCTGCCCCCTCCAGTTTTTATCGTGGAAGGTAATATTCCTAGTTGCTATCACTTTACTCAAATGGGTCAGTGAGCTTCAGGCATTAAAATATAGAAAAAAGGTTCTTCCAATTGGTTAGAGATAGGGTGGTACTTTATACCAATCCTGCATTTCTTCCAAAGGTGGTTTCTCAATCCCACTTTAATCAGTCTATTGAATTGCCTGGCTTTTTTCCCCAACCTGATTCAGTTGCAGAAAGGGCTCCACATACCTTAGTTTAAAATGAGCACACGTGTACTATATTGACAGAACTAAATAATTTAGGAAAACACAACAATTTGTTGCTTTTTTAAAACCACACCAAGGAAGGGCCAACTCTAAGTTTGTTATTTCATGTTAGATTGTCAAATGCATCCAAACGTGCTATGCTAAAGCTAAAAGAACTTTTACCTATTCCACATAGAATTCACTCCACTGGTATAAAAATTAGCTTTGATGGCTGTGAGAAAGATCCCACACTTACCCGGAATATGCAGACCCGACCATGGTATCTGCCACGCTCCAGTGGACTACAACTTCCATGTTCATCTCCCGTATTTCCACAGGAGGATGTCGGTCGCCGGCTTGACCCGGAAGTCCTGCCCCCATACCCCGGAAGTGAGAAGCGCAAACCAATGAAAGGCGCGCGGGGTCAGAATACGGTGGTGAGAGCAGACGCGGAAGGAGAAATAGGACGACGACATACGGCGGAGAGAAAAGAGCGAAGACGCGGGACCCGGTTGTGACCAGGAAGACGCGGGACCCGGTGGTGACCAGGAAGACGCGGGACCCGGTGGTGACCAGGAAGACGCGGGACCCGGTGGTGACCAGGAAGACGCGGGACCCGGTGGTGACCAGGAAGACGCGGGACCCGACTGGGAGGATTCCAGAACGTCGGGGAGCCCGGAAGACGGAGAGGAAAGCTGGTCGGAGGACTGGTGATGTCCGGAGGAGGCTGGAAGGCGGCCGTAACTCGGAGGAGAGTTACGGCGGGGCCGGCACTTAAGTTCACCATTCCCGCATCCCTATTCCTGACTTAGTGATATGAAAACTCGGTTCCAACCTGCATCTTGTTAAATACTCCTGAAAAGTCACAACGGTGTGGTGAAGGGACAACACAAAATATTCATAAAAGAACCCCATTCTGACGGTTCCCCTATTGTTTGTTTCCATCCTTCTATGAGCCTCCGGAAAGACCATCCCGGTCCAGAAGAACCCGAGGGCAAGACAACACCTTTGCAAGCCTCAAGGTCCTCCGGCTCATCCCAGGACACGTCAGAAGAAGAAGAATCCCCTGCTTATCAACCCTTTCCGCTTCCCCTTACTAGCAATAAACCCATTTCTAAACCGTTATTGCAGCCTCCTCGCCTGTTTTTCAAGTCCGCGTTCCCACAACGGCCTTTCTAGGTAATATACATATAGCTGATATATGCAAAGCAGCTACGTGGTTTACACTGCATGCATTTACAAAACAATACTGTGTAGAGGGGCTAGCCCTTCAACAAGCTAATGTGAGCCAAGCAGTTCTATGTACACTTTTTCAAACAACTGTAACTCCCACAGGTTAGCCACCACTTATGGATAAGGACTTCTTTACAGTCTATGTTAAGCATATATGTCTACAGCACGGGTATTCATAGTACAGCAAGCCTTCCTTGGCAACCAGCGGACCTTGCAGTCATTGTACCTGTGTTTTAAATTTTTTTTACAGTGTCAGCAAACACCACCGCAGTAGCCCGGACTCCGAGACACTCTGCTCTGTGGGGGCCGGGGGATTCCAGTGATTGTCAGATTGGAGATGCAGGGCACTTAGAGGTGAAATACAACAAAGCTTTATAAACATGTAAATTGTCTTTTAAAGACCTGTGAAGTACTCTGGTGCTGCTGGCTCTGTGTGTGCGCCGGGGAAGCTGTCTCAGCCCGGGCTGACACACACACGGGTGAGGTGACAGAGGGAGGGAGAGGGAGAAAGAGGGAGACCGAGGGAGGGAGGGAGGCAGACGTTGACAGAGGGAGGGTGCCAGAGAGAGGGAGACCGAGAGAGGCAGTCGGGGGAGACAGAGGGAGGGGGAGGGAGGGAGAGGGAGAGAGACAGAGGGTGACAGAGGGAGGGACACAGAGGTTGACAGAGTGAGGGATATAAAGGAAGACAGAGAGAGAGAGACAGAGGGAGGGAGACAGAGGGAGAGAGACAGAGGGAGAGAGACAGAGGGAGAGAGACAGAGGGAGAGAGACAGAGGGAGAGAGACAGATGGAGAGAGAAGGAGGGAGAGAGACAAAGGGAGAGAGACAGAGGGAGAGAGACAGAGGGAGAGAGACAGAGGGAGAGAGACAGATGGAGAGAGAAGGAGGGAGAGAGACAGAGGGAGAGAGACAGAGGGAGGGAGACATAGGGGAAAGAGAGACAGACAGAGGGAGAGAGACAGACAGAGGGAGAGAGACAGACAGAGGGAGAGAGACAGACAGAGGGAGAGAGAAAGACAGAGAGAGAGAGAGACAGAGAGAGAGAGAGACAGACAGAGAGAGAGAGACAGACAGAGAGGGAGAGAGACAGACAGAGAGGGAGAGAGACAGACAGAGAGGGAGAGAGACAGACAGAGAGGGAGAGAGACAGACAGAGAGGGAGAGAGACAGACAGAGAGGGAGAGAGACAGACAGAGAGAGAGACAGACAGAGAGGGAGAGAGACAGAGAGGGGAGAGACGGAGGGAGAGAGACGGAGGGAGAGAGACGGAGGGAGAGAGACGGAGGGAGAGAGACGGAGGGAGGGAGACGGAGGGAGATGGAGGGAGGGAGGAAGACGGAGGGAGGGAGACGGAGGGAGGGAGACGGAGGGAGATGGAGGGAGGGAGGAAGACGGAGGGAGAGAGACGGAGGGAGAGAGACGGAGGGAGAGAGACGGAGGGGGAGAGAGACGGAGGGAGAGAGACGGAGGGAGAGAGACGGAGGGAGGGAGACGGAGGGAGATGGAGGGAGGGAGGAAGACGGAGGGAGGGAGACGGAGGGAGGGAGACGGAGGGAGGGAGGGAGACGGAGGGAGGAAGACGGAGGGAGGGAGGGAGACGGAGGGAGGAAGACGGAGGGAGGGAGGGAGACAGAGGGAGGGAGGGAGACGGAGGGAGGGAGGGAGACGGAGGGAGGGAGGGAGACGGAGGGAGGGAGACGGAGGGAGAGAAACAGACAGAGAGACAGAGAGAGGGCGGCAGAGAGGGAGGGAGACGGAGGTAGGGAGACAGAGGGAGGGAGACGGAGGGAGGGAGACAGAGGGAGGGAGACGGAGGGAGGGAGACGGAGGGAGGGAGACGGAGGGAGGGAGACGGAGGGAGGGAGACGGAGGGAGGGAGACGGAGGGAGGGAGACGGAGGGAGGGAGACGGAGGGAGGGAGACAGAGAGAGAGAGGGCGGCAGAGAGGGAGGGAGACGGAGGGAGGGAGACGGAGGGAGGGAGACGGAGGGAGGGAGACGGAGGGAGGGAGACGGAGGGAGACGGAGGGAGGGAGACGGAGGGAGACGGAGACGGAGGGAGACGGAGACGGAGGGAGACGGAGGGAGACGGAGACGGAGGGGAGACGGAGGGAGACGGAGACGGAGGGAGACGGAGGGAGACGGAGACAGAGGGAGACGGAGACAGAGGGAGACGGAGACAGAGGGAGACGGAGACAGAGGGAGACGGAGACAGAGGGAGACGGAGACAGAGGGAGACGGAGACAGAGGGAGACGGAGACAGAGGGAGACGGAGACAGAGGGAGACGGAGACAGAGGGAGACGGAGACAGAGGGAGACGGAGACGGAGACAGAGGGAGACGGAGACAGAGGGAGACGGAGACAGAGGGAGACGGAGACAGAGGGAGACGGAGACAGAGGGAGACGGAGACAGAGGGAGACGGAGACAGAGGGAGACGGAGACAGAGGGAGACGGAGACAGAGGGAGGGAGACCGAGAAAGTGGGAGACCGAGAAAGTGGGAGACCGAGAAAGTGGGAGACCGAGAAAGTGGGAGACAGAGAAAGTGGTAAACAGAGAAAGTGGGAGACAGAGAGGGAGGGCGACAGGGAGGGAGACAGAGGGAGACAGAGGGAGGGGGACAGAGGGAGACAGAGAGGGAGACGGTGGGCGACAGAGGGAGGAAGGGGACAGAGGAGGGAGGGAGACAGAGAGGGATGGAGACAGAGAGGGAGAGAGACAGAGAGGGAGAGAGACAGAGGGAGGGAGACAGAGGGAGGGAGACAGAGGGAGGGAGACAGAGGGAAAGAGAGAGACAGAGTGGGAGGGGGACTGAGACAGAGGGGGACAGAGAGAGGGGGAGACATAGGGAGGAGGGTGTCAGAGGGAAAGAGAAACAGAGAGAGAGAGGGAGGCAGAGAGGTAGGGAGAGGGAAGGAGGGGGAGAGGGAGAAAGAGGGAGGGAGACAGAGGGAGGGAGACAGTGTGGGAGACAGAGATAATGGGAGACAGAGATAATGGGAGACAGAGAGAGTGGGAGACAGAGAGTGGGAGACAGAGAGGGAGGGAAAGGGCGACAGAGAGGGAGGGAGGGAGACAGGGAGGGAGGGAGACAGGGAGGGAGGGAGACAGGGAGGGAGGGAGACAGAGGGAGGGGGGCAGAGGGAGGGGGACAGAGGGAGATTGACAGAGGGAAAGAGAGATACAGACAGAGGGAGAGAGACAGACAGAGGGAGAGAGACAGACAGAGGGAGAGAGACAGACAGAGGGAGAGAGACAGAGGGAGAGAGACAGACAGAGGGAGGGGGACCGAGAGGGAGGGGGACCGAGACAGAGGGGGACAGAGAGAGAGAGGAAGACATAGGGAGAAGGGTGACAGAGGGTGGGAGACAGAGAGAGTGGGAGACAGAGAGAGTGGGAGACAGAGAGAGTGGGAGACAGAGAGAGTGGGAGACAGAGAGAGTGGGAGACAGAGAGAGTGGGAGACAGAGAGAGTGGGAGACAGAGAGAGTGGGAGACAGAGAGGGAGGGCGACAGAGGCGGGAGGGTGACAGAGGAGGGAGGGAGACAGGGAGACAGAGGGAGACATACAGAGGGAGGAGGGCGGCAGAGGGAGGGGGACCGAGACAGAGGGGGACCAAGACAGAGGGAGACATAGGGAGGAGTGCGACACAGGGAGAAAGACAGGGAGGAGGCGACAGAAGGAGGAGGGCGGGAGGGCGACAGAGGAGGGAGGGCGACAGAGGAGGGAGGGCGACAGAGGAGGGAGGGCGACAGAGGGAGGGCAACAGAGGGAGACAGAGAGGGAGACAGAGGGAGACAGAGGGAGACGACGAGGGAGACAAGGAGACATTCAGAGTTAGGAGGGTGGCAGAGGGAGCGCGACGGAGGGAGGGCGACGGAGGGAGACAGACAGAGGGAGGGTGACGGAGGGGGGGCGACGGAGGGAGGGCGACGGAGGAAGCAGAGGGAGGGAGACGGAGGGAGAGAGAGGGAGACAGAGAGCAAGAGGGAGGGAGAGAGAGGGAGACAGAGAGCAAGAGGGAGGGAGAGAAAGAGAGAGAGAGGGAAACAGAGTGAGTGAGACAGAGGGAGAGAGCGAGATATAGAGGGGGAGGGAGAGAGAGAGAGATGTGTGTATGCTGGGTCTGGTGGCTCAGTGGACAAAGGAGTCTGCTGCAGGAACCTGTGTTCAACCGCATGATCACAATTGTTTTTGTTGCTTTAGCCCCGCCCCCTCCACCCCCCACCGGTGCGGCCCTCGGCCACAAACCACACTGCAAATTTGGCCCCGAGAGAAAGTTTGTGAGTACCCATGGTCTACAGCCACACAAGCCTCAAACAGAAAATGCTACTTCGCCAGTAAGCATCTGTTGGTGGCATGTAGTACTGTAGATTCACAGGCACCACCTGCCCCCCCCCGCTTCTCCATAACACCAATGTTTGTTACAGTTACTTTTATGGGTTATCTCAAACTCCTTTAGCATGGACATCTGAATGTACTACGCTCTACTTCGCATTCCATCCTTCCCAGCCTTGCGGGAAAACAATCTAATCATAAAGTTGATGGCCATGCACATTATCAGCAAGAGGCGGAGTCACACTATCTTGTGACTCAAAAGAATTTCTTAGCAAAAAAAACAACTTGCACACGTCTGAGCCCAATACTAGATGAGGATTATGCTAAGGATGTAAAATTACAGCACTACATGTCATGAACAGATGCTTACTGGGTAAGAAACCTTTCCCTTTCCTTAGTTTATGGATGTAACCAGAGACCTAGTGTACTGGGCTGAGTAATGAATAGAGTAACTGCAGGTTTACTGTCCTGGGCGGGCCTGTGCCCAATGTGGTGGAATATCATTGGTGCTTAAGGATGACCCAGTGCTATTTGTGGTTCTGAATGTTGGGTGCAGGGGGTCACTTGCGCTTAAAAACTGATTGTGGTCTCTTTTGAACCTACTTCCCAAACTGTAAGCTGCAGTACCTGTTCATGCTCAGTGACGGTAAACATTGGTGGTGGCAGTTCCTCAGATAGCGACTTCTTAAAGAGCAACGGTGAGGTTGAGCTGTGCCAATTTTGCCTTTCCTGCTGGCCTTATGGGAAGTAGATGGTGGTTCCCCATGTGTGCTAGACATAACTGTGGCTTCCTTAAAATGGTGGCCGGAACATGAACCCATGGGAGGTACTACCCACTTGACCCACGTTGATAAAGAGCATCCCCACACCATTGGGCACTAAATGACTCCATCAGACCCAGTTTTGTCTCACATCTCATTCCCAGACATAGTGCCCCAGGGGAAATAACCCCCCAGATTGAGCAGAGCGTTTTGTCCCATTGTCCTTTACTGCTGAGTGAATGGCCGGAGAGGGCTATTCCCGAAATGTCCCAGTTGCAGTTATTTTGGGCTGCGCTGTTAGAGAGGAAAAACAAAGGAGGAGTTGTTCCTGCCTCATGAAAACACATGGTAAAGGCCACAGGATACTCCTGAGATTCCGGCATAGGAAGAGGCGCACACAGCTCGGAAGAGAGCCCTGAAGATGTTCATTACCGTACTGTGATTGGATCTCGCAGAAAAAACACTGACAATTGAAAATGCTGTGAAACCTGTGGAATGGAAGTTGACGATCCTGGCAGGCAGAGTATGTATCGTGGAAAAACACTGAAGAGGATTGCCTCTAAAATTCAGAGTATAATTCAAGTGTTAATGTGTTAATTAAACTTTTACAGCACACATTCACCCTAAGGTTTCTTGGCGCCAATTGGTAGCAATAGTGGGAACAGGCTAATCGCTACCTCACTAATTACCGTAAGTGGAAGGCTTGTTTGATTAATTAAGTTTTTAGATATTTCCTAAACCTCCTGAAGTCATTGGTGAGGCGAGGAGCGGGAAAATGAGAGTTCCAAAGAGTTTGGGCCTGTACAGATAACTAATACAGACCATCCTTTCCTTTTTAAATGTAGGAATAATCAACATGTTTGATGAGGAGGAGAGCAGCCAAACAGGAGTGTATTTTTTGATTCTGGTTCGGATAAATTGAGGGCCCAGATCATGAAGGGGCTTAAAGGTGATCCATCAGACTTAAAATGCATTCTTCTTTTCCACTAGAAGCCAGTGAAGGTCCAATATAGGGTAATGTGGAAACCCCTGGGTTGATTAAAAAAAGAGGTCTGGGTGTCTGGTTCTGAATAATCTTCATTCTACATTTGGGTTTTTAGGAATTCCCAGAAATAATGAATTTGCTTAATCCAGGTGGGATGTGATTAAGGCCATCACCACCGTAAATAGGGCATCCCGAGTCTGGATCCTGGCTGTCTTTTTAATGTTACGTAGCATGAAGAAACAGTTAGAAATCACTGAATCTATTAGGGTTTTAAGGATAAATCATTGCTTACAATGACTCCCAGATTTTTGCAGATTTTTTGGAGAGGGGACACCCCATTTCTGATGGCCAAAAAGGTGGACTACATAAGTCTGTTTTATTGTTCATTATGATGATTTCTATCTTTTCAGCGTTACATTTTAGGTTGCCGCCCATCCTGTCCCAGATGAAATGCATAGTGGTTCAAATATCTTTATTCAAATTTGCATGCCCGGTATAGCGAAACACAGGAACGTTGCCGAGCTCATCGTCAGATAGATATATTGTCATCGGCATTAGGTAATAACAAAACAGTCCCTTCTCAACAAAGACTCCCTCTACCTCACACACCCACCTGCGTACTCGATGTAAGGCAAGATAAATGTCAAAATAAAGGAAACTATGGCTCTGGATCTCAAGGTAGTATCCTTCATTGGGACTGGGTGAGCATTTGGGGCAGGTAAGCTCCTGAAATTCCTTTGAGAGGAGAGTAAGGTATGGACAACAGAGCTCTCTGAACGACCTGTTCTGAATCGTAAGTGTGTGATCCATTTCTAGTATGATCCATAAGCGGTGAAGCCAACCCGGGTTTGTAGGTGTGCGACTTGTTTCCCAGTGTGAAGGATATTCTGGAGAGCAGCTCCTAGGGCTAACCCTATCTACCTCCCTCGTCTGGATTTTAATAGAAAAGTAAGGGGATTGCGTAGAACAAGAATCATATAAGTGGGTAATCTAGGGAGTTGCAGGTCTTGGTGTGGATTTACATCATAGAGTATTTGGGTCCAATACTCCGACATTTTGGGATGGTCCCATTATAGATGCAGTAGTGTGCCATGAGAACCACACCCCCTCCAACAGTCTGTGCTTCGCTCCAGGTCACCTTTATGCAAGCACATTGGTGTAAGGTACCAGTAGGTAAGTACTTTGGTGGCTGTTTCAAGGCTAGCGGTGTTGTGTGCTGTGTGTTGTACTCTATAGTAAATTGTTTTCTATTCCTTCAGTTGCCCGCCTATCTCCGTCTCCCAGCATTTCTTGCCTGCATTTGGTAGGGGCCTAGAGGACTGACGCAAAATGGAATATGATTCAGAGATAAGACGCTTAACAGATTTTTTTAGTTACCAGCCATTTCTCATAGGGTGCAAGGTATCTCTGCCTTCTAGAGCAGTTTGCTGGATGCAGGAGCCAATGGCATAGTTGCCAATAGTGCAGTCTTTCTGTCTCTGGAAATTTGTAGTCAAAACCTATCTGGGCGATCGTGATCATACCTTCCTAATAAAACATGTTACTCGCTGAGCAGCAGCACATCTTTCGCCACACAGTAAATGTTCTGGGGCTCATGCCTGGGGAGAAGTCTGTGTTATCGAACAGTGGCGTCAAAGGTGAGGGGAATGATGTGAGGCCTCGTCTAGTTCCAAGCCAGTCCCAGACCTCCATAGTCACCCTAGTGATGGGGGACAAGTAGAGTGTTTTCTATTCAAGAAGGGGATCTTCCATGAGTTTGATTCTGCTATCGCTCTGTCCTGAAACAGCCATCTTGTGCTGACTCATCCCTATTCCACTCTACAAGATAGCGCAGTTGTTCCGCTTGATAGTATTGCTGAAGGTTTGGTAGGCCGAGGCTGCCTGAAACTCGGGGTAGATAGTTCAGGTCTTTTCTCAATCGTGGTCTAGTGCCCAACCAGACAAATAGGTTCATTTCATTTTGCAGTGCTTTTATCATCTCTGTAGGGGGTGTCACAGAGAGGGTCTGGAAAAGGTACAGGACCTAGGCAAAGCAGTAATTTTTAGTGCGGCCATTCGTCCGAGCCATGTTAGCTGGAGGTGTTTCCAGCGGGTTAACTAATTCTTAAGCTGCCGGAGAAGAGAACTGTAATTTTCGGATGGAGGTTATCTGAATTGAAGAAGCCAGTTGGATTCTGAGGGACGGAATGGCTGTATTCGCCCATCATGCTTTAAGTTGTGTCACCAGTGTCGAGGACATTGATCAGTTGAGGGCCTGAAATGAATCAACATTAACCTGAGGCTTGGCCGAAGACTGTCAATTCAGTTAAATAGACTGGGAGAGCTATGCCAGGGTTATCTAGGACAAAAAAACACAGAAGGGCCTTGACTCCTAACTCAGCAAGGCTGAGTCCAACCAAATTTATATATCAAAACAAAGACCAATGCTGAGAATTTCCGTTTACCAACAAATGATTTACCAAAGTAGCTGTTTTGAATAAAACATAAACAACCTGCTTATAATATAGCAACATGCGAAATTTATTCTCATTTGTAGAATTTTTTACTTTTTGTCACACTATTTTTAGTGCATGGAAATACAAATAATTTTATATACAATATATACATCCATAAACATAAATCACAAAAAAACCTTTACAAATTTCATACACACTTGGCCATTCAGTCATACAAGATACATTCACACAAATGAAAAAAGAACAAAAGCAATAGGTCCACGTATCGGTGACGGGTTGATGGAAAAAATCCTTTCGTGATTTTCAATTTCTAAAGTCTGTACAAATCACAGTTCTACCAGAGTGTCCACATCTCTTGTGACAAATTTAAAGGACTATTATAAGACACCAGTAATGAACCAGATACGGGACAGGGCTGGTCGACGCGTTTCGAACCCCTGTGTAGTGATGGGGTTCTCCTCAGGACCGGAAGGGTTCTTGGGGTAACTGTCGATTAATCACAAACAATGGTGAAAGAGTAGATTCCCAACACGATGTTTAAATTGTATTTCCCAAAGAAGGAGTGCTCACGGGGACCGCTCGGGTGACAGCTTCTGACTCGCTGGCATCTTCCAGTTCTCTCCTTGTTGTTTGAGAGTGGCCGCTCCTTCGCGATTGAGAAAAAGGCGTCCGTCCTTCACTCAGGTTTGGGCGAATGATTCACCTAAGCTTCCAGTTCTCTCCTTGTTGTTTGAGAGTGGCCGCTCCTTCGGGATTGAGAAAAAGGCGTCCGTCCTTCACTCAGGTTTGGGCGAATGATTAAGCTTAGGTGAATCATTCGCCCAAACCTGAGTGAAGGACGGACGCCTTTTTCTCAATCCCGAAGGAGCGGCCACTCTCAAACAACAAGGAGAGAACTGGAAGATGCCAGCGAGTCAGAAGCTGTCACCCGAGCGGTCCCCGTGAGCACTCCTTCTTTTGGAAATACAATTTAAACATCGTGTTGGGAATCTACTCTTTCACCATTGTTTGTGATTAATCGACAGTTACCCCAAGAACCCTTCCGGTCCTGAGGAGAACCCCATCACTACACAGGGGTTCGAAACGCGTCGACCAGCCCTGTCCCGTATCTGGTTCATTACTGGTGTCTTATAATAGTCCTTTAAATTTGTCACAAGAGATGTGGACACTCTGGTAGAACTGTGATTTGTACAGACTTTAGAAATTGAAAATCACAAAAGGATTTTTTCCATCAACCCGTCACCGATACGTGGACCTATTGCTTTTGTTCTTTTTTCATTTATGTGAATGTATCTTGTATGACTGAATGGCCAAGTGTGTATGAAATTTGTAAAGGTTTTTTTGTGATTTATGTTTATGGATGTATATATTGTATATAAAATTCTTTGTATTTCCATGCACTAAAAATAGTGTGACAAAAAGTAAAAAATTCTACAAATGAGAATAAATTTCGCATGTTGCTATATTATAAGCAGGTTGTTTATGTTTTATTCAAAACAGCTACTTTGGTAAATCATAATCTTCCTGGTCGACCGCTTAGCTTTATCAATAATGTGCAAGATGAGTTTAGTATTATCGCTGCATTGTCTTTTGGGGTATACACCCACCTTGATCTGGATAGAAAATCTACGACATGTGAGCGCCCAGTTTCGTGGCAAGTATACTAGTAAATAGTTTAATATCTACGTTCAAAAGAGATATTGGGCAATATGAGCTACATTTCTGTTTATCTTTTCCAGGCTTAGGGATTACCACTATGGATGCAATCAACATCGATGAAGGGAAGGAGCTCAGGCAGGCAAATGAATTAAATAGTCTGGTTAGAACCAGAGCCAGGACATGGCAAAAGGTTTTGTAGAAGATGGCTGGGAACCCATTTGGTCCAGGGGATTTCTAAGCTTTCTGGCGAGAGGTAGCTGAGATGACGTCTTTTGGATGGATGGGGCAATCCAGAGAGGTTGCTTGTTCTGGGGAGAGTCCTGTAGTGTTTGCCTACTGGAGTTATGTAGCATGATGTACCAGGTCAAGGGTTTGTCTGGTATAGCGTTCTGTATAAAAGTATCTAAATGCAGAAGCTATAGATTTGTCATTGCAGTTTGTTAGTCGGAGGCGCCCGCACTTGTCCCTCCCATGTAAAAGGAGTGTAGTAATTGGAGCGCTGCATATTCTGCCCTGTCTAAATCTATATTCGCTAACTCCAAGCGGGCGGCAAAACCTCAGGCCTGGAGCACTGATAAATACGTTACAACTCCTTTACCTGGCAGGAGAAATGCTCTCTCTTCTCGTTGCAAATCTTGTTGTCTGCAGCTGAAATAGCCATCAGCTCACCCCTTATGACTGTTTTCAAACCCATCCACTGTGTAGAAATAGATATATCTGGAGTGTCGTTCACTTCTAGGTAAGTGCTTATGGCTTGGTTAAACTGATCACCACCTCAGGTCAATATAAGAGGGTCTCTTGTAATTGGCAAATTTGTGTGGGAAACTCCATAGGAGAAAGTGCCATAGTGAGGGATACTGCCTCATGGTCTGAAAGGGCGGAGGGCCCGGTCTCGGATGTGGTAGTCAATGTCTGTATATCTTTCACCCAGAGGAAATAATAAAGCTGTATACATGTTTTATGAGCGTGTAAGAAAAATGAGTATTCTAGTGTGCACAGATGAAGTTCCCTCCGTATATCACGCCGTCTCACATCCCACAGCCACTGATAACACCTCCTGCCCCCTGGCGAGAGACCTAGCTTGGCCGGGCCTATCTGCTGTTCTATCAATATTGTTTTTGAATACTAGGTGAAGATCACCTCCCATAAGGACCTCTGTCAGGGCTTATATGGTACCTACTATTAAAGATCAATCCGCAGTGTTCATATTGTATGCAAGGAGCCTGCCTTTTAATTCGGCTGCTTTGGCCCCTATCCTACCTCTGAAGGAGTGAGCTACTAATATGGACACTCCTGCTGACTTAGATGCTGATGAGAACAATTAATGGGTGGAAGCTCTGGATTCGAGCCAATGCCAGCCACTCAGCAAGAGGTGCAACTCTTGAGCAAACATATGTCTGTCTTGACCTGCTCTAGATATGATACTACAGGTCAGGGCTTGACCGGGTTGTTAAGGGCCTTCACATTTAACGTGAGGACCCCGATAGATGTATGGGTCATATAGGTATTCAGTCTTATAGGTGTGTTAGTGTGCAATGTCCAAACTGTATGAAACCTGCAACCATCTCTGTTACTACCCAGTCCCTGTTGAAAGCATGATCCGAAATGTACCAGTGTCAAGAGTGAGTACTTTTCTCAAATAAAAAGAATACAAACTGCTAATAATACAAATAACTTAAACATCAAGTGTAATACTGAAAGTTTAAATTACAGTTCCTTTGGAGCACAGTGAGAGTGGGTCAGTTTTGTGGCCTCTGGTCCCCCGCTCCACCGCCCGCTGCCCATCCCACCAATCCAGAGCTCGTTTTCATTGTTGTATGCCCAGCAATATCACAGGCTCTGTTTTGACCAGCTCCCCCCAGCAACTCCAGCACTGGCTGTTGTTCAAGTGCAATTTTTACTGGATCAGGCTGCATGCTTCCTGATATTGTGTTGTGCCTTTGCCAGCGTGACCGTCGATTGATCGAATAATCCTGAGAGCTCATTTGTGAGTTTTGGGAAGCAAAGATGTCGATGCCCAGAATCCAACAGGTTTCCTCCAAAGATATTAGCTGGTACATTAGGCAGAAGATAAGCCGGACCGGGAGGTCCAATGAATAGGAGACCCCTATGCTCCGTAGGTGAGAGGTAGCAGAGCGAAAGTCACGTAGTTCCGGCAGTGTGATTGCCACTAGTTCCTATTGGAGTGCTGGTGTATACTCGGTGAAGTGCACTGGATGTTTCTTGCAGGCTTTGCATAAAATGGACTCTTTTAACGGAAGGTCATAAATGCACACGAGGATGTCGGCCGGGGGGGGGGGCCATTCGGCTCTTGCTAGAACTACTGGGCACTCAGGCAATTTTAATCTTAAAGTCTGATGGGGCCTCCAGGATAAAAAGAAAGTTTAACATAGAAGGGAAAAGTCTGAGCCTTAGGCGTTCAATGGCACTCCTTTAATGCGTCTGTTGTTCTGCCGCAATCTGTTTTCTGAATCTTCAGCGCGAGTCAGCAGTTCGACCTGCTGTTCTCGTAAGCAAATATTTTCTTGTTGTAGGAGCTCCTCTACCTTCTCACGGCTATTTTCGTGGTCTTTAAGAGCTGCAACTCAATCCCTGATCGTGTTGATGTCCTGTCAGATTTCCTTGATGTCACTTGAAAGTTCATGTTGAGTGCCTGTAGATCATCCCGGAAAGGTGTGACCAGGGTTTCAAGGAAGGAACACATCACAAGTTCCTCCACGCAGTCTTCGTCTTGGCGATGGCCTGAGTTGGATGTCCTCGGCCGGGGTGCCATCTGGTTAGGTTAGCATTTCTTTTAAGTTGTGCTCCTTTTTCGTCCGGGTTGTTTCCATCGCTCCTAGACTCAAGAGATTGTCTCCCAGTTCTGCATCTCCCCAGCCATCGGCTCTAAAGAACTCCGCAGTGCGTAGATATTGGTACAGGCAAATTCTAGCAGGGGCAGCTGGCCCATTATGCCCCCTTAGCGCCCGGGAGCCAAGCAGGCAAGTGTTTCACTCAGCCGCCTGCTAGTGTCCTTGTCAGCACTGCCAGTTGCATAAGCTCACAGTCAGTGTTGTCATATCTGTTCCCTGGGTTTCGAGGCAAGTGGCTAAAATGCTTGGATATAGGCCCAGTATGGCCCAGTATCGAGCGGCTCAGTATGGCGAGTCTGTGATGCAGCACATGTGGGAGTTCAACCAGTGGAGGCCTCAGGGTCAGCATCGCCATGAAGTTAGACCTGGGTATGGAGTAATGTAATACCCACAAAGGGCCTCTCTAAGCTGGCAAGACAATCCCAGAAGGCCGGGGTATGGACCAGTGTAATAGCTGCGGGGGGCCTCTCTAGGCTGGCATGAGAACCCCAGAAGGATATCATCCGCGGTGGTTTAAGCAGTGTTCACTTGTCTGTCTCCCCCGATGCAGAAGTGTGGTCCTGCTGCAGGGCTAATTCACTTCTTATCTTTAGGCGGGCGAGACCAGTTCTCCACTATAAGAAATCTCCTAAGGCCCGTATATCTAGCACTGAAGGACCATGCTCCTAGAAATCCCAGCACAGGGTTTGGGAAGTCTGCAGGGATGCTGTGGATTAAAATAGGCACTCTGCAGTCCATGGGACTTAGATTTGGGTCTTCACGTACATGGCCTGGAGGGGAGAGGGCCGGGCCTGTTGCTGCCTAGGTTCTAGGGCCGTCCAAAAAGCAGGCAGCGGTGTTCACTGTGACCTTGCAGGGAATCACTGCTTGTAAACCAGTCACTTGCGCGGGCTACCAGTTCCAATCTCTCGAATGTCAATCTGTCTAATGTTCACTGTGCCGGCTTGCCGAGGTCGGGCCAGATGGCTGTTCAACGCCGCACCTCAGGCGATGAAGGGCGACATGCGGGCCGCACAGCACGACTGCTGGCAGGTTCGGAAGGCTCCACTGCCCTACGAGCAGTTGGTTCACCTCTTATTGCTGCAGGAGGGGAGTGCTCTGCCATCCAGTAGTGTCGCCGTATCTGAGGCTTGCGGGTGTCGCTGAGGTACTGTGACCTTTTTTGGTTGATAAAGTCAGGGCCTAGTTGAGGACTTTTTTTAACTTTATTTATTAAATTTTTCACACACAGAACTGACTGGTTCTACAACAGTTACCCACGGTAATACCTTTCAACTTATTTCCATTATACATCTGAGTCCTATACACATTTCACAGTTATTTCTAAAAGAATGGCACAGCATTATATATGTCAGTATACTTAGTTAGGAAGTTGCCCAGTCACCAGTCTCTAGGTGTCGCTGCTACTGACAGATCCACTGTTTCGCTCAGCTCCCGTCCCCGTTGGAGGCAACAATTCCCTGCATAACTCTCTCCAAATGACAATGTCTTCCTCTAGCTTCTCATCCTCACGACAAGCCTTCATAAGTTGTGGACTTTAAAGTGAGGTCGCGGCTGCCGTCTTACCAAGTCCGGGTCGCTCTTAGCCAGATGCCTTCAACGGAATCGGGGAGTCGATATGTCAGTTTCTCCAGCTCACCATTGGGTTCACCACTATCAAAGGCACCCCAGCACCTCTGCGGTTCTGTCAGCTGGGCAATTACAGTGATGTACATGGCTTTGGCCGGCGGCGGGATGGAGATACGGGAAAAGACGTCTTACCCATCCGCCATCTTGGCCACGCCCGATGAAACACATAATTGACTAGAAATTCCTCTGGAGGCAAGGGAGTCATCAAGTCTGATAAGCAGAGTGTTATCAGCATAGTTGTAAATTCGGCAATTCAAGAGATCCGCAGTCCAGCCATGGCCTTAAAAAGATCTGAGTGGACAGATTGTGTACTGTCCCTCAGGAAGGATCTAATCCAAGCAAGGGCGGACCCCTGGAGTCCAGCCATCTCCATCCAGTCCACTAACATTTAATGGTTAACCGTGTTGAAGGCTCTTGACAGATCTAACATCATCAGAGAGGAGGTCAGTCCTTCATTGCAGGCCTTGCGATATCATCCACTACTGCCAGCATGACAGATTCAAGGCACTGCTTACAGCAAAACCCAGCTTGATGCATATTTAAAAGGTTGGAACAATGTTGGAGGAAGGTCGCACACAGCTTGTGTCACATGGGCTTCTAATAGTTTAGCCGGAAACAGCAGTAAAAAACACAGGATGCTTTTTTTCAAAAGAAGGAGGCTTCCCCTTGTTTTTTCTGCAAAGGGATTACAACTGCTTCCTCATAGGGATTTGGGATGCTTCCATGTAGTAAGAATTGATCCAAGAAAAGGCCGGAGATTTCCAAAACAAAATGTTTCAGAAATGTTGGTGAACAGGGCCAAATTTCACTCTGGACATAAGCTCCAATAGATGCACGTCTCCAGCTGGCCAGAGTCTCTACTTACCTGATGTGAGGCCATCCACCTTTGATATAAGGGGAGTTGGCTGGGGGCTCTTGGAAGAGGGGTACTTAAACCAGAAGCATTGAGGTATACTTCCCTGGGGGAGAAGTCAGAAGGCAATAGATATGTTGGTATTTTTATTTTTCTGCCCCCTTCTTTTGCAGCTGCTAGCGACTGTTGTGGGTCTGTGAGTTAAGCAGATACAGGATACAGTTTTCAGAGATTTAATAAAGAATTCTGGGCCATTATGGATAAGATGCACTGTAGGCACTGTAGACAATGAGGGAGGAACATTAGGATTCAAACACCCCCTGGCCATGAGCAGGTAATCTTACAAACATACATTTGCACTACCAATCAGTGCAGAGCCTTATGGTATAAACATCCACTAACAATGAACAGAAACTATGATGCATAAACATCCATTGAGCAAGAGCAGGGAATGGTAGGATATAAATCACCACTAACCTTAAGCAAAGAACCATTGGAATTGAAGAAACCTACAAATGTCCACCGACAGGATAATACCATGCATTCACACTCGACGACAGAAGGAACTTTAACACATAACATAAGTTGACTTGATGAGAGGGCTGTTGTCATAATAACATCCACTAACCTTAATCAATGAATCTTTTGATATGAATGCCCACTGAGGTTGGGGTTACCATCTAAACATGTATAAAACGTCTGAGTTGGCCTATGTGGCTGAGTGTCCTACACATC
The DNA here is from genome assembly GCF_964261635.1 of Lissotriton helveticus. Taxonomy (NCBI): domain Eukaryota; kingdom Metazoa; phylum Chordata; class Amphibia; order Caudata; family Salamandridae; genus Lissotriton; species Lissotriton helveticus. Next base: position 1,407,213,586 of record NC_136061.1, read on the forward strand.
TGGAATCCTAAGTAGATTAGCGAACTGCATTGAATCTACAGTGGTGGCTATACAGTGGTGGCTATACACAACTTATGTTATAATTTACCATATGTGCCCAGAAACGCCTCTTAGAGTAGTAAAAAATGTATCATAAGTTGCTCTGTGGTAGCAGATTTGTCACACTGACGCAGACGATGGAGCTGTTGTCCTCCTTGGAAATCTCTACCCTTGCTTTGCCAGGCTCCATAAACCTCTTAAGCACTTATATTTTCCCCTATTTTAAACAGTTATTTATCTCTGCTGTCTTGTTAATATTTGTACTTTTATATGGCCAAACCATCCCAATGGTCACTTCACAGTCAATAACAGTTAAAGGTACATAGTGTAGTATAGGGATAGAAGAGACATACCAATCAAAGTGATCTAGTCTACAGAAACCAGGATTGGGGAAGTGGTCAACAGATTTAGAGGTGAAGAAAATGTTGATTCTTGACAAAGTGGTTTTTAAGAGCAGACAAGGGGGGCGCAACGAGGGCCACCTATGGTGAAAGAGAATCCAGTGTCTTAGAACTTGCCAGGCAAAGGTCTGATTTGCACTTTAAGGTTGTTTTCCTTTGGTGATATTTAAATGTCTACATTGGACTTGCCTTTTGTGTTGTGCAACCACATGCTACTGTCAATTTGTCATGAAGATATACAAATCGGAAAAACATTAAATGACACCTAGTGTTCATACTTTTAAAGTAAAAACGCCAAGCCTAATCAAATTTCTGAATGAACTGCTGAAAAATAATTATAATACACAAACATGGCTAGTATGTGTTATGCTAGATTGTGTAAAATGTAAATGACAGAACGTTTAGCGCGTTAAGTTTGCCTCCATTTATAAAAAGCATGAAATGTGTTGCGGTGTGTCAAAAGAAAAGGGCATTTTGACTAAGTTAAAAATTGTATCGCCCCAATTGACCCAGCAAAGTTAATGTTTTATTGTCTTGAAAATTTGTTCTTTTTTTCTAGTCATCTTTCATCAGTCTTGGGAAACAAATTTGACCACGGGGCAGAAACTGTAATGCCAACTCTTTTAAATCTGGTTCCTAATAGTGCCAAAGTAATGGCTACATCTGGTGTTGTAGCTATTCGATTAATTATACGAGTAAGTATGATAAAAACTAAAATGCTTGTTTGCAGGCATCGCTTAATGGCTAGCAAATGTCTGTGCCTAAAGTTACTGTTTAAAATGTGTGACTATTCAGTAGATGTATTCTGCAAAGTGTTGAAATGACATGTAGCATAAGATGGGAATTTTGTTTTTTTTAAACTGAACATATTTGTGCACGAGTGGTTTTGGAATGTGGGTGCAGGCACTAGGATAGTGGGTCATACAAATAACAATTAAACTGGCAGCATTTGTGGAGAAATTATCGAGAGAGAATTTCTTGTTTGGAATCAGGCATTTGTCTTTATTATTTTAGCTGCTGAAGTGAGCGTTAAGAAACTCCAAACAAAGTACAACTCATTACTTGTATTTTCATTCATGTACTTAGGTCAGACCTTTTTTTTTTTGTAAAACTTTTTATTGATAAACAGACATCAGCAGTGCAATCACATTTGAGAGGAAGTAGTACATCAGGCTTCATGGGAACAGTAGGTAATACACGTTATACAGAATATATTTTGGAAGGTCTAGGGTGAAGGGGGATCTTCATCACTGAAAACAAGGGGAGGTTGACATATATCTCCTTGGTAGGAATTCCACAATCCCCAAACACGGGTCCATTTCTTGGGACATCCACGTATACCGTTTTTTCCCGGAACATTGCCCAATCCAAGTCTTTTAGGTCAGACCTTTTGCAGTAATACATGTTTACAACGAATACACTAGGACGGGACTCTACAGGTGAATGATGGCAAGTGCATTGTTTACAATTCACATTGAAAAGTTTGTCAAGGAAGACCAACCTTTATATAATTTTGGGGAGTCGCTATGTGAAATGTTTTTTCAACGTACGTTTCTCCTATCTTGGTCTATATTGCCAAAAAGCTTAGCAAATAATCAGAAAGAAACAAAAATAAGTTTTCATTGTCACCATTTGAAAGATTAGATTCAATTTTTATTGGTT